>NC_137153.1:64759919-65359919 GCF_951394435.1 Stenella coeruleoalba
GTTGTTTTTTACCACAGATATGAACTGAATGGAATCCTGAATGTGAACTACTCAGCTCCCTTCCTGAATTTGCAATCCTTACCTTTGACAACCTAGCTTCATCTAATATCTTCCTACTTTCAACCCTATCCTCCCTTAAATCGCTGTCTCAATCACCGTACTTAACCCTCCTCCCTTCATGTTTAGTTCTCTTCCTGTTATTTCCTCTGCTGCTACTGCGCTCTTGGATTCCAGCCATTCTCTCATCGTCCTAAGCACGGCCCTGAGACTTCACCTTGTGCATGCCTTGCATGACCCAATCCAGTATCTCTACTGGCATTGGCTTTGTTTCTTCTTCTGTGACTGTAAATCAATATGTATATATATTTCTGTGTTTGTTCCAGTGTTAGTGTGAGGTCTCGAGGCTGCATCTATTCTGAGTCTGAAAGCAAATAAATTGCACTTTCAGTGTACTCTAGATGATGTTTCCCAGGACTGGGATGTGACAGTGTGGTCCCGCACATACATTCACATCACCTGGAAGAGCACAGCACTGAAGCTGGTTTTGATACTCAAGATAAACCTGCTGGTGACCTTCCAGCCCCCTTTCCTGCATATACATGCATGCATAGAATCCTTGTTATATGCATGCATGTATATGTTTTTGTGTTTATCTTATGCATGACGTTTGTGTATTGTTAATTTGTAGATAGTTTTTTTGTGGGGCCCTTGTAGGTCTGAATCAACTTTTGTATGAATGTATCTAAGATATCAATGACTAAACTAAATAAATTTTTCTGTGTATACACACACCATACTTGTATGGTCTGTATTATTCACAGTTTTACATGTTTTGTTTTTGGACAGTCCACAATATGTTTCAACTGTTTAATTGTGTCTGTACAGTGCATGTCATGTGTTAAATCAAGCCGCTTTTTCTTGCCTTGTATATTTTATCATCTTCCCTTGTGTTTTGTTCCAGTTCGCCGTGTCCCACCAAGATTCTCTATCCCACCCACTAATCACGAAATCATGCCAGGTGGAAGTGTTAATATCACCTGTGTCGCTGTGGGGTCACCAATGCCTTATGTGAAGTGGATGTTGGGGGCAGAAGATCTGACACCTGAAGATGATATGCCAATAGGAAGAAATGTCCTAGAACTGAATGATGTAAGACAGTCAGCAAATTATACCTGTGTTGCTATGTCGACACTGGGTGTCATTGAAGCAATAGCCCAGATCACTGTCAAAGGTATGCTCAGTGGTTCATGCTTGGAGGATCTGGGTACCCTCAAGTCAGCGGACTAATGCCTCTACAAAGTCCGTCCTTGGAATTCTAAAATGTATCAATTTATTGGTCAGTGTTTCAGATATCATAGTCCAGTCATATCTGTGGTATCACATAAGATACACATATGTAGGTAGGCACATTCTCTCTTAAAAGTACTGACAGCCTAAGTCTTGATACTCATCAAAATATTTAACTAAAGGCCAGGCTCAGGCACTAACAGGTCAGGAGGAGGCATGCTCGACATAGTCAGCCGTTACGGTCGGAATGACGTGTACAGGTTTTATATTTATCCAGAACCTTGAGAAGAGGCACATGACAAAAAAATCCAAGTGAGTGTTAATAAATGCTCAAAATTCCAGAAGACAAAGGGAAAAAAAGAGAGTTGAAATCAACGTGGTCTAGTAATAGATGCTTTAAATTTTTGATAGACCCTACCATTAAAAATCAAAATGCAAGGCTTCCCTGGTGGCGCAGTGGTTGAGAGTCCGCCTGCCGATGCAGGGCACACGGGTTCGTGCCCCGGTCCGGGAAGATCCCACATGCCGCGGAGCGGCTGGGCCCATGAGCCATGGCCGCTGAGCCTGCGCGTCCGGAGCCTGTGCTCCGCAATGGGAGAGGCCTGCGTACCGCAAAAAAAAAAAAAAAAAAAAAAAATCAAAATGCAAGTGTGATTATATTCTGTTTTAGCTCTCACCTCGTATAAGCGAAGTGCTCAACAAATATTCTTTTCTTGAAATAAGTGTACTGACTATAACCGAAGTACTATATTCCATGGTTACTTTTGAATCAAAGGGGGTAAAAAATGAGTGTGTGAGGGTACCAGTTGTTTTTATGCAGTGTTTATAGAATTTTAGAAAACTTGCACAAAATGAGTCAGTCTGAGGGTGACTTTAGGTTCCTGCAAATGTCTGGAACTATTGCAAAATGAAACAAGTTGTCTTCCCCTTCTAGGAAGTGTGATCCTAAAAAAATGCAGGACACATTGTAATCGGTGTCATATTTTCGACCAAGTGCATATACCTAATGTATACCATATAAGATCAATAATGTGACATAAGACAAGGTACACAGCATTTTCAACAGTCATTTAAAATAGTAATGTTTTATTGCATATTATTATGGTATTAGGCATAGTGTTCTCCATACATTACAGATACAAAACCTGTACTGCATAATCAGTGTGACTTAGCGAAACTAAGAGTATCTGTTAAATATCAGTAAACACATCTTTAATTAGCAATATTTCTACTTGCCTTAAGAATACAGAAAGACATCTAGGGGAAATTCAGATCATACGCTTCCTTGAAAAATGCCAGGCCAGAATATTGAAACAAATGTCTTTCTATTATTATTTTCAACGAAATCCCTTGGCCAAATATTATCATTCCATGGTTCTTAGAGTAATCTGCAAATACTGAATCGTCTTTCCCATACTAACCATTTCAGCTTTAAATATTTGAAGGTTTACTAAAGACTCTCAAGAATTCAAACGCAAGAGTCACACTAAACTAATATTTTGTTCAGTTTCTTTGTTTTCCTGGCTCTTGCTCCTTCCCTATACCCCCTCCACCGCAAACATAAGGGTGGATCTTGAAAGCAAAAAGTGAATCAAAACAAAAAGCACCTTAAAGAGAGAAAGAACTCATTTATTCAGGTAGTCAGTTCACAGTGCTTATTAAAAACCTACTCAGGACTAGACAGTGGTCTAGGTATTGGGGATATAGCACTAATTAAGTACAAGTTTGCTAATCTTGAAAAGTTACCATTGTAGGGAGTGTTGTATTTTTTGCCTTTAAGTTGACAAGGAAAAGAGGAGGACTAAGGAGCTGATTATATGAGTGTTACCTTCTGAGTTTTCTCTAAAAATTCAGCTTGTGAAACTCTCCTTTCTTCCTTAATATCACGACCTCTCGGAATCACTGTCCAGGTGAGGCCACCAGTGTTGATTTGTATGCTTAATTGGTAGCATTGTTGTTGTTGTTGTTTTTGCGGGCCTCTCACTGTTGTGGCCTCTCCCGTTGCAGAGCACAGGCTCTGGACGCGCAGGCTCAGCGGCCATGGCTCACGGGCCCAGCCTCTCCGCAGCATGTGGGATCTTCCCGGACCGGGGCACGAACCCGTGTCCCCTGCATCGGCAGGCGGACTCTCAACCATTGTGCCACCAGGGAAGCCCTAATTAGTAGCATTTTGAGTTGTGCTTTTCTGCTAAAAAGAATGAACGAGATTTCTAAAATATAGATTTAATTGCAAATGTTTGTCATGTAGCTGTAATCTGTTATTACTGATGTTGGATATAGAATACATATTATGACAATAAAATGAAATACTTTAAAAAGTGATTTGTGAATAGACTTTAATTTAGCTCCTTCAGCATATTTTGAATATTAAGTAAAAAGCATGAATTTGAAATTGATTGATTTGAAATTACTATTCTTTATTACCTTAAAATTATTGGTCAGATTATTTATTAAAAAATATATAGTAATGTTGCTTATGTCTTACGTCTTGAAAACAAAATGGATACTCTTCTTTTACAGCAATTTAATACCATTTCATTTTATATCTAAAATTTTGTTCTTTTCAATGTTTATTGGCATTTAGTTATATCATTTTTTTGAAGCAAGGGTCTCATGGGCCAAGCTTGTGGTTATAATAATTGTTATAATTGGAACTACTGTTTTCTGAGGGTGCCAGATACATATTAAGAGCATTACTGGATTAGCTCATTAATCTTCACCGTAAACTCATGAAATACAGTTACCCAACTGTATAGTACAATTCCAGTAATACAATTTTGCCTATTTTTCACATGAGAAAACTAAAGCAAAGAGAAGTTAAGCAACACATCCAGGATCTCATAGCTAATAAGTGGTGGATTTGGATACAAGCCCAAAAATACAATGCTATAATACACTTCTAGTAAACTGAGATTTGTCACCTAAGCATGTCTTACTGTACTTCCTGACCACTTAGAAAACCGTCCTTTGCTATGATTTCATCTAATTAAATCTTTACTAGGTACATAATTCTGTCATTCTAATAGCAGAGTTTATGGATTCTTGTGATATCTTAAAAGTGATGGGTATTCACTGTCTTTCTATTTTCTCCCTGTAAGCCTTACCCAAACCTCCAGGAACTCCTGTCGTGACTGAGAGCACAGCTACAAGCATCACACTGACATGGGACTCTGGGAACCCTGAGCCTGTCTCTTACTACATCATTCAGCATAAACCTAAAAATTCTGAAGAACCTTACAAAGAAATTGATGGGGTGGCGACCACACGCTACAGTGTCGCTGGACTAAGTCCCTACTCAGATTATGAATTCAGGGTTGTTGCTGTCAATAACATTGGGCGGGGGCCTCCCAGTGAGCCCGTGCTAACACAGACCTCAGAGCAAGCACCGTCCAGTGCCCCCAGGGATGTCCAGGCGCGGATGTTGAGTTCAACCACCATTTTGGTACAGTGGAAGGAACCCGAAGAGCCAAATGGACAGATTCAAGGATACCGAGTTTATTATACAATGGACCCCACTCAGCATGTTAACAACTGGATGAAACACAATGTAGCTGACAGCCAAATCACTACTATTGGCAACTTAGTGCCCCAGAAAACGTATTCTGTCAAAGTCCTGGCTTTTACCTCAATTGGAGATGGTCCTCTTTCAAGTGACATACAAGTCATCACTCAGACAGGAGGTAAGTGTGGTTCTGGATGGGGAGTAGGGTAGAAGGGAGGAGCTGGTACTAAGAAATGGCAAGGACAGAAACAAAGCACAAAATAGTATGTTTTAATTTTTGAGATTTAGAGTTTCTAAGTAAGGAGTTAGGCATATGGAAAGGAGCAGGCATGGACACTGAAAGACTATAAATAATACAGTCCTTTTAGAAGGGGGATGCATTTAGCATACTTTTTTTTTAATTGAAGTATGGTTGCCGTATAATATTACATGGGTTTCAAGTGTATAATATAGTGATTCACAATTTTTAAAGGTTATGCTCCATTTATAGTTAT
Organism: Stenella coeruleoalba; assembly: GCF_951394435.1. Lineage (NCBI taxonomy): Eukaryota > Metazoa > Chordata > Mammalia > Artiodactyla > Delphinidae > Stenella > Stenella coeruleoalba. Next base: position 64,765,203 of record NC_137153.1, read on the forward strand.
TATAAAATATTGGCTATATTCCCCATGTTGTACAATATACCCTTGTAGCTTATTTTATACCTAATAGTTTGTACCTCTTGCTCTCGTACCCCTATGTGTAGCATCCTTTCTTTTTAATTTGTACCCAAATGACTTGAAGAGTTTCTGCAGGAGTTGGATAAATGCATCCCCCATGTGGCATTTTGAGAATAGAAGAACTATGTTTCTTTGTGTTAGCAACTCCGATAGAATAGTCCCAAAATTTATCTAATTTGTGAAGGAGTGGATGGTTCAAGATAAATTTAAAAATAAAACGATTTGTCAGGGGACCTTGGATATTTAAATGGCTTATATTTGCCAGGAAGCAACTTGCTTAAAAATGAATATTCCCTTCATGTTCTTTTCTTTTTTTCTTTGTATGGCCTCAGGGATAAAGAAAGACAGTTACCAAGATCTAAGATCAAACTTTGGGGCCTTATTCACCCATTTTCCTGGGTATTAGAGCAGATGCCAAACTATTTTATGAAGAAATACTTGGCCTTTCCCGTAGTTTTATTTTCATAAGAGGATATCAGACTTCTCTGGTCTTGGGTTCAAAGTGATCAGTTTTGTCCTGGGATGGGAATAAAACATAGCGGCTGTCTTCTTACATTTACTCTTGAATATCTGAGAGCTATTCATTTGACTCCTATTGTCTTGGTACCTCTTAAACTTGCATTAACCTGTGAGTGTTTTGGTGGCGTGCCCTTCGTTTGTTCTGAGAATCCACATAAGAACCGTGTTATTGGAGATGGTATCTATAATCTGTAGTCATAACTCATAGGTAATTCTGGGAATGAGTTAATGAATATTCTCAGGTGTCAGAACTAGATAAACTTACGTTTAACCGCTGACTTGTTTTTATGTTGTGGGCTTCGTGAATCTTGTGGCTGAGGACGTTTACCTATTTGCCGTTGGCTACTAGGAGTCTCAGAGCATGTTTACAGCTTGCCTGGCTTCATTTTCTTTTCATACTGTTATTTGGTTCTTATTGGTTTGTTCATGGATTTATCCCTTTTTCTAGTATCAAAAAAGTACAGAGTGTTTTATCATAATTATAGTGAAAATCATCCATATACCTTCCCTATTTGGCATTTTCATTTCTTCTGTATTTATTTGTTACATTAATATGCATAAAAATATTGTAGATTAATTTTTCCATAAGTTTCTCATCGGAAAATGTAGAAATCAGTGAATCTTTTTCTTGACTGAAAGTAGTCAACTGTTAAGAGATTATTTTTTTTATTATACTATTTGAGCAGCTCCATAACCTTTAAAGCATATAAGAAAGTATATAGGAAGAGTGTATACCTATACTCCACTTTTAGGTTTTCGGATGTTTCAGCTTTGATATTTTAAAAATCCCTGATCTTGGAGTAACATAACCAGGGTTTGAATCCCAAACTACCATTTTTAACTCCATGTCCTTGGACAAGTTACTTCATCTCTCTGAACTTCAGTTTTCTCATCTAAAATAATAACCACCTTATAGAGTTTAGTGGTAGTGGGGTTTTTTCTAAGGCTGCCATACAAAATACCACTTACTGGGTGGCTTAAACAACAGGAATTTATCACCTTGCAGTTCTAGTGATTAGAAGTTCAAGAACGAAGTGTCAGCAGGATCGGTTCCTTCTGAGAGCTGTGAGGGAGATGCGGGGCCTCCCGCCTAGCTTTTGGTGGTTTGCTGGTGGTCTTGGCTGTTCTTTGGCTTGTGGGAGCATCACCCTGATCTCTGCCTTCATGGTCCCATGGCATTCTCCCTAAGCGCTTGTCTCTTGCGTCCAAATTTCCCTTTTTTATAAGATACCAGTCATAATGGATTAGGGTCTAACCTAATGATATCATCTTGACTAATTACATCTGCAACAATCCTATTTCCAAATAAGGTCATTTTCTCAGATTCTTGGTGTTAGGAATTCAACATATGAAATTTTGTGGGACACACTTCAACCGTAACAAGGCTATCGATTAGATAACGGATAGAAATATTTTATAACTTCAATAATATATAATCACCATCATAATAATTGCCAGGTGCTGGAAACTCTGCTAATAGGTGTATTAATTCTTACTGCTCAATTAGGTAGATGTGGAATTATCTCATTTGCCAATGAGTAAATTGAGGATCGATGAAGGTAAAAAGATTCAGGAACTTCCTTTGGGTCATTAAGTGGACACTCTAGATACCTTTAAGCACCGTTATCTTTTAAATTAATAATTTGCTAATGTCTTATTTTTTGGTGCCTACTAGGTTTTAGTGCCCACTAGGTGCTCAATAAATAAATAGAGGCAGCAAACACAGGGTGTCATGTATTCATACCTCTATTCAAGAATTATATATGGGACTTCCCTGGTGGTGCAGTGGTTAAGAATCTGCCTGCCAATGCAGGGGATGCAGGTTCGAGCCCTGGTCCAGGAAGATCCCACATGCTGTGGAGCAACTAAGCCCGTGCATCACAACTCCTGAGCCTGTGCTCTAGAGCCCATGAGCCACAACTACTGAGCCCGTGTGCCACAACTACTGAAACCTGCATGCCTAGAGCCCGTGCTCCGCAACAAGAGAAGCCACCGCAATGAGAAGCCCGCTCACTGCAACGAAGAGTAGCCCCCACTCGCCACAATTAGAGAAAGACCTCGTGCAGCAAAGAAGGCCCAATGCAGCCAAAAATAAATAAATAAATTTATTTTTTTTTAAAAAGGAGGGCTTCCCTGGTGGCGCAGTGGTTGAGAGTCCGCCTGCCGATGCAGGGGACACGGGTTCATGCCCCGGTCCGGGAAGATCCCACACGCCGCGGAGCGGCTGGGCCCGTGAGCCATGGCCGCTGAGCCTGCGCGTCCGGAGCCTGTGCTCCGCGACGGGAGAGGCCACAACAGGGAGAGGCCCGCGTACCGCAAAAAAAAAAAAAAGAATTGTATATGATTTACATCTGAAATACTTGAGGTGGCTATTAGGTTATCCCAGTGCAGAAGTACATTAAACCATTTAGACATTAAAAAAAATTTTTTAAGAAGTAGAAGGAATACCTTTTTTATAGAACGTTATCATACTCAGTCACTAAGTTTGGTTCTTAATTTTCTAACTACAAATTTAAACATACAAATCTGTAGCGTTTCATAATATTATATTCTAATGACAGAAGGATTTAGCTATCTAAGAAACCAAATAGTTACTGAAACTAAATTCAACCAAAACATAAGAATCCTTGAGAATCGTGAGAATCCTTATATTCAGAACATGAAATGACAGTAATGCTTTCAGTCACTTTTTAATGAAAGATACAGAACTGATGTTTAAATAGATCATATTTTGTTTTTCTGTATTACCAGGGGACATAATGTAACATAAATCATAACTCAGTGAAGGTAACATTATGACAGGAGCAATTGAGTTAATGTGATCCAGGGACTCCGGACCTAAAAACAAATCTAGATGAATGGATCACAGATGCATTAAAATAGCTGTTCTCAATCTCTGTTTAACTTTTTTTACATTAAGATATTTCCTAGAACCTTCCATAATAGTTGTAATTTTAATACCCATTGATTGAGAAGATATATAATGACATAATGACTTGTGCCTGCCGAGATCAGTAGGCTAAGAAAACCTTCCAAAATGGCACTATGATTTGATCTGTTCTCTAGGCTTAATTAACAAAGGCCATTTGATGTTAGTGGACACCTGCCAAATACAATGATGTTAGTTCTGATATAATTAATTCTGAGCTGCTCCTGACTAGCTGATTCATAGGATCACTGCTAGACAAAGACATAAAACCATTATGAAAGGTTCTTTTAGTTAGGCTATATAAGATTTAAGTTTATGATTCTTCTCACTACAATTTTATCTTTTCCAAACCTACAAAAATGTACTGATCAATAACATGCATGAACTTCTCAAATAGTTTAATTTCATATACACAGAGATACACTTTTTTGTCTACTTTATCTAAAAGGTATACATTTCATTTTATTATCTTTAATTCCCTGACAGTAATATTCCTATTTTTGTTTAAAATCAGACTGTGCAGAAACAGTATTTAGAAATAAAGTGAGTTTAAGAGGGACATTATTACTTTTGATCTTATCTAAAATTATTGTCACATGTATTGATATAAATGGAGGATTGATGTAAGTTTGTATATTTCTGGTAATATAGAAAGTCAAAATATGATCTATGTTATAATCAGTAATATATCCCCTTAATTATGAATATTAGTACAGATGAAAATATTAAGTAATCTTCACATGGTTTTAAATATGAAAAGATTTTGGTTAAAATGATTATTTTCTAGAAATATTGGTTAATCTTCCAAGTTTTCCATAGCTTTAACTTCTGGCATTATAGTGACTTGCAAGTAATTCACCTTGGAAATACATGGACCATATGGCCATTGACATGGGAAGTATTTATGTTGTGCTAGAAAAAAGTCTCTGCTATGAAAAAACACATTCGGGAAGGATGTCTCATAGTTTTCTCTTGTACGTAATTATAATAAGAACATAGGGTAACTGTATTTTACAAAAGAAGTACAAATAAAACTCTGATAAGGAAATGTAATAAATTAACATCTTAAACCTAATGCACTAACATAAATGTTGCTTGTTGTTCCTGCTAATTGGAGGCATTCTAAAGCTGTTAAATCCCAATGTGTGTCTTTTTCCTGAACTTTCTTTAGAAAACATATCTTACCTCTAATTCTTCTATGCATTTAATAGATTCTTGGGGAAAGTACTGATTTATATGTACACACCTTAATAGTATAGGCCTTTGGAAGGAAAATGATTATACACATTTAATAAATAAATATTAATGAGTAGCATCAACTTTAAACATTTTGAAGAAGCAAAATTGTTATAAAACTATGACATTTTAGAGACATTGTGCTTTAGGTTTCCAGTACTTTATAAACCATTTCATTACTATATATCAACAGGCCTATATAAGCAAACTAGAAAAGACTGATTTCCAATAGCAAAAATTATGAGCCCCATTTGAATTCTTTCTCTAAATAGTTTTAGCAATGAGTAAAGGAGTGCTGGTTGTAAATACAACTGTAATAAAATTTTAACTTTTTCTTATTGATGTTTAATGACAGTTGAGAGTAAGATTTGTGCAGGTGCTTGTGTATTAAGTACTTATTTTGTCAATGATATATCTGCGGCACTTACAAATCAGACTCCTTGTTTGAATTTTGTTTTGTTTTGTTTTACTGCCACTATAATCCTGGCTGTTGCTTTTATTGTTGTTATTATCATTTGTCAATATGCTAGATACATTTTAAAATATGTACCTTATTAGAGCACTAGACATTTTAGTAATAATGTGTTTTTTAGTCTTTTTGGTAACGTTTCATATTTATATTATGGTGAGGTGAAATTGGTTTTTAGCCATTTTATATGTGCTAACTCCTTTCTCTTCAGAGATATTCCCTAAAATTTACTCAAATATTGATCTCTTCCAATATCATCAGAGTTCAGATGACATGCAGATTTTCTTCTCGCTTCTTACTCATTCTCCATTCTCTGTGAGTTGCCTTCAGATATATGGAGTATACTAGTATTACTGCTCTAATATTTCCCATTTCTCAATTGGGTTATAATCTTATTTTAGGGAATTGACAGCTCAGATTTGTATTTCCTTGTGGACATTAAATAAGCAGTCAAGAAGAAGGGTATAACAACAGCACTTCACCAAATATAAGGATGTCTTAAATATAATTTTAAAGAAAAATTTGTGTTCCTACTTTTCTTTCCTCTTTCCACATCTAAATTCTATTGGTTTATGGTCAACATTAACACGTCTTTTTTTAATGTAGATGATTGCACTAAGGTTTCTGGATGGGTTCTTTTTATTCTCCCGTGTGTTTTCCAGAATCTCAGATTTTTCCTTAAAATGTATCTTTGGTTAATTGATGAGGAAAATGCTACAGCACAGAAAAGCTCTTAAATAAAATATATAGAGAAAAACATGAAGTAAGTGAAGATAAAAGAATGTCAGTAAGTTTGAGGTGTCAAGACTGTGAGAGCATTAAATATATGTACATACAAATATCTATACCTATCTATCTATCTATCTATAGAGATGGGGAGAGTGAGAGGAAGACAGTAAGGGAGGGAGGGAAGGAGGGAGAAGGGATATGAGAAAACAAATATAAATGTTAATAGAACCTTTGTAGCCACAGTATTTGGTATAAAAATCTAACTGACAGATGATGAAGTATTCCCTGTGTCTCCAAGTGGCACAGACAAAATAAATATGACAGTTTGGAGTCCACTAACGTGTTTTCTAGTAAACATATATTATGATCATTAGGACTATTATGTTTGGGGAATGTATAAATAAATACGTTAATTTCACAGCTTTTTTTCTTTTCCTTTGAAGCCTCAGCTTCATTGTGGTTGTTTCAGTAATGACTAGATGATCCTGATGAAGCAACATCTTTAGGTGAATCCACAATTCCCAAGAAAGTCTGGGTAGCGTCACCCCTAAGACACGTATGGGCATAGAGTCTGATATAATAAAAGGATCTTTTAAAGCCCTGGTCCTTATGCTGGATTTTGCCTGTAGACACATTTTGCCTAGTACAGTGTTTTTCAGTTAATTTCAACTAATTCAGTTTATTTCTGATTGTAAAAAATTAAAAGATTTTACCTAGAAGATTCATTATCAAATTCTGCTGAAAAATCAGAAGCTTGGGCAAGACTGGATCCACATTCCACAAGGCAGCCGTGTCCTGGCTCTGAGCATCACTGACTCCTTCTGGTGGCCCAGGCACTCCCCCGTTGACCCTGGGCCTGCATGGCCTCTGCACTCATCTAAGTCATCTGCCCGGCACCTCTAGGCATTAGTGTTTCGACCACAAGTTTAAAATCTATTAAATTCCCCTCCAGACCACTTCAAAAGAAGAAGATGTTGAAAGCAGAGGAGGAGAACCCTGTTTGTATTATTCAAAGAGACTCACCATCCAGTCGTGTGGCCACTTCCTACTTACTTTGTCCCAAACTAAAATGGACAGTACACCCTCTGAGGCTTTGATGTAGCTACTTCATTATTTAGAAGGAGAGGGCGCTGAATAGAACCAAACAGAATTAGAGAATTAAAGGAAGTGTGTGGCACTAAACAAGGATGAAACATTGAGACCTACCAGGAATTTGTTTGAGACAAATTAAAAGCAAAAGAGTAAACAGTTTTAAGTAAGAAAAAGTTAATTGGATTCCCACAATGTTTTCAATCACTGTCACTCAATTTATTATTAGCCTTAGCAGGGAGGAAATACGTAACAAGCAATTATTATCCTGAGAGCAGCCCTTCCAACACTGTCCATGTTTTTAATTCTTGACAGCACTTTATTTGGTTTGGTTTAAGTCAGAAGTTATAACAAGGTGTTCTTCTTTCCCAGATGTGTGGAAGTTGGGGAAAGAAAAAGGGAATAAAACTAGAGAAAAAGCAGTGACTGCATACATATGCATAGGTGTGTGTATTTTTAGGCTGAGAAAACCTTTCATGATCTGAATATTAGAATCCAATCATAATTTCCCCATCTGTCTGATCATTCTTGGCTTCCATCGCTGCTCCTACCTGTGCTATTGGTATTTTCTTTTTAGAAGTAATGCATTTTCTATTTGTTTTGTTATTTGCCTGATTGTTTTTCTTATTTCCCTCTGTTCTACCTTCTCTTGCTCTTGATCTTTTATCTTCTTTTGTCTCTACCTCTCACCTCTCAGTCTGAATGATTGTGTTAGGTCACCCACTGGGCAGGTACTTAAAAAAAAAAATAGATGGTTCAGAAAGTACATTCCTGGAGGCATCAAATTAATGAGTATCTCGAGGTCTGTGATACGGAAGGAGAGAAAGGAAAATGAATGAAATTAGAAATGTGAAGCACTGATTATTGGTGGCCTTAAGCATCAGTCCAAACATGAGTGTGTGCACGTGTACACACACACACACACACACACACATACACACACACACACACACACACACACAGAGTCACAGGTTAACAGACCAGAGTAATGAAATGATGATTAGGGATTGATTCCAGAAACCATTGTAGACCCCTTTAGATTTTAATCTTTTTTTAAACAAAAGGCATTTTTTTCATCATGCTACAGAGAGATGACTATAGAAAGAAAAGAAAGTAATGCATTTTATATCTCCAAAGACCTTCTTTATGGTGAAAATGATGATTTAGGTATTGTTTAAGAAATTGATGTCATACATCAGCTACAAGTTATATTATTTGTATGTTTTTGAATGTTCATGCTTATTTGCCAAAAATACTTTAGATGTTCTTTTCCCCTCTGGAGTGAAGTATTATTCTTGTTTTTTACAAATATACACGGAATTCTTATGTGAACTTGTGGGAATATGGACATATGTTCAGCTATGGCACTTTGAAACATGCCGCAATATCCGGGGTCAAAATATTTAATGGCCTCTAAGGCATGGGCGCCAACCAATTAGAATAGACATTGGCTGAGAACAATGTAAGTAAGAGTAGCTGTGCTACTGATGCCCTGAAGTGCATTAGCCTTGTGTATAATGGATAGAGGACCTCGTGGGATTAGTTGCTAACTAGGAGGTTGGGGTTAGTAAAATTTATTCTAATTCAACATTTGCGTAAGATGCTTTCAACTGGATTGATGTCCCATTCTTGATTACATATGATATATAGCTTTTCCAAATTGTCTATTGCATGGATTACATGACTAATACGAGAATTATAGATGACCTCTGTTAAGTTCCTATATTTGTGATAATAAGTGTATTCTATACACTTTTCAACTTGTGTAGTAATTTAGCTCCATCTCACTAGGGACAATATTAAATTTATATTGTGTCTAGTGTATTAACTCATATTAAAGTCATTAGAGATTAGAAAGAATTGTTAGTTTTTTAAATTCTCTTTTTTTTCTTTTACATCTTTTTAAAACGTGGGTTGGTAAGAAAAAAATACTAATGATTTCTGCTTGCCTGTAGGTTTTGTTAATGGAGTAGAGGTGGGATTTTATAAACCTAATTGGGAATAATTTTAAAAGTAAACTGTAGCGTTAGAGAATAAGTTCCCACTCGGTTGTAAAGGAACAATAGCTTTTATGTATTTAACAATTGGTGTGATTTAGGCAATATTTATCCCAAGTGCTTTATATAAATCATCACATTTATTACTTACAATGATATTATAAAGTAAATATTATTCTTAAAGTTGAATTCAGAGACTGATATATTCTACCTTTGCTAATTCCACATCTTGCATATATATTAAACCACTCAGGGACAAGCACAGTATTTATAACATTGTTCTTGTCCCTTAAAGGAGGAACACTGGGCTTTATATTGACAGGCTAACTTGGACAATGTAAGGCACCTAGCTCTCCATTAAGCTAATACGTGCAGACACTGAGTGAAAAGTTTAAACAGTTAATGAAAGAACTTCTGAATATTTCTGGTGATGGTGAGCTCACTCCTTTGCCTCCCTGATTTTAGTGCCAGGGCAGCCACTAAACTTCAAGGCAGAACCTGAATCGGAAACAAGTATTTTGCTCTCTTGGACGCCTCCACGTTCAGACACCATCGCCAGCTATGAACTGGTCTACAAAGATGGGGAGCATGGAAAAGAGGTAGGACTGTGCTTTTCGCCTTGTCGTCATTCTCTACACCCAAGCACTGCTCTCATTTTGTGTAATTGCCCAAGTTCTGTTAAAAGGTCAGATATCTACAGAGGACCTTGGTGGAAAAGATTTATTCATCAAAAGAGAAGCTTGACCAAAAAAACAGAAAGAGTATTTGGAGACTTGCTGGGGTTAGGACAAAAGAAACAAAAAACAGCTATTGTCTGTATTGGAAATTTCTTTTTTTAATTCCGGTTTCTAAGTTACTTATGGAAGTACCTGCTTGTAAAAGAATATACTCCTTGAGATTTGGGGATTTCCTTTCTTTGTTTTCTGCATTAAAATGCTTAAGTCACTGTTAAAACATGACTAAGTGAGCTCCAAGGCTTTGTTTGGGTAGATGAATTTGTCTAAACTGGTTTCAGAGAAAGATGCCCCATAGCAAATGTTTGTTTGTGTGCCAGTGATTGTTTGATATGAATGTGAAAATACATATATATATATATATATATATAGTTTATGTTACACAAATAACAGACTGTGGAAGGCTAGAAATTGTTAATAGTTACTGAAAAGAGAAATAAAAATCAAAATAACTAACACATACATTAATAGGCACTATAATAATGGTTTCACACATATTAAGTCAATCCTTACAGTAGTGCTTTGAGTCAGCCTCTATTATTAATCTATTTCACATATTATAACAAAATGGAGACACGGAAAAAATTAAATGATTAAATAATTTGCCCAGAGCCTCATACTACTGAATGGTAGAGCTGGAATTTGAATCTAGACAATTTCCAGAATCTATGTTCTTAACCATTAGGATATACCGGCCCTTGGGTATACTTTGAATAGATTATATAAATCAGTATTAAGATACATCTAATATTTTCAGAAAGGGATAGTAATAAATATGTTTCTTTTGTTATCGTAAAACCCATTAAGGGGAACATTAGGACAAAAAAGTTGGTAAAACTCTATGTGAAAACTCAATCCACCAAGCCATTTTGTTGTACCTCTTGGCATCCTTTATCTTAAAAATATCTTCACAAAGCAAAACAGCCCCTAAGTTCTAAAAAAAGAATACCTTTCTTAAACACTCACATACTAAATGAACTGTTACCAGTTAACTTGTGGCTCATCATTTTGGATGCTATAATACATTAATATGCTACTGTAAACTTCTATTTTATTACATCTCTTTGAAGTGAGCAGAATCTCCAAAGACCAGGTTCTAAAAGCAATGCTTTTAGATTTAGCTAACAAAGCTGATACAAATTAATCACTCAAAAAGTTGGAGAACTGAAGTGCTGGTATATAACGTAAAGTACTCGTGTTACAGCTGTTGGTGTTTGTAGTAAGACATAAATTAGCATTAAATTATTTTAAATACTCAACCATTACCCAACTAAAAAACCAATAAAATAAAAACAGTTAAAGAGAGTGCCAGTCCTTTGGAAACACTATGGATACTTGACTATTGGCATACCTACTCTGCTTTACAATTGTTTATTTAGGAAATTCCTTTTTTTCTTGTTATTTGGTAAATCTGAAATTTCTGAAAATTTTGTATTTGCAAGCCAGAACACCCTAGGGGTGTTTTCTCTAGTTTTATATCTGAATTGCCCTTGACTGACTTCTGTTTGTGTGAACAGCAAATGCTATTCGATAAAAAGCCTTATAAGATTTTTGATGCCATTACTAGACTACATAATGGCATGCATTTTAAGGTTTACTACAGGCTCATGTTCAATCTGAGATTGACTACCCATAGATAGCTATATCTTTGCTAAAATGCAAAGGCAGATTTCAAGCATAAAAATAAGTTACCATATTCAAGTAAAAACACCTTATTTCAAAAGCCCTTTATGATGTTAACAGTTATAGAAGAGTTTGTGATTTCTTTTTTCTAGCTGTAGGTTCCATATTCACAAAGAAAGGAAGTGTTAAAATTAATTTGAAATCAACCTAGGGTAACAGTATAGTTTCATATACATTATCCATCTTTCTTCAGTAACTGACATCCGATTTTTATTCCCTCAGGCCTTGGCAATTCCAGATCTCTTTCATAACAACCTCACATGAACTGTATGCCGGTTTCCATTGTTACTTCCGGCCATATTTTCTTTGCCCCTATTTACGTTGCAGATGGTCACGGGAGATGAGCTAGACATCTCTTCAAATGGAATGTTAGGCATAAGCCATTGTCAGGGGCGGGGGTCAGTTTCCATTGTGGGCAGTGTCACCGCAACAGACATGACTTAAATGTTGAATGCATTCGTGGGTGGTGGGCCTCTCACTCCCTCTTATCTGATGCATTTGGAAAACTGTGTCATCGTTAGATAGATCCCTGACTTCCTTTTTAACAGTTGTCTTATTTGTTGTAGAAACTTGCCTTTTAAACTGGTATCTTCATTACGTACTTCCCCTAGTAGAGTCCTTGATACTCACTGTTGATTATGTTTGTGATATTTTGATGACATTATAACCCTGATTACAGAAATCTGATGTTCTGGGCAGTGTGATAAAAATATATGCACTGGGCTTCCCTGGTGGCGCAGTGATTGAGAGTCCACCTGCCAGTGCAGGGGACACAGGTTCGTGCCCCGGTCCGGAAGGATCCCACATGCCACGGAGCGGCTGGGCCCGTGAGCCATGGCCGCTGGGCCTGCGCGTCCGGAGGCTGTGCTCCTGCAACGGGAGAGGCTGCGGCAGTGGGAGGCCCGCATACCGCAAAAAAAAAAAAAAAAAAAAAAATATATATATATATATATATATATATATATATGCACAAATCTTAACGAAGATGACCAAGGTCCCTTGTTACTTATCCACAGCAACGGATTACCATTGAGCCAGGGACATCTTATAGACTGCAAGGGCTGAGACCAAACAGCTTGTACTACTTCCGTCTGGCTGCACGCTCTCCCCAAGGCCTGGGTGCTTCCACAGCTGAAATATCAGCAAGAACCATGCAGTCAAGTAGGTGTCTCTCTTTGCTTACTTTCTGCCCTTTTCTTCACTAGGAGGCGTTGCCAGCTCTTATCCCCACCAACAACAAACCTGCTAATTAATATTTAATAGTTGGTAGTCTCTATACTAGCAAGCGTCCAATTTGGGGGAGTAGAGCGCCATGACCTTGGTTTTCAGACTGGGTCCAAATGACAGATTCCATTCTCCCACTTCCAAAATTGAAAGACATTCAGGGAAGTTAGGAAACCTACTTGAGAAAAATGGGTAAAGGCGTTGGATCAGGCCCCATTTAATGAATTATAAAGCTGTAAAGCAAAATTCAGATTGAGAAAGCTGCAAAATAATCAGAGGAGGGCTTAGCAAACTAAAGAGACAGCAAAAGACCAAACTTTTATCTTTTTTAAGCACACAGGTTTTAACTTTGCTGATGACCAAGTCTTCATGTCACGTATTTTTTTCCTAGTTTGTTGTTAACTTTTCAAGTAGTTCATGTGGAAATTTGGAACATTCACAGAAAATCTGTATTTGTACAAATTTAGGAACAATGGAATAATCACAAGTATATTTGCAATCCTAAATTGTATTTTGTTTCCTCAGGTTCAAATTCTTTTGGGGACTGTTACTCTGAAGCATAGTTGTGTTTATCACAATGGAGTTCATTGTGTCTAGGCACGATTGTTTTGCATAAAGTATTATATGGCAGGTTGTTTTTGATGGAAAGTTTGGTGGCTTATAATACTATTGTTTGCTCTTTATTCATAAGTTTCTATAATTAGTCTATTAACCATTTACCTTAAATTGAACAGTTTTATGGACTTATTTCCTTAGATTTTTAAAATGTTTTACATTTTATATGTGATTTTAAAAATTTTTATGTCATTTTATCTAGTGACATAGATATGTATAAAATGAATACATAGAATTTTATAAAGAGAATGCTCTATTGACCTGATTTTTAGATTTATCAGCAAACATGAAATTTACATTTTTTTAGAAGATGAATTTCCTTTCATATAAGCAAGTCTTCCATCATTTCATTTTCTATAGATACTTGAAATCTTTCAGGGTTTTTGATGATAAAATTCATATTTTTCCTCAACACATGGTTATTCATATGAAAAGCATTAGGATTCTGTTGCTTAGTCCCTTACTGATGATAGCTTATTCCCATAAAATTTCCTTTTTTAAAACAGAAGCATGTAAATCAATGCAGTATTGTATGTCTGCTTTGAATTCCAGGCAGGCTAATAAGTAATATTGCAGAAGGTAATTCTTAAAATCAGACAATTAAAAGAAATGTGACACACTTTAATATTATATTTTGCATGGTTTACAAACTTGACTGTTTTGCATACACACACATATCTATTCATACGTACATACTTACATATAAAGAGACAGAATGAACTTTTTATAGACACATCAAAAGCTTATCCGCTCTTTATTTTATTAAGGTTTCAAGTGGTGCTACAGATACTTTCACAGAATAGGAGGTCTGAAGGTAGGAATGTAGTGACAACCAAATCAGTTTTTTAAAAAGCGTTACAAATGAGTCTTTGCTGTTACATGAACAACTCAATTTATTATGAATGATAATGCATATAAAATAGTTTCATAATTTGAAATATAAGAATCTTTGGTCAGAATCAATAGAAATGATGTTCTTGGGATTTTGCAAACCTTATACCAAATATATAAGGCTGTTTTACGAGGATTTCCTTTTTGTCTGTACAAGGATCTTTTCATTTTGATTGCCTGTAATGAAGAACACAAGACATGTAAATTAAGAAAGACTGATGGGGCTTCCCTGGTGGCGCAGTGGTTGAGAGTCCACCTGCCGATGCAGGGGACACGGGTTTGTGCCCCGGTCCGGGAAGATCCCGCATGCCGCGGAGCGGCTAGGCCCGTGAGCCATGGCCGCTGAGCCTGCGCGTCCGGAGCCTGTGCTCCGCAACGGGAGAGGCCATAACAGTGAGAGGCCCGCGTACCACAAAAAAAAAAAAAGAAAGAAAGAAAGAAAGACTGATGATCGTCTAAGTAATCAGATACACCTGACACTACATAATATTAAGGCTCACAAAGTGTAAAGAAATACCCAAACTACATGTTCAAATACAAAAAATTAGAAATGATTTACTCATTCTACCATATATATTGCCTTATATCAAAAAAATATATATATGCAAACATATATCCCAATTCTTTGTTCTTCTTTAGGAATATATATTATTAACTTTAAAAATAATTTATGATAACAGTCACATTGCTCTTTATTGCTTTTTTTTCAAATAATGATATGTTTGATTTATTTGATGGACAATAATTGCTCAGAAGGTGACTAGTTTATTTTAGAATGGGCAGGAAGAAAGTTTATCCTTTAACTCTTATGTAAATCCTACTTTATATGAATAATTATGTACAAAATGAAAGGAGCTATGTACAAAATGAAAGATAAGTCATATCTTTTCCAGATGGTTCTCAGGATTTTTTTTAAACAGTTCTTTTTAATGGCTGTGTTATTGACATTTTGTAAGGGATAGATGATTTTTATTGATTTTACCAAAATTTGCTGGTGGGATCTAATTCTTCACTAGCAATGGTGTCTCAAGAAGAGTTATAATTTTAAAAAAGCTGGAAGCTGACATAGGGTAAGTACAAGTTACAGTCAGAATCAACCAGCCTGACATTACCCTCGGGTAGGTAAATCCTGGACTATTCATTTTCATCCTTTATTGTTCTGCATGCTCACTGTATATGGGCTATGATCAATGTTAGGTTAACACTTGTCGTTAAAACTGGTCAGAAGACTCCGTTTTTCACATAGTCAGAGGGAACCCTTCTGTGTTTGTTGGGCTTTTATTTATCTCCCTTTTTAAAAAATTGGAATTGGTGGAAGGGCATCCAACAGTTATTGCCACTTTTCACTCTTAAGAACCTTTTCACAAATGAATACTATGTAGGAATTGCCCTCATTTTAGAATGCAGTAGTGAAAGCTTGAAATGGCATCTCTTAAACATCATCAGACTCTCATGTAATAAATCTTGTACTGTTTGCAGCTGTTTTTGAAGCTCGATAGTCTGTATAATAGGGCTGGGGAATACTGAGGGATTGTTTTAGAAGAAGAATTTAAATTGCAGGTAGGTAATTTTATTTTAGGCTCTGTTATCTTAAGGTTTCATTTTCACATATTCCCCCCACCCATTATTTAACAATTATTTTTGGTCATTTATTCATTTTTTGGTTTATTCATATTACTAAGCCAAGGTACATAAATTTATCTTTAAAAATTTACTTTAAGTTTCAAAGCCTTATTTTTGTTTTGTTGCCCTATTGTTCATTTATTTATTTTTGCCTTTTCTTTTGTTTTATCATTTTTTTTTTTTCCAACCACTCCTGTCCTTTCACTCAAACCCTCCTTTAACTCACTACCAAAATAAGAGCCGTCAGCTCCTCCTCAAGACATTAGTTGCACCAGCCCAAGTTCCACTAGTATTTTGGTAAGTTGGCAACCTCCACCAGTGGAAAAACAGAATGGCATTATTACTGAATACTCCATCAAGTATACCGCAGTGGATGGAGAAGATGACAAACCTCATGAGATTTTGGGAATTCCTTCGGACACTACCAAATACCTTTTGGAACAGCTGGAAAAATGGACTGAGTACCGGATCACTGTAACAGCCCACACAGATGTCGGCCCTGGCCCTGAGAGCTTGTCCGTGTTGATCCGAACCGATGAAGATGGTACGTTGCCTCTGCTACGTCAGTTTGCACCCTTCTGCCACAGTCTTGGTCTGCTGTCTTTTGATAGGCTAACAGTAATGCATTTTTCTCTGCTCATCTTTTTTACCCAGCAATGCTGTAACTTCAGTGGTTTTTGCCGGAGACCTATCTTTGCTACAGCCTGGGCATTTTTTTTTTTTTTTTTTAACTTTTTAAATCTCAACACTGTAATTTGCTTCCTTTTAAAAGAACAGTTTGCTCCTATGACCTTGCAATCCAGGCCCTTCTCTGTACCTCCATCTAAAGTCTTCTGCATATTTCTTGGTTTTTGTAGTCACTTCTTTTACATTTTGAAGTTAACTTTTCCAAAGTGCCTTCTTATCTTCTTGTTGCCTTTTTGTCATGCACA
This sequence comes from Stenella coeruleoalba, assembly GCF_951394435.1. NCBI lineage: Eukaryota > Metazoa > Chordata > Mammalia > Artiodactyla > Delphinidae > Stenella > Stenella coeruleoalba. The sequence goes on from NC_137153.1 coordinate 64,781,948, forward strand.
TTTCAGAGACACTGATGCTCGACATTCAGTTTTTGGCATCTGTTGTATGGAATACCTTTGATAGGAGGAAAAAAAAAGAAGAAAATCCATATAATCAAGAATCTTTTTTATTCGGCTAAAAAGAAACCTTGAAAACACACACACGCACACACACACACAACAATCAACAACCAGTTTTTGTTATTATTTCAATGCTATACTTCTTTGTGCTTTAATGCTTTGAACCTCAAAGCATCTTCCTTGGCTTTTGTACATTTTTTACATGTTTTTCTATTTCTCTGATACTCTTTTTTTCTTCCATTTTTTTTTTTTTTTTTTTTTGGCATCGGTCATGTTTTTTGATCTTTTCTTAAAAGGTAGAGCAGATTGGTTGAGCATTTTCCTTGGTTGAAAATGTTTGTATTCCACAAAGGAAACATAGTGGGTCTGCCTTTTTTTTTTTTTCTTTTTTTCTTTTTTTTTTTTGAACCTAAGTAAAGAAAATGCTCTGACTGGGTGGGACAAGTGCCTATAATTTTCTTTTATCCAATGATGTTGTTCCAGTTCCTAGTGGTCCTCCTCGCAAAGTCGAGGTAGAGGCTGTCAACTCAACATCTGTTAAAGTCTCATGGCGCTCACCTGTGCCCAATAAACAGCATGGCCAGATAAGAGGATACCAGGTGCATTATGTGAGGATGGAAAATGGTGAACCCAAGGGCCAGCCCATGCTGAAGGATGTCATGCTGGCTGATGCACAGGTAAGCCTCTGAAATTGCATATGTATATTTTTATAGGATACGTTTATTTTAGTCTGTACCTTAAAATGGACCCCATTTTAATTTTTTTGGCATGTTAAAATTCCTATACAAAATTCTAGCTTTTTTAAAAAACTGAATTACAGTTGATTTACAGTGTTGTGTTAATTTCTACTGTACAGTGAAGTCATTCAGTAATACATATATATACATCCACTTTTTATATTCTTTTCAATTATGGTTTATGACAGGATATTGAATATAGTTCTCTGTGCTGTACAGTAGGACCTTGTTGTTTATCCATTCTCTGTATAATGGTTTGCATCTGCTAATCCCAAACTCCCACTCTATCCTTCCCCCACTGCACCTCCCCCTTGGCAACTACAAGTGTGTTCTCTATGTCTGTAGTCTGTTTCGTAGATAAGTTCACAAAATTTTAGCTTTCAAAACACATGATCCATATTTACCTTCTCAATCAGAGTTGACTTCAAGTGAGGAAGTGAATTGAAATGACACATCTGATTAAAAACATGTAACTGTTTTCTTAAAATACAGATGTACGGCTCTACAGCTATATCTGAGTTTGCCTTTCTGACTTCAAAAAAATTGGTTGACTTAATTAAATCAAAGGGAAGAATTTCAAACAGCAATTTTGCTGATAAATCTACTTTCTGCTGTGCTAAAAGTATTTGGAACTAAGCTGATCTAATTTCTAAATGTATGATTTCTGCCACTGAAGAATAGACATTCTTATTCAGGGAAAGGTATCCAGATAGTATTTTATTTAGTATTTCTTTGCCAAATTACATATCTAATGAAAATAATTGTTTCATTTCCCAGAAAATGAAGATAATGACAGTGATAAAAATTAGAGTTTCTCAGGGTATTGATGAGATCCCCTATGCTGAGCCAAATTAAGAAATCTATTAAGAGTAGTTGAGAATGTGAGAAATTCTGCCAACCCTAAGGCAGTGATTTACAACCATGTAGTCACGATTTGGTTTTGTAATATGTTGTTTAAAACAGACATTAATTTTTTTTTCAGTTTTTAAAAATAAATTAGAAGTGATTCAAAGACAGCACCATAATAAATCTACCTATACATATTTTTCTGAAAGGGAGGGGAAGATTTCAGTTAAGAACCGCCCTACTGGAGATTATACATAACCCATGGACTGGCTTACCTACGCTTGTTCCAATAGCGATGATGTATTAGGAATAGTGGAGTGCTTTGCTTATCCAGCAAATTGGTAGCCGGGCATGGAAATGGATGGGATTAGTGAAAATTGGAAGCGAAAATTTGAAGCTATTTCAATTGAAAATTCCTTCCTTTGTATGAAAGTGGGGAAGATTATGAACAGAGTTGAAAACTGCTGTGCCAGATTGCCAGATTTTGCCTTCTTTTCTCTGTGAAGATAACAGGGCTGTAAAGGGCTCTGTTTTTTTACCCCAATGTCTTTACTCCAAAGTCTTAATATAATCAACTCACAAAGGTACTTATGTTTGCTTCAGTTTCGAAACATTCTAACTAAAGGGGTCTGGCTTAGTGACTAATTTATCTTCCTCAAATCCAGTTGTATGGTTTTGGTTTAAAGGCCATTTCTATAAATTTAGTTGGAAATTCATAGTGTCCCTTAAGACTCTAGAAAAGGACCACTGACTTGCTTTTTTGTAAATATTTATTTTGCACTGCCCATAAAATAGAAAGTTCTTATAGTATAAAATTAATAAGGCCCTAACCGCTTACGTTTTATTTGGTACAGCTGCAATTATGAGAACTAAAATGATACGACCGTCATGCTTTGATGTCCTTCTTCAGTTCATAGATAATCTTACATTATAGAACTGTAGTTCTGTTGCTGTTGTCATTGGGAATATCGTAGTTAGTGAAATTATATGATACAAAATGGCTTAAATATCAACTCAATCTTTTTTTTTTCTCCTCTTCTACTTTGGCTTTTCTTTATTATTTTGCTGACTTTCTTTGTGGTGTTGTTTTGGTTTTTGGTTTGTTTGGTTTTTGCTCATTTCATGTTCTCTTTATCCATTGAATTTTTTTTACATCTTACAGGACTTCACTGAGACTGTACATTTTCAATATTAATGAAAGATGTTAACCTAAATAGTGACTTGAATTGTGTAACCTAGATAGAAATCAGAATAAATGTCACAATGTAGTGTGCATCAGCTTTTTGCTATGCCTTATTGATTCATTCCAATGAACCATGCATTAAAAAAAATCAGCCAGTTTTAATGATAACAACATAGAACATATTTACTTTTAACTTCTCAATTAGGAATGAAGGTGATACCATAACACACATATACTCTTTGGAATTATATTGTATACACCTCTTCATTTGCTTATTTCTTCTATTTTTTTAATCTAAGGAGGGCACCATTGCCTTTATCAGGCTACAAATGTCTCTTCATTTCTTTTTATTTTGTTTCCCTCCTCCCCAACCTTCTTAATCTCAATCAGTGGGAATTTGATGATACTACTGAACATGTGAGTAATTTTTGGCTGCTTTTTCAAAACAGATTATAAATGGTTGTTGTTTCTTATACCCATCTTTCATTTATTTGTACTGTGTCATCACAATTTGCTTGGATGCATGAACTAACAAATTATTTTTTAAAGTACTTCCACTATGTAGTATACTTTTCATTTTGGTTTTTGTTTTGTGAAATTGCTATGATGCTATTGATTGCATAAGAAATATCATTAGTTTGTGTTGTTTTGGTGGCTGCTACTAACTCTGCCTTGTGACACAGTTAGAGGAGGCATGCTTTAAGTGGAGGTATCACAGACGAGAGATGTTAAATAAGTTTGTTCTGGGCTGCTCATAAATCCTGCTCCAGAGGTACATATTCAGTGCATAACATGACCTAGATATGGCACTAATTAACTCTATCTAGAAATGGCAATTCTCTGTTGTACCCATACAAATTTGAGTGAAATTGCATGAGTCATGCCAAGAGGCAGAAAGTATCTTACTTAGTGAAGAATTTTCTTTTTTAATATTTTAGTGAATGGACTGTGTTTTTTATTGAGAGTTTACTATGTATAAGGTACTGTGGAGGACACAAGACGTGACACCTGCCTTTTAAGTGCTTACAGTCCAGGTGCCTAGGAAGGTTATGAAGTTCAAGAAAAGTTCCATAAAATACAACAAAAGTGATGACCTCAAGCAATGTATCATTAATTAATATTTGAATGGCAATATCAGTAAGAGCTGTGAGTTCAGAGACAGTGGACCAGGATGGTAGAAGTCCTGAAACTTATTTGAGAACTTAACTGATGAGTAGGGATTGAAGAAGTAAAAGTGTCTGTCTGTGTATGTTGGTGAGTTGGAGGTAGGAATGTACTTTTAAAGGTCAGCACAGCAGAAGCAGTCAGTCAAGAGTGTGATAATAGGTGACAGTGAGCTTGGCAATTTGACAGGACTGAAGGATTCAAGTTAGTAAGTTAACTAAATACTACTAAGAGATTAAATTTTAATATAATGTTAGAAAAACCTAAAGTGTCAAGCTAAAGAGCTGGTCTTTAACTCTTCAGTCCTGGAGAGATATAAAAAATTATTAAAAGGAGCAAAAAGATAATGGCTGGTGGGAGGTATTCTTTTGTTTAGTAAAGTTTTTTTTTGCCGAAACACAGGGCTCTTGTAGGGATCCTTGGTAAATATGATGGTCAAGCTATCACTCCTCATGAAATTGACAGTGTAGCAGTGTTTTATAAACTTCTTTGACGATGACCCATAGTAAGAAACGCATTATATGCCGTGACCAATTCATGCATATGTTTAAAATAAAGGTTTTACAAAATAATACCTTACCTTTAAATATATGCACATTTTAATATTCAAGTATATTTCATTTGTTTAAAAAACACTGGTCTTGAATGGCTAAATTGATTTCATGACCTACTAAATGGGTCATTACCTGAAGCTTAAAAATCAATAATTTAATGGATAGATTAGAGGGGGAAAAAAATACAGTAGACAGGGAAACAGAGTTCTTTTCCTAAGTCGTGAATTAATAAAAAATTTTTAAAAAGTTGAGCATCAGAAATGAAAAAGGGACAGTTATGATCAATGTTTTAAAGGAAGAATGGACAAAAACATACTAACTAGCTAAGAGTTTGAAGAAGAAAAAGGGACCAAAGATGACTCATAAGTTTTGAAGATGCTCCACCATTCATTAAAATATGGAAGTAAGAAGGGGAGTCTGCTTCCGGGAATGACGTTTAAGCTTTAGTTAAGTTGAAGTGGAGGTAACACTTGATAGTCAAGGGAAAACGTCCAGCAAATATTTACAATGTATTGGGCTGGCCAAAAAGTTCACTCGGGTTTTTCTGTAAAATCTTAACGGAAAAACCTGAACAGACATTTTGGCCAACCCAATACATGCCCTTGGAGCCCTGGGGGAAAGTCAGGGCTAGAGATGAATTTAGGATATAGGCAGAAAAAATTCTTTAAGTTTTAGAGATGGATCCAGTTTTTTTTTTTTTTTTTTAGGACTAGAGAGAAATGCAGCAGATGAGTGACTGTGACAGAACATCTGGGAATGCCAGCTTTTCACAAGCAGGGCCAGGAAGAAGTCAAGAAGGGGCAGATGGGCTAGGAGAACAAAAACAGAGTGAGGAGCTGTGGCCCTGATATCAGTCACACTACCCCAGACAGAGGGTGTGGAAACCACTGAGTAAACAAGTATACCCACAGCTTAAAGAAAATGTAAACCAAGAGGTGATGTGATCCAGGCAGAGAGAGGTGTGTCCAGCTGAGATTAGGCCATGACAGAGGGCTTGAACCTTTTGAGTGGCACTACTTACATTATCCTATCACAACCTGTATGAGAGGAAGGACGTGTGTGGTTAACCCCAATTTTATGAATGAGAAATTTCTAGAAGGCTCAGGGTACATAAATTGCTTGCCGCACGATTTGGTGATAGAACCAGGCCTCGCTTCTTTTTCCTCCTAGCCTGGCCTGCTTTCATCAGTAATTCTGTGATATCAGGGGGACCTTGGAAACAATAATGTTGGCATTCACCCATCATAATTTTGGGAATCGCCAGTGTACCATCATTTTAAATGCCGCTCTCCAGTGGTTCACTTGGTTTTTATATTCTCTGTAATGTTAGTGAAACCATTCCTGAAAATAAAATCTCTCTCCCAGATTTAGTCTATTCATCTGACAGCATAGTATTTCCAGTGGCTCTTCAGGATAGTATCTGATATTCTTGAATTTCCACACTGGTGATATTCCTACACGTTCGAGAAAAGCATATTGTCGAAAGCCGTCATCCCTGGGATCAGAGTCAACCAGTGAGTTCTATGGTGCCCATTACAGCCTTGCACAGAAAAATCCCACTGTTTTTCACACAATCTAATCCATTCACTAAACTCTCACTTGCGTTGTCTTTAGATGCTAAAGACAATGACGTTCTATATTTTCTTAAATTTATGTGTATTCAATTTGAAAACATAGCTGTGCTAAAAATCTGAAAGGTTTTTTTTTTTTTTTTTTTTTTTTGCTGTGCGTGTATGTAGCAGCAAGGAAAATATCAGAACAAATTGATAGCCAGCACTCTATTTAAAGAGTCGTGTAACTTCCAATGTAGAAGAACAGTTCTATGATTATCTTCTCTTATAGCCACCACAGCTTTGGGTCCTTACTAAGAGAAAACTAAGAGTTTTGATAAATAGTTTGTGATATTCAACATTTTCTACATTGTCGGAATTAACTGAACACCTATTCGCGATGTAGTAGAACAAGTCCTGTTAACGTGGTTTTATGGCCGGGCCTCCAAATCATTAGAAAATTCTCCTTAGTTTATAATGATTTTAGTCCATAGCCTGTAGAACTAACCAATAATATACTATTTGAGTCCTAAGAAGCTTCTCTGGCTCTCTGGCTATCGAGGGCCAACAGGTCAGCCATTTGGTAAAATATTTACACGGTGATAATACGTGCTGTTGGGCATCAGCCCCGTCAGCAGTCTGAGGGCCAGGCTACAGTGCAGGCACATGGAGAGCAGCTGGCACATCACAGCAGCTAGGGTGTGGATTGCTCACCACAAGCCACACGTTGTTTTAAGTGTTTACCCAGTTAAGCTCATTTCATCTTTTAGTAGCCCTAGGTGGTCCTAACATTCCAACTTTCACATGGGAAACTGAGGCACCGACGGGTTAAACTCACTTGCCCTGAATCACCAAACTAGTAAATAAGGAAAGCCATGTTTCAATTCAAGAATTCAGGAGGTGTGACTCCAGGTTTTGCGGTTTTGACTACTGCCCCTTAGAGCTGCCTCTTAGGATGGCTGAAGACCCCACTTCAGTGTCGGCATGAAGACAGGTCGTCCATAGCGTGAGCTCTAGGCATGAAACGTCCAGTGCTTGGCATGGCTGTAGGGAATGTTTACGCATGCGCAGAAGGAAGGTGGCTGCCTTGATTTTTCCCCCAGGGCATTTGCAGTGTACGTTCTGAATCAATGTTACTCTCTTGTGTCATTTCAGGACATGATTATTTCTGGGCTACAGCCTGAAACTTCCTACTCCCTGACTGTCACAGCCTACACCACCAAAGGAGATGGAGCTCGCAGCAAACCCAAACTGGTGTCCACCACTGGGGCAGGTAACTGTATCTGTGCATGTGTGTATCTTGAATATGTTCCCGGCAACAATAAGGGTAATTTTCCAAATGCTACAGGTGGTTTTGGTCAGAGGGAAAAATGTACAATGGTCAACTTTAGTGATTTTTGATACATAGTTCAGAGGGTAAAAATAACTGAATAACCATGCTTTACCCAGATTATTCAATCATTCATTCAGCAAATATTATTTGAGCACCTACTACGTATCGGGCACTATTTCCAGTACTTTGATAGAACAATCAACAAAACAAAAAGACTGACCTCCTGAAATTTATTTTCTGACTAACGTAATTAACTAGTGAATAAATGAGTTTTATAACAATAAAATGCCAGGAAGTGATAAATTATCAAAATAAAGGTGTGTGGGCATTAAGGATGGGGCAGTCCCTAAGGACTGTTTTAGAAAGAGTGATGGGAGATCTCTTAGGGGCAGGATATTTGAGCTGAGACTTGAAAGACATGAAGGAGCAAGTCCCACGAGGGTCTGGAAGGCAGAGCATCTAGGGAGGGAAATCACGTGACAGCTTCACCCCCGCCCCCGCCCCCCCCCCCCCCAGCAGCAAACCTTGTTAGAAGAGCTGCTGTCTTGAACTGGGTTGATGACTTAAAGGTGTTTTTTTGGTCATTTTCTCCTCCTCACCCCTTGCTGTGGGGATTCTAAAGAGGACAAATTGCACCAAAGATGGGAAACAGAAAAGAGAATGAAGAAAAGCAAAAAGACTAATACCAGATTGCTCCTTTCTGAAGAAAAAAGCTTCTTAATGCTATTTAGTCTCACTTTGGTTGGCCACATTAGGAAAACAGCATGTTGGAAGACCTGACATTGTAAAACCAATAAATTAAGAGATAATTACAGAAGGAATCTTCTTCAGTCCCTTTATGTAGAAATCTCCTGTGGAACATTTAAGCTATGATTTGATTTATTCCTCCTGAATCACTTCTTGCACAACTTTTTAGGAACACACCTCGATGTAAAGGCATAAAGCAAGGAACAGCTGTGAGGTTGAGGACCGTCCTGGGTGCTGTGCTCACGGCCAAATTTGTCTAAATGTCATAAGATTTGCCTCGCTTATATCCCGCCACCTGGAATTGCCTCAAGCAGCAGGATTACAGATGGCAAAACTCCTTCAAGGCAAAATCTTCTGGGCCTTTTTTTTTAAAATACCATTGTATCAAGTTTATTCAGTACCCTGCATAGGAGATACGGTGCATGTTCAGTGGGGACATGCTGACTGTCTAGCTATGGAATCAGCCTCTATTGGAATGTAGACAACCGAGGGTAAACCCCTGAAATTGAACCCCCAAATGAAGAAAATACATTTCCTTCACCCATATTTATAACTGTGTCTTAATAAGCCTGAAATGTCTTACATGAAGCATCAAACTCCTGTTGCCCATAAGATGGGGAGGTCCTATAATGAGGACAAAAAAGTAGAGGGTTTATCGCCAAGGGATGCGAATCCTAGGACAAGGAATGATATTGCCTATTTTAATGGCACTAAGATGAGCTCATCACTTTTTAGTCACCATACAGAACATTATTTAGAATTGTGGATCATAGATACAGAATTATTTTGCAATACACAATTTTGCATTCACAATTTCAGATCTTTCTTAATCAATGGAGCCTTGGGTATTGAGGAAACGCTTATAATTCAGATGTCTGCACATTTATTTTCTTGAGACCTCCCTACTGATCCTGGGTGGGAGATAGGAGAATCCAGATGTATAATCCTTCTAAGAGAAAAGCTCTAGTTTTCTTTGCTGCCAACCTATAGTAAAAAAACCATTCTAAAGTCATTATTGAACAGATTAATTTGCTTTGTTTTATATAGTATTACAAAAATCCCTTGTATTTATATAACTATGAAGAATTACTGAGTTTATCTCACAGATGTGAGCTCCTAATAACCCCAATTATAAGGGCATTTAGTTATAGCTTCCATGGAGAATTCAGGAATTCTCGTGAAATTTTATTTTAATAGTAAAATTCCTGGTTTTAGGATATGTTTCTGCATAATACATTGTTTCTAGAATCTGTGAACAATCATATCTTTGAAATAAAAACACAGGCCATAACTTAAGCAATCCATGTAGGATTCATGTAACCTGAGGGATGCTTTTGAATAAAATGTTGGCTTTTATGTTTCAATGATTATGACATTTTTGTAGTTTCTTTGTTAATACTCCCATTGCTCTGTATCATGATAATCGGTCTACTGCCTGAAATCTTGTGGTTTTAGGCATATTTGGTTTGAAATTTTCTCTATATTTTTACATGAATTTCACTACTGTACTGAGGAGCTATGTTTAAGGATGAGAGAAAAGATGACAATGACATAGAGAATTTGGAAGTAATAGGCTTAGGTTCAGTCATTTATGATTGTTGCTACTTAGGTGCTAAGTTAAATTGAAGCTAAGTTTAGAGCCATTGGGACTGAGTGCCTTGGTTGATCTCCAATGATTGCTCTTACTAAGAAGAAGTAAAGGGCAGCACATGTGTACCATTTCTGAAGTCATGAGAGATTTTTAAGAGGAAGAATACAGTAAGGAGATAAGAATAATCAAAAGGGAGAAGAGATTATATGTCATGACATAAGTTAGAGTTAGCTTATTTACTGTGCAGCTGGGCCTTCTTCTTCCAATAAGTTCACTAACACACTGCTAAAAATGACCTCCAACTCCCAGAGTAAGTATTTCAGACTCTTTCCTTTTGCCAATCCTCCAGCTCCTAGGCTGGAGTAAGCAGTCCCACAGACCCTGCCACTGCATGGCCTTTAAAAGTGGTCCACACAATATCCCTAAGGCATTAGAACCTTGGACCCAACTCCACATGCAGCACCATCTACTGGTCCTCTTCATTTCTCCACCTGGAGTATGCACTGATCAGAGGACAAGGACCCTGCATTATCCATCTTTTATTTTCCCACCCAAATGCCTACATGCCATTATATAAGTCCTTACATTAAAGTGAGTAGTTGGTAAATGTTTCATACATAGAATTTCTGGAAGCCAGAGATGGAGTGGGTTTCATTGCCAATACGTGCAGTTTTGGAGAATTCTTTTTAACCATTCATGCAGTGTTGTAGAACTCTCCTCATTCCTTTTCCCTTTTTTCTACTTGTTACTCCCTGGATGAAATACCACAACTGTCCATAAAACCCTTACCCTAGCTTATTTAAACTGCGTCTACTATTCACACATTTGGGGAGATTTTAGGTGTTCCCTTCATGTGGCTAACCTCTCCTGAGGCAATGCTGGGAGTTCTTCCTCTCGCTGCCTCAGCTTTCATTTCTTTCTTGACTCCTTCACTAGTGCATCTTGTTGCTTCCAGGCCGATTGTCTCATAGTTTTCAGGCTCAGTGAAACTTCTGCCAGGGAAAGGAGTGGCTGTCTTGGCAGTGGAGAGCAGACTGAGGTGCTTCTGGCACAGCAGTGGGAACCAGTAGATCAGAACTGACGCTCTTACTTCTAGAGCATTGCTTTGATTTCATGGTACCAAGCCCACAGTGTTTATATCCCAGAACAAGAAAGGGCATGCCAGCATCATAAGCAAAAGGCATTAGTGCAACCTAGGCTTTGACTATCACAGAAGAATAGATGTACATTTTCATAAGGCCATGAGATCTTTTTTTCTTATAATTTACGAGTTTGTTAAATTTCTCCAAATTTGTACCGTAGCAATATTATGAAGTGAAACAACAGATAATAAAAGCATACTCATATATGGCTGACAAATATTATTACAATCCAACCTATATTTGTGGTTGCAGGAAATTTTAAATTGTCTTATTTATCCTCCCTTTACATGCATCTTATAGAAACAAGGTGCACAGTGTATTTACTATGATGCAGTTCTTCATAACCAGAATTTTGAAAACTTTCGATAAATATTTTTAATAAAATATATTGTCCCTGGAAAATGTGGAGACCTAATTGTTATGTTTTTCCCCAAAAGTTTCAACCAGGTTTTGTTTATTGAAGGATGTATTTTCTGCTGAAAGGCCCATTTTTTTCTCAGCAGAGTCTCAAATGTTTAATTCTTGACGTCATTGATATTTTAATGGGCAAATCATGTAAATACTATACACACATAGAGAGAAATTGAGGATACTTGCCAATATCTATTTTAAAGTGATTTTAAATGAAAATAATTTTAAATATATTTAAAATAGAAATAAATGGAATAATTCAAGCACTCACCAACTTATGAACGGGTTTGTTCTGAGAGTTTCGTAGTTGGTTAGTAAGATATCGGATACACCTTTCCATGAGAATCAGTGAGTCTTCAGTTTTTGGTTTGGATTGGTTTGGTTTCTGGGTCAACCTTCAACACGTGTACATAATTGCCATTAAAAACTTCAGGAACTATTTTCCCACACATGATGAACCCACTTACTATGAACGTATCCAACACGTGAAACAAAACTATTATATTACTTCATTGGTTAAGGATAGAAATATCACAAAGAATTTGTTCTTGGACAGAGCACACCACTTCTGGGGTCTGAAATATATAGTGAGCAGGTTAACCGAGTAAGTTTTGAAGTTAATATTCTGTATGTTATCTCAACACCTTTCTAGTTTGTTTTTGTTTTTAACTTATATCTGCATACCTATGATACTATTTTTCATTGCCTGTGTATTTCTCATTGCCATTAGTGTAAGCTTTCCTCCCTTTTGACCATATTTTCTCCCCTTTCTATTAACTTATTTTTAGTTCTGTTAATAGTCTTTTCCCCTCCCTCATCTTTGGACTATTTCCAAAGAAACTCCTGGCTCTGTGTTTTTTACCACTGTCCTTGTCTGTGGATTCCAGGAATAATTATTGTGTGTTAAAAAAAAAAAAAATACGGTTGTAATAATACATTGAGTATATTAGACCTATTCACATATCTAACTTATTTAGCTTGAAAAGAAATTATGTACTTAGCCCCTGACCACAAAAACCTTAATATTCTGATTATTAATAATTATTATTATTAATGAAATGTAAAATACTGTTCTAAGGCTTTTACATGCATTTCCGCATTTAATATTCATAACAACAATATGGTGTAGGTCTTAATATAATTCCTATTTTACTAGATGCAAAACTTGATGAGAATGACTGGTGTGGATGGTATAAACAAAAAATGCAAATTAGATCCACAGTAAGTCAGAGCAACATTATTTTACATTACCTTTTTTTTTAAACTTATAATCAACATACTAGTTAAGTTGTTTGGGCCATGGATTCAGACAGACCTATGTTTGTCTCGTAGCATCCTCACTTAGTACGCATCTAACTTTGCACAGTTTTCTATCTCTCTGTTTCATTTTTTTATTATACAAAGTGAAGATAATAACTAAGCAGGGCACATAGGAGTGAAGGATGTAAATCAAGTGAGATACTACATGTAACGTTCTTAGTACAGTGTCTGGTACATTGCATGGACCCAGTAATTAAATATATTTTAATTATTATTCTTATTAGCTGTACCTAACTGGCTAATCCTTACTGAGCTTCATTTCTCTGCGGCATGAACCCTCTATGTGTTAAGATTCGAAATGTGAAGATGTTTAAAAAAATCTCCTTAAATTATCATTTCAATAATAATTCCTATTTTCTGTCCATTATCAAATTCTAATATCTCACCCTACCTTAAAAGAGTATGAGAAGGAGCATGTTTCCACAAAGGCATATAGACCGAGCCTTGGCTTTGTTTATAAGTAAAGGCATGGGAATGCCCATGGAGTGGCATTCCCGTTCATCAGTGATTGAAATGCAAACACCCACGTAGGGTGGTCTCACCACTCCCTCCTGTGTGCTCCAGTTCCAGGGAAACCCCGGCTTGTGATTAACCACACTCAGATGAATACCGCTCTCGTTCAGTGGCACCCCCCCGTGGACACATTTGGACCCCTCCAGGGCTACCGTCTAAAATTTGGCCGGAAGGATTTGGAGCCACTCACTACTCTGGAGTTCTCTGAAAAAGAAGATCACTTCACAGCGACAGACATCCACAAAGGAGCATCGTACATCTTCAGGCTCTCAGCCAGAAACAAAGTGGGCTTTGGGGAGGAGATGGTGAAGGAGATCTCTGTTCCAGAAGAAGTCCCAACTGGATTCCCTCAAAACCTCCACTCAGATGGCAGCACGTCAACCTCTGTCCAGATATCTTGGCAGCCACCTGTCCTGGCAGAGAGAAATGGCATCATCACCAAGTATACCCTTCTTTATAGGGATATCAATATCCCTCTTCTTCCAATGGAGCAGCTTATTGTTCCAGCTGACACCACTCTGACACTCAGTGGCTTAAAACCAGATACCACATATGATGTAAAAGTACGTGCTCACACGAGCAAAGGCCCCGGGCCATATAGTCCCAGTGTCCAGTTCAGGACACTGCCTGTGGATCAAGGTAGGATTTGTCTGCTTACGGCCTTTCTCCCTTAAAGGAATGTCGGTCTTTGGAAATCAGTATTTTGAAGCTATAAATAACTGATCGGCCCATTCATATTAATAGGTTCCGCAAAAGCAAAAAGGTAAAGTATGTGACACTTAATATGTTTTGGATGCCTTAGATTTCAGTTAGAGAATGCCAAGCAAGTCTGGCTGACAGCACCCCAATGTTCTCAGGTAAGGAAAACACAGTATAGTTGACTGAATGGGAGAGAAAGGAGAGATCTTTATGAGAATGAGGTATTAAAATGAATGCTCTTAACAGGTAGGCAAATCACACTTCTCTGTCTGATCAAAGTAGATGGCATCTAGCTTAAGCCCTCCTGTCCATGGAAAAGGACGAGTCATACGTTTTTAGGAGTAGTTTAAATACACTGTTTTTCCTTTTCCAGCAGTGTTTGCAAAAAATTTTCATGTCAAAGCAGTAATGAAGACTTCAGTGCTACTGTCTTGGGAGATTCCAGAGAATTATAATTCTGCCATGCCTTTCAAAGTAAGTTGTTTTCTAACGTGTAAGAAGATATCACTGGTAAAAGTGGAGGGGACAGGTCACTTGGGTAAGTTACTTACAAAGCATACAGACTGCTTTGAGTCAGCCACACATACTTGTTATTCTCTCTGTGGCTTTCACGTAACAGACTGAGTCTGGCTCTTTGGCAGTGTGACCTTTCCCCTCTCAAGAGAAGGCAGGAGCTCAAACCCAGGGCCAGCATTCTTTGTGGGTCACCTAGCACTTCCAAGTTGAACTTTTTACATCTAAGCTAATGCTTTTGTTTTTTCATCAGGAAATGAAATTTACATGGTTTCTACCTGTTTGTAATGCAGTATCCTGGGATTTAAGTAATTTGTTAATTGGCCTGAATTCTTTGAATATTTTAAACTTTAGTTTCCCATTGAGAGATATTGGCAAATGTTAGCAAGAAGTACAAGTCTGTGAAAGAAAGAATAAAGAAACATTTTTGAAAGTAAAAATGTATTTGGGAACAAGAATGGAAGTGTTTGGGAAAAAGTGGTGTGGATGATGCATTGAAACCTAGAACATTTCACAGACAACTGACGGGCCACATACTGTTAAGATATTGTACATTTCTTCGTGTATTTTTGATAGACTTAGAAACATTGTATCATTACACAATAAGAAACAAAAGAAAATTGATGCCATCTCTAGAATTTATTAGCACTTTCAGGCTTAGGAAATTCCCCAAATTAGAAATGACCCATATGTATTTTCCATAAGCAAGTACCATATTAGTTAGAAAATATTCATTGCCTGACTGATAACCAAATCTCTTTGATTGGTCGTATCTCTCTAGATTCTTTACGACGATGGGAAAATGGTAGAAGAAGTGGATGGCCGAGCTACCCAGAAGTTAATTGTCAACCTGAAGCCTGAGAAGTCATATTCATTTGTGCTGACAAATCGTGGCAACAGTGCTGGGGGCCTGCAGCACAGGGTAACCGCAAAGACTGCACCAGATGTTCTACGTACCAAGCCTGCCTTCATTGGGAAGACCAACTTGGATGGCATGATTACCGTGCAACTGCCCGAAGTACCTGCAAATGAGAATATAAAGTAAGTTGATCGAAGGTTAGGGCTGAAGGATAGAAATGCATGTAAGCAAGAAAAAAAAAGGTTAAATCTCGGGAATATGTGGTTATAAAAGACTATATTGCTGTATGTAGAGTCAGAGTCTTCTGCACAGGCTCATAGTTTTGTTATTCAAGTTCTGTTGCATTGTGTTCTAGAGTTCATTGTGACACAGAGTCTCATCACTTTAACATTAATGAGAGTGTTTCTTTACGTTCCAGAAATGGTATAATTTAGGAGAGATAGACAAATAGAACATGAACCTTACCATAAAGAAGTTTACGTCGTGGTGTATAGAATAATGTGAATAGTCGAATAACTGCTATTTGGCGAGTGTTACTCTAATGGTGAGGAATTCTTAGAAAATACTACAATGCTAAAAGAAACTTTAGGAAATTGGATACAAAAAAAAAAAACAGTACAAGACACTGCTGTTTTACATGTGTGCTGAAAGATGGGAGAAATTTCAACAAGTTAAAGTTCAGAATGACATTAGAAGAAACATGAAAGCTAGAAAATGTAATTTTTTTCTGGTTTGGATGGAGCACAGTGTAGAGGCCAATGGGCCTGAAGTGGAAATTAAATCCAGTCCATTAAGTAGTTTGTTGGTTGTATATAGCTAGTTGATGGTAGCCAGTAGAAGAAAAAAAGTGTTTTCACCAAAGTATATTAAGTATGAGTACTGTGGTAGACCCTGGAGAACAAAAAAAGAGGATGTGGTCCCTGTCTTCAAAGAGTTTACCACAGAGTGAGGAATACAGAGAAACAGACAGATGCAATATGTGCTAGCGATAGAATCATACTCTATCTTAAGAGTAGCTAATCCAGAATGAAATGGGTCAAGAAAGCTTCTGAATTTAATCTTGAAGGACCGATGACAGGCATACAAAAAAATCAGAGGAAGGAAATCGTACGCAAAGGCTCATTAGTAAAGGAAGCAAGTGATTCTGTAAGGCATGTGCTCAGAGAGCCAGGGCAATAGTAGTGAGAGGCAGGTATACAAGAGGGAAGTTGTGCTCAGAAGTTGGAACTGTATCCTATAGATAGTGACAGTCCATTAAAGGACTTTATGCAGGAGAGTGGCATGATATCATCTGTGTAATACCTAAGTTTCCTTCTTTGCCATTTTAGGAAATATTTATTGTGTGTCTGCTGCATGTTAGGAACTGTGCTCCCGGCTTGGGATAAGACTAAACCCTTTGTCATTTCTTCTATCCCACATGATCAAGTTTGGATGAAACTTGCTATGAAAGGTTTGAAGGTCAAGCAGAGGCATTTCTACACAGTTCATGGATGGTTGGAGCCTTTACATTTAGTAGCAATCTGGTGACATAATGTAGGAAAGTTCTTAGGGAAGATGGCTCCTGAAGGCATGTCAGAAGGATTGGAGCACCACAGAGAAAAGTTTTGGGCAGTCATTGTGCAGTTAGTTGACTCTAGGCAAGTAACAAGATTCTGAAGTGAGATGGTGATGGTGGAAATGGGATGCAGAGGCAGACAGAGAAGTAGGAATTGGCAGCTGTCTTAATGGAGGGAACGAGGCAGAGGAAAATGTCATAGATGACTCTGAGGTCTGAGATTGGATGACAAAATAAATGATGCTGCCATTCATCCTGAAGGATGAAAGATCAGGAAGAAATTAATGAGTTTAATTTTGTGTACATTTTACATGAGGTGTCAGTGAAATCAGTCTCCATTTACATGAGTCTCCATTTTTGTCCACTCTTCTATCATTTAGAAAACTAAAAAGAAGAATGGAATATTAGTGTGATTTTGATTCCAGCAAAATTTAGTATGAAAGGGAGATTTTATTTTGCTATTGTTTAAATATTCTATGGATATTGTTTGATCTCCCACCATAGTTCCAGACAATGTTGCAGGAATTCAGTGGAGAGAATGCTGACTTTCTCATGGCTCTTACATAGTATAGGTAATTGGGGAATTTGGACAAGTAGAGAGTCAGGTGGAGTGGAGTCCTGTGATACCAAAAGTTAGTTGGATAGGGGAGGCCACAGGAGGAGCTCCCAACCCCCGTTGAGTAGTTCAAGGAAGAGGCCCTGAAAAAAGCAACATCTAAGCTGAGGCTTAAAGAATCACAATAAGCTGGTCCATGGGAGTGGGGGTGGGGAGACGCTGTTTCAGGCAGAGGACAGCACATGTGGTATTGCCCAAGCAAGACAAAGACTAGCACTTGTTATTGGTCCACGTCTTACCCATCCATTACGACTTTTCAGCTGGCATCCAACAAACATGTATTCTAGACATACTGTATTGCCAGCACTAGGTCTGGAAATAGAAAGATGATTGAGATAAAGCCCTACCTTATAGTGGGAAAACAGATACAGGAAACAGATAATAAGAATATATGGAGCAAGTACTGCCAGGTACTGTAGAAACATAAATACAGAATTCTAGCCCAACTCGGATGTCAAGGGAGATATCCAGAAGGAGCTGATATCTAATAAGTCTTGAATGATGAGAAAGATTTAGAGAAGGTCAAATAGTCACAAACAATGAAGGAACAGTCTGTATAGTTTATATGGGCTATAAATTGAGTCTGTTAAAAACATGTGCTGTCTTTTCAGGGAAAGAGTAAATAAAAGATGAAAATAGTGGCACATAATCTGTAGTTTTTACTATTAGATTTCAAGACTTTTCTTTATATATTAAAAAAAAGATTTTAATGGCTATTTACCAAATTAGTTTGGTAGAATGTCTCAGACATTATTGGGAAATGACAGTTTAGTCCATTGGTGACAGACTTCTTTTTCATTTCCCAACCTCTGAATGAATTGAGAATATTGCAGAATATAGTCTCTCAGAGAGAAAGACTTGTTCAATTTTTCTTTGTTTTATTAATTTTTGTACTTCTTCTTTGTAATATTTGACATGGGAGTCAAAGAAAAGGGATAAAACTTTGGTAACAAAGATCAGAGACTATTACAAAACAGAAAAAGAAAGCAAACCATTATGGAAAAAACTCTGTTCTAGAAATGAAGTAAAGATTCCCAGAAATATATTCTAAACACTCTGGGGGAAAGACAAGAGCAAAAGACAAAACTGGGGAAAAGTATAAGAACCATAAGAAATGACAAGCAAATCTCCTGTTAGCAAAAATCCCTAGATAATTCATATTCACTATGTTTTTTAAAGGGATAATAGCATAAAGTTACCCATCCAGTCTTCTAGGTTGGTTCATGTGGCATCGTCAAATATGACAAAACGCTGTGTGCCATGAGGTACCACTTGCAGTTCAGAAATTAGAGTGGAGCTTTCTGTTAAGTATTGTAAGGGAGAAATGAGGGGAGAAAACAGAATCGATTCCAGAGCTCTGGGGTGGGTTGCTAACTTGTGTTTAGGTAAAAGCTAGCTACAAAGATGCTTCCAATTTGTTTTCCTATCAAAATACAATTTTGATGATTGAACGGCTGTTTTGTTTACCAACAGAAACCAGGCTTTCCTCGTTTCCGGCCAAGATAATTGAGAGGTCTTGATCCCCACCTCCAAACTCCTCACCGTCGGAAAATAAATCTGTCTCTTGTAAACGTAATGCAGACATAGCTCCTTGCTTCTGTGATTTCACACTTGGGTTTTGTGTGGAGAAGCTGGGAGCTCCCTCAGCGAAGGGCCAGGTTTTTCACGAAACAGCCACATCGGTACTGCAGGTTCTAGTACTAGGAATTTTGTGGGGCTTCAACCTTCTCTTTGAATACATTTAGCGGGCAGAATGCTGGTCAGAAACTCTAGCAATGCCACCATCCGTCAGAAGCAAGTTGTGGTGACAAAGAGGACTTCTGTGACTCTATAGAGCAGGATTTTACTCTGATAAGAAAAAAAAGCACCACACAGATTGTACTCAGAGAAAAAGCTGCCAGAAGGTACCCAATGTAAATTAACTCCCTAGCAACCATTTCATGTTTATGAAAAATAGAAACGAAGAATGAGGGTGTTTTATAAAATTTTAAATTTATTATCTACTTTTTCTTTCAAAGAAAGACATTCTTGGAAGCAAAGTTGTTTCATAACACACATGCACCACTATTACCAGCTCGGTGTGTATAAGCTGTTTAATGTTTAATTCACACATCATATGTTTGTTAACTGAAGTAGTAAAGGCTTAAATTTGTATAGAGCTTTACAATTTACTGAAGGTATTAGAGCATTTCACTAACGTCTCACAATAACCCTGTGAGGTAGGTGGTCTCCCCTTTTACAGGTGAGTAAAGTGAGGCCCAAAGACACTAAGTGGCCCAGCCAAGATCATAGAGTTGATACTGCTACTAGTTAATAGGGACAGAGGACTTACTAGGTGTTCTTCAAAGGACACTGCACACAGTGACTGCTGTAATCTTCACACCAAGGGTCCTCTTCATTTTACAGCTGACGAAGCTATAAGGTAGTATACTAATTGGCCCTGGCAACACAATAGCATAACCAGAGAGGAAAGATTTGAACTTAGGCAGTCTGGCTCCAGAGTCTACATGTTGAACCACAACCATGCCTCTGTGACCATAAAATGATTGACCAAACCAGGATTTTTTTTCCTAGGACAATTGCTAAACATCTAAGAACTCCATAACAATTAGATGTCAATAGGACTGCCCCAGACAAACCTCAGAACCAAGAGGCATCAGGTACATGCACTTGGCCACAGATTATGGAAATGTATGTTAAATGTGGAACAATAAAATCAGTAGATTGTCATGAGAATTTAGAGGAGAGGTAAAGGGAGAGGCTAGACACAGTCAGCATTATCATCTGCCATTTTACAAATGAGGAAAGTGAGGCTTAAGACAATTAATAACTTGTCTGACAACACATAGTTTAAAAGATTAGAAACCTTAATTTAAACAGAGAAACTACAAAGATCATTCAACCTGCTTTGGTTTTCCTGTGGTTAATTAATTTGATTTAAACAATATATACCCAAATGACCAAAGCCAGGAAAAAAAAAAAAATCAAAAAATGATTCAAGGAATGACATTCATCATTAAACTCTGAGACAAATGTTGACCTCCCAGTTAAATAATGAGTTGGAGAATGCTAGTATGGACTGTTAATACAAAAAGCCTGCCAGAATTTGAAGTGGTACTGCCACGAAGACCAGAGCTCACCTTCCCATATAATTATATGGAACTGGGCCCCTTGATGATAACATATTAAATAAAATTAGTAAAACTTTACATAGGATAATTAAAATTCTGAAGGTTATATTTAACTTATCTAATTAAATTTAATATACTGGGAAAACACAGCTTACATTATGAGTAGTCGAGGGCTCTCCGGATATATTGATTCTCAAGTTATTTATTTTCCATTAGTTTAATAGTGAAGGTCTATGTTGAAAAGGGTATTTGAAGGCTAAACTTCAGCCTTGAGTTAGACAGGCAAACAGAGTATAAAGTTTAATTTTACCCATATGGGAAGCTGCTCTATGTCCAAAAGCATTTTTTTTTTTTTTTTTTTTTGCATTTCAAGCAAGTTCTTTCAGTTCACATGATTTAGTTGATATGAATTTGCAGGGTATATGTTAGTTCCTCACTTTACAGAGTCATCTTACCTTACCTAACACCACATGACATTAGAACCAGGATCACCGCTTTGCTGGTAACTAAAAGACATTAAGGCATGTCATTAGGCTGGTTTGGAGAAAAGAGAAAAGCTTGATGAGGTTTCAAGTTGGAAAGTTCTAATGCAAGAGAAGAGCCTCAAAATGTTTTTGACTTCCCGATCTAGGGGAGGCATAAATCCCCAAGAGTTACCTGCTTCACCCACTTCCACTTTTCAGTGAAAAAAGAACTCAGTGATAAAATGGCAACGTTAGCAAATTTGGGGAAATTATATGTGTAACTGCTTTAGCAATGTGTTTCTAAGTATATGAATATGTCTTAAACGTATAAGAAAATTATGGACTAAAAATGGTTCATTGAGACCATGTAATAGGGGTCATTGGTCTAAGCAGAGGTCAGGGAAGGTTTGAGTTAGGAAGTAAAAAAGTGAGTTGCTATTTGAGGAAAGAGAGAAGATAACTTGGGATTTGTTGGGAGTGACAGAAGGTTCTAGACAGGTGGTATAGAATGAGCAAAGACAGAATGGACCAAGTAAATTCAAGAAACTAAAAGCCCACCAGGGCGTAGCTCAGAGAGCACAGAGAGATGGATTCAGGCAGGATCCTGCTGAGTCGTATAATGCCTTTGGTATTTATCCTAAGACAAATGAGGATCAATGGAAATGTTACAATTAATTTTCTATTGCAAAATGAAAATTTAAGAGACTGGACTAAAGGGAGTTTAACTCAACAGAGAGAGAAAATTAGGAGACAAAGTTAGGAGCAACCCAGGCATGAGACAATGGAATGAAGCCAGAGCGGTGGCGGCAGAGATGGGGAGAAGTGAATGCACTATAGATAGTTTGGAAGTAATAGGACTCAGCGGTAGTTTGGGTATGAGGGAGGGAGAGAGTTAATGCAGATCATCAGTGATAACACCTAGGTTTACAGCATGTGCCCTAAAATGGATCATGGTGCAATATTGGAAGAGGATTACTTTTGGAGGCGTATTTTTTGTTTTATTTTAACCACAGTAAATTTGAGGTACTTTTGTGACATAGAAATGGAGACATAAAGTTGGAAGGGGGTAAACTTGGGGAGTTCAGAGGAGCGTTCCAGGCTGAAGATGTCAATCTGTAAATCATTTGCATCTAGGGGATAACTGATTCCCTGAGCTGGAATGAGATCCCATGGGAAGAAAAGAGGAAGTAAAGACAAATCCTTGGCTAGATCCTTGAGGAACGCCACCGTTGAAAAGCTGGGTAGCAGATAATAAATCCTGCTAAAGAAATAAGGTTAACATGGTGAGAGATTTAAGTAGAAAACCAGGAGAGTTGGGTACAGAGAAAGAACTGAACATGTTTCATGGAGGGTGTTATGAATACGCAGATTCTGATAAAAGATCGAGTAAGGGGCTTCCCTGGTGGCACAGTGGTTGAGAGTCTGCCTGCCAATGCAGGGGACACGGGTTCGTGCCCCGGTCCGGGAGGATCCCACATGCCACGGAGCGGCTGGGCCCGTGAGCCATGACCGCTGAGCCTGCGTGTCCGGAGCCTGTGCTCCACAACGGGAGAGGCCACAGCGGGGAGAGGCCCGCGTACCACAAAAAAAAGATCAAGTAAGAAGAGAGTGAAAAATTCTCCTTTTGATGCAATACTGACGACCCAGGTGAAGGTGGTGAGTTGGGCAGATGAGGCCAGAGCTAGAGCACAGTTGACTGGGAAGTGAATGGAAGGTGAAGACATGGAGAACAGCAAGAATGCACAGCTCTTCTCAGAACTGGGGCAGTAAGAGGTAGGAGAGAGAGAGAAAGTGATGACTGGAGCAGGATGTGGATGGAAAGCTAATCGATAGAATCCAACGAGGATGGAGAAATCGAGATATATGGGAGACAAGGGGTATAGTATATGGTAGACATCCAAAGAGAGTGAGATGCAGGACCCAATTCAAGAAAAAGTAATTGGCTCTGGAAAGTGTAGTCAGCCCTTCTACGGTACCGATCGGAAAGATTATGGTTTGCACTCAGATATAGGTCGGCTTCTAGTTTGTTAGACGACGAGGGAATGCTTGTCGAAATCTTTTTCTTTTCTCTGTATATAAGAGCGCAGGCCATCTTCTAGTGGAGAGGCATGTATGTCCAAGATTTGAGGCCAGGGGAGAAAGTGTGAAAAACTTACTGTGAAGATTGGATGGACTAGGTAACTAGAGAAGCTGTGGCTGTGTTGCCAGGCAGTGTTGAGGCCTGTTTGAGTTTGCTGAATGTGAACTTACGGCATCATTCTACCCTGTGCATTATTTCTCAAGCTGTATTCAGCTCCTTGGGTTCAGGCACAGAGGAAGGCTATCAGATTTTAGCTAAGGCAGAATGGAGGATGTGGGTTTTGGAAGAGAAGAGCTCAAGAAATTGAGAGCCCTGGGTGGTGCATGGGCCAGCCCTCTGAAGGTTGAAGTCACCCAAAATGATGGCAAAGTTTGGGAGGGAAAAAAAAGACTGTTAACCCTGGGAAAAACAAAACAAAACAAAAACTTCCATAAAGGAAAGATTCTGAAGAGGTTGGTAGATGGCAGAAATCAGTAAGAGAAGACCATAGCATAGCTGAATTGTACGAGCTTCCAAAAGGAGGACTTATTGTGATTTTAGCAAAGGGGTAGAGGAAAAAATATCTGCAAGAAGCAACAGTGAACCAGGAAAGAAACCCAAACCCTAAACCTGAGGTTCATGGGCAGAGGAAGAGGGATAAATTAACAGCCACCACGTGAGAAGTCTGCAAAGAAAGCAGTATCCTCAGGGGAAAGTTAGGCTTCAGGAATGGCGAATACGAGGTTCTTTACAAAGTCACAGTTGCAGAGAATACAGTTGAAATGTATGGATTTGGACCCAGGAGTTCCAAATTCCCAACACCCCATTTCTTTCAATAGGTGAGAGCTGCTTTGAAAGGCTCCACTTTGGCTGCTCTAGATGAATGCTTTCGTGACCGTGGAGAGAAAAGGTTATGGATATCCAGCCACACTCTTAATTAATTGCTATGGGGAAGGCTGTTCAATTCTTATCCGAGCCACAAATGAAATGAATAGTCGGG
Source organism: Stenella coeruleoalba (assembly GCF_951394435.1). Lineage (NCBI taxonomy): Eukaryota > Metazoa > Chordata > Mammalia > Artiodactyla > Delphinidae > Stenella > Stenella coeruleoalba. The sequence goes on from NC_137153.1 coordinate 64,805,995, forward strand.
GAGTGCTGCAGAACGGATTCTTTCTTCATGTACAAGAACGGCAACTCAAAGTATGAAAGCAGAAGAAAAATTAATAGGATTCATCAGCTTAACCTTGATTTACAAGATTCTGAACGAGGACAGTGGGAGCTCCCTGATCATGTGCAGTATCATTACTTTAGGCAAAGAGAAGCTGTCCTGACTTTGTGCAATTGGTAGTGAAAAGCAAGAGGTTCCCTGACAAGTGTGTTTATCAAGTCCATCTGCAGTGTTATTTTGTACGCTAGGTTGCAGCCCCTGTCATTCTTCTCCATGCTCATTTAACATGATGGACCTGTTTGGCAAATCCTTCGGGTGGTGGGAGGACAGCAAGAGGAGGAAGCTTACTCTGGACCATAAAAGATACTGGCCTCTCTCACATACTCCACTATTCCTTCTCATTACCCTCCTTGATCGTCATCATTGTTTGTAGGAAAGAAAATGGATGGCTAAGTGATGTGACCCCGTGAGCCTGATGAGTTGCTCAGAGCACCATGGAGAACGGATTCTGCTGTAGTTGTCTGGTTTGACTTGAATTATTGATCAGGGGGAAGAAAAAGTTTGAAACTCTCAGGGAGTTTCACTGTGTCCTACTGTGTCTGTGTTCAGATCCATCTCTCCCACCATGATGGTCAGTACCGGCCAGTAGCAGCTGGCATCTGTGAAGTGCTACGTGACACACACTGTGCTAAGCACTTTGTGTTCATTTGTTTTATTTCTCCAGAATAAGTCTGATATTATTTACTCTCAATTTCAGTATATGCAGCTGAGATTCAGGGATGTTAGATGATCAGCCCAGGGTCACACAGCTCATGAGTGGCAGATCCTGAATTCTGGGGCAGATGTATCTCTAGATGCCGCATTCTCTACCGGAACACTCTAGATCAGCCCTGCCCAACAAATGTAACGAGAGCCACATGTGAAATACTACACTTTCTAGCAGCTATGGTAAAAAGTACAAAGAAACAAATGTCATTAATTTTAATTTCATTTTTTACAAAACACGTTATATCCAGAATATTATCATTTTAACATGTGATCGCTATTAAAAAATTATTGCTGAGATAGTTTACATTTATTTTTCATACTAAGTTTTTGAAATCCAGTGTCTTTTACAGGTAGAGCACATGTCAGTTCAGACTAGCCACATCTCAAATGCTTGATAGCCGCAAGGGGCTAGCGGCTACTATACTGGACAGAGCTGCTCCAGACTCTGTTTGTGGAAACAGAGTTCATTATCACACAGGATTTGCTGAGTTTATTACACGTTTTGCTTTGCGATAAGAACAAACAGGCCTTCCTGTGTGTACTATTAGTCTCTGTAATATATTGTGATACAAGCTTGATAGCACCCATCCCGTTCTCATCCCTTTCCTCTGAGAGGCAGAGGTAGGGGGGTGTGTGTATTCATTTCCACAATAAATTTCCATAAATGAAACAAAAGCAGATTATTGCCATAGTTAAGAGATATATCTCTCTCTCTACATATATAGGTTTGTATCCCCTTACTATCTGTTTTAACTTGAGCGATCATTCAGTCTCTGTGTAGCTGTCTTTTTTCTCTTACCTGTCCTTAAAGGATTTTTGAGAGGGCAAAATGAGATTATGCATTTACTATAATACCTAAAAAGTAGGAAGTGATTAATGTGGTGGCAATTATTATACCTTATGTTCAAGTAACTATACCTTGTATAGTTACTACCAAAAATCAGGATGAGCAGAGTCCCTAACTCTGAATATAAGAGCACAGTGTACACTATACGGAAGTTACAAAACAACTTTACAAATAACCCACATCTATTTGGCGACAAGGAGCCTTTATACATAAGTTGTAGTTGGCCGTTCTCAGTGTGACGACTCGCTTACTTTTGTCCCTTCCTATAGAGGTATTATACTGAGACCTATTTTGAAAGCCCTTAGGTAGTGACTGTCTTCAAATGTCTGCAGTACCTACCTTAAGGTTTGCAATTTGATGGGTAGAAAGAGAGGGGAACCTTTACATCTTTATATAATTGTGAGATGATGAGTAATTTTTATGCTTTTAACTTTTTATCCAAATAAAATGTATTTTAACGGTGTATAAAGAAAATCATTGTCATCGTCATCGTGTAGGCATTTGGATGAGCTTAGAGTAATTTTTATTACACATCTTCTTTAAAAAAATCATCTTGTAAATTAATGTCATAGAAAATTCTTGGTTCAGCAGCCTGTGGTGGTAGATTTCAATATACCCACCTTGTATGTGTCTAGCACCGGGGTACTAACGAACTATTTCCACTCTGTTTATGATACCTAGTAAAGGTCAGTCAACCATGGTGATATTACCATACAAGATCACTGAAGTCACACATAAATGTCTACCCATGTTGTTTTTAAAACTGAACAAACAGGTGGTTATTTGCCATTGATGGACAAGTCACTCCATATCCATAATTTGCCTTCAGTCTCAATCTTCAGGTCTGTGGAAGATTTAAGGATATATCCATTTTCTTTTCCCTCCAAACTAACCTTATTTTTGTCTATCTATTCTTGTGCAGAGGTTACTACATAATAATTGTGCCTTTGAAGAAATCTCGTGGGAAATTTATCAAGCCATGGGAGAGTCCAGATGAAATGGAATTAGATGAGGTAACTATGTGTTTCAGGCTGTGCCGTTCATTAGTTATTTAATTTTTAAAATAGCCCTCTCCTCTCTGTGGAGACCTTTCAGCATCTAATCTGGGTGCTTACTCCTACATGGCTGGCTGGTCAGCTGGCTACTCAGAAGGTTCACTGCTACGGGTGTGTTAACCTCTTGGGGTCCCAACAAAGAGCTTTCTGATTTAATTAAGAGACATTAAGCTGCTGTAAAGCTTACAACCTATCTGATCTTTGTTGGCTTTAAGATTCTGCCCCGTGCCCCTTGTAAAACATGATGCAGAGGTGTGGAAGGTGAAGTGAATTGTCAGCAAAGACTTAATCACCATTGCTATGAATTCCAAGGTATGCTTCGTCAGTGCAATGGTAGCTGAGGCTGTTAAAAATGCTAAGTTGCAGTTTGCACCAGAGTTCAACACTTGACCTGCTATGTGTTCTTGACCAATTTCTGACAGAATTGTGCTGGTTAGCACATACTTGCTTTATTCTGTATTTTGTAAGATATCAGAATCAAAAATGCATGAGCTTCAGGGGCAAATAAAACAAATCACAGAATTTTGAGCTGAGCAAGAAATACGGTACAAACAACAGAGCAAATACTAAATACTAGTAATTTCTAAAATCTTACATTAACAATAGGTACCTTGGTACTCTTTTTTGCAAAAAGAACATTTTTTTTTTTTAAAGTAAATGCATAGTATATAGAACAGGATCTAATTTTGACATACTTACGTTTGGATGAGAAAACTGTGCTCAAAAGTGTTAAGCCAGATCCCTAGAGGGCCACAGCAGGTTAATGGCTGGGCTTCACCTTCTGTGAAAGACTATACAGGAGAGACTGTACAATTTTAACATGGTTTTAGATTGAATCAGTTCAGAAGTCAAATATAAAAGGCCCCCATTAGGGGAAATATGAGATTTTAATTGATTGGATTTATTTACAACATGTTCTATATCTTATAACCCAACCTGTTATTTTTAGGTATTTTCTGTCCCTCAAATTAGTGCATACAAAGCAAGGAAAAGCAGAAATTCCCTCACTGCATTACAGGGAAGTGATGTTTATTTCACACACGTCTGCACTAAGGAGACTGTGATCTCGAGAGCAGGGCTGTTAGCTTCTTTTGACAGACATGTGTCATCCCTAGAAGTATGTTTCATCATCAACCACTTCATTTATCTGAGTTAAACTTGATCAAGTTCAGAAAGGGAGATGAGTTCAAGGTTAGGACTATGCTTTTGTGTCACCGCTTAGTGATTAGATGAGCACTGAAGGAGTATAAAATGAGACACATTTCAATCATGCTGTCAAGTAATTTGTTATAAATTTTACTTTTTTTTTTCTGCTGAAAATAAAGGAACAAAATCATTTTTTATGATGTCAGAGGAGTACATCTGAATATGCGATTTGATGAGCTAGCTGGTCTCTAAACAAGCAAGGCATGTTTTACCTGCAAGTGACTAATCAGTTAATCCTGACATAGTCTTTATTATTTTAATCAGTTCTCAGCCGAAATGCAGAATTCAGTTGGAACTGGATTTAAAATGCAAAGGCAGCTTGTAAAATCTATGAATCTTTCTACCTATTAAAAAAAAAAAAAAGTTTTCAAGGAATTAACATCCAAGCCAAAAATGACATCAAATCCTTAAAAAAAAAGCTTTGCTTAGAAGTGGAGCCATTTGGTTGTAAGTAATAGGAAGCTGATTCTCTTTTACAGCTAGGTTTCAACCTCCAAAATGCACATCAGTTCTAATGGATTAAAGTATAGAGCTATATGACATTGAACTTTCTTGCAATTACATTCTATGGGTCTCTGCTGCTGATTCCCATAACAAAGGGTCATTTTAATCATCCCACAAATTGTAGTGCATTAATCTGTATAATAGTTTGATAAAGAACATTTATTAATTCAAAATTTGGGGGTCAGGATGGGTTCTTTCCCACTTTTCTTACTGATATAATTGAGACCACATTGTAGAATTAATGGTGGAAGAAATAAGATATGCATTGACTGGAAAATGAAAATTATTTCTGATAGAAAACTAAAGCCCTTGGTATATCTTCTGGAAACCTCCAATACATCTTGTAACTATTGTGGAGGGGAACTAATGAAAGTAGGCTATGGCCTCACTTTGTGCTTACTCATCCAGTTTCTGATCCCTACAGACAGGTATTTTTTTTCTACCATGGATAATAAAAGCACTGTAGTAATTTTATCTATAGCTTGGTACTGCCAGGTTTGACAAAGCAGTGTTCCTCTCTTAAATGTATTTGACCAAGTGATTTTTTAGAAAGGCCTATAATTCAAATCGTTGAAACCCCAATCATCAAATAGAATGGTAGCCTAAGGGGATTTCCACATGCATGCCTCACACCTAGGCCCATAAAAAATGGAAAGAGGCTTTCTACACAGAGTCACTCTCGATATTATCTTCTGAGCTCATTTATCCTTTGTCTGGGGATAATCTTCACATGATAAATTCATAGACTGGAACTCTTAGTTGTCAGGGTCAGCCTGGGCAGAGCAGACATTGATAGTCAAAATGAATTCTGGACAGGATGACTCCTAAAATGTTAGTTATATTTAATTCAGGAAAGGTCTTGTAATACATCATAAGCTTTTCATCGCATTGTACTTCAAAGGCTTGCTGTAAAATAACGTGGTCATTTGTGGTTGGAACTTCAACATAGTGGCTCACTTCAGTGTCACCTGAGCACACTTGACCCATTTAAAGTATAACACAGGGAGCATCCTACAGAGATTAGAGCAAGCTACAGGGCCAGGGTTGATGTTCCAGGTTTGACCTTAATGAATGGCAGCATTGGGTCTTAGGAGCACCAAAACACTAAAATCTGTTAAAGTACTTCCTCGAAGTCTTCTAAAGAAACCCTAGCAAAAGGTACTCTTAGGGATGACAGTGATATGGATGAATTATGACAGTTGCCTGCCTACATCTGAAATATGAATAAAATCAAGGTAGGGTTTGATCGGTGAAGTAGAAGAGGGGACACAGTTGCATAAACAACTGATGGTAAATGTTTCCGATTAACCAACTTCAGAAAGCTTTTCGGCTCTTCTGCACTTCATTTGTCCTTCTCTAAGTAATGGCCCATAAATGACTACATATCAACAATAACCTATGTAGTGACTTTTCAAGTATATCTTAAATATTTACATCAGAATTTTAAAAATACATGTTAAAAGAATCTAGGAAAAAGACATCTAAGTACACAGTTATCTGTGTTAATGAAAGCAGATGCACAAAAATTACATATCTAAGCATAGACTGAGTTAAAAGAGTTAACATTATTAATTTAGCCTAAATGTTGCAATTATGTTTCTTTGGTATTGTGCAGCCATTAAGTAAATAAAAATATGGTTGGAAAAAATCTCTTACATGTAATTTCATTTTATTTCACCAATTGAATCCACTATTGTCACTTTCTATTCTGCCTCAGTTGCCTCACTTATAAAATGGGGATAATGATAACTTATTTCATGGAGTTTTTATGAGTAAATGAACTAAGCCCTATTTAGTCTCCTGAGAACGGTGCCTGGCACCTAGGAATTGGTTAACAAAGAAAAGCATTATTGTCATTATCATCATTATTATAAGACCTAAATGTGACAACAGGATTGAAAGATAGCGCTGAGTTTCTGGACTTGCTTTATTACAACTCAGTTGGTCCATAATTGATCAGTCTACCTGAATGTATCATCAGATGGTCCAAATTTGCTAAACAAGTTCTGCTGTGTTTTTTATAAAAGAACTTACATTTCATGTAATTTTAATTGTATCAAGAAACTCAGACTTAACAGAAAATTTGAGAACATTTTAAGTATTCAATAACATGGGCACAAATTATCTATATAACCAAGAGGGTGATTTTTTACATTTTTAAGTTATAATTTTGACCAGCTGAGCACATGTACATTCTGTGTTGAAGAGACTGTAGTTTACCATCAGGTTCCTAACGTAAGGATTTGGTATTTGCCATATATACAGTCTGCAGCCGTTATTATTACAGAAGCCTGGCCTTCATTGCACCAGGTTCTCAGATAGTCTTTTCTATAGAGATAGTAAAACAAATCAGAATTCTTTCAAAACACCAGTTAAGTTGTCCCTTACATCAAAAGGCATCTCAGACTGCTATAAACGTCTTTTTCTCTGTTAAGCCCTATAAAATACCAATATTTAATGGAAGCAGACAGAGATAACTTAAACATCATTTTGAAATTGTCATGAAATATCATTAACATGAGTTTCTCCTAATAAGAGTGAATGCAAAGCAACAGAGTATCAAACCATAATTTGTCCTTTTTTTCTTTTAGAAATACATGAAGGATTTCTGTGTGTACGTGTTTATATTTGTTTTCTTCAGTGTAATATTCAAATTATTTTTTCTCTACCCTGCCTTTATTGCCTGGCAAGATAATTCAACATCTCCAGAGAGCTATTAGCTCCAGAAAAACTCGGTGCCATGATAAATGCAAGGAATTTTACCATTTTATCCCAAATGGTTAATCAAGGAACCAAGTCAAGCCAGAAATCGTTAAATAAGTGACCATGTCTATTTAAAATGTCAATTAAAAATTGGTCATCAGATTCTATTTCTGCTGATTTGAGGGGATATACATCATACAAGTTATCTCATTACTAAAAGTAATCTAAAATGGTACTAATCTCTCCAAAAAGTTGGTCTTTGAACGTTTTGATGGCTTTATCTGAGGGTACTACTTGTTGAATAGTAAGTGATAAAGCCTGCATGACGGGCTTTTGTGAATCAAGCTGAATTTTTTCCACAGACAAGTTATAATGCATTCTTGTCCTCTGAGAGGATTTCATCAGAGTGGACAGTGATGTGAACTACCAGTAAAGGATCTAATCGTCCAGTGTTTACAGCCTGAGCCTTGCAATTGCAATTCAGTGCCTTACCTTTGGAAGACAGAGAGACTGAGATTTAGTAATGCTGACATACTACGCGTATTGTGGACACACTGTATTTGGGTTGTTCCCAGCCCTGAGTTAATTTCTCCCATTAAATTGTCATTACATTGGGTTATTGTTGTTTACATTTCTTTCTCTGTTTCCCACTTTTTTCCCTTAAGCTGCTTAAAGAGATATCTAGGAAACGCAGAAGCATCCGTTATGGGAGAGAAGTTGAATTGAAGCCATATATTGCCGCTCACTTTGATGTCCTTCCCACTGAGTTCACCCTGGGGGATGAAAAACATTATGGTGGATTTACAAACAAGCAACTCCAAAGTGGTCAAGAATATGTCTTCTTTGTGTTAGCAGTGATGGAACACGCAGAGTCTGTAAGTTAATTATGATGGCGTCCATCTAATTTCCTATGGTATTCTTATACATTTTTCACCAGAATTTGGTTATTTGGGGATACATAGGTACATGCACCCTAATTATTTCTCAAGAGATTTCGCTAACTTAGATGTGGTAACAGGCTGCCTACTCTTTGAACACTGCTGAGTAGTCTGCTTGAGATTTCGTTACAAGTAAGGCTGTGTCCCTAATGATAGGAAATTTAGATGGACATCTAGTTTATGAAGTGCCAAATTGATAGGGCATGGTTCTTTTTGTTGTTGTTTGTTTTTTGTTTTGGCATTTGTATCTCTTAATCCCACACCCCTCTCTTGTCCTAACCCACTCCCCCACTGGTAACCGCTAGTTTGTTCTTTGTGAGTCTGTTTCTGTTTTGTTATACACATTGGTTTGTTTTATTTTTTAGATTCCACGTATAAGTGATGTGATACAGTATTTGTCTTTTTCTGACTTATTTCACTAAGCATAATTCTCTCTAGGTTCATCCATGTTGTTGCAAATAGCATAATTCTTTTTTTACGGCTGAGTAATATCCCATTGCATATATGTACATTTTCTTTATTCATTCATCTGTTAATGGACACTTGGGTGGTTTCCATATCTTGACTATTGTAAATCATGCTGCTATGAACATTGGGGTACCTGTATGTTTTCAAACGAGCGTTTTTATTTTCTTCAGATACATACTCAGGAGTAGGACTGCTGGATCATATGGTAGTTCTATTTTTAGTTTTTTGAGGAACCTCCATACTGTGTTCCATAGTGGCTACACCAATTTACATTCCCACCAACAGTGTATAAGGGTTCCCTTTATTCCACATCCTCGCCAACGTTTGTTATTTGTGGTCTTTTTGATGATAGCCATTCTGACAGGTTTAAGGTGATATCTCACTGTGGTTTTGATGGGTATTTCTTGGATGGTTAGAGATGTTGAGCATCCTTTCACATGCCTGTTGTCTGTATGTCTTCTTTCGAAAAATGTCTATTCAGGACTTCTGCCCATTTTTAATTGGGTTGTCTGGTTTTTTGATATTGAGTTGTATGAGCTGTTTATATATTTTGGATATTAAGCCCTTATTGGTCACATCATTTGCAGATATTTTTCTCCCATTCAGTAGGTTATCTTTCTGCTTTGTTGATGGTTTCCTTTGCTGTGCAAAAGCTTTTAAGTTTAATTAGGTCCATTTTTTGTTTTTTGCTTTTATTTCTTTTGCCTTAGGAGATCCAGAAAAAAAAAATGCTACAATTTATGTCAAAGAATGTTCTGCCTATGCTCTCTTCTAGGAGTTTTATGGTTTCAGGCCTTACATTTAGGTCTTTATTCCATTTTGAGTTTATTTTGTACATGGTGTGAGGGAATGTTCTAATCTCATTCTTTTACAGGTAGCTGTCCAGCTTTCCCAGCACCACTTGTTGAAAAGACTGTCTGTTCTCCATTGTATGTTCTTGCCTCCTCTGTAGTAGAATAATTGACCATAGGTGCATGGGTTTATTTCTAGAGCCTCCATTCTTTTCCACTGACCTGTGTGTCTGTTTTTGTGCCAGTACCATAGTATTTTGATTACTGTAGCTTCATAGTATAGTCTGAAGTCAGGGAGCATGATTCCTCGAGCTTAGTTCTTTTTCTCTCAATATGGTTTTGGCTTTTCAGAATCTTTTGTGGTTCCATATAAATTTTAGTGTTGTTTTTGATCTGGGAAAAATGCGATGGGTAATTTGCTAGGGATTGCACTGAATCTGTAGATTGCCTTGTGTAGTATGGACATTTTACGATATTAATTCTTCCAATCCAAGAACATGGAATATCTTCCCATTTCTTTTTATCATTTTCAAATTTCTTCATCGATGTTTTATAGTTTTCAGAGTATAGGTCTTTCACCTCCTTGGTTAAGTTCATTCCTAGATATTTTATTCTTTTTGATGCAATTTTAAACAGGATTGTTTTCTTGCTTTCTCTTTCTGATAGTTCATTATTAGTGTATAGAAAAGCAAGATTTCTGTATGTTAATCTTGTAACCTGCAACTTTACTGAATGTATTTGCTAGTTCTAATAATATTTTTGGTGGAGACTTGAGGGTTTTCTATATATAGTACTTGTCATCTGCATATAATGACAGTTTTACTTCTTTCTTTCCAATTTGGATGCTTTTTATAGGGGCATGGTTCTTAAGACCTTTTGATGTGACCCACATCTGGATAGGAGGGTGACAGCCATCATTGCTCGTCTCCTTCCTCATCCTCTTAAAATGACTGTTTTCAAATATATGTTTAATATTAGGTATGTTGCATAATACCTAGTAGATCTTAGCCTGTGTGATTACAGTAGTAACTAACAAGCTCTGAGATTAAACATAGTTAATTTCCAAGTATTTGAAAATATTGATGGGGGGGTGATTGTATGTATTTTATTCTCCTATAACTACCAGTGAACCCATAGTGCTTTCTGCCCAGATTCAAGGGAAGTTCTATCTAGGAAAAGGCAAGCATAGCCTGGGTTTTAAATTATAGCAATTTACCAGGGACTTTATCAGTGAAAAGCCAAGAAAGTTAGAAAACAATTCAATAAAACAGAGAATTCCTAAGGTCCTCTAAATAATGAGTTGTCTTCTTTTATGTAATTCATCTTGCTCTTATGTCATTCTGCGCATCAGTTGCTTTGAATGTTAAAAACAGAGGGAGAGGGAGAGAGAGAGGGCGAGAAATTGTAGATGGGAGGGAGGTAGATTTTGAAGTGGCGGTTCACATTAACATTTAATATACATATTCAAAACTATACCTTTCTAATGGGGCTTAAAACTGACAGGTGTGGCAACTAGATAGAGCCAGTCCCTTCCCCGGTATAGGAAGTGTGAGATATATCAAAGATTTCTCCACATCAGGTGTTAGCATGTACAGTGGGGCTTCTCTTCAAATGACTGAAGGAATTCCCTCGTGGAAAATCAAAACACAAAGGCAGCCTTTCTGCCTGGTTTTTTTGTGTGTGTGCACAGGATGTCATTTGAAAACAAAGTGATGGGCTTCCTGGAATTTTAATGCACGGATGTGCTTTCTCTTCCTAGTTGAAGGTTTTAAGGCAGAACATCAAGGGAATGGAATGTTGGAACCATCTTATCTTTTTTTTAATGACTTTTAGATATTTGAAAGAAATTTTCTTTAAATAGCTTTAGGACATTTCCGAAAGCACGTTCAGAGCACTGAGATAGATCAGAGAATCCAGCAAAAATGGAATCTCATCAGATCATGCACTGTCAGAGACTCTGGTTTCTAACAGACATTTCAGCTACTTGATACATTTCAACTAGTGTTGAAATGTATCACCATTGATGAATAGTTTACCTCTTCCCTTAGTATGTCATCTCACTGTTTCATTAATTATATAATTAGGATTTCTTCCCAAATATGTATTGTCTAAGTTGCCCCTTTTCTCCATCATCTTTTTCAACATCGCTGTCAAAGCTAACAGTATTTCCTTTATGTTTCCTATGTGTGTTCATGCCAGCATTTATAGACTTGTACCCAGCTAGTATAATGCTCGTAGTGATACAGTCTTTTGTAAACCTCAGATTTTCAAGAGTGATTGTTAAAGTGGCTAACCACTCCAAGGGTGGGATGATAATTTGCATACAGAAAATATCCCCCTTCCCCCCACAAAGACATGAGCTTTTCCCCAATTAACTGCCTCATTAAGAATATCAAAGGACTGGTTTAGAGTGACCCAACGTTTAATCTTTTCCATTACTCCCACATACTGAACAAATTCTACTTTTCATAAGGCTGATATCATTTTACTGTTTTGTTTTCTTTTCATTTTCACATGTCTCTGTTTCCTGATTTGGGTTGGAAATCTATGTACTTTGGGAAAAACCTCTGCTTAGATTTCCATCTTGGCTAACCAAGATTATTATCTCAAAGGCTCTTGGTAAAGAATTTCAAATCAGAGAGTTTTGCTTACTTAAGTCTCCCAAACAATTTGAGTGTGACCTACAAAATGGAAAGGGGAAAATTTAAACCAAAACAAACAATTAATTATATAAAAGAATCATGTTTCTTGCACATAGAGTGTATTTGCTAAGCCCTTTGTGTAAATCCTTACACTGTACATATCTTTTTTGTTTTGTTTTTTTTTAAATCAGCCCCTAAGAAGGTTAGAAACATATTGAGTTTTTGTATTCTTTAGATGCATTAGAAAATCCAAAAGTCTGCTCAATCTCTTTCCTGGACATAGTGAGGAAAATGGAAAGGGAGAATAGCATACAGGCATTTCGTGGGCATGTGTTCTCCAGATTGACTGCTGAGCTTGTCCTACTTAAAGCAGAATATATGCGCTAATTGTTTAAAAATGCAGACTGAAAATAATTAAACATATTTACCGATAGTGGAAAAATGAGTATACTCTCTCGTGCTTTAATAATGTCAGCCATTTGAAAAAAAAATGATCATTTTATTTTATTCAACAGAGATTTTCTGGGAACCCACTAAATGCAAAGTTCTGTACTTGCTGCTTTAAGCATACAAACTGTATATAAATCTTTACCTTCAAGGAGTTTATAGTTTCATTAAAGAAGATAAGGCATGTACACAAATGAAAAACCAAAATAGAGCCTGGCCACTACCATTAAGGAACAAATAACTTCAAATTGTTAAAATGACTTTTACCTACATTTTGTGAAATGACCGATTATTTCCAGTTAAGGAGAGGCAGCTTCAATGGAGGCGAAATTTAAGTGAGGCCTTGGAGTCGGATTGCGGGAGCTAAATGTCGTGGAACTTGTGAGAGGGTTAAAGTAAAGAGAGAGAATAGAGCATTTTGGTAGCAGCAGCAAGAAGTCTATTGTGATGGAACATGTTATATGTGGTAAGAAAGTTTCAAACAAAATTGTGGAGGCCCTTAAGAATCGTGCTAAGATGTCTAGCTTTTATTTAGGAATCCCTAGAGAGCCTCCTGAAGGTTTTACGGATGCAGTTTAGGATAACTCTAGCAGCAGTGGAGACTGTTAGAGGAAGGAAGAAATTCTTGATACGGTTTGGGGGAACATGAATGAGGTAATGAGAAATGTGGTTGTGTGAGACTGGAAAGGGGGTGGATGGACCTGCGGATCATCCACATGTGCACGTGTCCTTTTGAATTATGGTTTTCTCGGGGTATATGCCCAGTAGTGGGATTGCTGGGTCATATGGTAGTCCTATTTTTAGTTTTTTAAGGAACCTCCATACTGTTCTCCATAGTGGCTGTATCAATTTACATTCCCACCAACAGTGCAAGAGTGTTCCCTTTTCTCCACACCCTCTCCAGCATTTGTAGACTTTTTGAAGATGGCCATTTGGACCCGTGTGTGGTGACACCTCATTGTGTAGTTTTCATTTGCATCTCTAATAGTGATGTTGAGCATCTTTTCATGTACCTTTTAGCCATCTGTATGTCTTCTTTGGAAAAATGTCTATTTAGGTCTTCTGCCCAGTTTTTAATTGGGTTGTTTGTTTTTTTAATTGGGTTGTTTGGTTTTTTTTGTTATTGAGCTGTGAGCTGTTTGTTTGTTCTTAAGACATGTGGGGCAGCTCGTGAATGTGGACTGGTCTCTAGTGGGAAAAATAGTATTTTAAAGAGAGGCAGAGTCACGAGAATATTTTTCTGAGCGAGTCTAAAATAGGACAGAACAAAACAAGATATTATAGAAACAATTCATGCATATGCAGTCCCTTCATTCACCAAGTGACTTTCCATATATATATATATATATATATATATATATATGTATATCTTTGCAGCTTTATTGAGGAATAATTGCCAAATATAGTGGCACATATTTAAAATGCACAATGTGATGATTCTATATAGTTCTGTATACACAGACTCTGTGATTACCAAGCTCAAGAAAATTAACTGTTTGTTCGTTTCGTGTGTATGGTGAGAATGTTTACGATCTACTCTCAGAAACTTTCAGGTATACCGTTCTGTGTCACTCACTATAGTCACCTTGCTGCACTTTAGATTTTCAGAACTCACTCATTCTTCTTGTAACCATACAATATATGTCTTTCTCTGTCTGGCTTATTTCACTTAGCATAAAGCCCTCCAGATTCATCCATGTCATCGCGGATGGCAGGATTTTCTCCTTTTTTTCTCCTTTTAATGGCTGAATAATGTTCCATTGTGTGTGTATGTATCTGTGTCTATAGAGAACCACATTTATCCATTCATCCATAAAAAGAAACTTACGTTGCTTCCATGTGTTAGATATTGTGAATATACTGCAGAGGACACAGGTATGCAGGTATCTTTGAGACAGTGATTTCCTTTCCTTTGGCTATATACCCAGGAGTGGGATTTGTCATATGGTACTTTTATTTCTAATGTTTGGAGGAACCAACATACTGTGTTCTATAATGGCTGTACCAATTTACATTCCCACAGTGTATTTAAGGTTTTCCTTTTCTGTTATACCAACCTCTGAGCAGTACTGTAATAAAATTAAATAGATATGCTAAATCCTTTTAAGTAAGTTCTCAAAATGTTATCTTCTAAAAAGCCATATCATTATCACTTTCATGCGTGTTGCAGTTATAATTTGAACACTGGACTTTTCTTTTGCAGTTGTAGATTTTGGCCTTCATTTTCTTGCAAAGGTGCAGTACGTAGGACTACTTACATAATTTAATGCAATACCGATAATTTGCTGTATAAATGTTACTTTCTTGTAATTTGGTCTCAGCTGAGTGAGTGATGATATCTTAATGGCTGGACCGATAATATTTTGTATTTTTCTCATTGCATGTAACACATTGGCACAATGTAAATGCTCATTGAACATTTTGTGACTGCTTAATTGACTGGTCCTTCATAAGATCATTTAATATGCCACATATAGATCCCAGTGAAAAAGTATCTATGGAGTAATTTATACCATCAAAAATGATTTTATTGTAAAATACTTTAAAGGAAATTTCGATTACAAAACCTCTTTTCTTCCTTTCTCTCCCCTCCTTTTTTATTTTACACACTTATTATCAAATCCACGATGTTCTAATGCTCAAGATACTTTCTAGAAAGGCATTATTTTCTAACTAACTAACAAACACAGATTCTGTTTTTCCTCAGAAGATGTATGCAACCAGCCCTTACTCTGATCCTGTTGTGTCAATGGATTTGGATCCACAGCCAATCACAGACGAAGAAGAAGGCTTGATCTGGGTTGTAGGTCCTGTCCTTGCAGTGGTCTTTATCATCTGCATTGTCATAGCTATTCTTCTTTATAAAAGGTAGGTTTGCCCCATATTTCTATTGCAAAGACTTTATTATCCTTCTAGGGTCATTGTGTGGTTGATCTTAGTAGAAATACTTCCAATAATCACTGGACAAAACGGTGTCCATTAGCGTTAGAACAAAACGTAAAGACTCAGCTATTTAAAATCTCATTCACCATGTGGTATAGACTCTGTTGCCCAGCAGGCATAGATCCCAACCTCCATCTTCTGAGATACTTACTTACTTATGCAGAATGAGCGCTTTGCATGACAGCTGAGATGTTACTACATTCACAAGCAGATAGTCCCAAGGAAGCTCACACTGGATTGTTTCAGATCAAGTTGGCACATTTGCGTCCAGTTCATAAGTCTAACTAACTTGCTTGTCGGCTGAGATTCCCTGCCCTCCCCCCACCCCCGTGGCTATTTTCAAAAGTTAGCAAAAGTGGCTAAAAATAGAAGAGCAAAGAAAGAAAAGATAGGAAGAGGATGAACTTTTTCCCTTTCCCATTTGTGTCCAAGAGGAAATGCAAGGTACCACTTTCCTTTAGAAAAAATATAACCTTAGTCTTGATACCCCCACGTATCCATATGATTTAGTGTCTGACCACAGGTGGGATGCAAATAACCCACATTTACCTGTGTTTTCTGATCCACTCTTGTCAATCCCATTTCTGCCTCCATTACACATAAGCAAGATTTCTTCCCCTAGGTCACTGCTTAAGCAGTTGGATAGAAGACGTGAGTAATTCTTCTTCCCCTTAATCCTTTCTGACCTAAAAAATACAATAATGTATAAAATTTTAACAATTACCATCTCTCTTAAACATGTAGAATGACTGAATTCTGAATTCTCTCTCTCCCTTTATATCAATTTTTCTTTTCTTCCATTCCAAATTTTATTTTCATGAACCTTTAATCTGTGTTTCCTTTGTAGTGTGTCATCTGTCGGAATGCCACTGTGAAGTTACTCTCTTCCTTCTACTGCAAGATAGTTTTTCTCTCTTCTTCCCTCACTATAACCTTGACCTTCAAAATTAGATGAGAATGTCTTCATTTTGATGCTTGCTCACATGTTTAATCTGACAAGATATCTTATTTTCATTATCTCTTTTTCCCACCCGTATATCTCCCTTCATTGGGTTTACATTAATTATTCCTACCTGCATTCCTTTGTTCTTGGAATAGCTCTTTTTTCATAAGCTCTTCTTTTGACTCAAAAACATACTTTTCAAGACAGACACTTCTCCCTTGCAAAACTCTCTCTTATGAGGCTGTATTCCATTCTATTCCAGAGTTGAGAAAAAAAGGACAAGTTAGTTAAAGAAGTTCATACCATAGCCCATTAAATCGCCTATCCTTTCTAGAATTAAAAAAAAATAAATCCATCATTATTCTTCCCGATCACTGCCATCACTCAAATTGTCCACTCCATAAAATAATAGCTGAAAAAGCAACTGCTTGACAGGCCCAAACATCTTAGTTGATGGTTTCAATCTTCCCATCCCAGTCTGTATCTTATCAGTGTGCTGTTGTATTTGATCCCTTCGCTCTTACGTAAGAGCTAAAGGGCAGGAAGTGCGAGGTCCCACATACTCCAGAACAGTAAGAGATCCTATGTGAGTCCGAGTCCAAGCAACAGCTTTGCTGTTCAGGTACCGCACTTATTACCAGGAGAGAATACAAGAAGAAAAAAGTAAAAAGAGAATTCTAATTGTTTTCTGTGAAACATTCATTTAAGTGGTAACATCCTGCTGTGGGAGTCAGACCAGAAGACAACTGGTGGCTGACAGTTGCAGTTCTAGATCATATCACGTGACATTGTGTGATTACTCAAAATGAACAAGATGCTTACCTTTTTTTAAGTGGTGAATCTATCCGGCTATCATTAAGTCATGCGTGCATTGGCCAAAAAGTTCGCTCGGGGCTTTCATCTGGAAAACCCCGAGCGAACTTTTTGGCCAACCCGCTAGAAATCCTTTTAAAGTTTTCTTTATCCACACGTGCTTGAAAAAAATAAACTCAGTTATAATTTTTCCTAATCCTGCAAAAAGAGGCATCGTATTTAAAGATTTTTATGACTGTTGAAGTTGCATTTCAGTGTGTGCATATGTAAGCATCGTCTAATGCAATTGTTGGGAAATGCACACATCCTCGAATGCTAAGTATATTTAGCTAACCATCTGAAAGCCCATGAAGCATTTCTGAAATAGAAATGCTTGCTTCAGCAGTAAAGAACATTCCTGACTTGAAATTCAAGTAGACCCAACAATGTCCTTCCTGATTATCATGAAACAGTTCAAGAGGAAATCTTCTGTAGGCAATGAATAGTGTCTTTAATAGCTTGGATCCTGAGCAAAGAAAATTATATAACAAACAAACACACTATATCCCTCTTCTTAGGTGCCTTTCAGTTTATACATAGGTCACTGGTAATGACTCAGAATGGAATGTATTATTATTATCAGCATTATTATTTTTAAAGTATTATTTCACTTCCTGTGTGCAAATAATACTTTGAGTCGGGAATGAGTATAAAATATTGGTGATGCACATATATCCTGTTGGTAATACACACCTGTTTACACGACTACTTGTGTTAGGAATGGGTCTGTAGCTGTGGATGCTTCGTCCATATAAACAAATACATTTCACTGAGCTCTCCGAGGAGACTTTGAGACTTATCCCTATTAATTATGTTAAAATGGAAGAGCACACTTCCACATTCTATTCATTTGACTTTGTTTTCAATTTAATCATTTGAAAACTATAATATATTGATAATCAATGATAAAACATGTCACGGAGCCTTTGTAAGGGCCTAGAGGGCCATCAGAATAGTAAAACGTGTTTGGTAGGTCTTTAGTGTTAATTTCCTTGCACTAGGAATTTTTGGAAATCCGGTACTCTATATGTGATACATACAATGATTTAACAATTTAAACTGCAGAGAGAAGAGGTAGCAAAGTTTAGAAAAATACTGAACTAGGAAGCAAGAAACCTGAGTTCAAGTCCCAGCTCTGTGACTAGCTGGCTAAATGGGGTAGAAATTCATGCTACCACTCCTGGCCTCGGTTTCTTCACTTTTAGAAAATAAGTATGTAGATTAGATAATTGACTGACTTTTTTAATCTGAGAACCTAAAAAAAAACCAAGTAACAGAATTAATACTATATTATTTCTGCCTCCAGTGCATGTGTAAGTTTTCTAAATGACTCCATGGTGCCCTTCATCTATCCTCCCCTACAAAGAAAAAAGAATCCATAAAGCAACTGAATGCTCTTTGATGTTCATCTACCCTGCACATCTGCTACACATGTAAGGCTTTTCAGTCGCTGGTTCTAAAACTGTCCAGGAATTATTCCTAGAGAAAATATTCTTAAAATAAAATGTTAACCTGACTGACTCTACGAAGAGCATTTCAAGATGGCTGAGAAGTATTTACCGTGTAGTATGGAAGGAAAAAAAAAATGGATTAGGAGGTTGGAAAGCGCTAAGGCATGGTCTAGACCAAATTCACATTCTTGAATAGTAATAGTCTAATGTGGGTGGACACTGTAGAGAGTAAATAATTTCCATCCCCACCCCAAGATGTTTAGTTTATGTGTGAAGACCATGAGGTAGCTGTGACTAAAATACAGACTTCAGCTTTTTCACCTTTTCCCAGATCCAACATTGGCTCCCTGTGGGCTCTGCCTCTTTAAGTCGTCTTTTTGTATCAACCCTACGTATATTTCCAAGGTGTTATCAAAGAAAGCAATGCAGTCCAGACTATTCTGAGATGCTATGAAGAAATAGGCTGCCACGCCCCCCCGCTCTGGGCAATGCCTTCCCTAAGCCTGGAAAGCCTTTCCTCTCACTCCACTCCTCCTGGCCTGGCAAAACCTAACTCACCTTTTAGAAATAAGCTAAGCTAAGATCCGCTTACTAAATGAAAGCCTTTCTCAGTGACTGTCCTCCTCATGTCCTCTGTGCTGTACCAGTTCAGGCTGCCTTAGGGTCCCCTGCTGTACGCTCTTAGAGCACTTTCTACTTCTCTATATTATAGAACCTACCCCATCACTGCCATTGCCCATTTTCTTGGCTTTCTCCCCCCACTAAACTGTAGGTCAAGGACTCCGTCTTATTCCTCATTGTATTCCTTGTGCCCGGTAGAGTGCATGGTACAGGGGACTACTGAATAATCAAATTTACACAAGTCCAATAGTGATACACTCAGTTCCCTCCTCTTGTTTACTCCATCACTGCTTATCACGTTCATCTTGACTGGCAAGAGCTGTAATAAAACCCTCAGCCTGTAGTTTAAATACACCACTTCCAAAAGAATTCAAACTTAGATATTGGTACCAGCTATGTACCCATGTGTGCAGTAAGGCTGACATTGCTGTGGCAGAGGGAGTGAAGCGCACGCCATGCACTGGTTCATCCTAATATTCAACAGCCTTTTCGTATACAGAACTGGCAGTTCACTAGGTATTTCTCTTCCTCTCAGAGGAATAGCTTTTCCTACAACTGATTCACTGATGACCTCACGGATTAAAACTAAGCAAGCTGAGGACATTGGTAGGAATTTTTGCAAGCCTGGTGCAACCAGCTAAATTATTTTAAGAATAAAAAGAAGAACCTGTGTGTTTGATATCATTTTCATTATTCACTTTGTATGTGTGTGTTTGTACAATTTAAATGTGGACTTTGTATTTTTGAAAAGAAATGGACTGGATTGCCTTAAAGCCAGATCCTCCAGCAATATGGGTGTGTATTATGTCATTCGCATTGAAGTGGACCTGGCACCTTTATTTTTCGCACTTGAGAACTCCCTAAACACTTTACAATTGGCCTCAACATGAAGACCGTTTAGATGAATTCTCTTCAGGTGAAGGTTATACTCTCTGCCCAAAGGACATGGTTAAACAATACACATATTATCACAGGTGAAAGTGTCTATGAGAATGAGCTGCAAGTGTTCCCAGACAGCAGCGCCTCTGTGACTAGGAAAATACCTGTCATGTCAGTGGCCGGTAATAAAAATACTTTTCTGGATTAGCACAGCTATATAAATGGGTCATGCTCTGTAGATCTATAATGATGAATATTATATTTTCCAAAACTGAAAATGTATTTAATCTTTTACTAGAAAGAAAAAACTTACGATCACCTTACTTGTCAAAAGGTGTTTGAAGAAATCATTTCTGCCACTTTCGTAATCTGGTGGTGTATTATGCAATTGTGCAGATTTCTGTGCAGGTCAATGCAATTTGCAGGTGTTTTAAATCATTAAAGGAATACTGTATCTCTTAACTGAAGATTCTTAAATGAACTAAATTTCTTATATGGAATGAGGTCATATTCCCATTAAGTACAGTAGCAGTTGTCTCATGGCGTGTTTTGTAAAAATCAAATTATATCTCTACCATCAAACACTTCCTGCGATATAATTAATTGTGGCAGTGTTTTGTGGATTGATGAATGAAAGCGAGTCTGACACTAACACACACACACAAATGTTTTGCTTAGCCATGTACGCTCATGTCTTCCATTTGCTTCATGTCTAGAGGCCTTTAAATATTTTGATATGCTATCATTTTCTAATGTGTTATATATCCCTGATTCTGAGCACTGTTAAATCTTGGTTGTCATGGTTACTCTTGTTACCATTGGCCAACTAACATTTAGCCTTTCTTTTTCTTTCTTTGCTGCATTAAAATGGAGCAGTAAACCTGACAGGTGAGGAATAGAGAACCCCTTTCATGCTCAGTCCAAAAAAAAAAAAAAAAAGATACGGGTAGACTTTGGAGGTATTGAGGGGGCGAGGGTGGAGGTTGGATATAAAAGATGCAACTGGCAAGGGGAAGATGGACGAAGCCTAGATATATAAAATAATTTTGATATTAAAATGATTTGGGGGGAAATAGTTTGTCTATATATGAAGACTAGAGTATTTAAAGCCAAATTTAGAAGGTACTAAAACCAGTCTGAGTTTTGTTTGTAGTCAAGGTTAAATGAGCATCTGTATGTGTTAATGTAAGCCATTTTTCTTTTGTTTTTACTGAAAGTTTGATCTCAAGACACTGTGTACAGGAATACTAGCATTCTCACACCCTGCTAATGTTGATGTCAGTGCCTTAGTGAAAACTTATATTTAATTCCAAATTATTTTCCCTGTCTTCCAGCCTTGAATAATACTAGCAATAATAACAATAATAATCCCTATACTGCTTATTTGTTGATCAGTCGAAGCTAACCCTGCAGCTTTCTAACACATACCTAGATGTCTATATATGAATTCCTGATTAAACTAAGAAAAGGATCTCAGTGCTCCTCTAACACGCCTCCCTCCCAATGTTGTATTACAGGGGTTCTCTGGGAGTGGCCCCGGGACAAGCAGCAGTGGCATCAGCGTCACCTAGGAACTTGGTAGAGACACAAATTCTTGGCTCCCCCAAATCCCAGAACTACTGAATCAGAAACTCTGGGAGTTGGTCCAGCAGCCTGCCGTTTAAACAAGCCCTCGTAGGCGACTCCGATGCATACCAAAGTTTGAGAATTACTGCTGTATTATTGTCCCTAAAATCACTTATTACACTTTCACTGGCAGGAAACTCAGACTATCTCTGAGAAGGTGTGCTTGCCATTAATCCAGCAGGAAACACATGCAAAATAGTTTTTCTAGCCCAAAACCAAAACACTTTGACTCTAGTTAATACACTCAGAGATCCACCTTCTCATTACAACACTGTCCTCATTTCACAATTTCATCACTACCTTCTCGTTCTATTAAAATGAAATGGGCCACAAAGTAGATATCATCTTTTAACACTCCTTCTCTATTTTATAAGTGAAGAAATTAAGAAGGTTTGTAGTTGACTTACCCAAGGAGATTCACACCAATAGTCGTAGAGTTGGGGTTCCATTCTTAATGATGTCAGAATCGTTAAGTGTCCCAATTGATTTCTTTGACATCTCTATGAATATTCAAATAAATATATTTCTTCCAAAAGCCTGTACTCGTATGTCTGAATATCTTTGTTCCAAGTAAATAGATATATATGATCTGCCACAAGATCATCCTTTTGTTTTTTTCTCCCCACCTTACCTGTAGATAAGAACCAGGTGAGAATAAGTGAAAATAAAACCCCGCTTAGACCACAGAGCAGCATTTTTGTTGTACAGTATTCACAGCCCCCCAAAAACCACATATCTTTATGCTATTAGCAGTTTCTGCCATATCTGAAATGTCATGTGATCTTCTATTTTCTTTTCACCCAGATAACCCCTGCACGTGGTAGATACTTCTCACTGTGAGAAATAAACTTACCCTAGGGCTTTATAATCCTAATAGAAAAAAGAAAACAGCGAGGCAAAATTCAGAATCTGGTTCAAGTCACTATTTGTTGCTTTTTTTCTATCAGTAGACGAAAATGAGAATAATGAGACCTCTGAAAACTTACCAGAAAAAAAAAAAAAAAGTTACTCCTTACGTTCCTGTTGGGACTGATTTAGATCATTATACACCATTTAGTACCTTGCAACAGTAAATTCAGTTTTTAAAAATGACCACTGTTACTGATGATGACCAAACTCTTCATCTTGCAAATCTTCCTTAGAAATTCTTTGTTGGAAAACAAACATTTTAACACATTTCTGTTTAAAAATAATGCGATAAAGAGTGTGGGCAGCCGGAATCACCCCTGTTGTGATCATCAAAACTAAAAGAAGCAAAATAAAATTTAAACAGCTGCTTTTCCTAGCTGGCTAGGACTTCTGGAGTCTGATTTCTTGGAGATTATCTTACTTGGACAGATTAGGTGAGGGAGATGTTAGTTATTAAATGTCGGGACACCCCTCCCGTTTATTACGATTATGAATTGTAACTTCAGTCCCCATGCTCTGGGCTTTCCGAGACTCGTCGGGCAACAAGATGGCATTTTCAACTTTCCTGGCGCCAGAGAAACTGAGTAAATGTCTTTAGAGAGTATTCTTTCTTTCCCTGTGTCTCACATCACTCAGCCTGGCCTCAGCACAAAGGAAGATAAGGAGGGTGTCCCACAATATCTGCAAGAGTGAGGGTCTCCTTGCCCAGATATTTCTTCATGTGGTTTCCGTAATCCTGCAAGAAAGACTGTAGAGCCACTTTGAAAAGGGATAAAAATCCAGTTTTCAGTCATGGGATCTGGCGCATCAGTAAAGCCATGTGCCAAATTGTGTGAAAAGACCCAAACCCGAAAAGGGCCACTGGGATTACTTGGAGAAGACCAACCATATGTTTGTCACACGTGGGATTGATTGGCCACACTCGGCGGTGTTTCATTAACCCATTTAGATCCTGCATCTTCGAGAGTAAAACGTCTCTCTGTATTGTGAGGCACATACCCCCAGCATAAACACGGTGACATTTTCTATTGTGAAAGTGGTCATCATATCCTTCTTTCCCATTGTCTTCCTAGACCCTTTTTCTCTTCCTTCTCATATCTCTCGGACCAGTTCTCCATCTCTTCTTTTCCTTTTCCTTCTCATTTTCTACTCCATATAACTGGAGCTGCCAGTACCTTTGGCATGCCTCCAACTCACTGCTTTCCTCCGATTGGTAGTAGGGCTTGGCAGTATGCTCAGTCCTAAGGCTATACCTGACACTTTTAGGTGGAAACAGAGAAGCCTGAGACAGGTTAATCCAAGGTTCTGAGAGAGCAAGGTGTCTAACAGGACTCACCCCCAAATATTCATTCCACTGAGGATGTTTTGCTGAAGGCATTGCACTTGAGCAAATCAAGTGTGCTTTCCCTTCACATCAATCTGCCCTTCATCCCCTGGTTGGTTTTATTCTATACAGATGAGCAGAGATGGAAAGAAAGGCTATTTAACAGGAGCCCTCTGGCTAACCGTGGAACGACCTGGGTGGCGCTGAATGAGAGCCCACTGCCACAGCAACACTAACGAGCTGTACCACCGTCATATCAAAAAGAGAAAGGGAGAGTTCCTAAATACTGCTGCACCCTTTCTCCAAATAAGAATGCCTTTGCTCTGAGAAGGGGTGAGATGCTAGGATTATGCCTCCGGCCTGGAGATTGCTGGAATCTGTATTTGGAATAAAGCACTGTTTGAAAAGTTCTCCATTAGTTAAGTGAATTTTTAATCTAATTCAACCTTAAAGAAAATAGCTAGCTACTACTCTGTGATTATTTGTTTGGGGGGCCAAAAAAAAAAAAAGGATAAAGAAATCTTACGAGAAAACCTCACATTTCTTGCATAGACATTTATTAAAATTACATTATGACACCTTAAGCAAAGAGAGTTAGCCTGACACCATAAACAGCTGATACTGTTTTTTCCTTGGGATTTGAAAAGAGAAAAGGGATGTTGGTTTTGTGTGGTCCTGATTCTCCTACCAGGTATTAGGTTAACTGGAAATCTTAGAAATGCACTTACTGTATTTATCTGGTTCTGGGAAAATCCAGGGCAGATCCACTTGGTAGCCCCCAGTCATGTATCCTAAAGGGAAAAGGAGGGGGGCAGATTTAGCTGTTTAGCTTGAGGCCCAGTAGTTTCTATGAGTTTTTTCCCATGGTAACCACAATTTTAGTATTGGTTACTAGGGTTACTCTATCCTATCCCTCACAAATAGAACTAGTGGATGAGGGAGAAAAGCTAAACAAGTTTCCAAACCTATCTCACCAACACCTCCTTAAGCCTAAAGGCAGAATCACTGAATTATTTAAATCCAGAGATAAAGGAGGACTTTGAGATGATCCACTTAAAAATTTCAGACCTGAGGAAATACTGTACGCTAGGAGAGAAAAAAGTAACCTGAACAGGGCTTCCCTGGTGGCTCAGTGGTTGGGAGTCCGCCTGCCGATGCAGGGGACACCGGTTCGTGCCCCGGTCTGGGAAGATCCCACATGCCGCGAAGCGGCTGGGCCCGTGAGCCATGGCCGCTGAGCCTGCGCTCTGCGACGGGAGAGGCCACAACAGTGAGAGGCCCGCGTACCGAAAGAAAAAAAAAAGTTACCTGAACGAAGTCACAAAAGTCAAAAAGTTTTAAACCTGAAAATGGGGGGTGGGGGGTTAGGAGGGGCATAACTCTGCTTTTTTTTTAATCTGTTTCCATTTTTTTGGTTGTCTTACTCTTAAATTTTTATTCTCTCCCTATAGGAAGAGGGCAGAGTCTGATTCTAGAAAGAGCAGCATACCAAACAGTAAGGAGGTCCCTTCACACCATCCAACAGACCCAGTAGAACTGAGGCGCCTTAATTTCCAAACACCAGGTAAGAGGCATGACTCCTCTTGTCCATAACACAGTGTTTACTGAAAGTTTTACAGCCCCGTTGATATCGCCTTGAGAGGTGAATAGATCACTTTATTTCAAACAATTCTTTGTCCTCCTCTTTTACTCTACTATTTTTGAGACTCACCAAAACATATGTCTTGAAAGGAAATTGCATTCTTTGTGTAAATCTGAAGTGGGGTGGAAAAAAGAAAAAAAAAAATTTCCCTTCAAATTTTGGAAAAACTATACTCTTAAGAATATCTACCGGGGGCTTCCCTGGTGGCGCAGTGGTTGAGAGTCTGCCTGCCGATGCAGGGGACACAGGTTCGTGCCCCGGTCCGGGAAGATCCCACATGCCGCGGAGCGGCTGGGCCCGTGAGCCATGGCCGCTGGGCGTCCGGAGCCTGTGAGCCATGGCCGCTGCGCGTCCGGAGCCTGTGCTCCGCAAACGGAGAGGCCACAACGGTGAGAGGCCCGCGTACCGCAAAAAAATAAATAAATACATAAAAGAATATCTACCATTTTTATGGGCTTAGCATGGTTGATTATTTTCCATGACACCTATCTGGAAAGAAGAATTCAGTTTCTCATCTTATAAAGCAAATGAATGGATGGATGGATGGATGTTACCTCATCCATCCCATTGGGAAAGAATACATTTTTTTCTCGATTCCCCTATTAATTTGTGTCTGTGTTACTCTGAAAGAAAGGGGAAGGGACGGAGAAAAACAAAATGAGGAAAAAATTTGTATCTTTTAAAATATTACCGAAACTAAATCTCACTGACCAATTTAGCTTTCTTACTGGGGAGACACACTAAGTGACTGAGGATAAGAAAAACATGTCTGTTTCTTAAATTAAAGAACATTAACTGCTTCAACAGAGGAAAAATATTATTCCTGCTGAGGGGCATTTTGTACAGCATTGTTAATTCAAGGCTAGCTCTATTTTACTTTCTTTCACCTAAATCTTACTTATGCCAAATAACAAAGAGTAGAGAGAGGTAAAAACATAAAACTGAGTGGCACTGTCTTAATACCTAATGATAATGGACAAAATTAAAGAGCTGATCTAAGCAGTCTATTTGATTAAAATTTGATGGTAGTATTGCACCCCAATTGTTTGAAAGTTTTTTTGTGTGTCAATGGATATTCTATTTTTATTAAACTACACATTTGCAGTGAATTGCTTTGAATTGAAAATACACAGTTTATTGTGTTTAGCGTATTTTTTATCTTACATGTAGATATGTCATAGTAACTAGAAACTATTCAGTTAAAAGAAATGCCTGGCATTTTTTAATGTGGCTATACAGGTCATCATAGAAGTGGGTTGTTTTTTAAAATTCTATCTCAAATGAGGTTTGTTCTTTAAAAAGCAAAAGATATACCTTCATCAGCATAAAAAGTAAAAAAATTTTCACATGGCCGAAAATCTCCCATATGGGAATTAATTTAAAAGGCTGAGTATAAAGGCGATGGTAGCCCCAAAAGAAGAGAGCCAGTGGGAGTGCTATCCCTCACCACCCCCAGCGCCATCAGAGAATGTTTCCAGGCATAAACGCATGAGTGGCAACTGTGTAGAAAGGATTATTAGCAGAGTGCTGGTGGCTGCAGGTAGGGAAATATAAATGCCTTTAACCAAGACACCTCCACGTTCAAGAATTCTATAAAGAATCTAATTTCCCCAATGTATGTGGGAATATGAGATCCATTTATAGAGAGAACCTGCTAAATTCCATATAAGTCACTGGAAAGGAGAATGAAGGTTACAACTGAAGTGACATAGCTTATATCACCCATGACTTTACCAAATTAAAATGGGGACCTAGGTATATAAGAAGGTATCAGTTAACTAAGATTAGACTTCTCACCTCAAATGGATAGTAGAATAAAGTAGGCAAACAGTAAAAAGGAGAGAGGATTTAGTAGAGGAAGAGAATAGGACAGGAGAAACTGTCCCAAGATCCTTGCACATCTGTTCACTGAGGCAGCATTATGTTGTACTCAGGTAAGCAGTCTGCTTAAGCCTGATTTGTTGAAATAGTCTACGTGCCTCCCAAGCTCTGTGATGTGGCCTGCTGTCCTGAAAATGTGACCAGTGTACACAGAAAATTGTACCTAGCTGTCAATGTGAAATTCCTAGAAACGTTACAGTTTTCTTCAGCCAGGATGGATTCCAGCCAGTGGCTATGAATTTCCTCAATTACTTGCCAACGGGATGAGATCAGAAGTTGGGATTGTTAACCAAGTATCTATGTTGTGCTATTTCTTCCTCCCTGATTCACGAATAACCAAGGGCTTTCCTGGATGATGAAATAAAACGATCCTTTTATTCTAAAGCACCTTTCTTAGGTGTTGCACAGGAAACAATTTTAATTTTTACTTATTTTTTTGGATTTTAAACCATTTGCCCTTCCCTTTTTGAAATGTGCTTTTATATACAGCATACCTTTGGGGATATAATTATCCACAAACATTACAAAATTTGACAGTGTTTCTTAATGGTGTGCATAAGTAGGGAATTAAGAAGCCAGGATTTTCAATGGAATCAGAAACCTGTGATTTATATAACCAGCCCCTAGCACAGAACTTGTTCATGAAAGCAAATTGATTTCCATTTCTGATGGGTCTGTTGTAGATGACAAAATGTCAAACTAACATTATCACTTGAAATTCAGTAGGTCTTTCAGAAGGTAAAGGAAACATATTGCTTAGTTCACTGATTCTTAGTTCTACTTTCCTTTAAGGATATTCACCTTGTGACTGAAATATCTGTTTACATTTTAAGTTACTTATTCTTGTTGGAGAGTCTAGGTTTAAAGAGTCAGACTTTTTTTCCCCCAAATTCTGCTTCATATTTAAAAGATACTGAAACATACATTTAAAATTTCATATAAATACAGTATTCTGACATTAAGTACTTCAAAGAATTCTTTCCTTAATTGCAGTGCACATCTGTCTCTGGGTCAGGGAAAGGAAAAGGTGAGAATTCTGTCCCTTGCCGCTCAGCTAAGGCACAAAGTGAAGACGGAGAAATCTGTTCTTTTCCCAATAACCATCTTTGTGAGGCTGTGGGGTGTGGAGAGAAACATTGCTTTAGCACACTTACCAAATCTGGGGTGATAATCAAGTCCCTCTGTTTGTGAAACGCTGTATTCAAGCAACTGAACAGGACAAGGAAGGCTCATGCTTTCCCAATTAAAAGCAGGTACCTATGCTTGTAGGTATTTTCCACGAATATATTTATCTGTCTGTTAAGGTTCAGATGGCAGTATACAGCCAGGTTGTATTTGCAAGAACCTGAACTACCTAATCTCTTAGGAGAGTATGTTTTACAACATTGAGTCATCAGTTATTGGTGTGTGGGGACAGTCAGAACTGGTGTGGAATACGTCAGTTGAAGTAGCATTGCTGTGTCACCAATGATTTAGCAATGTAAAATGGAGAGCTAGGTGTAGAAGGGATCATAAGAAGGGATCATTTAGCTAAGGTGAGACTTACCATCTCAAGTGGGTAATGGAATGAAATGGACAAGATGAGTAAATGAGAGAGGAGATGTAGTAGAAGAATTTTCTAGAATTATTAACTGCTCATCAATGTTTTACAAGCCTTTAAGATCTGTGGAGGAAGGGAAGAAAAGATTCACTTACAAAAGATGCTTTTAGTGAAGCTTCTATTAAGCCTCACACATTTTTGTAGACAGTGGGAACTGGGTGTGTGTTAGGATGGCTGAGAGATGAGTTACATGTTGAACAAAAGTGAACTCTTTTTGTTGGGAGGAAACTTTTCTTTTTTTCTGTTAAAAAAATTTCCAAGTCATTTTATAATCCTTCCCACCAACATTTCTTAATTATGTTTATTGAGGAAATTTTTTTAAATAGAAAATAAGCTTGTTAACAATTGTTACACGTAGATTATGGCTATACAGTTGTGCATTATATTATTTACATTTTGTGTGTGTTTGAAAAGTTTCAGAAGTTGTAAAAGGCAAAAAAAAAACACTTAAAAAAGAAAAATTACTCTTCATCTCACCACTTATTTTTCTTCTTTTGAAATATTTAAAATAAAAAGTAAACGATTTCCTATAACTACTCCAATTTGACCCTCCAGAAATATCTACCATATAGAGCTCCATGCATATCCTTCCAGAATTTTTAATATGTATATACAGTTCTTTAAATGATAAAATATATAGCAGGTATATAGACAGATGCATATACATGAAATTTCCTGTTTTACCATTTAACTGCATAAAAATATACCTGTTTCCAAGGTACTGTATTAGGTTTTGCCTCCTTTTTAACAGGTGAGAGTATTGATGCTGTTCTGTTCTACAGAGGTCACAAAATATATGAACTCAATCCTCATTAATGGATGCTCAGTTATTTCCCGTATTTTGCTCTTACAAATAATACTGTAATGAGCAGCACTGAGCCCAGATCTTTTCACATCTTGTTGTTATTTCTGTATGATAGACACCTGGAAGTGTGATGGCAGAGTCCTAGGGTAGGCACATTTACCGTTTTGATAGAGACTGACAATTACAAATATTTTTGAAGTATCGTAAAAAGCTTTCACGGACCGAGTAGCCCCTCTGGGCAGTGGCCTCTAGAATTGCACAAAATGACTAAGATAAATATACTACTGTCAAAAGATGGTGATTTATCAGAAAACCAAAGAAATGACTGATACGTGTTCCGATTTCTCCTTTTTCCAGCAAAGCAAATTTAGAAGTTCAGCATCTTAAAGAAATAAGCTTTTTCTCTAGTATAAAAAAAGGAGTAAAGGAACATATAACTAATCGCATCATATGGTACACTAGTCACCACCTTTCTTGGTGCCTGCAAACTTCTCCCCAAGGACCAACCCACTTTGGTTGGTCCAAAGTTTTTAGAATTTTCTTTTCCTGCAGAATTCTTTCTCCAGGTATCTGTACCCCTTCCTCAGAATCCTCCCTTCCCCCACCAAAAAAAAAAATTTTTTTTTTTTTTTCAAACAAAAACGAAACTCTACTGTTAGGGGCTTCCCTGGTGGCACAGTGGTTAAGAATCCGCCTGCCAGTGCAGGGGACACGGGTTCAAGCCCTGGTCTGGGAAGATCCCACATGCTGCGGAGCAACTAAGCCCGCCCGTGTGCCACAACTACTGAGCTTGCGCTCTAGAGCCTGCAAGCCACAACTGCTGAGCCTACATGCCACAACTACTGAAGCTCGCGTGCCTAGAGCCCATGCTCCACAACAAGAGAAGCCACTGCAATGAGAAGCCCGTGCACCGCAATGAAGAGTACCCCGCTCACTGCAACTAGAGAAAGCCCGCGTGCAGCAACAAAGACCCAATACAGCCAAAAATAAATTTATAAAAACAAAACAAAACAAAACAAAAACTCTAGTGTTTGTACTTGCACCTTTTAGGAAAAGATATTAAAAAATAGATGATCAGATGTTACAACATAAAAGCCTCATTTTCATTTTGTGGATGACCTTAATATGTTTTGCCCTAAAGCATACATGGATGGTAGGAGATTGATGGGCTGTGAAAAACAAAAACCAACTCATAAAAAGTTAACGCATCAGAAATAGCAGTATCAGCAGCAGAAATGTCTGCACAGCAACTGAGTGGTTTTGAAAGCTCTTGAGACATGTCTTCTGATGCATTAGTAGTATTAAGTGGATCAGGGCTAACAAGATCCATCTTTACATATATCTCCTTATATTCATATTTTGTATCGTAGGAAACTAAGCCATATGATCTAGATTAAGAACACCAGATGTATTCTTTTTATCTTATATTTCAGAAACATTGGTTCATTGAATCTATGGTATATAAATGGTTATATTTCTGATATAAAGAAACATAGTTTGTTCAAATTCTTCAGTTTGAGAAATCCCACATAAAAATGATTTTTAATTATGCCATATAGTGCTTACCTGAAGAAGCACTCTTGTAGTATCTTTCCCTTAATGATGATCCTAGTCATGGATTAAGTCAAACTGTCACTGTTGTACCAACAAGCAATTATACCTTACAAATCAATCTTCTCGTTTGTCTTTAATTTACCATTCATTCGTGAGGCACATTGTAAACACAGAGTATTTGTAGTTATTCAGGTTAGGCTAAGTAGTACATATTATGTTAAAAGCTGAAAAATATTTTATAAACTAAGTTGCTATGATTTATTAAGTCAGGTAGGTATACTTCTGATTTGATGAACAAATTAACTTCTCCCTGTTCCATGACCACAACCTTTTTTTCAGCCTTTATCACAATTTGTTGGAAAGGAAAACCATGAAGAGAGTATTACTGCATTATCACACATAAATATTATCAGGAAAAATCATCTAAAAGATGTTCCACCGGGCTTCCCTGGTGGCACAGTGGTTGAGAGTCCGCCTGCCGATGCAGGGGACACGGGTTCGTGCCCCGGTCCGGGAAGATCCTGCATGCCACAGAGCGGCTGGGCCCGTGAGCCATGGCCGCTGAGCCTGCGCATCCGGAGCCTGTTCTCCGCAACGGGAAAGGCCACAGCAGTGAGAGGCCCGCGTACCGCAAAAAAAAAAAAAGATGTTCCACCACTCTTAGTGACCTCACCTAACAAAACTGTTATAAAGTTGTAAAGTGCCTGTTGGCATTTAATACAAGGTTAAAAAATATGGCAAGAATTTGATAAACACTCTCTACAGATAAAAAAGTCATTTGAAACTTACTGTGGGTTAGATTACTGACCGAGTAAAATAGAACATTTGAAAAGCAAAAACATGGGAAATTAGGGTTTTTAAAAAAAAAAAAAATTTCTGCTGAATAGCACTACAGTTTTTAACATGAACTAAAGGTATACATTCAAAATATTTTCATGGAAGCTCACAAAGTTTTGGTAAGAAGTGACTAAACAATGCAGGTGTGTGTATAAAGTGCCCTTTACCTGTTTCCCACCAGTCACACAGGCATACCTTCTAAATGAAGCTAGTTCGTCACAAACTGAGGGTAGTTTATGTTCCTTTGTTACTGAATAAGTAGCCCGAACAGTTTCACAAGCCGATATCGATATACATGACACCACTCTCCCTGGGGTGTTCAATGATTTAAGAGACAGCATAGCATAATGAGAAGTTGCCTAAATGAGAATTGACAAGGTCTGGGATCAGATTCCCCACATAGCCATAGTTTTACTGATAATGATGACCTTGATCAAGTCCTTTTACCCCTCTGAGCTTCACTTTCCTTACTAGTGGAATTAATGCGACAGGGGAGGGGAGGATAGATGAACCCACAGAGAGTGAATCATGCGAGAAGTATACACTGTCCCGCTCCCCCGCCCCCGCCAGTGTCTCTCCCAGTGCCTGTGGACACAAACATGCTTCCTGTCACTCTCAACCTTCTTTGATTTTAATTCACACAACAAAGGAACAGTTTGCTCTTCTAAAACAGAGATCACAATCTTGTTAGCCAAATGTGGCCTCCAAAGGTCTTTTCTTTGACCCCTACTGGATTTCAACAAAATTTTGAGTCAGTAGTGAAAACAGAGGAAAGTCACGTAATTATCTGGGTTTTCAGTTGCTGTTGAGAGCCTGAGACGCCTCACCCTCTTGGCTCTGTAGTACTACCTGGAAAGATATCTGCTAGAGCTTTGCACCCTTCTAGAAGTTCTCCACAGTCTCCACCAGCCCTAAGGATGGCCCTGACATTGAGACAGAGTTCAGTTGCCATTCATCTAAAGCTTATTATTATTACTTTTTTTAAAAATAGAGAAATATTTCTCTTTCCTGAGACGCCACTGAAAGTAGAGAAATGAAAGACAGCTTGTTGCACAAAAGGCTCCTTGTTGCACAGAAATGGGGAGGAGTACATTACTTGTGAAAGTGTTTACTGTTCAGTACCTGGTTATGTTTAACCATTTACCTAACTGACCCGGCCGCTTGAGCCACTGGAAACCTTGACCCCTGCTTGAGGAGATCGTAACTTCCATCCTAGAAATAAAACAGTAAAGATGCCCAAACCACTTAAGATTTTGTTGTGGACTAGATAGGCTAAAATATACAGGTCACTTAACTTTTCTAGACTTCAGAGCCCTCTTGTATAAAATGAAAATGCTTGGACTAAGTAATCTCTAAGGCACCTCTCAGCTTACAATGCCACGATTTTAAAGTTTTACATCTTATAAGGAAGCCACCATGCAGTTACTGTCACAAATATTTACCCTGTTAAAAGTAGCCATCGGGCTTCCCTGGTGGCGCAGTGGTTCAGAGTCCGCCTGCCGATGCAGGGGACACGGGTTCGTGCCCCGGTCCGTGAGGATCCCACATGCCACGGAGCGGCTGGGCCCGTGAGCCATGGTCGCTGAGCCTGTGCGACTGGAGCCTGTGCTCCGCAACGGGAGAGGCCACAACAGTGAGAGGCCCGCGTACCACAAAAAAAAAAAAAAAAAGAAAAAAGAAGTAGGCATCATGTTTTCTCCTCCAACCTAAGGCAGGTTTCAGTGACTACCTCTGTCATTTTCCATGTTGACAGTGTATATTGTGGTATCATAGCTTCAGAATGAAAACTCTGCTCAGATGCAACGTGTGCCTTTAAAATGCATTTATGTTGTGCATTTGTAGCTTTGAACTGATGAGGTTGTGACCCTGGCAAGCCCTCATCAGCTGTGAGCTGCACTTCAAGTTCTTGTTAATAATAGCTAAAGCACTAAAACTCGCTAATGGAGACTTAGAGCAGGTTCAAGGGTATCACCAGGAGAAAGCTGATCTCATTCTCATAAACTCTGATTCTTGAACGAAAAAAATAAAGTTACAGCCCCCTGCCCCCATCAGAAATTCCCAAAGGACTGAGACTCATTACTGGGGAACTTTAAAAATATCAATGTCTGGCTCCCATACCCAGCTATTCTGAGTTAATTGGTCAGGTGTGCAGCCTGGAAAGGAGGAATTTTAAAACACCTCAAATTGCGCTATTGTGAAAACACTGTTGTAATAAAACGGTGATTCACAGACTGTGAGCAAAGCCAGCTTGCCAGACAAAAGATTGAAAAGAGACCACAGTGAGGTCAAATTCATAGTTTTCTTAGTGTCTGCTTTTTTATTCAGATTCTAGCATGCTTGATTATATCCTGTAAATTTTTTTCCCCACGTTGGACAATGGAGAAGTTTGGGGAGAATTGTATAACACTATTTTGCAACAGACCCTTGGTGATTATTTTCTGATACGACCTAGAGTTTCATGTTAAATAATAAATGCTGGAGAAGATGTGGAGAAAAGGGAATCCTCCCACACTGTTGGTGGGAATGTAAATTGGTGCAGCCACTATGGATAAGAGTACGGAGGTTCCTTAAAAAAAAAACTAAAAATAGAGTTACCCTATGATCCAGGAATGCCACTCCTGGGCATATACCCTGAGAAAACTCTAATTTGAAAAGACACATGCACCCCAGTGTTCACTGCAGCACTATTTACAATAGCCAAGACACGGAAGCAATCTAAATGTCCATCAGAAGATGAATGGATAAAGAAAATGTTGTATATATATCCAATAGAATACTACTCAGCCATAAAAAAGAATGAAATAATGCCATTTGCAGCAACATGGATGGACCTGGAGATTATCATACTAAGTGAAGTAAGTCAGAGAAAGACAACTATCATATCACTTACATGTGGAATCTAAAATATGATACAAATTAACTTCTTTACAAAAGAGAAATAGACTCATAGACATAGAAAACAAACTTAAGGTTACCAAAGGGGAAAAGATGGGGGGAGGGGTAAATTAGGAGTTTGGGATTAGCAGACACAAACTGCTGTATATAAAATAAATAAACAACAAGGTTCTACTGTATAGCACAGGGAATTACAGTCAATATCTTGTAATAAACCATAATGGAAAATAACATGAAAAAGAATATGTGTATGTATAACTGAATCATTTTGCTATATACCAGAAAATAACAGAACACTGTAGATCAACTACACTTCCATAAAAAATAAAATAAAATAAAATAATGAAAAGGAATAAATAAATAAGAGTTTCACGTTGGAGGAGTTTCACCCCACGTTTATTCTTCAGCATAATTTTTATGTTGACAGTTATTCGTTTTGAATACATGATATAAGATCATAATTTGGTTAGCTAAAGAAAACTGTATTAAACTGAATTCAAAAAGTTGACAATTCAACTGCATATATTTTCTGTTTTCTAGAATGTAAATGCTCTCCACCCCTCAAAGAAAAGATAGTTACTTTTAGAACCTTTACATATGAACTACATCCACAAGACCCTTCTCTGCTCAGACATCCTATCTACTTGAGGAAGAAATGAGTTATAAAGAAGGAAGTGACTCCAGAATTTATCTAGCCCCACATTTTTATTTCATAGAAGAAGAAACTGACGTGCTTGATAACCAGAAGTTTGTCCCTATTAGTAGATGGCAGATCCAGAAGTAGAACTCATATTCAGTATACCAGTCCATGATTTCTTCTCCTGAACCATCAGATTCCCACAAAGCTTTCCTCCCCTTTCTGTGAAACATCCATTCTGCCATTTTTACTTGTCCTAGAACGTCAGTGCGATACTGTCAAGTCTTACATAATGATTCTTGAACGCCAGGATATTGTTGCATGTGATATATACATATCCTGAATTAGAATGTAATGGATCAGTGCAGGTTTCCTTGGATTTCTCTGTAATTAGCTTCCAAAGTAATACTTCCAGACCATGTGCCAGTGCATGCCAGAAGTAAATATGCTGATCGCGTCTTTGGTTGATTATGACGGTCTTCTACTGCTGTTATACTAATACTTTTCCCATCTCCAACTGGCTTTACTTTTTGCAGCTTTGAGCAGTAATTCAGTCCCCTACGCCTCCCTGATTGGCTCTGTGTCCTCCCTCTCTAGCCAAACCACCACTCAGTCCATATATGATAATAACTCTCTCCCACGATTCGCTCGAAAAGGTCTAAACATCTTTGTCTCTGTTATTTTCTCTGTTAAAGCACTGTAATGGATGTCCACATCATTCCATTTCCAGATAAACCTAGAGTCTCTTGTGCCTTTGCATTTCCACTCTTGTCATTGGGGGCGCCTCATCTGGATAAGATCACTTTAATTATTAGACCACCGTCACCCACCCTCTCCTTCCACAAAATGTAAATGAGTTCAATTCTACCATCTATAGGGAAAAGTTTCAGAAATGGGTTCCAACATTTATGTCCAAATGCATAATTATATCAGCAACAAAGAGTTTCTACTTCCAAGGCGACTCATTTTCATTGGATCTTCCGTTAAGATTTTAGCTGACTGAAAACAGACTTTCACAGCCATGAACACTAAAATACCACCTATCACAGCACAGTGCTAAAATGATTGGAAGAAGCAAAATAGTTTTTTACCTGACTTACCAAACCATTGATAATTCAGCATTTGAGACAAAGGAACTCACTGGGTGGCTTTCAATAACAGCACAATATCTAAAATACCCATAAAGTAATTACACATTGTGTTGACTTAGTGGTCACCATACCACAGCCTGACACCCTCCAAAGAGTCCCAGGGACGGCAGAATGTCAACATGGCTTCCAGTTTGAGCCCCTCCCTCATTCTTTTTCTACGTCAGAGGCTTCCCTGGGGGCATGCTAGTTCATGTTTTTTCTAGTCAGCTGGAATCTGCATCTTTAAGACATGAGTCAGCAGTGCTCTCTCATGATGCTCTTGAAAAATTAATCAGAAGAAGTAACATGTAAATCACATGAAAAGTGAGAAACCATTGTACAGCACAGGAATCACCAAAATTGGTGGATTATTTTTACCAGAATCTATGAATCTAACATACCTTCAGCTGGCAGACTGAACTAAGATGTATCACCCACTGTCACTGCTTTCTTTCTTTTTCTACCTTCTTTTTCCTCTTCATCCTTTCACCATTTGCTCCCTTTCCTGCATTCATTTCCCATTAGTGGACAAAGATGTTCACACCTGAAGTGGATTGTAGGTTTGCTGGGGGTTAAATAACGGGGGCTTGGGGCAAAATACCACAAAGCTGTCAGTGTGGCCATCAATAAATGTCCAGGAGAAGGCTGCAACCCAATCTCTACAATCTGCTACGAGTGAAAACATTTTTGAAACTCAGTTTGGTGCCTGATTTTGTCATCAGTGATTATTGTCTGTGAGCTGTGGTGCATGTCCTTCTTTGTGTCCATGTATGCATGTGAATGTCAGTCACCTACAGGTTTGTGAAATATTAAAGCGATCTTAATCTAGTCACAGTGTATAGTGGATCCTGTAAAAACCTGCAGCATTTTTATTAGTCCTTTTAAAAAGTATATCAGACTATCCATTTCATTTTTTTTTTTAACAAATTCATTCTGTTTTATTTTATTTACACCATCATTTCCTTTGCAGGTTCAGATGATTCCGGTTACCCTGGTAACCTTCATTCTTCAAGTTAGTTTTCCTTGATTATGCATAAGTCACTTTATGTTTCCTATCAAGCTATTACACTTTTCCTTTTAGGGCTTTCTCAGTATATTTTCTTAGTTCACTTTACACCATTTAATTCCACACAGTTTCCATTTCACACAGTGCAGGAGAAGGAGTTTGAAATGACATAACAGTCATTACTCAAAGCAGAAGTTGACATCAAGCCTGACTGTCAGTTTTCTCCACGAGCTAACTGCATTGATTCATAGCACAATAACGCTTTCTTTCACACTAGGAGTGTTAGTTTGGGGATTACGCTTGGTAGCTTTTCATTTGGCTACAAAATTCATCCTTCCAGAGCATGTCCTGCTTTGAGTAACCAAACTATCTGCCTGCTTCCTCACATGAAACATCTTTACTACTCACATATTTTCAGGCCATTTCTAACTATAGTATTCTCTATATTTTGGAATAGTTAGCTTCATTCGTTTTCAAATGTCTTTATTCTTTCCTTTTAATAGGTATGGCTAGCCATCCTCCAATACCTATCTTGGAACTCGCAGATCACATTGAAAGGTTAAAAGCAAATGACAACTTGAAGTTTTCCCAGGAATATGAGGTAATTAAGTGTGTTTCTACTTGACAGTATTTTCAAGAATTGCCCCCCTCTTCTTTTTGACCATATTCTTAAAAACTAACTTCATCAGTTCTTTTTCCTTTAAATATGACTCAGCATCCGATATAAAAGTTTATAACAAATAGCCAACCTAAAAGTATCTGTATAATTAATGTGGTAGTTGTACTCTGAAAGGTGTTGAATTATTTATATGCGTTTGGTGTTACTTAATGAGGTTGATTTATCTTCGCTGATTTCAAGTTCATAGACTATACTGAATGTATAAGCTTCCCAGTATACCAAAGGGGTGCCGAATACACTGATTTACGGTCAGAGGCTCACTGAAAAAGAAATTACACGGAATAAGCAGATTTCCCAGTACTCTTTTTCAGTTTTACATGGCCTGAAAACTGTAATTATTAAGTACATACACATGATTTTACCATTCAGTCTAAATAATATTAGGGCTAATATTAAGATAGTAATATGTTCGCAGAAAGCTGCCTGTGTTTGAAGCAATGGTGAACTTAATGGTATCTTAAATTTTCAGAATGCTTGAAGGTTTTGTGTGAATCCTTGATGAACGTGAATAAAAAATTGTTGTTTATGTCTGGGTATTTGGATATTGTGGCATTTATCAAGCAGAAAGTTGTAAAACTGGATATTTATGGTATTTCTCAGAAACCGGGACCCATAGTGAAACCAGTCCATGGATTATTCATAACTAAATGATCATTTATCTTTTAGATCAAGTTTAACTTAGCGTAAGATTAACATGTCCAACTAAAGTCTTCTAATTGTGCCAAATAACAAAACTGTTTGGAACAGTTCAAATTCTACCATAAAGAGTTTCTGATTTACTTAACGGGAGTCTTAAAACACATCCTTGTTACATCCCTTGGTTTCTGCTTTATCAACCTGAAATGAGGCTGATGGACTAGATACCTCTCAGTCCCTAGCAGCTCTAACATTTTGCCCTGTCATATTCGGGTAGAAAACCGTAAGAGGAGCCCTAACCTCAAGTGGCTAGAGGGATATCAACTATGTGAAGAAGCTCCATGTAAGAGAACGTGGCGCAGTGGTGCCTGCGGCAGTCTGGATATTTGCATGGACTTTCTAAAGTCTTTAAACATTTCAGATTTTGATTATTTAAATTATTGTGCTGGCTAAGCAAAACCTATCTGTAGCCCCGTGTACCTTCTGCACCTTCAAGAGCTGGTAACCTTTTATGCAGTTTACACACTCCAGCATCTTTGTCAAATATTTGATAGAACGCAAAGGAGATTTTGTTTGTTTGCTCATTGGTTGAGTTACATTTTCCTGTATTCTGTTCTAAGCATTTAAGAGAACGTTTTCAATTTTAGGAAACACATTGGATTGTGAGTTGTCTTTATTTTCTAAACGGGCTGCTTCTTATTTCTTTCCTGTTCTTCCTCTTAGTCATAAAGGCTCTTTTTAAATTATGCAGTATTCTTTAAAATAGTTTCTGGTTTGAGGCTTGAGGCTGAAATTTGAGTTTTAAAAAGAAAACAAGGCATGTGATGAATGCCATTTGGGGCAACGTAAAAACTCTTAGCTGAGTGTGTTAGTTTTCACCAACCAGAATCTTTCACTCCTCCAACCTCCTCTTTATTGTTATCGTGAGTGTTGTTACTGTTATGCTTAGTGTTTCGCTGTGTGTGATATGATGGGTCACCAAAAAAAATAAAACTCGATAGCTCAACCTGTTAATAAGCTATTAATTGTCAATACCACTGACAGTATTTGCATCATTCAGGCAATCTCAGTTGTATGCGTTGACTACAATAACCGGCCTCCTTTAAATATGGAATTTCTCCAGAAATGCTACATGGAAAGACACACTAATGATACTCATTTAGCCATTAGATTAGAAGTGCTCCTTGAAAGTAGTTACGAACTGCATGCTGGCAGCATTCCCATTAAGAACTCCCCCAGTAGCCGTTGACATGATAGCCCACACTGACTACCATTTATCACAACGATGATCTGTGATTAAAGCTCCCTGGGCATGAATTGACTCTACGGTGCCTTAACAGCCATGAAGGGGATATTTAAGTGATGTATTCATCTGTGATAATATGATAAAGACCTCTACATAATATTTTAGGCCATAAGCAACACATTGAAAAAAATTTTTTTTTTGCATATTATCTCCATATAAATTTGAATAGACTTTTCATTGGTTTTCAGTGAAGAAAATGGAGAAAACAAACACAAGTCATTCTTTTCAAACATGTAATTATTTTGGCATAATCACTATGGATTAATGTTTACTCAGACCTCTCAAGATGGGTAAAGCTAAATTTGTTACTTTGATTCTAAGACTAAAGCAGAAGTTCAAGGCATGAAACCTGTTTGCACTGATCCTGAGGTCAGGATAGGAGGAAGTAGGCTTAAATTATAGCACAGTATTATTAGATCATGTGAGAGACTTCCTTTACTGTAAAGAAAATTGGTCTCAGACATCGGATTCAATGAGAGCTGGAAGAAGGAACCTGAGAAATTAGTATAACTGCATCCTGAAGGTCTTTACAATTACTTTAGGCTTTTATTTTCTGCAGTGCAACTGCCCAGTCCTACTAGAATTTAAGTCCAGAATTTGAGGATGGCATCTAGAATGCAGGGAACAAAGTCCTCCTTAAATGTGGCATCACTGTCAAAGTCAGTACATCAGGCCGGTGAATGTTTAGACTGATTCATAATAGTCGTGTAGGTCTTGCCAAATAAACCCTTAGCCAGTGCCTATATATGGATCATTTGGAAGCCTAATTAAAATCCAAATTCCTGGTCTGAACTTCAGAAACGCTGGTTCAGTAGTTCAGCCATGGCAATTAGAAATGCCCATTTTATTTCTTTTTCCCCAGTTTTATTGAGACATAATTGAAATTTAACATTGTATTAGTTTAAGTCATATGATATAATGATTTGATATATGTGTATATTGCAAAATGATTACCACAATAAATTTAGTTACAATCTATCACCTCATATAGCTACAAACTTTTTTTCTTGTGACAAGACCTCTTAAGATCTACTCTTAGCAACTTTCAAATATACATTATTGTTAACCATAGTCACCATGTTGTATATTACATCCCCAGGACTTATCTTATACAGTTAACCCTTGAACAGCATGGATTTGAACTGCACGAATCCACTTATACATGGATATTTTTCAATAGTAAATGCCAACTACAAATTGTACATGTATTAACTCCTGCATTGCTCAAGGGTCAACTGTAAAATGGAAGCTTTTGACCACCTTCACTCATTTCTGCCATCCTCCACCCGATGCCTCTGGCAACCACCAATCTGTTCTCTATTTCTAAAACAAAAATTTTTTTTTCAGATTCCACGTAAGTGAGGTCATACAGTATTTGTCTATCTGGCTTATTGCATTTAGCATGATGCCCATGCCCTCAAAGTCCATCCATGTTGTTACAAATGGCTGAATTTTCTTTAAGGTTGAGTAATATTGTGTGTGTGTGTCACCCTCCAATCACACACACACACGACCCTCTGATCTTCATTTCACCATTTCCTAAGATGGCAAATATATCTGTGTATGAGATTTGTTTGACAGGCATCACAGTCAGCATTATCATCA
The DNA here is from genome assembly GCF_951394435.1 of Stenella coeruleoalba. Taxonomy (NCBI): domain Eukaryota; kingdom Metazoa; phylum Chordata; class Mammalia; order Artiodactyla; family Delphinidae; genus Stenella; species Stenella coeruleoalba. The sequence goes on from NC_137153.1 coordinate 64,848,143, forward strand.
TCAACATCATATACAGGAATCCTATTTATATCAGATTGGCTATAAGTAACCACAGCCCCTAGAGTTTGCTTCATGGAAAATAAAGGGTCGTTTGTTTTATCTATTATCTATTATAAATGTATTGATTTATTTATATAGAGCCAAAGGCTACCCATGCAGGTATGCTTCAAGAGCTGTTATCTAAAGTAAGTGAGACAGAGAAACACAAATATCATTTGATATCACTTATATGTGGAATCTAAAAAACATTACAAATGAATTTATTTACAGAACAGAAACAAACGTAGAAAACTTATGCTTACCAAAGGGGAAGGAGGGGGGCCTAAATTAGAAGCTTAGGATTAACAGATACACACTACTATAAATAAAATAGATAAACAACAAGGTCCTACTGTATAGCACAGGGAACTATATTCAAATATCTTTTAATAACCTATATTGGAAACAAATCTATAAAAAGAATAGAGAGAGAGAGAGAGGGAACTGAATCACTTTGCTGTACACCAGAAACTAACACAACATTGTAAACCAACTATACTTCAAGAAAAAATTTTAAAAATTTAAAAAAGAACTGTTATCTGAAACTGGAGGACTGTAGAGATTTTCCAACACCCTCTCTGAAACTCTCATCTTTGTGTTTTTCCCTGGGCTGCTCTATTCTTTCCCCTGTACAGCCAGCTTCTTCTGTTTCTCCCACCCACGTACAGAAAATATATCCTTTGATCATATTTTCTTTTACATAGAGTCCCCCTAAAGAAAGAGACAATTCTTCTTGTCAGTCAAATTCCAAATGCCAGAGAACAAACTCTAAACTTCAATTGACTCATTGGGTTGTGAAGACACACATTAGGACATAGCCGCTAACAGCCCATCCCTATATATCTGGTTCCTTCCTTGGATTGAAGAGAGCAAAGTTATTTCTGAGCTGGAGGAGGAACCAATAATTATCCACGATACTGCCGTGGAAAAGCACCGTGCTAAGTGCTGAGAGGAATGTAAAACTTATAAGAAACCTTTATTTCCAGGATGTCTAGAAGGCAAACTTAGATATATACCCTGTGCCCCACCCCAAAAAAATACTAAGAAGACCATCTAGAAGCTAATCCTAAGTACTAAGGCAATGCTGTTGGGACTCAGTAAAGGTACTGAAGAAAAGGTAGTACTGAGAGTATAACTTGGAAGAATAGGAGTAAGAAGCATTTTGTCAGGTGGACAATGTACTTCAGGTACGTTATAGATTTTATACCTTTATTTTCTACGTTGAGAAAATAATCCCCCTTTTAAACAGTTACAACAGCAAATTTTCTTCCAGCTTCCTAACAGCTGACTTACAAATTACTTTTTGGACCACAGTCCATCCTGCCATGGCAGTTAGACAGACGTGAATAGTTATCAAACATCTAGTTTCAAATCTGTCATCACTAGCTCTTTTTAGTGGTATTATCTTAAACATATATATATATATATATATATATATATATATACACACACACACACACACACACACACACACACACACACACACACATATATATATATATTTTAAACTACTACTATATCCGGTATCTGGTAATAAACTATAATGGAAAGGAATCTGAAAAAGAATATATATATTCTTTGCCGTACACCAGGAAAACTAACACAACACTGTAAGTCAACTATACTTCAATTAAATAAATAAAATAAAATAAAACTCAACTACTCTGAAGATCAGTTTTTTTGTTGCAATCGGAGAAGGGCGAGAGCTGTGGTTCACAGAAGGCCTATCAGAAGGATACCTTTGACCTATTTTGTTCCCACCACAAAGTCCGGTCCCAGTGTCTTTGCTGCCATCTGTGGGAAGTGTCTTATCTTTAATCTCAGCCCCCGTGTGTCTCCAGCATTTAGCATCCTAATGTGCTGAGAGTTTCTTCCTGTACTCATGGCAACACTCTCGCATCTCCAGTCCGTACAGTCGATAGTGAGTCTCTTATCTGAAACATTCCAGATAACAGTGCCCTGTCTTTCCATTTTAATGACAGCATGTATGTGGCACCTTTGTCTAATAAGCTAAAATCTTCACAATACTGGTGAGACAGGTAAAGGAAAAAGATATATTACTTCCTCATGAATAATGACGTGTATCAAGACAGTGCTAAGATATATCGAGACATTAAAAAACATTGCTTCGATCCTATTTTTAAATGTTTAGAGCTGGAACAGACCTCGGAGATCATGTAGTTTAACCTTCTCATCTTAGAGGTAGGGAACAAGAGATTGAGAAAGGAGTGACTTGCTCAGGTTCACACACCTAGTATGAGGCTGAACCAATCCACAAATTCACGCCTTCTTGTTCTTAGAAGAACACCGTACCTTAACTCACCTGCTCTAGACACCAAAATATTTTACTGTTTGTTACTTACTACGTGTTGATTATAGAGTCCGGAAACCTAAGTCTTCAACTAGATCAATACTTATTCTAAAATTTTTTTGTGAAAATGTCATAGTAACCAATTTGCGTTGCATGATTTTCACTGGGAAAACCAGTAGTTTTTCTGCGACGTGCTAAGGACACATTTCTTTTCTCCATAGACAGTTTCTTCATTTCCAGTGGTAAACGTCATATTTCTCTACAGAGGGACAAATTGTCTGTCATCAAAGCAATGACCACAAAAGAAAACATTTCTATTTTCCCTAGAAAAAGGCTCTCGATGTATCGGACCACGTGTGTGTGCCAGGGTGCATTCACAGGCAGAAAGCCTTCGTTGCTCATGTTTTATAAACCTCCAAGCATTCATAAGGCAAAATTACTTGTCATATCTGCTTTCAACTAATTTATAATTTATGTGTAAACTCATGACAATGGACATGCATTAGAGCCTCACAGAGATGCAAACAAGAAACCAAACACACACACACGCACACCCCTCTGACTTTTTGGCTAGCTTTCAATGCACTGAAGTTTTCTGCTAAGTGACTCCTCTGTCTTTCTGAAGAAAGTGGTGGCTGACAGAGATCTATTTTCATCTTTTATGCGGAGTTGACGAGTGGAATTGACCAGGGAAAAGCCTCCATTTGTAAATATTTTTTGACACGTGAGTCACAAGAGATTTTTTTTTTTTTTAGTTTTGAACAAATTACGGTGGCTTGTGTAATAGATGAAAAAATGAATGATTTTATGAAATAAAAAGTACCAACCTTTTCATACCTGGGTTAGATAAACCAAGTTAAACTTCCTTCCTTCAGGGGGGACGAATGGCAAAATTTACTATTCCAAAGTGGAACATCCTGATACTGTAGCAATGGGGGTGAGAGTAGGGGAGTCATTATCTACTTTCTTAAGAACATGGCAGTTGGCCTGCTTCAGATTGGGCCCAAACCCCTCTGCATGCCACTCAGGGCCTTGTACTCACTGAGCTAACAGTGCGGGTAGCATGGCACAGTGGCTAAGAACACAGGCCTTTGAGTCAGGCTGTTTGGCTCAAGCTGTGTGACCTTAAGCAAATAACTGAACCTCTCTGTAGTTTACTTTATCTCTAAAATGGAAGTAATCATAGTACCTACCTCATAGGTAACTAAAAAGAAATTAATACATATGAAATGTTCAGCAGAGTCCCTGATACAAGTGCTCAGTAGTCTGAGTAGGTACTATTTCATCAAATAAATGCCATCAGTTTTAAGATGCACATTCCTTTCAGAGACGTGAAAATGTGAAAAAAATAAATGTCTTTGAATCAATGAAACCCTGGCCTCTTCCCATCCCTGTCATTGGTCAGACCCCTAGGGCTCTGCTGAACTCAGTTCAACAACAACAACAACAACAACAAGTCAAGAAAAAAAGAAAACTTGCTAGTTTAAACCAGCACAATTAGCACTAGGTTGCCCTCTCTTTTATTCTACTCATTTCCTGTGTTTGAATATAAGCTTCTCCTGGTCAGATGTTATGCCTCTCTGTATGCTGTTGGCCACGTGGCAACAAGCTCACCACTGGGCCTTCAGCAGATGATTAACCAAAGTGTGTGTCTGGATTGGTTTCTAAGTAAATTTACAGTTCATGGAAACTCTTTGTTGTGCTCAAAATTGCTAGTAGGAACAACAGGAGTGAACAGAACAGTGTCTTTCTCTAAAAAGAGCTGCTCTTCTCATCCCCACCTGATTTATCAGCAGTTGAAGCCTTATTTTCAGACCTGTTTCTCTCAGAAGATAGACTGTCATTATCTTTGGACAGTACAGAAGTGAATGCATTTTAATGCAGACCCCTCAGATTTAACTCAAACGTACCTACTGATTAAACTCCCAGTACGGTTTTTAGAGTAAAGATGGGCCTGCCAGCTGGCAGTCTGAGAAGATGCTTTCTTTTGTTCGTAGCTAAGGCCGGCCTCATCAAGTAAGATATAAAGGCACAGAGAGTCCATTCCCGGCTGGCTGCCATTCTGCATCTTGTAAACAAATCTAGCAGCACACAAAGACACAGCAGCTCACCTTAGAAGTAATGTTACATCCAAAACCAGGGTGTGTGTGTGTTTATAGTCTTTTATTCTTTCTGCACTTCTGTAGCTGTGAGAACTCAAACTGCAATCAAATTCTCAAGTTTCAAAGCTTATTTTTATTTGGACTTCTTTAATGTTCTTAGACCCACTTTTTAAAAACCTCAAACATTTTCCTTGCCAAGGTTAAACTCCATATCTTTAATACTTGAGCTTTGTATTTTTTCTTCTGGGAGGCAAAGCGGCATCTTGGGGGAATCTCATGTAACTTTAGTTTTCTGTTTCTCAATCCTTGTTCTCACACAAGTTTGCCATAACTAATTGGCCCTTAACCATCACTGGACATTGTCCAAATTGTCTTTCCACCTGCTCCCATGTGGAGCCCAAGGCTCTCAGGAAACAATTAATCCTGAAGTGTCTCTAGTTCCAAAGCAAGCTTTCAACTTCAAAGAGACGATAGCAAGAACTAAAAAAGAGACCACTTTTTGAGTTTTGTTTTGATTTTAAAATGAAGTTGGGGTTTTAGGGCCAGAGTGATAAGTGTGCACTTAGAGGGTTACAATAGCAGATGCGGGAGCGAGCTTTGAAGTCAGGGAGAACAATGTTCATATTTTAACTCTGCCAATTAGTAGCTGTGCTGCTTGACCCTGAACCAGTTACTGCGCCTCTGGTGGCCTTGGCTCTCTCTTATTTAAGATTAGAATATTAGTATCTACTCATAAGGTTGTCAGGAAGATGAATATATGTTAGGCTTCTTTACGAAGCAAGCATGAAGTAAACAGAAGTGGCCCACAATGTTGTGAACTTTAATACTCACGACCTACCTATTAGTCACTTAATAGCACTGAATTTGTTTCACTGCTCATTTTATCTGCTATAATATTCCCTTCTTCTGCCAAAAAGAAGCTCTATGAAAGCAATTAGGAGAAGGTGAGCGGAGATGAAGAGCGAGCATGGCTATGATGTCTGCAAAGTTCTTTTCACATTTCATACGTAATGGAATTTCTGGAAATTAAATCCACATTAAGTATCCAGAAAGATTCAATTTCACTGATGAGTAGAACCTGTCCTCCTGTCTCTGCCATGAATTTGAATGCCACTAGACAAGCTGTTTAACTCCCCCATCTCAGTTTCCTTCTTTATAAAAGGAGCAGTTTGAATGCCTTTGTCTATTTGACAAACATTACTGCAAAATAAAAAATGATCAAGAAATAAGCTTTGCCATGGATGAGTCCATAGTCTCCTAGGAAAAACAGAAAAGGAACCAGTAATCATAAAACATGGTGGGTGGTGCTGGGAGAAGGGAGCTTAGGAAGGGGCAGGTACGGAGGTGAGGCTTTCCCGAGAGCATCTGAGTTGAAAAGTCACTGAAGTTTGCTAGAAAAGGAAGACCTCAGGCCGAGGGAGATGCACATGCAGAGTCATGGACATGAGAAGAGGCCTGACTTATTCGGGGGACCCCGATGTGTTCGGTACCTGTCACTGCAATGTCAGGGTGCTGCTGCGGAGAGGTGAGGTGGATGCCAACATGCTGAGGTGTCTGCACCAGGTGATCTCAAAAGTATGCTCAAGTCATGGGAATGATTTCCTGCCTCTGATCCTAAAGCTGCAAACGCCCCGGGAAAAAAATAAGTGCATCTGGGTTTATATCACTTTTGAGTATAGCTTTTGGGTAGAATTTTAACAATGCTGCAGGAAAGGATTGGAGCAAGGGATGTCCTTTCTTTCTCTCTCTCTCTTTCTCGCTCTTTTTCTCTCTCTTTCTTTCTTTCTCTAAATGGTAGTGGCACTATTATTCGCCATGGTTTTTCTACTGTGGTTGAACAGGTTGTCGTTCTATTTGAAAAACAGTTGTGGAGCACAGCACCATGTTGGAGAGTGATAAAAGCATTAAGACATTACATGAACATGAACCTGTGGATTTAGCAACGCCTTGGGAAGCATTAGTCTTTTAGTCATCACAGATGCGGCAGTTGGAATATTTGGCTTTTAACTGACAAGTTCATGTATACAGCATAATGAGAACTGCATTATTTCTCAGTTGCTGCGTAAGTCTCCTTAATGGTGGGTAGTTATCAGTCGTCCAAACTCCAGCTCATGGAGATCCCTGAGTTAGTTCATTCTTGCTTTTCTCTTCTCTTCACCCTCCCCTCCCTCCTCTCTCTCACTCTCCCCCTCTCCCTGTCCCCCAACCCCCCCCCCGCCAGTTTTGCAGAATATTTCTTTATACCTTCTTCCACGGTATTAAGCTGCACAACATTTTAATATTATGATAATCTTATCTAGCCTTTCTATAGGGCTTCACTGTCTAAAAAGTGCTTTCAAGGATAATGATAACATTTGTGTAGCAGTTACTACATCACTCTTCACAATACATTACATATATTAACTCATTCAGTCTTTCCACATAGGTACTATTAGTAGTCCCATGTTACAGAAGAGGGTACTGACCTGAACTACAGGAAAGTTAAATACCCTGTCCAACTTGTCACATAGCTAGTAAGTGGCAGAGCTTGGAAATGAACCTACATGGCTTGGTGGCGGGGTGATATACGGTCCACAATAAATAGTTCCCTCTGCTGGTTGATTTCCTTCCACAACAGTTTTCATTATGGTCTTAAAATGAAACAAATTATATGTCACTTTCTATTAAACTACTTGTTTTTTCTGATCCAAAATAAGGCACATTGGCCCATATTTCTGATTGGCATAATTATATTATTTCTGTTTTTCAATATCATGGACAGTCTTTGAACAACAACAACTAAAAAGGACTTGGTTTGCTTTGGATAAGAAACCTCATACCAGCCTCCCTCTGTGTGTTCTTATTTCTATTTTATTAAAAATTAGAAAGTTTGAAGATGAAGTTATCGTTTATCCCTGAAAATGCAGAGCTAGCACTCCAACTCGAACCTTGTTGAACAGAGAATGCTATATCCAGTAAGTGGGACTAGAAATCATCAACTGACGAACTTGACTCTGTAACTTTTCCCATATAATAGTGACTGCATTTGTCTTCCAATCTTGACCAGTTCACTAGGCAAATAAAGTGAAGAGAGGGAGCAGAAATGAATGTTTGAAGGATTGGAAGGTATAAAGAAAGACCCAGTCTTAACTCTCAGAGAAGATAGTAGGTATTGATTTGCTTCTTGTCTTGACATTTTAAACTGCAGAAGAGTCTACTTACTTCTTAAATCCTGAAGATTAAAAAAAAAAAAGTGAAGAAATATGCTAGCAAAATGTTCTCTTCTTCGTCTATCACCAGTTCAATTCCAGCTTCATTTAGATAAAACCCACGATGAAAGGAAAACTTGTTCACTACAGTAAATTAAGTTTCATAAGTCTATTAAAATGATGTAAAGTGACATTTACCCTTAAGATTTTTAAAACATTCTTCCATATATGCAAAATCTTAAGTTTCTGCAATTTAATTTTTTTTTTTTTTTTTTTTTTTTTTTTTTTTTTTGCGGTACGCGGGCCTCTCACTGTTGTGGCCTCTCCCGTCGCGGAGCACAGGCTCTGGACGCGCAGGCTCAGCGGCCATGGTTCACGGGCCCAGCCGCTCCGCGGCATGTGCGATCTTCCCGGACCGGGGCACGAACCTGTGTCCCCTGCATCAGCAGGCGGACTCTCAACCACTGCGACACCAGGGAAGCCCCCTGCAATTTAATTTTTTATAGGAGCTGAATGATTAAAAAGATAGAAGCTGTTACTTCACAATCAGAAGTTTGCCCTATTTCAAGACGGCAAAGTGTACAAACGCATTGCCTACGTATATGTATTTCCATTCACTTCAGTGTTTACTGTTACTGTTCTGTTTGTTTTAGCTCCAACTTTTGTTTCTGCTAAAGTGAACAGTATGTCAAGTGACCTGTAAGTTAATGAGCTGGATTGATGAGGCAGAAGCTTGGCATCAGATCGATGATTGCACTGAGTGACCTTTTATGATTCTCCCTAACCCTAGAATTCTGTTTCTCTGATTGTTATAAAACATGATTAAAAGTAGATATTATATAGAGGAGGTTCTGATGCCAGGTTTCCCTTTTGGTTTTTTTTTGTTTCTCATTGTGGTCATGCCCCACGCCAACCCTGCAGGCTAAGGTCAAATCTCTTCTATCCGTGTTCTGTAACTCAGGAGTGCGGGCATGGCTGAAGTGATTGAGAAACCGTAATGAGTATAGTTAATGAACAGTGAAATGCTTCCTCCCTTGTATTAAGAGCAGTTAGGGTACCGCATTAGCGATGGTAGAAGAACTTGGTCTCCTCCCCCCCCCCAAGGTAATTAATTGACCTCCTTGTCATCAGTTGAGACATGAGGAGAATAAAAGTTTCTGCCTGAGCGTTGGAGTTGGTGGAGGTTGCTGTGCAACTGGGCATTGATTTCCCTTTTTGTTTCTTTTCTATTCCTTCCATATTGATCCTTCCCGTCACAGCTCAAGGAGTCTCCCATTACCTTAAAAAACAAAACAGAACACTGTCCGAAAGTTTCAGAAGTTTGAATCTAGTGTCATAAAGTTTCCACTGGGAATTATATTTGAGGATTTTCAAAATCTTCTAGTCTAGTCTACCTCTGTTGTTTTACTCAAGATATGACATTTTCCTGGAGGTTAAGAGACAGACATGGCTGAAGTCACTCAGCCAGTTTCTCATCTAACATTATATATAACAGCTGATGTTTTTCTGGTAGACTCCCTAAATAAAAATACACTAGTAAGTAAATAGAAATATTCTCAAAATAAAACTGTAGTAATACATGTTAAAGTCAGGTTAACTTGAAACAACAAAGAAGTTTTGCTGTCTATATGAGAACCCAAATTATGAAAAGAACTAGACATTTAGGTAGCTATCAAGGTTTGCGATAAAAGAGGTGACTTTTATTTATTGAAAGAAATAAGATGGTTTTAGGCCAAAAGGAAATTTATGTGATATATTTGGTATATTTTTCTTCATTATTTTGAGATAGAATTCATGTGTTATAAAGTACAGCATTTTAAAGTGTACAATTCACTGGATATACTTTATATTTGAATATTAAATGGATATATTATCAAGAATCAGGGAGACCACTAGGCTTTTTTCCCCTACATTTTCATGAAGATTTATGCTTCTTTGGTTTACAACACGTTTAAACACCTGACAGAGGGACCTCTTGGCTCTGTGGAGTTGTTTGCAAATGCCAGTGTCAGAGTCTGGGGAAAGCTTGAGTAAAAGACCAATATTACGGTGAGACAGGTGGCTGGCACTGTGTATGTGGCAAGTTTGATTGACTCTTCGCTGTGCTTGAATCCATGGTATAGCAAGGGATCACAGTCTCTATTGTTTTACTGGTGTGTTTTCCACTAGAATCGAGCTTTTTCAGGGCAGGGAATGTATCATATTTATTGGGGTATCCCTGTGACTAGCAGGTAATATTGGGGTATTTACCCGTGACTAGCATGATGAATGTTACTGGAATGAATGTAGGAATAAGTGTAAAAAATGAATAGGAACATGGTATGCTCTTCACATCTCCCTTTTCCCAAGCATAGTCACACAATATCAAGATGGACATCATTTATCAAATCATGAATAGAGATGCTTCATTAGGTTATAATATTACTGTACTGCAGCAGAGGTCCTATGGGAACAGACGGGTGGCAACCTCATGGGCAATGGTCTTCTATCTAGGTGGACAATCAACCTTTGGCTTCCTTGGTGGACCTCCCTTGGGCAATATATTAGTAGGACAGTGCGGGAGATCAAGGTTATCTGACAGGGATTCTGCACAGATAGGGAAGCCATCCATTCCTGTGCATAACGTAAAGCAGCAGAAGAATGCTGGTTGCAGAACTCACTTTTCCTATTCTCTATGTCTATAAAGAAAAATGATCTGTAGTTTTCATATCTCCAGGCCAACTCTGGGCAGGGAAATCATCTTTCCTCAAAGCTAAAAATCTGCCAGCAAGTTTCACAAAGACTAGTAGTTTCAGTATTTATCTCTCTATAGTTTTATCATAAACATATTTGCATAAAAAGAACATGTCTGTTTTCTTAAGACTTCATCTGTTCTTGCTACTCATTTGCTCTTGAAAAGGGATATAATTTTTGTTTTTGATCTATAATCATTCCCACAGCAAACAATTTTGATGCCACAAACCGAGGATTATAGTTTTCCTTAGTGAATAAACAAATGAACTCTGTGAAACAAAGCTGCTCATTTCTTCCAAATATCCCTGAGAGCAATGGAAGACAAATTCTAAAAATATTGGCTACCTCTAAAAACAATTTCTAAACACATGAATGCCCATTCCTTTAGAGGTCTGTTTCCTCTTCTAGCTTTATATTCAGTTCATCTTATACTACAGACATTTACTGAGTTCTTACTATGTACCAGGTACTTTGCTAAGCTCAGGGGATACAAAAATGAATAATACATAATCCTTGTCCTTGAATTTTGAGCGTAAAGTTTCCTTCAGTTTTTTAGCCAAATATTAGGCCATAGCTACAATAACTGGATTTTGTCAGGATTCCAATAACATGCAGCTATGAGTTTTACTCCAATGTAATAGAACTTGGATTTTTGTCTATTTTTGTTTTGTTTTTTTAAAAAATCTTTAATGGAGTATAATTGCTTTACCATGTTGTGTTAGTTTCTGCTGTATAACAAAGTGAATCAGCTATACATATACATAAATCCCCATATCTCCTCCCTCTTGCGTCTCCCTCCCACCCCCCCATCCCACCCCTCTAGGTGGTCCCAAAGCACCGAGCTGATCTCCCTGTGCTATGTGGCTGCTTCCCACTAGCTGTCTATTTTACATTTGGTAGCGAATATATGTCCATGCCACTGTCTCACTTAGTCCCAGCTTACCCTTCCCCTCCCCATGTCCTCAAGTCCATTCTCTATGTCTGCGTCTTTATTCCTGTCCTGCCCCTAGGTTCTTCAGAATTTTTTTTTTTTTTTTTAGATTCCACATATATGTGTTAGCATACGGTATTTTTCTCTTTCTGACTTACTTCACTCTGTATGACAGTCTCTAGGTCCGTCCACCTCACTACAAATAACTCAATTTCGTTTCTTTTTATGGCTAAGTAATATTCCATTGTATATATGTGCCACATCTTTATCCATTCATCTGTTGATGGACACTTAGTTGCTTCCATGTCCTGGCTTTTGTAAATAGAGCTGCAGTGAACATTGTGGTACATGACTCTTTTTGAATTATGGTTTTCTTAGGGTATATGCCCAGTAGTGGGATTGCTGGGTCATATGGTAGTTCTATTTTTAGTTTTTTAAGGAACCTCCATAGGTTCCTCCAACCTGCTTTTCTCCATAGTGACCGTATCAATTTACATCCCTATCAAACTACCAATGGCATTTTTCACAGAACTAGAACAAAAAATTTCACAATAGCCAAAGCAGTCTTGAGAAGGAAAAGCAGAGCTGGAGGAATCAGGCTCCTGGACTTCAGACTATACTACAAAGCTACAGTAATCAAGACAGTATGGTACTGGCACAAAAACAGAAATATAGATCAATGGAACAGTATAGAAAGACCAGAGATAAACCCCCACACATATGGTCACCTTATCTTTGATAAAGGAGGCAAGACTAGACAATGGAGAAAAGACAGCCTCTTCAATAAGTGGTGCTGGGAAAACTGGACAGCTACATGTAAAAGAATGAAATTAGAACACTCCCTAACCCTGTACACAAAAATAAACTCAAAATAGATTAAAGACCTAAATATAAGGCCAGATACTATAAAACTCTTAGAGGAGAGCATAGGCAGAATACTCTATGTCTATATTTGTTATAAACACCATGTGAGGAGTGATGGGATTTTTTTGGTTTTCTAACGTTCAATAAATTCAGGGATTTAGAAATCCAGTTTGAGTTCTAGGAGCTATCTAAAATCTATTCTTCAAAGTCTGTATTTGCTAATTCCTTGGGCTGAAAAATAAATCCTTTAAACTTTTAGGTTTGTGGACCCATTTTAGAGAAAACATATTTCTTTTTCTCATATTCTGTTACTTGAATCTATTTAAATAAGATTAAGGAACAGAATTTGTTCTTTATTATGTTTCTGTGACAGAATTTTTAATGTTTCTTTAAGCAATAGGAACAATTATCAAACATAGTGTTTTGTTATCATTTTAACCAAAATTCCTTAAAGGGATGAAATACATACCTCCGGGAAGTAGTATGAGATACTAAAGTATCATATAAATTTCTTTTTACTTCCCTTATTATAAAACCTACTTGTATTTTAAATATCTGTATTGTAAAAGAGGGTATATCTATTAGAAAACATCCTTTGTGTTTGTTACTTTACCCTTATTGCTATTTATAACATTGTTTAGGCTCTTTGTATTTTGTTTGCTATCTTGTTAAATTATCAAAGCATACCCTCAAATTGGAGTAAATAAGATTTATGCTGTGTAATAAAAAGCAGAGTCTATAATATTTTTTCTTAATAAACAACAGACATTTTAAATAAACATATATAATTATTTTTCTTTTCAAGAATAAAGCTATGTTTACATTTATTGAATAGCTTGATTGATAATACTTTCAATTTTGAAAAAATGGAGTTGTTTTTACAATAACATTACTTCTAAATAGACGTATATATATATCCCCTAGAAAGGGTATATCTATTCAACTTTTTCCAACATTGGATAGGAAAAGGGATATTTTTATTCCTCTAACGTACCATGGGCCTTGTTTAAATTGTGCAATTTTATGAACCATAGCTTATCCAATGGGTTATTTTCACTAGTCTTGATAATCAATATAGATTGCTGTAAGGTCAATGGATTTACAGCTTTCAGCTTTGATGGGGAAGATAATCTGAAGAAGGCATCAGCCTGTTACTTTCAGGTTCAAAATCTTTGTATATCTTTTTAAGACCCAGCATTATAAATCAGGATGAAAGTGTAATTACAAAAGAACCGAGTTTCCCAATTTCAAAAGACTTTCACAGCAATGGAGACAAAAATCTAAAATTGTTAAAATTATATCAATATATTTTACTTGCACCTGTCCTGGGCTATCCATTTTATAGACTACAAAGATAAATAGTAAATTATATTTCATTCAGGAACTTATAGGGGAGTTGGAGAACTAAGGAATTATTACATGAAAAGGTAATTTATAATAATGAATTTAAACAATTTTAAAAGAAGCAAAGCTAAACGTAACTAATTGTCAAACGAATGGGCCACGGTGTAATGTATGGTGATGGTGCATGTGAAAGTACATGGGAGAGATCTCCAGGCAGGCAGGGATTAGAATCATGGGATTTAAGCTGCACCTTGCAAGAAAGGTAGGATTTAAAAAAAAAAAAAAAAAAAAAAAAAAAAACAGAAATGATAACAAAAGTTCTCTCCAGACAAGAAGTATTCCAGTATTAAAGAGGTCAGAATTGAGAACCTCTGACAAAGACAGAGGAAAATGGAGCCAAGGGCTGGAATTTTGGGCCATTCACCAGGACAGATTTTAACCAATTCAACATTTTTGTTGAGGTGGCACGCACACTGAGGAACACAACATGGCAATCCTTGACTCTAAAGTACTTTAAGTCAGTACAGGAAACAAGACAGTGTAAGATAATATGAGACAAATGTAGAAACGGTGCTATAGGCATTCAAAAACTAATCATTCTAAGAATTCAATAAGCCATTTCAAAAAGAACTCCAGCTAGTCTTTAGAGTGTCAATGTTCACACACCTGTGTGGATTACAGTTATTGTTTCTACTTTTGTCTTCACACACATAATTGTGAGCTTTCTATCCTGTTTTGTTTAATGTCCACTGCATCCCCTTAGTATAAATATGCCTCTTTTACTGACAACCTATATTTTGAGCATGGACTTGTCTCTCTCACAATAGTTAACAGAATACTTGAGATGAGGATGGTCATATAGGATGACAACTGCCATAATGTTTTTGTGTCCAGATCCAGTAAACTATGGTTCCATGGTAACACAACCCAGTTCTTTGTAATGACAGATTTATTGAAGACAAGCTTACGGAAGGATTATACTAGAAATCCTGTTAAAGTGCCATCTATTAAACCATTAGAATAGTCATTAAAACTATTAATGCAGACTTGTTATTCATGAGTTATTGGTCTCTCATCACTCTCAGGTCTCTGCCAATACTATTCTATCCTTTGCTCCACTGTGGCTATTCAGTTCCAAGGAATGAAAGTATATCAGCTTTCTCTCTTTCCTGCAGAATTTATGGGGTGTGTGTGTGTGTGTGTGTGTGTGTGTGTGTGTGTGTGTGTCAGGGGAGGGGGGGCAGTGTATGTGAGGGAGAGGAAGAGATAGAGGGAGAAGGGACATGGTTGAGAGGGTGGAAATTGAAACCCTGTGTCTATATGTTCTTAACTATATACGGTAAAGATTTAAGACTTCTTTTAAATTTGATAAGAATTGTGTGAAAATCAAATTATATAGAAAGCTATAGCTTCTCTTTCCACGTTCAGAAAAATTTGGAAGTGAAAAGTACTGTGGGAATTATGTATCGTTAAACCAGAGTGAAAGATATATCCGGTGTTTAATCTATTTTCTTTAATATCCACAGTTTTGAAATAAGCAACTCAACTTCATGATAGTAAATTTAAAGTCATAATTTATATATATGCATTAGAGTGTAGTAGTTAAGAGCGCAGACTTCAAAGTCAGGAAACTGATTCACATCCCAGCTCCAGTTCTTTATGGACTACCAGGGGGATGGAAAGTGTCTTAACACCTTTAAGCCTCCATTTCTTTATTCATAATACAGACATAACAGTATCTACCTAAATTTGTTTTAAGAATTATGTGAGATTCAGTGCATAATGATGATGCTACCATCATCATCATCATCATCATCATCAAAATCATAAGTACTTTAACCTGATTATTTCTCAGTACCACTCTTTGATGAGGTTAGAGGGAGATAATCGAGTCTTGTGTTGGCCGTTTCAGTGTTTTTTCTTGTTCATAAATCTACACTGAGCTTTATCTCCATAGATGGCCATAGAAGCCAGTTGAAAAACTTGACATGGATTTCTCAAAATACCCTCCAGAGTGTTGAGTCCTATAATCTGCCTGCTTTGCCTCTAACCATAAGAGGAAGTCAAATGTGCAGTTGTGAAGAGTGTCCTTCAACCCCCTTTTCCTCCCATTTTGGACATAGTACAATGTTTACAAAGTGAAAAATTAAAGAACACGATAACATAAAATATTAAAATAATTATTGTTAAATGATAAACTGAGATATATTTAAAATTATGAAGAGTTTGCTTGAGCAAAAGTTTATTCAGATAGGGCAGCACCAAACCCAAAGTGGTTAGGAACACTCTGCAGACAGCAGCTGGGGAGAGACATACAGGGAAAGTGGAAGCAAAGTAAGGAAATTACTGATTGGCTATAGTTTAAAGCCTAGTTGGCTGTGTGTGATTGGTTGTCCTTAGCATTTTGCTTTTGTAACCTTGAAGCATTTAGAGGCTTAGATTTTGGTTTGCTAATGTAGACTGCCATTGCATTAGAGCCACCTCAATCTAATGGCCTCCCTGTTTAATTAATTTAACATTATCAATCCCCACATCCCAGAGATAAGATGTATAACATTCTAGGTTTTTATATTGATTTATGTATCTATATCTGTATCTGCAGTATGTGTATATAAATGTATATATTTTAATAATAGTACTGTTTTATAGTTTTTTTAACTTAACAGTAAAAGTGGACATCTTTATGTCAGTAAATATAGAACAATTTCAATAGTTTCATACCTTTTTAAATACTATAAGTAATTAAACAGTCTATTATATTAAATTTCCTATTTTTTTCATTGTTGTAAATGATTCTACAATGACTGTCCTATGCATTTGTCTAGTAGACAAACACGTTTTTCACTTTCAAGGCATTTAGGCAAAGTTTAGTGCCTGACGGTATGTCTGAAGTCTAACCCTAGGAGATGATGAATCAGTGACCAGCTTAGTTTGAAGAATGAGCACAGTGAAATGAATGGGAGTCAGTTGGGGAAGACAAAGTGATCCCAAACTAAGCCTCCAGGTACCAAACTAAGCCTCCAGGTACCAAAAGGTACCATGAAAGTACCTTTTTTTTTTTTTTTTTTTTTTTTGCGGTATGCAGGCCTCTCACTGCTGTGGCCTCTCCCGTTGCGGAGCACAGGCTCCGGACGCGCAGGCTCAGCGGCCATGCCTCAGGGCCCAGCCGCTCTGCGGCATGTGGGATCTTCCCAGACTGGGGCACGAACCCGTGTCCCCTGCATCAGCAGGCGGATTCTCAACCACTGCGCCACCAGGGAAGCCCTGAAAGTACCTTTTGATAAGGTCACTCTACTTCAGAACCTGATCCTTAGTTTTATAAACTTTTGAGTGGTAACTGATTTATGGGGACCTCACTTTCATTAGTTATGTGATCTTAGTGGTTATGTCATACAGCTGTAATGACTGGATGCTACCGTCTTTCTGAGAGGACCAAATCATGGTCATCATCCTCTCTGACCCTCTGTTTTCTATGTGTCTATGACTTACTTTCTCTATCCCTGATTGACACAGAATTTCTTTAAGTATGTTAATGCAGATTTTTTTGAAAAATATTTTAATATATGTTCTAATACTTTAGAGCATATTATATTTGAAGACATATGTGATGGTGTAATTGTGTACTACTCAAGCAATAGAATAAACCTATGGTTCCATTTACAGAGCATTAAAAAAAAGTAAGGAAGAAATTATAGCTAATTATACCTATTTTACAATAATAATTTAAAATATTATGCAGTATGTTAGACACAAAAGCTTAAAAATTTATATGGAATGATGAGTATATAAAGTCAGTTCCTTAACTTCGTTCTTTTCCTTCACAAGTGAATACACATCCAGCCAGTTTCTGTACCATCACATTCCTCCCATCTACCACCCTGCCCCAGAAGGAAAAGTTATGTAGAATCTGAGTAGGCTAAATTGCTGGATTAGTAGAGAGCAGGGTAAACGTGTGTCAAGAATCACATGTTCTGTTCTCTCTTTTTTTTTCTATCTTCTGTGCTGTTCCATAGGAAAGCTCAACAAAGGTGAATCATTGGGTCAGACCAGCCAGCTTCTCTCATTCTGGTTTTTATGTCCCACTCTTACATCAGCAGAGTAGATAAGTGGAATAGGTGTTGTTCTGAAGAAATTGCTGTCTTTACTTTTCCCCACTCACCCCATGTGATAGAGTTTGTATGTGAACTTAGTAAGTAGAACCTGCCATCTGTCTGTCTGTCTGTCTCTTACTCTCTTTCCATATCTTTGTATTCCCCTGGCTCTGATGGTTATGACACTATATCATGAAGCTAACCAAGACCCCAAGATATAGATGTGGATATGAAGAAGTTAGAGCCTGCTCTAACCTTATAATTTATTCCCCAAAGTGGGCCACTATGAGAGTGAAAGATGGTCCTATTAATAATTAAACTGGGACAGCAGGTGTAAACTAGGATATAAGCCCCCCCCCCCAACTCCAACACGTCTTCATAATTAATTCAGTGGGTGGAAGCATCTATAATTTCTTTTAGTGATAATTTTGTATCGGTTGTCTTAAACATTTTATTTCACTTATTACTTTTGAGTCTAAACAGATGTGCCAACATTTACAAAGAATGGTGAGGAATAAACACATTCATCTTGTTAATTCAGTACCAAAAAACAGTGCCCTTTTATTCATGGAAAAGAAGGGGTACCACTGTGAATTTTTAAGTTAAATGCTGAACATCAATTGCATTTAATAATTTTGTTTGTTACTTGTAGACAGTTCTCTTCATAAACATTGTAATTACTTTCTACCAATTCAATCAACTTTCTCTCTTTAATCAGAGCAGTTAATAAATTCCTAATAACATTTTCTTGCCCCAAACTGTCTAGAAAATTCTTAATTCCTTTTGCTTTTCCAAATAGCATTAGAAATCCTAGTCTGTGAATTATATTTATAAAATGATTCTCCATGAAGCTCTAGTCTATAAGATCAACTATAATTTTGTCCATCCCTTTTTTATTATTCACTTTAATTTGAAGCAGGCAATACACAGCTAAAACCTAAAACATTTGGATTAAAAGGTATCACCACCACCATCCCTCTAGAGCATTGCCTTTGGGAACTAGGAATAAATGTCTCTTTTCTGCATTGAGTTATATCCAGGAAAATGTTGGAGCACATTAAAAATCTGAGTATAATTTTTAAAATTTGGGCCTTTAATTCTTTAGATCTTAAAACTGTACCTTCTTTTTTGAACCCTTATTTGAAAGAGGCACTCAAAAAATAATCTTCCAGAGTCACATATATCAAGTAAAATAGCTTATCTGCATAGTAGAGACCACATAGCTTTGTCCTACTGAGTTGAAAAGGAATCCAGTAGTGTGTTGTTGTTGCTGTTTTTGTCATTTTGAATCCATAGTAAATTAGGGTGAGTTAAATGTGCACGTAGGTGTAAATCCTCAAGAAATAAACTAACTCATCCTTAGTGCCAAGATATAAAAGTGTCTATCAAAGGGCAGCCTGAAATATTTTCTCACCTAATATGGCCGAATGGCTTACTATGAGTATAGTTTGTCCTTTCTGCTTCTCTACATATCAATTCTAATAATGTAAATAAAGACATTATTGAGGGCATTTTCTATAAGTATTTGTTACATAATAAGTTATAATCAGAATTTCATTTCAAATCTAAAGGCAACATTTAAACTTGATGCAGTTTTATCACTTATTTAAAGAAGAAAATTTAGCTATGTACAAAAAATACCTGATCAAAACACTTTCTGATGCCTTCAATGAGTGTGGTATGTTTATAAATTATACATCCTTTTTCTCTTAAAGGTGGGGAATTCCCACATCCATTCATTAGTTAACACTGAGAGCCTTGAAAAGTCCCTATTTCAGTCCTTCAGACTCTAATGGTGGCCTAGATCAGAGGTACTTTATAGGGAAAGACATAGGAAGTTTTGTTAACTAATTGGGTAAAGAGAGAGAAAATAAAGGCACAAACCTGATGCCTGGATGACAGTAATTGAAAAAAGGAACACAGAGCAAACAGACCCAAGTATGTGACCTGCCAAAGCTAACAGGGGCAAAAGGAAAGCAAGTACCCTGAGTTCTGATTCCCAGACTTTGCTCATCACCGTACTTTCCACCCCTTCCTCACATTTCAGTTTTTAAAGTATCGTTGGATTCAACTGAACTCATGCTGTTCTCTTTGATGCAAGTACTCATTATGTCTTTTGCAGGCCTCTGCTAATTGTGCAAAATATAGCCCTTCCCAACTATGCAAACACCAGTCTTTTTCAAACGGATACATATTAATTTACCATTTTCAAATGGGGAGAGAGAATATGAATGAATGAGAATTTTAAAAAGGTTTCATAAGTGGCATGATACATTTAAAGTGATGAAAGGGAAAAACCTACAACTGAGAACACTCTACCTAGCAAGGCTCTCATTCAGATTTGATGGAGAAATCAAAAGCTTTACAGACAAGCAAAAGCTAAAAGAATTCAGCACCACCAAACCAACTTTACAGGAAATGTTAAAGGAACTTCTCTAGGCAAAAAAGGAGAGGCCACAACTAGCAATAAGAAAACTGTAGAAGAAAAATACTCACCAATAAAGGCAGAAACACTGTAAAGGTAGGAAATAATCCACACACAAAACAATTAGATGTAAAATATGATATCAAAAACAGTAATCATGAGAGGAAGAGCAGGCTATTTAAAATGCATTTGAAATTAAGAGATCAGCAATATAAAATAATCACGTGTGTGTTTGTGTGTGTGTGTGTGTGTGTGTGTGTATGTATGGTAACAGCAAACCAAAAATCTATAATAGATATACACACAGAAAAGAAAAAGGAATCCAAACATAACACTAAAGATAGTTGTCAAATCACAAGAGAACAAAAGAAAAGAAAAGAATCCAAAACAACCAAAAGACAGTAAGAACATACATATCAGATAATTACCTTAAATGTAAATGGACTAAATGCTGCAACCAAAACACACAGACTGGCTGAATGGATACAAACACAAGACCCATATATATTCTGCTTCCAAGAGACTCATGTCAGATCTAGAGAGACATATAGACTGAAAGTGAGGGGACAGAAAAAGATATTCCATGCAAAGAGAAATCAAAAGAAAGCTGGAGTAGCAAAGCTTATACATGACAAAATAGACTTAAAAACTGTTACAGGAGACAAAGAAGGACACTACATAATGATCAAGGGCTCAATCCAAGAAGATATAACAATTGTAAAAATATATGCACCCAACATAGGAGCACCTTAATATATAAAGTAAATATTAAAAGCCATAAAAGGAGAAATCAGCAGTAACATAATAATAGTAGGGGACTTTAACACCCCATTCACATCAATGGGACAGATCTTTCAGGCAGAAAATCAATAAGGAAACACAGGCATTAAATAACACATTAGACCAAATGGACTTAATTGACATTTATAGAGCATTCCATGCTATAGCAGCAGAATACACATCCTTTCCAAACGCACATGGACCATTCTCCAGGACAGACAGAAAAATACATCTACAATTCTCACAGAATATCTACAGAACACTAGCAGAAGATCTCATACAACTAAAGGTACAAGAAAGATCACCACATAACCAGGTAGAACACAAGAAAAAGTGGGGGGTGGGGAGGGTGGATCAGAATGGGAACTAGAAATTATAGAGACGAGCCAACTATAAAACTCAGTTACCAAGTCAAAGGTCAAGCTAAAGGCAATAAATAGCAAACTAAATAATTCAGAATGAATAAGTGATCTGGAAGATAGAATAATGGAAGTCACACAAAAAGAGCAGACAGAAAAATGAAAAAAAAAAGCAATATATAAGACCTATGGAGTAATGTTAAGCATGTGAATCTATGCATAAGAGGGATCCCAGAAATAGAAGAGAAATGGAGATCAAAAATGTATTTGAAGAAAGTATGACTGAAAACTTCCCAAACCTAAATAAGGAAACAGATATCCAGGCACAGGAAGCACAGAAGGTCCCAAACAAGATGAAGCCAAACAGACCTACACCAAGATATATTAAAGGTAAAATGGCCAAAGTTAAAGAAAGAATTCTAAAGGCAGCAAGAGAAAAACAGAATGAATTACAAGGGAACCCCCATTAGGTTACTGGCTGATTTCTCTACAGAAACACTGCAGGCCAGAAGGGAGTGGCAAGATATATTCAAAGTCCTGAAAGGGAAAAACCTGCAACCCACGATACTCTACCCAGCAAGATTATCACTTAGAATAGAAGGAGAGATAAAGAATTTCTCAGTCAATCAAAAACTAAAAGAATACAGCAGTACTAAACCTATCCTAAAAGAAACATTGAAAGGTCTTCTCTAAATAGAAAAGCAAGAATCTATAGGAAAGAGAAAATAACAATCGGAAAGTAAATCATTTTTTAAAAAGCCAGTACACAGAATTAAAAAAAAAAAAAAATGTTGTGAACACGATAATAACTACAATGAACAGCAAAAGGGTAAATATGACGATGTAAAAGAGGACATCAAAATCATAAAACATGGGAGAAAGGAGTAAGAAAATGTTGATCTTTTTTTTTTTTTGAATGTGTTTGAGCCTATATGATTACCAGTCTAAAGCAAGTAGATATAATAAACATACTTGAAAAACCACAGCAACCACAAATTATAAACAGACAATAAATTCACAAAAACCAAAGAGAAGAGAACACAAGCATAACAAAAAGAAAACCATCTAACCACAAAAAGAAAGACAAAAAGAACAAGGAAGAAATATAAACCAACTGGAAAACAAGGTTTTAAATGGCAGTAAATACATATCTATCAATAATCACCTTAAATGTCAGTGGGCTAAATGCTCCAATCAAAAGACAGAGTGGCATACTGGATAATAAAACAAGAGCCTACAATATACTGCCTATAAGATACCCACTTTAGGGCAAAGAACACAGATAGATTGAAAGTGAGGGGATGGAAAAAGGTATTTTACGCAATTGGAAATGACAAGAAAGTGGGGGTAGCAATACTCCTATCAGACAAAACAGACTTTAAAACGAGGCCCATAAAAAAAGATAAAGAAGGGCACTATATATTGATAACAGGATCAATACAAGAAGAGGATATTACATTCATTAACATATAAGCACCCGATACAGGAGCACCTAAATAGATAAAACAAATACTAATATAAATAGAGGGAGAAATTGACAGGAATACAATAATACTAGGAGACTTTAACACCCCATTACATCAATGGATATATCAACCAGACAGAAAATCAGTAAGGCAACAGAGACCCTAAATGACATAATAGAACAATTAGACATAATTGATATTTTCAGGACATTGCATACAAAAAAACCAGAATACACATTTTTTTCAAGTGCACATGGAACATTCTCTAGGATAGACCACATACTAGGGCAAAAAATAAGCCTCAATAAATTTAAGATGATAGAAATTATTTCAAACATCTTTTCTGACCAAAATGGAATGACACTAGAAATCAACCACAGAAAAAGAAATGAGAAAAAAATGATTACGTGGAGACTGAACAGTATGCTAATTAAAAAAAAAAAAAATGGGTCAATGATGAAAAAGAGGAAATTAAAAAATGCTTTAAGACAAATGACAATGAAAACACAACCATACAAAATCTATGGGATGCAGCAAAAGCAGTCCTCAGAAGGAAGTTCATACTGATACAGGTCTTCCCCCCCAAAAAACAAGAAAAATCTCAAACAACCTACTGTACCACCAAAAAAATTAGAAAAAGAAGAGCAAACAACCTAAAGTCAGCAGAAGGAAGGAAATAATACAGATCAGAGAGAAAATAAATAAAAGAGATTAAAAAGATAGGAAAAAACAATAAAATAAAGAGCTAATTATTTGAAAGTGTAAAGAAAATTGACAAACCTCTGGCCAAGCTCACCAAGAAGAAAACAGGGAGGAACCAAATAAACAAAAATAAGAAATGAAAGAGGAGAAATAACAAGGAATAACACAGAAACACACAAAAAAATAAGCAAACGCTATGAGCAATTATATACCAACCAATTGGACAACGTAGAAGAAATGGACAAGTTTCTAGAAACACGCAGCCCACCAAAACTGAATCAAGAAGAAATAGATAGTTTGAACAGACAAATCACTAGAAGTGAAATAGAATCTGTAACTTAAAAAACTCTCTGCAAACAAAAGTCCAGAACCAGATGTGGAATTCTACTCAACAAACAAAGAAGAACCTTTGATCCTTCTCAAAGTCTTCCAAAAGACTGAAGAGGAGGGGACACTCACAAAGTCATTCTAAAGATCACCCCGATACCAAAACCAGACAAAGGCACTACCAAAAGATAAAGTTACAGGCCAATATCTTTGAAGAATATAGATCCAAAAATTCTCAACAAAATATTAGCAAACTGGATGGAACAACACACAAAAAAGATCATACACCATGGTCAAGCTGGATTCATCCCAGGGTCACAAGGATGATTCAACATACGCAAATCCATCAATGGGGTACACCATATCAATTAAAGACAAACCACAGTATCATCTCAATAGATGCAGAATAAAGCATTTGATAAAAATTCAACATCCATTCAAAATTAAATTCTCACAAAAGTGGGTATAGAGGGAACATATTTCAACATAATAAAGCTATTTATGACAAACCCACAGCCAACATAATACTCAACAGTGAAAAGCTGAAAGCTTTCCTGCTAAAATCCAGAACAAGACAAGGATGCCCACTATCACCATTTCTATTCAACATAGTTTTGGGAGTTCTAGCCACAGCAATCAGACAAAAAAAAAAAAAAAGAAATAATATATATCCAAATGGGAAGGGAGGAAGTAAAATTGTCATTATATGCAGATGACAGGATACTATATGTAGAAAACCCTGAAGACTCCACACAAAAACTACTAGAATTGATACGGATTCAGCAAGGTAGCAGGATACAAGATTAACACAGAAATCAGTTGCATTTCTTTACACTAACGATGAAATATCAGAAAGGGAAGGTAAAAAACAACTCCTTTTAAAATCACATCAAAAAATAAAATACTTAGGAATAAACCTGACCAAGGAGGTTAAAGACTGAGAACTATAAAACACTGATAAATTAAAGATGATTCGTTCATTCAAAGAAATGGAAAGATATCCCATGGCTCTTGGGTTGGAAGAATTAATATTGTTATAATGGCCATACTACCCAAAGCAATCTACAGATTTAATGTGATCCCTATCAAATTACCCATGACATTTTTCACAGAACTCGAACAAATAATTCTAAAATTTATATGGAACCATAAAAGACCCTAAATTGCCAAAGCAATTTTGACGGAAAAGAACAAAGCTGGAGGAATAATCCTCTCAGGTTTCAGACAATACTACAAAGCTACACTAATCAAAACATAGTGGTATTGGCACAAAAACACACAGGCGGATCAATGAAACAGAATGGCGAGCCCAGAAATAAACCTACACACCTACGGTCAACTAAATTTCAGCAAAGAAGGCAAGAACAAACAGTGGGGGAAAGTGAGTCTCTTTAGAGTCTCTTTAGCAAGTGTTGTTGGGAAAGCTAGACAGCTGCATGTAAATCAATGAAGTTAGAACACACCCTCACATCATACACAAAAATAAACTCAAAATCGCTTAAAAACTTAAATATGAGACATGACACCATAAAACTCCTAGAAGAGAACACAACCAAAACATTCTGACATAAATCTTAGCAATGTTTTCTTAGGTCAGTCTCCCAAAGTAATAAAAATAAAAGCAAAAATAAGCAAACTAATCAAACTTATAAGCTTCTGCCCAGCAAAGGAAACCTGTGGACTGGGAGAAAGTATTTGGAAATGATGCAAACAACAAGACTTAATTTCCAAAATATACAAATAGTTCATACAACTCCATAACAAAAAACCAAACAACCAAATCGAAAAATGGGCAGAAGACCTAAATAGACATTTCTCCAAAGAAGAGATACAGATGGCCAATGTGAAAAGATGCTCAACATCACTAGTTATTAGAGAAATACAAATCAAAACTACAATGAGGTATCACCTCACACCCGTCAGGACGGCCATCATTTAAAAAGTTTACAAATAATAAATGCTGGAGAGGGTGTGGAGAAAAGGGAACCCTCCTAGACTGTTGATGAGAATGTAAATTGGTACAGCCACTATGGAAAACAGTAGAGAGGTTTCTAAAAAAACTAAAACTAGAATTGCCATATGATCCAGCAATCCCACTCCTGGGCATATATCTGGAGAAAACTCTAATTTGAAAAGACACATGCATCCCGGTGTTCATAGCGGCACTATTTACAATAGCCAAGACATGGAAGCAACCTAAATGTTCATCAACAGATGAATGGATAAAGAAGATGTGGTACATATATACAATGGAATACTACTCAGCCATTAAAAAAAGAAGAAGAATGAAATAATGCCATTTGCAGCAACAT
This sequence comes from Stenella coeruleoalba, assembly GCF_951394435.1. NCBI lineage: Eukaryota > Metazoa > Chordata > Mammalia > Artiodactyla > Delphinidae > Stenella > Stenella coeruleoalba. The sequence goes on from NC_137153.1 coordinate 64,874,117, forward strand.
GGATGGACCTAGCAGTTACCATACTAAATGACGTAAGTCAGACAGAGACAAATATCATATGATATCACTTATATGTGGAATCTAAAATATGATACCGATGAACTTCTTTACAAAAGAAACAGATTCACAGACATAGAAAAAAAACTGAATCTGGAAAAGAATATACATATATATAACTGAATCACTTTGATGTATACCTGAAACATTGTAAATCATCTTTACTTCAAGTTAAAACAGAAAAACATGCCAAAAAAGAATTAATATTAAAAAGTAAAATTAAAAAGCCTTCATTTCAGCAATATACAGTCAATGGCAGATTGCTCTTTTAAACCTCAGAAAGGACTTGAGAATATCTAGGGGCAAACCACACTGAGGACCAAATGGGCCTACTGATGGGGAACTATGTGGAAAGATAGTATTTTTCTGGAGGTTAAGGTCAATGAAAGTTCAATTCTCTGTATAAAGGATGCTTAGTCTGACCCATAGTTTGGTTAGTCAAGTAGCTGCTCTGTTACTTCTGTATAATTAAATCTTGTTAGTTGTTTTAAAACACACAAAAACAAGATATATCTTTTTTGTGGTTTCTCTTTGATGAGGTTCTAAAGGGAATTTTTTGAGGTTTTCTACTGGTGGAGTGAGAAGAGGAAGACAGAGCAACTTGTATGGTGTTTTGCACATGGGAATAATATTTTTCTTCTGTACAGAGAAGTTGAAATTTTAAACCATATTTAAAGGGCTTTGCTGTAAGATGATGACTTCAGCTTTGTCAAAAAAGGTCACTCTCACATCAAGATGTAATTTTACTCAATGACTGTAATCTGATGTGCAAACTCATGAGCACTTTTTTGTTTTGAATTTAGAATTGTAAATATAGATCAGAAGCACTATAGAGATTTGTGTTCCTAGCTTTCCCACTGTGTTTCAGGAGAACAACTGAAAGGCATGTGTGAAACAGTCAAGGGATCTTCTCCAACTTGGCCAGACAGGAAGCATAGCACGGTGGCTAGTCACTCAAATGGGGGCAGGGGAGGGGGGGTGTAGGGTACAGAATACCTCTGCCCCAAATCTAGCTTCTCTACCTAGTAGCTGTCTGACTCTGAGAAGGTAATTTAACTTCTCTGCACCTCAGTTTCCTCATCTACAGAATTACGATAATAATGGTAACTAATTCCAGGGTCTGTGTGAAGATAAAATGGCTTAAGCTATGTGAAGCACAAAGAAATGTAAATGAGAAGTAAATGTTACATAAGTGTTAGTTATCATATAGAATACTTACATTTTAATTCTAGCTTTTTATCAAGAATACAGGGCAAAATTGTAAATCCATAACTTAAAACGTAGCTTTTATTTCCACTTACCTATTTTTTTCTTCTTACCTATTTTAAGGCAAAGTTACAGTTGATTAAAGAAAAACTTAGAACTTTCAGACCATCAAGTGAAAGAGTACATAAATGCAAAATACTTGATATTAGCAAGTATTTAGCTAGGGCCTTCCCTTTCTTCTTTAAGTTACAGGGGGATTTTCCTTTTATTTTGTCACTTTTTCTCAGTAAGGCTAAGCCAGGGAGTTGAAGATGAGTTAGCATTAGAGTGATTCCGTCAAAAGCTATTGGGAGCAGAAAGGGGAGTGTGTCATGTGTCAGGTGTGCAGGTAGGGAGACTGTGCAGAATGGTATGGCATCTTGGTAAGGTTTTAGATGCTACATAGGGTTCATCTGGCACATCTTCAAGGGCATTGTTGATTGGAGAAACAAAAGTTAATATTATGAAATAGCATTCTTGTTTATAAATTCTGTGACAGTGTAACATCCACATTTCATGTAAATTCTTAAAAAGTCTATTAATCAACTTTTGGTTGAATAGGTCTACTTTACTTCATTTCCAACTTGCAAAATTCTCAGGGGAGGCTGAAGAGGACCTGGTTAGGATTCTGGCTCAAGAGGGTCGAATCTTGAATTGAGTGACAAGAAGGAGGTAGATCCCAACCGAATGTTGTTTGGATAAAGAAGGAGGTAGATCCCAACTGAATGTTGTTTGGATAAACAGACACAGAAGGATGAGCGGAGATAATCTGAGAGTCAAGCTCAGGAAAACCAAATAATAATTTGGTTTTAATAATAATAATAATAAAAACCAAGAAATAATTGAATCCACTAGGAAAAGGGTGCTTATTTCAAATTGCTTTGAATAATATTGGGGTGGACTCAGCTTAATCTTACAGTAGGAAGATGCATGGTTAAGATGGGCTGGCCAAAATTATATGGTTGAACTGAAAATCAACTTCTGGGGCTTCCCTGGTGGCGCAGTGGTTGAGAGTCCACCTGTTGATGCGGGGGACACGGGTTCGTGCCCCGGTCCGGGAAGATCCCACATGCCGCGGAGTGGCTGAGCCCGTGAGCCATGGCCGCTGGGCCTGCGCATCCGGAGCCTGTGCTCCGCGGCAGGAGAGGCCACAGCGGTGAGAGGCCCGCGTACCAGGAAAAAAAAAAAAAAGTTCTCAACAAGAGAAGCCAGAAAACAAAGAAGCAAAGCAACAGTGTCTTCATTAGCACTAAAAGCCTAAACACTGGGTTTTGAATATTAGGGTTTTATTCATCCATGATATCTTAGCCTCATTAACATGGATAATTGAAATTTGATTTTCCTCAACCAGTTTGTTTTAATCTAAAAGATCTTCTTATACCTCAACTACTTTCAGTAGTTATTCTTCTTTACTGAGTTTACTGCTCTCAGCATTCTGACAAGCTCCAAAATAATGACCTATGCTGTGTATTGTTAAACATTCAGTCAGACAGATAGATACAGATGGATGGATATGTGTTGCACAAAGACAAGTCAGCATTATTTAATCAATGTTTGTTTGATCCGTGTAAAACGAGTATAAATGCAAGCTGCATCCCATCTGCTTTATCATCCATGTGAAGCCAACCTCATTTTAAAATCTTGATTTCTTATGTAATTGCCCCAGAATGACACAGTGTTGGGCTGCACCCCTTAGGCCTACAAGGCCTGTACTTGCCCAGCTCCAAGACCGAAGAAGGAGCCCAGAGTCAGCCACAGAGATATCAATGAATTTATATAAGCACTTAGTTTCTCTTAATCCAATTAAACAGCTCATCCACAAACCAATCTTGGCCATGCCACTTAGAGACAGAGACATAGTTCCAAGGTACACATAGACATGTATCTATACAAACAAAGAGATTTCACAGTTTTCCTGCTAGACTTTAAAAAGGCCTCTTTGTTTTTTTTTCTTCACTCTCAGAGACCAGATGATTAAAGTTCCTGAGAACCCAGGTAGATCATTTACATCTCAAAGGCACAAGAAGAGAAATACCAATTCCCTCTGGAAAGCTAACTTCCTCTTAGGGCATATGCAAAAAAACAGTTTTAGAATGTCAAAAGAGTCCCATCTTGGACATTTTCAGGGATTTTCTTTCAGTGTCTAAACAGCCAATTCACTTTAAACAAATACCAGTGATAGACAGTAATACGTATCATTCACTCACATTCACATGGCTCGCTTTCAGAGGAACAGGAATCAACATTCAAGTTAACCTTCGCCTCAGCTGTCAGCTCAGCCTCTTTGCCTTTCCTAATACAAACACCAACAGCCAGCCTCAAGCTGCGGCCACCGTTTTCCCACTCTAACGGCGGCCAATATCTCCACAAGAGCCTTGGGGTGTCTGTGAGAGTTCTGCGAACTCTCTCGGTGGGCCCCATTCATCAAGGCAGCCACTGCCGGGCCCCCGCATACTAGTGGACGGCCCCCCGGGGATTTCTGCCGCAACTTTCAGGATTATCCACACAACTTTTGGGTCCCACATGAGTGGCCGGCCACCCCGGGATCACAGCCGTAACTTTCAGGCCCCACTTGACAGTGGACGGCCCCTACAACTTGCCATTCCCCGTCCTTCCTTCCCGACATCTCGGCGCTCACGGGAGTTTCCTCAGTCTCCTGGCCACTCCGCCAGTTGCTGGGCTGCACCCCCGTGGGCCTGCCAGGCCTGTGCTTGCCCAGCTTCAAGACTGAAGAAAGAGCCCGGAGTCGGCGACAGAGATGTCAGTGGTTTTATGAATGGGGGAGCTTACAGGTCTGAAGCGAGGTCCTGGAGCGACATCCCACCAAGATCAGCCAGCAGACAGCAGCGGACAGAACAGGGTGGCAGCCTTCGTGACGGCGGGAGGGGAGGTTACCACTTATGTGGGGAATTGACTTCAGGTTGTCTTTGTTGGTTACCAGGGAAACTAGCAGAGGGGCGTGCCCCTCACCGCCCCTTTGATAAGCTATCAGGTGGAGATGTTCTGATCTAAAGAGTAGAACCATCACTAGCTGGGGCCTGGGGCAAGTATGTAGGAAGGTCAGTCCTGTGAGTAGGGTGTAGGTGAAGCAGACAGTGGTCAAGCAGGGGAAGTACAGAGAGCAAGAGAACAGCCATCTTGGGTGGCCTGGTCATACACACAGGATGATCAGTTGGAAAGAAATATCATGTGGACTGATGGGATAAAGGATAGTTATGTTGAAGTCTGTTTCATAGGTTGGGCTTCTTCACTTTGCAGTGGCTTTCTGGATAGTGAAGTAGCACCGTGGCCTAGTAATTACCAGCTGTTAATCATCCGTGAGCTTTGAAATCACCCAAACCTGGGTTTGAGGGTAAATGTATGACTCTAGCTGTATGAGCAAATTACTTAACCACCAAAATGCCTGCCACAGAGAAGTCCCTCAGTAAAATTTATTGAATTAGTCTTTCTTTACTTCAGTTTCCTTGTCTGCAAAATGGAGAAAACAACAATACCTACCTCATAACATTTGTGAAAATTAAACAGGATACTGCATGTAAAGCATAATGACCTGGCAGCTGTTATCATGATCCGATTACCTACAGGTCTTTATCTCTTGGGTCACACTTTAAGCCTAAACATATTAATCTATGTGATATACAAGCTTATGTTTCCATTACTGGTTTTTAAACTCTTCTATGTAGGTATCAAATACAGCATGCAGACGGCTGCAAATGTGTGGCAAGAGTGGAAATGAACATGAGTTCACAGTGTCTTTGAGTTGGTAGATGCAGTTTCATTAGTCTAATTAAATGCATGCCATTTACACATATACGAGTGATCGTGATCCGAGGAACAAGGCCATCAGAGGGAGTAAGGTCTTCCACCAAAGAGTGACTGTATATCAGTGAGCTTAGGAGCTTCTTGGGATATTTTAGAGAATGATGTGTAGGAAGCTTATGTACTCAGTAATGCTCATCAGTGTAAGGTGGATTATCAGTGGTAGCTGTACTTTCAGGATCACGTACTTAATTACTAAGCCATATGATAATGAATGTTAAAGTATTAAACTAGCAATGCTCTGCACATTGCAGTTTCCATAGTCTGTTCTCTAACTCCCATGTTAAAAGAAGGAATTACTGCATGATTTCTCTTTATGAACTTTTCTCAGCAACAGTTATTCATCAGTTCAATTCATTTGAAAAACATTTGTTAAACCATTTATTGAGGCCTTTGTAGATGCAAAGACGACTGAAGGTGTCTAGGTAGGATGGTGGCTAAGGACTCCAGAATTTAAGCTGAAGGTCACCCAGAGCCAGTGGAAGTTCTTAAACAGGGTCCTAACCTATCCAGGGCTGTGCTTTAGAACGTCTACTTTGGCATGAAGAATGGATTGGAGTGAGAGCTTAGAGAAGGGATTCCAATCAGACATCAGATACTGAAGGACTGGGATTTAGGGAATGATAGATTTGGGACGAATTTGAGAATTTTTTAAGGCAGGCTTGGTCACTGAACGGAGCTGCTTTGTGTGGAGAAGGCTCAAGGTTGACTTGAGCGCTGCCACCCAGGCATCTGAATGCTGCAACTCCCTTTAGCTCATGGCATACTTGGAGAGGAGTACCTTCTGCAGAGGAAGTGATGAGCTTCCCTGGAAAAGCAAACTAGAAAGACCCCTAATTACATTATTCTTTAGACTCTAAGACGTGGATAATTATTTTGCTGAGTACAGTTCAATGATTGACTAGTTTATATACAGATTAGCATAGGCTAAGAAAGGAAAAAGGGTTTTATAATCCTTAGTAAATTAGAAGCTGCAATCTGTACTGCTGAGAATTTTTGTCTGTTTGGAGGCTTATTCATGACTGTTAATAGGCTTGACTCATTACACTTGGGAGGCTTATTACCGTGCTGAACTCTATCCATTTTAACACAAATGTGTGCATCCTTAATATTGTACCAGCTGTTGGATATATTTTAATTTCAAGTTCTACATATCCACATAAAAGCGTGGAAAATATCGGTATCAAAATTAACTTGTTAAAAATTTTATGAACATAACAAAGTGTTTTTACTTTTTAAAGAATTTCATCTGTATATAAACCTAATTTATCATTAATTATGTCTGAAAACTTGATTTTGATCATTGAAAATCATGTTTCTATAATTACTGAGCTCATATTTCCATATACCATGAAATTATGTCTTAAAAAAATGTCAGTACGCTATGATGAAAGAAAAAGTATTTTGATTTCCATAACATTGCAGGACATTAAAAAGTTCCCCAGAGTTTTATATCAAAGCCTGAATTCAGTCTCAAAATAATGGTTCTGCTTTAACCACAAAGAACTTTATATTATTTTATATCTGTGAAATATTTATTTTAGATTATTGAACAACTTTGGTTGAACTAAGGCATCAAGGAAAGACATTAAAAATCAGAAAAAGTAAGTTTAAAATAAAGAATAAAAAGCAAACTTTGTAAACATGATAACACATAATGATAACTTAAGAAGTGATTAGATCCTATCTGCATTAGATTATAAATTAATATTCTAAGAAGATTATTTGATTTAACTGACCTCCCTTCTTTACTGTTATTCTTAACTGTTTGAATGTACAAATTGCCTTGTGATAGTGGTCATAGTATGTTTTGGAGAAACAGACAAAATTTTAAGTTGCCCTCAAGATGTAAGCCTGCAGGTGAAGAAAGAAGAGCCTGTGCCTAGTGAATCCAGTAAATGATCAGTCAACTTTAAAGAACGAGGTTAGGTCCACATAGGAAAGGGTAAGCAAGATAAAATAATGTTCACAGAACTAGAAAACTGGAAGGAATATTGAACCAAGGTAACTTGGAAACTACAGCAGCAGAGAAGGAAAAGTGAAAAAAAAAAAAAAAAACAACAACCAACCTGCCTTTCCACTATTAACAGAACACCTATATTGATTTCTTTTTTCCATCTGAATCAGTGTTGGTGACTATCACTGTTTTTTCCTATGATTAATCATTTCATCTTATGCTGGTTATATTAGTGTTCAGCTTCACAGCTAGGGTCGTCTTGATGAAGTGTAGCTTCAGAATTTCCTTTTTAAATCGTTTGTTACTTGTGATAAATGCCTATAATCTGATGTTATTCAGTATTGATTTTATGTATGTGTGCTGTTTTTCTTTTAAAGTCAATTGACCCTGGCCAGCAGTTCACATGGGAACATTCAAACTTGGAAGTAAACAAACCAAAGAACAGATATGCAAATGTAATCGCATATGATCATTCCCGAGTTCTCCTCTCAGCAATAGAAGGTAAGGAAATGCAGATGTTATTTATACCTTTATTTTGATGGGTTTAAATATGTGCGTGAAAATATAGTTTTAACTAGGTGTTCAGCCATCTATGAAAACAGTTACTTAAGATTTAGGTGCTGGGGCTTCCCTGGTGGCGCAGTGGTTGAGAGTCCGCCTGCCGATGCAGGGGACGCGGGTTCGTGCCCCGGTCCGGGAAGATCCCACATGCCGCGGAGCGGCTGGGCCCGTGAGCCATGCCGCTGGGCCTGCGCATCCGGAGCCTGTGCTCCGCATCGGGAGAGGCCACAACAGTGAGAGGCCCGCATAACGCCAAAAAAAAAAAAAAAACAGATTTAGGTGCTGCTTGTTCTCACTTTTGCTTTCTCATACAAATATACCAGTCCTTGAGCACACAATATCCTTGACATCATGTAACACAAGGGCATTCCTCATTACCTTCTTGCTTCTACCCTGGATGAAAGATTTCATAATGCAGTTCATGTTTATATAGGGGAAGCAAATTGAGGTTGCCCATTTTACTGATGGCTGCTGATGGTTATGAATAAACAGGTGACTGTCGGAAGATGCCCATAGACTGTTACTTAAAAATGATGAGGGGTTTGTTTGTCAATAACTCTGGATAACCACTAGGAACGGCCAAAAAGTTAGGAGTGGTGATGTGACGATTAATAAAAATTAAGCACATTAGAAATGTCTAGCTCATCTAATTTGTGGACTGCTTGGTAATCTCTCTCACAATTGTAGTAGTAAGGAGTTTATTCCAGAAGGAATGATGGCTCCTAGAAGATGAGGATTATTCCTCAAGTATACCTAGCTTCTCTGAAGGATTCATGAGAGTATTATCCATTCACCCCTTTCCAATAATAAATCCTTCTCACATGCCATATTAAAGACACTTAGGAGCTCATGTTCAGCACTCAGCATTTTGTTAGTCTTTTATGGCCATGGTAGTGCATTGGATTGCTTTCCTTAGAACGTAGTTTACAATGTCACTTAAATCCTAACCTGGACTACCGACTGCCACATACCACATTCATCCTCACTGGCATTCAGAAGAGCTTTGTGGCTTTTTCATACTTGAAAGGTCACTGCTTACCCTCTTCCCGATGTTTTATAAAACATTAAATAATACCAGCTTCAGACCCGGACCTTTTTAGTACCTTAACAGTTGAAACATTTTCATCTATAGCTGTTCAAGTATAGCTTGTATAGCAAGTAACAGTTCAAGCTGTTTCCCTTTTTTCTGCTTCCGAAATCTATGATGGCCACCACTTTATCTCATATCTCTGACCAAGTCCTACCTGCCTCCCTAGTATCCAAAGTTAATTTGAAAGTGAGACTCTGCTTAGCTTTCCCAGTCAGCACCAAAGGCAACAACACATTGAATTCCAATTTTGGAGGAATAAGAACGACCGTGTGGCATTTGAGCAAGTCCATACCTCAGTCCCCGTTTCTCAAAATGGTATTATGTGGCATAGATATATTTTGTAAAATTCTCACAATCGATTTTACTTTTGATGTTGGAAAATGGCTTGATCCCTTTTTGAGCCCATTAAAGATGCTAGGTGTTCAGGAGTTAACTTTTTTCCATATTGAAAAAATTGATCAGTTTCATCAGAGTTCCCCCAATGCTAGTTCAAGCAGGATAGTGTCAAATAGGTAGTTGCTTCTTCTGAGGTCCTGTTTAAAAACTGTAAATGGTATATGTGGATGATTAGCATATAGGGTTTACATTTTACCTATCTCCCATCTTAAAATGTAAAAAACTATAGTAGCAATTTCTTGTCTGAAGTCTCGTAAATCGTATCCATAGTAAATAAGAAACTAAACCAAGTCACACATAGAGGAGAGAAATCTTTTTTGTCATTAGTGAAGCAAGGTAAATTATAAAAATAAAATAAGTGAATGTAAATTGAGAACCCAGTTGGCATGATCTTGGCTAGAGAACTTGTCATTCTGCCTTTGCTGTATTGTAGCATCGTTTCCACTCAGAATTAGGTCATTCGGTACTACCACTTCCGTGTACTTTTCCCTGCTTTGTCATTATTTTCCTTAACCTGTTATTTTCCACCAACTTAACAGTAAAGTATGTCGAAGGACAAAGAATGTTCCTCCTTGTACCTTTATTATGATAGTTGGAAACTACGTACATTTCATTCCTATGCTATTTTTACAGTATAAGAGCCAAAGCAGTTGAATCACACTAAAACCTGCCTTTTTATAGCTCTGTGCCCACAAATACACCCTAAATCTAGAGATGACCTAGAAACTAAAAGTTTTTCAATTTTAAGTGTTATGCAAAAGGTTAGAAGCATTTAATTGAAGTTTATGGGCTATACAGAGAGCTTTAATCTAGATTACAACCATGAACAGCATTTTATCTTTGACTAAGCCCTAGCCAGCAGATATTTAAGGGGAAAAGCAATCATCCTATATCTTAAGCACAGAAAAAAATACCAGCAACTGGAACCACAGAAGCACTAACTGAGGCTTCTCCTATAAAGGGAGCTTTGATAACACAGAGCCAGATTTTTAAAGTATATTAAAATGTTAAGTGACTTCATGCACAATTTATAAAATGTAACGTGCTTGTTTTGGGTTCTACCCGTGGTGATAACGTACATGACTGTGGTTAAGTGTTTTATATGGGGCGTTTTTGTTGTTGTCCTTCTCTCAGTGGTTCTGATCGCTCTCTTCATATTACTTTGCAGAGTGATCTGATGACATTAAAGAAAAAACTGGGTGTTGCCACAGTGACTCGTGTTGTCTTTATCTTGGTTTAATAGAGCAAAACTTTTAACATACTTCCACTGAAAGATGACAAGGGAAAAACTTAAAAGAATCAGGAATTGTGTATGGGCACCAACGTGCTTACTGAACCCCTTGAAAATAGTGATACTTCATGACGTGTTTCCGAATGACAATTATTTTATGTATGCTGGGGAAAATGCAGAATAAATTCAAGAGAGTCCTAATTACAAAATGTTCACAATTGTTGAATTAGAGAGTAAGCAGTATGAAAATACAATTGAATTTTTGACCAATGCAGTTACTGTTGGGATCCCAACATGTTTAAGCAGTTCTTAAGAGAGAATAGTAATTCCTGAAAAAAAGGGGTGATGGGATTTATTTTAATGATTTAAGATAAATGTTGTCAAAGAAGACTAAATGGAAACTAATATTTGTATGTGAATAAAATAATATGCTTAATCTTATAGATGCCAAAGTTGTCCAGAAAGTATACTTTTATTAAAGTACAAAAAGAGAAATGGACAAACCAAAAGATGAAAAGCAAGTTTGGGTCACAGCTCTGTCACTAAGTAGTTAATGTAACCTTGACTTCTCTGAGTATCAGTTTCCCCAGTGCTAATATCTTTTACTTTTGAGTTCTCTAATACGAGTTAGCTCTATGTAGTTTTCATATCAGCTATCTTATTTACTGTACTCACAACAGTCTGATGAAGCAACACTATAAATATTTTGATATAGATAGGTATCATGTTTAGAGATGAGAAAACTGGAGCTCAAACAGAGAATCAGCCCTGACTCTCTCAGTGTAAAAGGTGAACAATTAATATAGCTTCAATTAGAATTGAGCTCCTCTGATTCCTCAATCCAGGCTTCCATAGGCCCACATCACTCACACTGCTCTCCTACTGATACAGGATGTGACTGTAACTAAGTAGCTTAGCATGGTTCCGAACACCCAGCCTTGCCTTTTTACCTAAAAAGTCCATTTTATCATTTGGTATCATGGATAACACAAACTTCACATTAAATATTTCATTTCCCTCTTTATGGCCTAACTTTTCTGAGGCAGTGACACAAAAGGGGGAATCATCAGTGACCCAAATGCATCAGAGTCCTACAATTGCAGAACGTTACATCTGTCCCTCACAGGTGATCTACTTAGCGCAAATATCTTTTTATGTATCTTCAACTTCTTTTAAACTCAGGAATATCAATTAGTGGTAGATTATTAATTGTACTGCCTTGTAACTATCAAAAATTCAATCTAACTATTACAGTCCTAGATAAAAAAAGTTTTGTTTTGTTTTCTTTGTAAAATAGAATTACTCTTCACTGCTGCCAGTACTACATTTCTATTAGTAGGATTATAATTAACATTTCACTTTAAAAGTCATGTTGACATGGAATTTTTTAAAATCATTGGCCAGGCCTAAATATAGAGCAAAATTTAAAACCCTCCTTTTAAATTCAACAACAAAGACAAGACGTTATGATAGACATGACTGTCTTGGTATTTACCATGTGTTGGGCATCATGTCATAGATTTTTATACACAGTGTATAAAATCATGTATAGTTGTTATTTATAGTGTTCAGAACAACCTCAAAAGCTAGTTGTTATCATCCAATTTAATAGACAAGGAAACTGTTAAACTTTAAAAAGTCAAGTAACTTGTTTATAATCATTAGCTAGTTACTGGCAGAGCCAAAATTTTAACATGAGTCAGTTGGACTCAAGAAGCCTCTCTTCTCCAATAGGTCACTTAAGACTGTAGCCACCTTTGAATCATACTGGCCGAGCCTATACACATCAACCTAATTCAAAAACTGCCTTTTTGGCTGGGATGACTGTCTAGGAATTTTGAAATATACATTGTGAAACACTTATGATAGAAATCTTAGAGCCAGAGGTCTTCAACTGTGTTCTTAGACTTCCGTCAAAGTGAATTTTTCCAAAGAATAAGCGATATATAAATGACTTTCTGGTGGATTTTTTTTTTATTTGTTTAATATTACTTTTTGAGGTATCTTAGGAAGAATGCGAAATAAGAAGACAGAAACTAAATCCCAGTTTTAGCAGCTATGTGACCTTGGGCATGTAACTTAGTTCAGTTAACCCTTTGGGGGGAGCTTGTTCCTTCTGAGAATCTGAGGAACATTTTAAATCCCACTTGCAAAGAAAAGGCACCTACACACTTTATCTGCATACTAATATCATAGAGTTCACAGACATACAATCTCTTTGCAAGCCCATTCTCCAGTTTAAGGGCCCCTGACTTTGTGTCTTTTGTTCTAGTTCTTCCTAAAATAAGAATGTATAAGATCCTTCCTGCTATTCTGAAAATTCTGAAGGTTGATTCTAAATCCAGGGATCATAGATAAATATTAAATCTTGGACATTAAGAGATTACTCTTTTGAGGGGAAAAAAAAAGCCCACACATTTAATCCAGAGGCTTTACTCAAATAGAATTACTGGCTGGTGTGTGTCTCTCCTACTGCGCCAGGTTTAAATGGTTTTATCTAAAAGAGTTAGAAATGACAAAGAATAAAGCGCTCCATGCCATATGCATTTTTTAACACCAGTGCTTGTTAATCTGATAAAGGCAGCTTAGTAAAATATGGGTTTGTTTTATTTTTTTCTAGTTTTGGGGGAATATATTTAGTTTCAAACCATAAATATGTTTATTCACTTCATCTCTATAATGAAGAGGTACCTTCCTACAAGGGCCTGTGTATTTTTCAAGAACTACTTTCCTATTAAATCATCTTGCTTCTGAAGAGATTGTTTGGACAGGTTACTGTGCCTTGGTTTCCTCATCTGTGCAATAGAATTAATAGTAATACCTACTTCCTAGAAGTATTAGGAGGATTTAATGAATTAATGCATGTAAAGCCTTTAGATGAGTGTTTGGCACAAAGAAAATGCCTAATAAATATTGGGAACTATTAAAGTTATCATTGCTGTTATGAATTTTGTTACTACTATTGATAGATCCTTTTATCCACAGATGGAATTTCTTTTGCATGTGATCTATGGGAAAATTAATAATATCCAAACGAGAAAGCTGCATATATTTGCAGCACTCTGTGAAGCAAAAGAAAATATTGGTGCTTGATACATGGAAATGAGACCTATAATAGCGTTACAAATTTCAACAAGAGGAAGAATGTGTTCTTTTAAATGGAAATCCAAAATGTATCATCTGCTGTTTGATTTATATAATAGGAGCAACTCAAGACAACTCCAACTGTAAATAATATAGATGATGTTACAACAACTTCATTATCTGTGAGATGCGCAATTTAGCCCCTTTAAAGTGAGGAAGCAGCTCACGGAATCACTGCCCCTAAGATAAATCTAAATTTAAAAAGTCAAGAGAAGAAACTACTGATATTCCCCTGTACTATCAGTTCACCATCTGCCACTACACTTGTGCTCTACGTTTAAGTCCTGTCTTAGCTTCTGTATAGTGTTGAAAGGTAAATCTCTACCGATTTGTTTAACACAGCGGTCAGCACATGGTAACATTCTCCAGTTTCACATCTTATCCATGCTGTGAGTTATCTTTTTTTTTTAACAGGCCATATCTAATAACCTGATATATTTTCAGTAAGTAAAAACAAACACAGGAATATCAGTTAATACCATCTAGCCAACATTTTCTAATAAGCGTTTAATTATATTATAGTGAATATAAATGTTCCATATGAAGCACTAACATTAAAGAATTAAAACTGTTTTCCTCAGTAAAGAATAGCTGTCATGATATTTCCCACATTGACTCAATAAATACGATTCCTTTTCCTCCCTCTTGGTTCATTCTCTCATTCTCTCTCTTTCTCTTTCCTCTCTCCCCCAATCCCAGACACTAATGACTAATCTGTGGGCACCTGTTGTTTGTTTTATTTTGCTCTTGAAATTCTATTTAAACTACTGAAGGAAGTTGGTTAGAACACATGCCTCATCTTAAAAAAAAAAAAAAAAAAAAACAAGGCTAAATCTCATCCCATTATTGGTTGAGTTCATTTTTCTCACATTGTTCAGAACATCAAGCGCTGAGTTAGCTCAATTTCTCTAACATTTTCAGTTTTCAAGTTAATTCTTTTTTTTTTAACATCGTAATTGGAGTATAATTGCTTTACAATGGTGTGTTAGTTTCTGCTTTATAACGAAGTGAATCAGCTATACATATACATATGTTCCCATATCTCTTCCCTCTTGCGTCTCCCTCCCTCCCACCCTCCCTATCCCACCCCTCTAGGTGGTCACAAAGCACCGAGCTGATCTCCCTGTGCTATGCGGCTGCTTCCCACTAGCTATCTATTTTACGTTTGGTAGTGTATATATGTCCCTGCCACTCTCTATTTAAATGGCATCTCTCTCCTGCATGCAGCAGAGCAAGTGGTGTGGGGATCTGTTATTCCCCAGCTCCTACCTCAGCCTGCACCTGTGGTGCTTCTTACCTAGAAAAGAGAAAAAGCATTTTTAAGGGATGGCTAGTTGTGTTGGTTTTTTCCTTTACTCTTGTTCCCAGGAAGCTAATCAAAGAGTAACTCAGACAGCTCTATGAGTTTCTTTTTATCTCCATTTTCTTTAGTTCAGTTATTGGGATTTTCTTTTCATTTGTATTGTACATCTATGCAGATTGTGCTAATGAATCTACAATTCATTACTCTGATGCTGCAGAGAAACCTAAGTCATCTGCGGAATGGCTCTGTTTTTAGAATATAGGCACAGGTTGTACATGGCTGGGAAGTTAAAAAATAATTATTTTTGTCCTCTCCGTTAATTTTTTTTAATATAGGAATTAGGAAGGGGCCTTCCAGATTTAGAATTACTTTTTGTCAGTAGAGTATTTAGGAATGACTAGCCTTATTTCATTTCTGTTTTTCACATCGATCATAAGAATAACTAGCATCCACTGGTATTTTAGATGTTTCAAATGCATTGACTCATTTGACTCTCACAGGGGTTTTGGGTAAGGAGGTTATGAAAGTGCTGCTTGTATTTTAGGATATATATATGAGGGGACTGGGACTCTGAGAGTTTCCTACAGACAGAGCTCCTGTCGTCATACTCTGCATTTCATTTTGACTACTTCATTGCTGAATAAAGCCCTACAATAATTGCATCCTTATTAACGTAAGCTAAGTAGACCAAAACTCTGTGACTTGGCTGAAAAGGCATGCTTCAGTGGCCCAAAGTCTGCTTTATATTTCAGGGCAAAGTGCCCCCTAACCAGAAATCAGTTCCCTCTGTCAGAAGTGCTGATAAGTCCCCAACACGTGTAGCTAATCTTAGAATGCATTCAAAGACAATCCAATCGCCCACATCCTTCGCTGTAGCCACTCTCATAACCCAGCCTCCTCAGCAGTGCTGAGGAATAGAAAACCAGAGAGCAGAGGACGGAGAACATCGAGAGGGTGGAGGCTGGGTTCACAAGCTCTTTGAAAGGTATCCCTTCCATTAACTCATGTGGTGATGAGCTGCAGTGCCCACAGAGCAACGCACACTTCTAAAACAAATTGTCCTACATACGGTAGAAACATGGAGGGTCATTTGCCAAACTGCAGTCACATCCGGGGAAACTTTAGCAGATAATACACTGTGCCTTGCAAGAAGCGTTAGTTTTTTCTGGTATGCTGCGAAGAGAATCCTTCATTTTGCTAGTTCTGATGCAGCTGTGGGTGGCTGCCATGGTGTAAGTGAAGGAGAAAGAAGGCCTGGGTCCCTTGAAATCAAATAAATTTTCTAGTAAGTTATTATTGGATTTCATTTTTCTATTTTCTGTTCTCTAGTTTTGCCAGTGTCAGCAAACAAAGTAAACAGTTTTTTCTGCATTGTGGGTTGTAAAAATTACAATCTAGGTCTTAACTGGAAATTCATTGTTGTTGGAGTTTTTCTTTTTATTTGTGTATTGAAGTGGTGGAGATGTTATTTACTAAATAAAAGATAGCTTTTGTGCTCTAGTGGATCCCGAGTACTTCCATCTTACAACAGGGAATAAAACTGGCTTACAAAAAAAAAAATTTCTTTTTGACACAAACTTCACAAAGCGTTTGCAGAGTGAAAGGAAACAGAAGTGCTGGAGTTTTGATGCCACACTGTAAGTTGGAACAGAGTCAGCCAGTGAACTGGAGGTCTATCTCCAGCTCTGTAATGCTGTAGTAGTTTGTCTTCTGGAGCCCTGGATGGCATTCTCCCTTCCCTCTGATGCTGCCTCTTACTGATTCTCGCCTCCACAATTCAAGGAAAGCTGCTTTTTCTGAATAGACTGCGTACTAGCCTAGTCCTACCCCCTCCTCTTGTTTTTGAATTTGTTTATTTTTTTATCCCACCAGGTTCTAATCAAGATTTGAAGTATCAATCACACCAAAAAAATCTCCTCTCAGCACATCAGAGGTAGAAGCAATAGGAATCAGCTTGAACGATCATCAGAGCATGTTCCTACCTAATCTGAGAGCCACAAAGCCTCTATTTATCTTAAAATCTTCACAGAGATTTCTGAATCCAAGAAGGTTAAGAATACCACAGAGAGACATCTTATTTTAGAACTCAAAGGGACTTGAGGGAATCAGTTTGTCCAACGCACCTTGTTTAGCAGATAAGCAGTCATAGGTCTGGACAAGTTGAACGGACTGCCCAAATGTCAAAGAGCAACCTACCAGCATGCTGCCCTAGACTGGAGTTCTGGTTTCCCGGTCAATTTCTCTATAAAGCCTTAGCATGTATTGTTCCAAGTATTGTTGTTAGTATTGTTCCAAGAGGCACATATGACTTACCCTCCAGTGTGGGGTGACACAAAAGTACACACTTACCCCTTATGATTACTTAATTTCACATCAATAAAATAATTCATGTACTATTTTGGGTCCTGCTTTTTTCACTTAACATCAGAGCTAAGGCCTTCATTATTAAATTTTTATAATTCTAAACACCTCTCGACAAGAGAAATCTTTTCAAATCAAACTATCTGCTGACCTGAAAAAGCTAATGCAAAGCGAGTTGTTTATTTTTTTTAACTGGACCCACATGACCCAATTAGTTCTCATAAAATTAACAAGGGGAAATAAAAACTTATTTTAACCCAGGCATGACAAAACAGCTCAGATAGTGTGTTCTTTGACATTTCAACATGCTTTCGAGGTTTTAAAGCATTTCTCAGTATGAGTTAATTATTCATCACGAATATTCTTTCAAACCTAGTAGCTTTATCTTTCCGAGGATTCCTCTCCTTTTGTTAATATTCAAACACACAGGGGAACATTATTATGAAGCCCTAAAGTGTTAATCCCATGCTTAAATGAAGCAAAATGGCATTACCCCTGCATGTTGAACTCATGATAAATTCTCAAAGTTTTTCAGACAGAAAAACAGGGGAGCCCAAACTTCATGTCCCGGCTAAGTTTTCCACTGAAAGCTGTAACTGGCAATTCCCAGTGAATAAAATGAAAGCCTAAACCTGACCCATCCCTGTTTGAATAGCTGTTTGCTATGGCTCGCTGTGCATGAAGAACACAGAAGCCCAGTTCTACCAGTCATTCACCTCATCACAGTATCTGTTAAAGCCTTGAGTTTCATAGCTCTTAGTTTGCCCAAAACACAAAGACCCAGTATAAAGCATGTAAGTAATAGTTTTAAGCACCACAAGAAATAACAGTCCATTAACTGATGAAATAGACTATAACACAGGAATGGGGAATATTGTGGGGTACGATATAAAGTCAAGATCTAGCCTCAGTATTCTCACTTATAAGATTAGAATGATAAACAATTATTATTGGTGTTGGAACTGTTTACGTGACTTATTAATTGGAGAATACACATGAAACAATACATAGGAAATCATGAAAACTTACTTTTATAAATGAAGTAAAGCCATGGATGCCTAGGAAGAGCAAGTTTTAGATCTAAGCTGTTTCTCTTGGACAATGACATTAAGACCAACTGTCCAAGAGACAATCCTACAGCAGGGCCAATCCTAAGATTCTGCCTATGATGAGCTTCAGACATGTTTTTTATGCTCTTGTTATTTTAATAACTCCTGCCCCTCAAAAAAAAAAAAAAAAAAAAGGCAAGGCACACCATTACCATAGTTTTGGACAGAAGTCTCCTTGACTCCAAGAAATAAAAGGAATCAGCTAATTTATAGTAATCCTGTATTCTTTCAGTTCTGCATCTTAACTTAGATTTCCATTCATCGTAGCCCCAGAAGAATTCAATGAATTCTCACACACTTCTCTTGGATCAGTACTGCATGCTGATTAGTGTTGCATTAGTGGAAAGCCAGCATAGTATTTTTTTTTCATTGGGATTGATTGAAAAATTGTTCTAAATATATCGCATTGAAAATTGAGGTCCCATCTACTTGAAATACACTGCTCTTTAATTTCAGATTCTGATATGGGGTTAATATTTTTTAGACGGGCAAGCCACCACCATTTCTCAGATCTTTTCTCATTCCTCTTTCTACACAGCTTGTTATGTTGGGTTGTATGAATATAGGACACATTAGGCCTTAGAGCTTCTAGAGAACATAGCCATCTCTCACATCTCCACATTGCAAAAGACATATGAGAGAACTTACTGGAAGTGTCTTTTTGCCAGAGTGTGTAAAGGGATTTGCCAGGAGGCTTTTATTCCGGGTACTACCTCCTTACAGACAAGTGTCAAAATAGAAGAGGAGCCTCACACTATTTTCCGGATATAAATTTGAGCCTAACAATTAGCTCTCCTAGGTATTGAATTATTGTTTTCAATTCTCTTCTTTCCAGAATATCAAGTCCCAAATTCTTAAAGTATTTGGTGATACAGTATGGATCCCAGGTGCCTAATAGTTTTCAGGCAGAATTTTTGTATTTTTATCCCTGGAAAATGCGACCATTATTCAGTATCAACCTATTCCCCCTAAAATATAACGACTTATTGTTCAAACTTGAGCAATATGTCAAAAACCAATTCATTACATAATAACTGATTAAAATTTATGCAAGAGTATAGGATAGTTCTGATTCCCCTCCTTTAGATATGAGTCTCACACCCACCTCCTCTGTCCTCAGATGTGTTGTTCAGACACATTTGTTATCATCCTTGATGAGAGAAAAATGGCATAGTGCCCAGCTGATGCATTTTCTGAGTCATTAAACCAGATTTCTCCATTTTTGAGTTTTCTTGGAAAAAAGTTTTCTGTATTTTGGTAGCGGAGTGAGGCTCTTAGCCAGAATTCTTTCTATCAATTCTTTAATGTTAACTGCTAAATTAAATTATTTAAAGTGGGCTTTTCCTGTATTATAATATAGACTCATTGGTGGCTCAGAACCAAATCCTGTGGACATGTAGATGTGCGTGCTTCCCCAGTGGTTGTAACCTGAGGACTTTATTTAAACTGTCCTCTGAATCTACAGTAATTTGGTGTCAGGGAGGAATAGGATCTTTATCAACAGAGGGCTGCCAGAACCCCAACTGCTTCTTGAGTAGCTATAATAGATGAATAATGTTACAACCAACCGTGCATTTCAGTTTTTGCTCAAAAGGCTTTTCACTAATGCTGGTGGTATTCCATATCCATGTGTTCATCTTGGAGCCCAGCAGTTTCCATCTGACTTTCATTACTTTTTCTTGAGAGGATCAGTTTTACAACTGGAATCAGAAAAGCAGTCAAAGTAATTGCAAGTGGCAATCAGTGAAATAGAGTAATCTTAGCTTGGGAACATATGTTCCATTATAAAGAAAATATTCTTTTTTTTTTTTTTTAATAAATCCAAGACTAATATTTTCCCAGAGTAAGAAGGGACCATGTACAGGTTCTATTGCTACCTCCCTGTAAAGTGTTTGTTCCCCTTCAGGGATAGGCAACTCATTACCTCTGGAGGAAATCTAGCCCCTTTCTGATTCTGACTTTTATTATACTGGAGATGAAATTCATCCCTCTGTAGTTACAGCCTTCAGAACTGAAAGACTTGGGTCTCAACATAGTAAACTTCAACCTCTCTTCAGACACTTATGGGCAGCTCTTATCTCCAACCCCTGTCTTTTTGCCAGGTTATAATATATATTCCTTTCTCATAAGGAATAGCTTTGATTTCCTTAATCATTCCAGCCACTCTTCTTGAAAGAAACTCAAACTTCACCCCTATACCGCTTTTAAAGCTGTTGTGCTGAAGGAAAATTAGACTTTTAATCAGAATATCTGTATTACATTACAGCGGTGCTACTTATTAAATGTTGGAACGGAAGCACAAAATTTGCTCTTTTTGTCACTAGGGATAGCAAAGGTGAATAAAAGATGTGGTCTAGAGGCACATAAAACAAGCAATAAGCAAGTTAACAAACAACTAAATATGTAATTTCAATGTGTAATAAGTCATATAAAGAGTTGCCAAGAGGGTTCTTAGGTCCCAGGGTATCAAGGGCAGGCCTTCTGAGACGGAGGCTGAGTGTTTTCCGATGGGAACGAGGCAGAGAGTGTTGTAGGATGTGGGAGGGTACTAAGCTAGCAATGTTTTCTAACAAAGTCAGCATCTAGAAGCAGGCCAGCGTCTAGAGTTTAGAAAGCGAGGAGGTGAGTGGGACAAGATGAGCCTGGAGAGTACAGAGTTTAGCCATTGTTTAGTACAGAGTTTAGCCAGAGTGTAGCCATTGTTGAGAGTTTGGATTTTATTTAAAGTATAAGGGGAAGCCATTGTTGGCTTTGAAGAAGAGACATTACAGCGTCTGAAATATATTTTTAAAAATTGTTCTCATACTAGATAGAGAACAGACTGCAAAGGACAAAGCAGAAGCGGAACAACCAATTAGAAGGCAGTTGTCATAATCCAAGGAGAGATTTCATGTGATACAACAACCCGTTGAGGTTTAAACGAGAAGCAGTACCCTACAGAGGTTAAGACACAGATGTAGCAGACTGCCTGCCTATAATTAAACCAGACTCCACCAGCGTCAGCAAGCTCTGTGCACCTCGGTTTCCACCTCTGTGAAAGGAAGATCATGACAGAACTTCACAGAGTTGTTGTGAGGATTAAAAGAGTTTATATATGAGTTTCCTCTTAGCTAAATCTGGAAAGCATTTTTCACTGTTATGACATGTTCCACCCTATATTGCATTTACAGGCTCAGGCAGTATTTTAGTTGGTTTTTGTCTGGAAACGAAGAAGAGAATGAGTGAGGAAAGTGACCAGATAATTGTTTATCCTCCTTTGCAAGCTATATTTTTCTGATGCAATGGAGAAAACAGACAGCGTGTGAGAGAAAAAGGCATCCTATGGACAATTGGTTGTGTTTTTCTTTCTTTGGAGTCCACTTTGTCACATGATAAATACAAACATTGCATTACTCTAACGTAATGGTCCCAATAAGACCTATTTTTGATCTTGTTTAAAACCCAAACTTTAATATAGTGTGACTCCTCTTAATATAACATTGTCATTAGGGCATGTCCCAGGCTGTTTCCTCTTGTGATATGTTCACCTCATTGAATAACACTCCTTGTTTTACAGGAATCCCAGGAAGTGACTATGTGAATGCTAACTACATAGATGGCTATAGGAAACAAAATGCCTATATTGCAACACAGGGATCTCTCCCCGAAACATTTGGGGACTTTTGGAGAATGATATGGGAACAACGGAGTGCCACAGTTGTTATGATGACAAAACTAGAAGAACGATCCAGGGTAAGGATGAATATCTACCTTCTCCCTTTCAAAATCTTCCCTCAGATAGTTCCTGCATTGCATATTTTATTCTGGTCAGAATCTAACCTGTCTTTAAGCTTTGACTTTGTAATAGACACTAATTGGGAATGAGCATCAACAGCTTAGATTAAACCATTCTTTAACATTCTTTTGCATCTTTCAAAAAGGAAATTCTCTCATGTTATGATGTGTGTGATCGCTAAAAGAAAAAAACAGCACTCAAAGAAGTAGACAACTTGGTTAGAAAAAATAAATATTAACTTGGACATCTTTGTAAAATCCACATTGAACAAGAACACACAGACTATGGGGGAGAATCTCACCATATGTACTTCCCAATATTTTCAACTGTTTCTTTCTCATAATCTGCAGTGTAAAATCTAAAATTCTGTGAAAGAGGCTCTTTTTAAAAATTATTCAACTTAGCATAAATTAAGTCAGGGCAGCCAAAAAAATGATGTTGGTTAATATACTGCTAAGAAAACACATAAATGTGTAGAGGGCATTTTGTTAGTTTAGCCTTCTCCAAAATGAATAGATTTTAATAATGGAGTCATTGCTTAGTAAGGTCCAAGAAAGGACTTTTATTCATCATATGGGTCCAATATTACGGAGCATGGCACATTAGTTAAATGCTCTTGATTTGCAAAAGTAGAACATAATGGGTAAGCAGGATGCCATATTCCCGAGTGAATATGCCAAGTGAATATCGTAGCCATCTGATGAAAATCAATCTGTAACCTTGAGAATTTAAGGAACAAGTAAGTCTCTGACAGATCACTGAAGACAGCGCATACTCTCACTGTGTGGGGCCTTCGGGGCAGAGTTTGAAACCACTGGTAGAGGGCTCGTTCACTGGGGTCACAGTACTATCAAAAAGGATATTCAGAAGGAAGCCAAAGCCCAGCTCCCCATTTGTTGTGTGACAGTTGAGATTTTTTCAATGTTCTCCTAAGCTCAATACAGTTCCTCTTAGCCCCAGTATGTATATGAGAGAGGAGTTGGAAGCTGCTCAGGAGATTCATAAGGGAAAAGCTCAGACTTAGGAAAATATAAAAAGTCCCAGCTGTTACCTTAAAGCTGGGAAATCAATAGATATAGTACACAACTTGTTTAGCAAACCTAAAAAGCAATCAGGTCTTTTCAAAATGTGAATTCTACAGAAATATTGAAATATTGTCTGAAAAGAATTTAGATAAAAACTTTGATGGCTGCGAAGACGTCTCTGTGTTACACTTTACATGCAAATGCCATTCAAAATGGATGTAAATAGATCCATTACTGACTTGTACTCAGGGTAACCCCTATCTAGCAAGCCCTTGCTTTAAAAACAATCCCCCGCCCAAATAATTATTGGATATAATCGTTAATCATTCTAACAATGCCTAACATGTATTGGATACATTGATATTTTACAACAACCCATGAGATAAACACTTCTGTGATTTCCACTTTATATATGAGTAAGGCCAGGACATTCCAGAAGGTCACCTAAGCTCATTCAGTTACCAAGGTCAGAGTGAGGAATTGAAGACAGTCTGTCTCCACAACATCTGTGCTTACCCACCAGGCCGTACTGTCTGTTAACACTTCTGTGAAGCGGAGACAGCTGAACTGTTATATTACAGCACACATGTAAATCCAAGCTACTCGGACTGTTCTGCCTGGAGATACTGGCTGGTAACAAGCAGTCATTTGCAAAAGCTGTTTTCAGTAAAACACACATTTTTATCTTGACACTGCAGGCCTTCATTAAGCCATGCACAGAAACTTGTTTTGAAATAACCGAATGGAATTCTGCCCCTTTTCTCCCTAATTGCTTCTAATAATAAAATTAGTTCTAACTGGCCCCACTGCCAGTGCAACATCTGATGGTAATGAGCAATTCTTGGCAGAAGGCATTGTGACTTAAATACCTACAGTTTATCTTTATGTTGCAGGCTACCTTTTTTTCCCACCTCAGACAGAGAAACTTATTTGGAAGTTACTAAATGAGCCTCTGTTTGCTCTCTTCATTAATTACTCTTTGCTCTTGCAAGTTACCTTTCTCCTTTGTTAAATGACCTGAGGAGGCCAAGTAAAGTGCTGTCTTGTGATTTTTATTCTGCGGTGGTTCAGCCTATACCCAAACTTATGATGACGTGCATAAAGCCAATATTTAGAAATCTCAACCATCATCAGCCTAATCATACAAATGAACCCTGACCCCCAAGGCCCAAAAAGGCATTTGTTCTCCAGTCTAGAACACTTGAGAATAAGGGACCAAATGCCCTAGAGAGAGCTAACAAAGCCCTGGTCCTTCAAATTATCTCACCCTGTCTTCATCTTCCTGCCTCACATCCTCCACTCCACCTTTCCCCTGTCCACTTGCTGTTTCCACCGAAGTCCCAGGGAGGAAGCGGAAAGCATTCCTGGATTCTCAAAACAAGAACATAGATTAAATTTTGCTATAAAAACAGTGTTATAAATAGTGGTTAGTTGTTGCTGAAATATACAGCTCCATACCTGGGGAACTTTGTGAGTTATGTGGGCTGACCTGGGGACTCAATTCCCAACAGCCAAATTCAAAGTAGACATAGGAACTAGCCTGGCTTTACTTAGAAACAGCCTGTAGTCCCTCTTATAAAGAGAGGAGGTCCAGGTAGTTTACACAAATCACCTCTCCAAGGGCTGAAGCTTGAAATTTCATTATTTGGATGAAGGCTCAGGTTCCTGAAATAATATTCATCCCCTTGGCTTGTTGAAAAAAAGAGGTGTGTGTGTGTGTGTGTGTGTGTGTGTGTGTGTGTGCGTAAACACTTCTGTGTATTACAAGTAGGCAGGAATACCTGTTAACTGGAGTGGGAAAGAGAAAGGAAAAGGAAAGGGAAGAGAAGATAGCATGATATTACACAGAACTCCCTGGGGACACCACCACTAGCGGAAGCTGCCTGACATAGTTCCAGGTAGGGGTGCCTTGCGGTCAAATGTCTGTGTTTAGATCCTGACTTTAGTGCATACTAGCTATGAGACATTGGGCAAGCTGCGGGACCTCTCAAAGTCTCCTTTCTCCTTTTTCGATTACGTGAAAGAGTTATGGTTATTGTGAGTATTGCCTGAGACAAGGAATGTGACACGGTGGCTCTGAGTCTACACTATTATTTTTTGGTCGAGATAGAGAAGTTGGAGGCTTTACCATTATAACTTTAGTCTCCCCTAAAGCTGGCTTCCAAATAATTCAATTTTTGTTCCCAAATGAAATGAGTTTGTTTCTCTATGGTTGACAATGAATCCTAACCAAACTTAGAGTCACTGCACATGGCGAAATGTGCCCACTGTCCCCAGGATGGCACAACCATGCATCCTAGTCAAGAGGAGAGTGTAGCTCAGAACGTGGGGTTCCTCTGCACTTGCCTTTGACAGAATCTCCCGAATGGAGACCCTGACACAGGGAATGTGTTAATCAGTCTACAAAAAGGCCACAATAGAACATTCTGGCTGCCACTTTCACATATCTTGAAGAATACAGTATGAAAATAGTGAGTAATGTCAACACGAGTTACATGTAGTAATAATTATCACTAAATATAATATATTCTTGATACCACATTTCCTTCTGGTTCGGTTTTTCATTCTCCTTCCTCATTCTTTTTTATTTGGTGATGCTAGGGAACGCTCCCTTTAAAACCTACCTCCTGTGTTTTCCACCCTCTTCTGTACCAAGGCTCACCCTCACCATCTCTCTGTGGTTGATACAGCAGCAGGGCTTGTAACCTTTGCTGAGTTAGAATAGTTCACTCAAGCAAAAGGATACTGGGTTCATTAGCATGTGTTAGACATTTCCTTGGTCTTTAGTTAGAGAATTGACCATTTTTAGCATTTGGAGGGCTAAAGAAGCCCTTTACAAGCGTGAGGTATGGCTTAGGGCTTAAGGTGGCCATTTGAAAACTTAAGTTCTTTGATTTTTCAAATGCCATCACTCTCCCTCAAATGTGGCCTTGAAGGAATCCCAAACTTAAATCAGGAGACTATTTCCACGTTTGTACATTCACCACTTATCAACCCTGAAGAGAAAATGTGTAAGTTGAATATTTTCTTTGAGTTTCATTAGAATGAATATATATATATATATATATATATATATATATATATATATATATAAAGCTAGAAACTAGAGATTTTGAAGGTAAAGTTTGATTGCTGCCTGAAAAGGCACAGATCAGTTTAAAGCCTTGTATACTGTGTGACATGAGGTACGGTTAGTGGGTTTTATTCCACAGTTTCCATCTTTTTTGCCAAATCCTCTCCAGTTCTGCAGAGTTCATTGATTCTGCAGCGAGTCATCCTTCTGCCGCAGAATGTGGTCTCTAATTGTTCCCATGTTTCATAACTTGCCAATAAGCACATGAATTGGTTTGGGCAACCACATGGAGGGAAGAAAAAGTTCGGAAAAAATGAAGCACCGGTAGGAGAGCAAAATGTATACAGCTGGGATTTCCACTCCAAGGGTGTTATTTGTGGGCAACTGGGACACATGGTTGGCAAGCCTCACTTGAAGAATTGGAGTCTCTGAGGTAGGATTTGCCAAGGTGATTCCTAGTCCAGGAAGCTCTATTATTTAGTGGGTGATTGTTCACTTTTTTTTTTTTTTCCTTTATCTATCTGCTTTTTGCTGTTTCTCTTCAACTTTGTTCCCCATCTCGAGGTATACAAGACAGAGGGAACGTGTACACCTACGGCTGACAAATTCTTGAGCAGCCTTGAGTAGTGTTAGAGGGTGAAATGGCTTCACCGAGGTTAAGGGATAGTTGGCTTTCACTTGTCTTCCCAGCCTGCCTTCAGTCAGTTCCCATAGTTGACACTTATTGTTGCTTCATGTCTTGCAAGTTTTATAGTGGGAGTTGATTCACTTAAAGAGCGATTATTGTGGTGGTACTTAGTGCTATAAATGTCAAGGATGGGAGTGAAATTTTGACACCCAAAAAATGGGACATGATTTGAACTGTCATCCAATGTGGACCACACTGATTAGTGGTAAAAGCATAGAATTAGAAGTGAAGAAGTCTATACTTGGTTTCCCAACTCTCTAAATCCCATCTTCTGTTCCCAAGTAGAGCCCCAGACAACCCAGTTGATGGCATACATTGCTAGAGCAGATCCAATGTTCTGTGCATCATGACTTACCTTAGGCCAGGAAGAGGAAAGTCCCTGCTCCGGTAAATATGGTGGTTTGTACTAATGAATGGAGGTTAGATGCTGTCAAGCCCCAAGGGACCAGGTTGGCATTAACTACACTATGGTAATAGTTTAGGGAGTTAAACTTGATGCTTGGCCAGTAGAGCACTTCTGACCTAAAGATCACTCACTCTTCCTATGTCCTCTCCATTCCTCGAATGTCACCATGGTAAATTTACCCCAACAGAGAGTGACAGTGAGCTGGAGACATAGTCACACTTGCTTCTGTGGCTGAAGGCAATTCTGGGCAAAAAAGGAGATTTTGATCAAACGTTTTCTTGTTTTTCTGTAAAACGAATCTTGAGATTCTTTTCAGATTATGAGGTCCTTTTGGGTTAAAAGTTGGCAGAATCCCGCTGAAGATTATAAATGGCAGTGTTATTGTTTTCATTGCCGTTATCGGTTTTGGAAGGCCCAGCCTTGGCCAGTGGCAGACTAATTCTTGGCCCCTCTGGTTTGTCAAGGTTCGGTAAGTTTAATGGAGAGCAAATGCTTTCCAAATGCCAGGTCTGTGTCCTTTTCCAAATAGAACTGGAAGTGCCAAAGGCCTTGAACATTTAATTTCTCAAACTGCAGCCTAAAGCACTGCCTATCTAGGGCAACAGAAACTGCTTTTTCCTTAAGCAACTGTAGGGACGGCAGTGCAAACACTGCCTTTGAAGTCTGCCTGATGTATGGGATTGTTTTTGAAAAGTGGTGGATACTTAATGTATATAGGACACTGGCAACAAAAAGAATGATACTCATGTTGGCAACCTAAAGGATGTTTGGGTCCTTATCTGGCAAGTTCCACACTTTTGGTTTTCTCTTGTCAACAGACACAGTGTCAGATAAAAGAGAAAGAATCCCACCAATTTCTTAACTGTTTGTTCGCTTCCTGGGTTTTCTGCCTTCTTTGCCCATCCCCCCTCCTCTATTTAGAATGGCAGTCTACAGATTCTGGCTCAAAACATTCCTATTGAAGTGAATTAAGCAACACAGCCCAAGGACTGAGCTGGACTGGGTGGGGGAGATGCAGCTGTGCTCCCAGTGACATTGTGCAAAGCCCCTCTTATTCTCCACATTCATGTTTACAGCACTCCCAGGCTGGACTGTCACTTCTAAGATTTTGAGAAGTGTGGATTAATTTCTATGCCCAGGCAAGGTAGATATTCAGCTCGTATGCACCAGTATAGTTCTACTGGGTGTTAAAATATTGAAATGTTTCAGTACTGGCTGGTATACAAACATTATCTTTTTATTGAAACTCTGTCATCTAATGATATTTCTCAGTGGCAGTGACACTGGAGCATTGCTGGACCACAGGCAGCCACTAGGCAGACAAAGACAGATGCAGCGGTGCCAGGAAGGCTGCATGGAGCACCCAGCCACTGCCAGGAGTGATTGGGGCTGAGGGGCAGACTCCACAGACCCAAACCATGAGGGAAGGGTTGATGGCCAAGTGCTCTCTGGACATGAAAGAGAGCCATTTCACACAATTTTCCTCTGGCTACAACAAAGTGCTAGACACTGGAGATATAATGGGAGAAATCATTGGAAAGTTCAGTGCAGCTCCCTCTCTTAACCCCTGGCAGACGCGTTGTCTTATTCTGTTCGGGCTACAGTAAGAGAATGCTCTAGACTGGATGGGTTATAAACAACAGAAGCTCATTTCTCACAATTCTGGAGACTGGGAAGTTTAAGATCCAGGTGCCGCTTTCTAGTTCATAGAAAACTGTCTTGTTGTATCCTCATGTGATGGAGGGGTGACAGAGCTTTTATACAGCACTAATCCCATTCTGTGAGGGCTCCACCCTCATGACCTATCACCTAGCAAAGGCCCCACCTCCTAGGGGCTTCCCTGGTGGTGCAGTGGTTGGGGGTCCGCCTACCGATGCAGGGGACGCAGGTTCGTGTCCCGGTCCGGGGGGATCCTGCATGCCACGGAGCGGCTGGGCCCGTGAGCCATGGCCGTTGAGCCTGCACGTCCAGAGCCTGTGCTCCGCAACGGGAGAGGCCACAACAGTGAGAGCCCCGCATACTGCAAAAAAAAAAAAAAAGGCCCCACCCACCTCCTAATACCATCACATAGGGGATTAGATTTCAATGAATTTTGAGGGGACACAAATATTCAGTCCATAGCATACATCAAACAAAAGGGAATATCAGGTTTTTAAATTAATAAATGGTTTAGAAAGTGTTTGAACAGTTCAATGAACTGATAAGCAGTTTTATAATGTATAATTTGGTTTACTTAGAGAATAATATTTTTCAACTTTATGGTTTTATTGATGAAAAGCTATTTAGGCTGGTAGTCAAATGCTTTAATTTCACTCTCATTTCAAGTATTCCATTGCCCTTGATTCTCCTCTAAATAGTGGTCTGCAAAGAGAAAATGAAAAGGGGAAATACACAAACTAGGTAGTTTTGCCGTTTGAAAATAGATATGGCTAAATATTGATATTAGTTCAGTGGAGAGAATGACACTATTACTGCAAGAGAAGAGAATCATTGAGATGATATCTCCTTATTTTGGAAAAAACAGTTCAGCATATAATTCTTGTGTCCACTAAAATATATCCTAATATTTATCTGAAACTTTCATTATATCTTCCCTTATTAAATGTGTTGATAGTTGTGTGTTAACATTTCCTTTTTCCCTATATTCACCCTGATTTGCATTATCTAATGTTAACATACTGGCCACTACTTATAGAAGAATCCTCTGCCCAAACTTACTAAATACTGATTTCCAGCCATTCTCAACAATAGTTATGGTTTTCCAGGTATCATTTATTGTCCATTCTAAATCCTTCCTTGGTTAAATAACCTGGCCCTAGGCAGGCTTTTCCAAATAACATGTGGCAAATGCATTTTGGTTCAGTGATGCTGGGACCCTTTGGAGGTATTGGTTTGTTGCATTTAGAATTCTGATGCTTCACCATGCTGCCATGCTCAATAAGGCTTTGTTAAATTGAAATGAGGAGCTTTTGTTTTCATAAAGTTTTAGGCTATTTAAAAATAAGCCAACCTAGACCACAGTATAGTTGATTATAAAGTTGGCTTGCACGTGTTGAGTGCTCATGACGGGCCAGGCCATGTCCAAGATAAGCCATGTGGAAGTAAAAATGGAACTAGAAGGAGAGCATTTCCCCCTAAGCACAGTCAGCAGACCTGCTGGATCAAATTCTACAAGATAGGGCTTCCCTGGTGGCGCAGTGGTTGAGAGTCCGCCTGCCAATGCAGGGGACGTGGGTTCATGCCCTGGTCTGGGAAGATCCCACATGCCGCGGAGCGGCTGGGCTCGTGAGCCATGGCCGCTGAGCCTGCGCATCCGGAGCCTGTGCTCCGCAATGGGAGAGGCCACAACAGTGAGAGGCCCACGTACCGCAAAAAAAAAAAAAAAAAAAAAAAAATCTCCCCCACATTCAGCCAGGAATCTGAACTGTCTCATTCAGTTTAGGCCTCAAGTAGAGTTACTGGGCAATGTTTCTAAACCATAGCCTGGGTAGTGAGTTCTGTTCCTCTCCTTTTCT
This sequence comes from Stenella coeruleoalba, assembly GCF_951394435.1. NCBI lineage: Eukaryota > Metazoa > Chordata > Mammalia > Artiodactyla > Delphinidae > Stenella > Stenella coeruleoalba. Next base: position 64,904,872 of record NC_137153.1, read on the forward strand.
ACCTCAGAGTCTAGTACATTCTCTTCTCACAGCAGACTGGGGTCCAGGTGCATTAAGGGAGTTGTTTGCAATCTCACAACTACCTACTTGAAAAAACAGGAAATGTAAACACACCTCCATATTTAGTCAGTAAGGCTGATGGATTGGGGGCAGGACTGCGTTTTTCACTACGACCGTCCCCATAGCCACTCACACCTTACCGTCCATCTAGAACATCCTAAATACATATCTGCTGGGATTAATAACATATTCATTTTTTCCCATTCAAAATGTTTATAACAACCACCACAAAAAAATTGAGAACGTAATCTACTTAATAGTTAATAACAGCTATTCCCATTGGATACCTATTTGTGTTGGCCATTGGGTTCAGAGTTTCAGGTGCAAGATTTTTGAGCCCTACAATAGCCCTGTCATGCTGGAGATAATCATCCCCATTTTATAGAAGAGGCCACAAGGCTTTGATCCTGGAAATAGAGAAGCAGCTTACTAGCCAGCCAGTGAGACTGCCTGACCTTCCATGAATCAGTCCTGAAGGCCTCTTGTAGTCACTTCAGAATCACATAAGAAAAGACAGAAATCAGTATTTTTACTCACTAGCTCTGGCCTTCTCGTTCTATATACCCAAAGGGGAGCCTCCTACACGTCTCAGTTCTCACACTCAGCTCTACGAATGAAGCCTAACAAGTAGGAACTCTCTAGAAATACCTTCTGAGGTTTTTCTCCCAGGAAAAAAATGGTGGGGGAGGGGGGTGGTTATGGTCCAAAAAAACATCTCAAGAGAGGAGAATGGAGCTAGTTCATTTGCATAACTGATTAGAAAGAAATAACTTCTGTTATTTTCCCGCATCCTTTTAAATTTTTTCCTCACTAGACTTCTGACTCGCTCTCTCTAACATTAAAATCAGAAATTATTTGTTTAGTGTACAGCTAAAAACGAAAGGCTTAAAGGAGTATTTGTCAGTAAGTCTAAGCCCTTAAATTTAGCCCTGAGAACTTGGGTGAAACCTCTGCAGGGTACTCAGAGGACGAGGTGGAGTGAAGAAGGGCCGGGGTCCTCGCTACTGAAGGGAAGAATGTGTCGCTGTAGCTGTTCAGATAGCTCAGGGAGCGCTGCTAATCCCACTGCTGAGACTGTATGTGTGCATGTGTGCAGGCATTAGAACGCTTATTTTTTCATAAACTCCCCTTGCGAAATATTTCCTGAGAGAAAACGGCAATGTTTAAATATATTGGCTTCTTAAAAAATGGCTCCTAGTTTCTACAGTTGCACTTAAAACATTTTAGAGGATTTCTTTTAGTCAAGAGTAAGGTTACAGTACATTATTTAAAATGAGTACAAGAACTTTTGTTTTATTCTTTTAGCTAAAAATGTTCACAATATTTACTCCTTATAGTAATGTTTTGTGGTAATTTTTTTTTTTCCTAAAGACGTCAGAGTCTAAGCCAAAAATAGTTGCAGTTCTTAAACTTATTACTAGAAGTATGAGAATAGTATAAATTTAAGTTTTCCTACATCTTAGGTATGGAGTGGATTTGTAGATGGAAAGTCACTCAATAATGGGGTCATTTTTCCAGAGGTCACATAAAGGCTGGCTTATGGTTCTTCTTTTCCTTTTCCTTACCTCACCAAAAGGTCTGAGGATAACCAATTCCCAGCTTTGAAACATAATAACATTGAATTGGGTTCCGTACATTGTACTGACCTTCTAGTTCATTTTGTTGCATTAATTTGCCCGCCATAGCGGTGTTTGTCCTCGTGGGATTTGACCTGCTGGTTTTGATTTGAAACGGTTGATGTCCAGCTGAAACTGTTAAATAATGAGTTTGAGTTTCTCTCTTGCTTCCTGAACTCAGTACATTGCTGGCATCCCTTCAATGCTGCAATAAGAGACCTCCAAAATTTCTTTTGTCTTTTGCAGCGAGACATCAACTTGACATCTATTTCATGGTTTAAAATGGAGCCTTTGACTTAATTTATGTGATTTTTTTTCCATCTGAATTATGGCTACTTAAGTAGTGTTGGCTCTATTAGGGTAGTAGCCTTTGCTAAGTTTTTCCAAATACGACTTGGGTTTTAATGGATGGCCAGAGGACATATAGAGGTACCCAACCCTGGTCTTGCTACATCAATATTCTCCTTAAAGAACTGTCTTTCCCTTGTGTTATTTTTAACTTAGAACATATGACAGAAATATAAAACAGAAGAATATTTTGTGCATCTAGAAAATGCAGGTCTTTTAAAAAAAATCTTACTAAGACACAAAGTTTCCATTTTACTGTGAACCACTTTTGTTTGTTTTTCATAAAATAGATAATGTCTGTGTGGGTCTCACAGCTGAAATAAAGGCACAGAAGTCAAACCTTGAGAATGCAGTCTCTGCTTTACTATGTAACTGTACCTTCTTTTTTATCTAGTCTAGGAAATTGTGTAGAGGATTAACCCTCTCCCTTTGCAGAACATCCAGTATCTAGAAAGAGGCTGAGTCCCTTGAGCAGCAGATGCTTTAGGTGTGAAATAGAAAATTACAATATTATTCACAGAATGCTAGTAATATTTATATTCAACATAAAAGCAAATAATTATCTAGTAATTCTATTCACTGGGCCAAAAAATTCTAGTATCTATGGTAATAATGCCTCATTGCTTTTCTTTAAATCCAAAGATTGTAACTTTCACATATTTCTTTTTCAGGCAGAAGATGTACTTTCTAATATAAAATACTACTAGATTTCTTTACCTAGAGAAATGTATTTTAGTTGGCTTCAATTAAGAAATACTCCCATTTTTTTTTCTTTTAATGTGATATAGAAAGGGTAAATATATTCTGATCTATGGTCTTACTAGAAAATATAGTGATGTCTTTGCTATTTTTCATTAATCTTTTTAATGCCCAAAGGACACATTCAGTAAATTTGAGGCTTACTGCAGACTTGGAATTATTCTTTGTTGAATGTTGAACTAATTGGGTTGAAAACTTTTTATGCGCTTTTGTTGTTCAACTCCACATAATAATTGTAGATTATTCATCTGAAATGAATGCATTTTTAATTATTTACACTTTGCCACTGCTAGCGTGTGACCCTCTGAGACTTTTTAAAGAACAGACAGCTCTTTTCCCCCTAGACTTTACAGATTTAATTTGGTTTTGATACACATACCATTTATCTTATATTAAAAAATTCTGTGTTGTCTGTTATACTTCGATAGATTTACAAATTATCTCTCCTTTTCTTTAAACAAGCATATTTGGAGATGGTGATAGCTCAAGATGAAATAGGTTGTGCCTTTTAAACCTTAACTATCTCACCATGTCATTTAAGTGCCTAAGTGTAACCTTTCTGAAATGATTCTTAATGTCTATCTCAGACAAATTTGTGTTTTCTTTTCAAGTACTCTGAAGTTTCAAATACCTCTCTCCTTATTTTACTCAGTGACAATCTGCAATTTATTTCTCTCCAGGAAAATTGAATCTGTTACTGCTTAGTATTCCTACCAGTTTGAAAAATGTGGTTTACATTGGCATCAGAGCAGCAATTTACATATATTGGGATAACAAGAATGCACGCCAGAAAAAGATCAACATAAAACGAAATGCGGAAAAGCTGTTTTCCTTCAACAGCAACTCAAAGTAAAACTAATAGAGAAATTGATGAGGATCTGCCCTGAATGTGTCACTTGTCTCTTCTAGGTGAAGTGTGACCAGTATTGGCCCAGTAGAGGCACAGAAACCCATGGGCTTGTGCAAGTGACGCTGCTAGATACCGTGGAGCTGGCCACGTATTGTGTTCGAACGTTTGCACTTTACAAGGTTTGCTTTTTATTTTTTTCCCTCCCTTTCCCCTTTCCATTATTTAAAGAAACCTTCTTTTGAAAAATCGAATATCTCAGTGCTTTACTTAAATCTTGATTCTGCTGGCAACAATGAAGAGTGAAATAATTCTTTCACTATCGCTCAGCAGTTTTTCTCCTTGTCTGGAGATGTATCAGTAAATATGGAACTCTTGCTCTGAATGAAAGTCTCAGCGAATGAAGAATAGGTGAAGAAGAACTAGTTCTTTCTGTAAAATGTAACAGGAGTGCTCTTGATAGTTAAACCTGAAAAATGAATGCTTCTCACCTAGGAATTTTGTCTTCCTGAGCAAATATTTGTCATTTACAAATTGCTTGAGGTTTATAACTCCAGAGTGTGTCTTCCCAAAGGATATAGGGTGGGGGAAGGAATTAAGATAGCACATCTTTGTGTTACTTCTTGCATGTTATTATTCATCATTACAACCTGAGGGTAGGAACACAGAATTTCAGCCAGTGTTCCTACTTCACAGAATGGTTCAAGTGAGAAGAGAGAAGTAAGACAATTCCAGTTCACCGCCTGGCCTGATCACGGTGTTCCAGAACACCCAACACCTTTTCTAGCTTTCTTACGGAGAGTCAAAACCTGTAACCCTCCCGATGCAGGTCCGATGGTTGTGCACTGCAGGTAAGAACCTCTGAGAGCATTTTTCTCACAGTCAGAAGGTTTGTGGGGAGACAGAAAACCGAAGGATGCCTCATTGGATATTCTGTTTCCAACCTCTTGATACTCTGGGATAGCAACTGCCTTCGTAAAGAATACAGGTAGTCTTTTTTGGTCAAAGGAGGCCTCTACTAACATTAATAGGAAGGATTTGATACAGTGCATACCCGCCCTGGGAGATAAAGGCAACTATGATCCATGGTATTTTCTCTTTAGAGCAAAACTAAGTATATTCTTTCAAAACATAATATATGTATGAATTGTTTGACAGGCTCTTGTGGGCTGGGCTGATACAACCTTTTTACTATTTATAGGGAAAAAGTGCGGAACAAAATATTGATAATATTGTAAACATACAAGCTTAGAGAGATAATTTCTTACTGCATATTAGTATTCTCAAGTCACATATAGAAAATATACTATTTTGAGCTTTAAAATTTTATTTAATAAAATATATACGAAGATCTATAGTTCAGAAGAATTTATTTTATGTACTTGGAGGTAATGAACCCATATTTCTCTTGAAATGTATAATTTATTATTTTGTACTTTTAATTCTAACATTCTCTATATCATCGCTCAGATTCTACCATATGTAAGTGTTCATACATTTTTAAAACTAAACTGATTTCTTCTAGTTTCCTGGATTCCTCTCAGGTATCATTACTAACAGATTATTAAAGATATCTAGTCAGATTCTGTTTCTTGCTATATAAATTACGGTTCATGTAACTTCATAAGACTTTTTTGTAACCTAAGTAATTCAAATATGAGAGAACACGGCTTCTTGCACAGATAAGTAAATTTATAGTTTGGAAGTACATAAAAGAGAAAAGGAAGCATCTATCATAAACCACTTCTATCATTACTTAATAGTATAACTTTCATTCACATCCCATATTATACTATAGCATAATGTAGTAGATCTTAGAAATAGGGTCTATTTTTATAAAAACTTGGGGACAATGGATGGATCAGAATAAAAGCAATAAAATTCACCTGACTAATCCATGCTAGAGGGGTAATTGTTAAACAATGGCCTGGCAAATTCCAAGCAAGATAATGTTTAATTTCTCTTTTCCAGCATTTTTCCCCAACAAAAACGAATAATAACATTACCTTATATTCATTGAGTATTTTACAAATTCCAAAGAACTCCCCCACGCTTTACCGTGTTTGATGTTCTTAACAATATGTCAGGTTGAGAAGAGAACATAAGAGAGGCTGCAGGGTTTGATTCAAGTAAGATAGCTAAGAAGTTGGAGGTACAGTCAGCCTCACCTTATAATCAAGTTCTTGCTCCTCTTTAATCAGGACAGGGGCCTTTGAGGACCTGCCACTATGTTGCAGTTTTCTGCATGATTCTGAACCAGTATAAATTATTGTTATTAACTTGAGCAAATTATTATTAATTGAACAAATACTTTTGCATCATGAAATCAGATTTCTGGTTGGTTTCAGCAGGCAGTCTGTGTACTCTGTTATATATCTTTGCAGACCTCAAAGAGCCACTGAACCTGGTTACGTGGTGCCCCTGCTCAGCACAAAATCAACTTGATTGTGAAGTTCACACATGAAATGGTTTCAGATGGAGTTTGGGCATAGGAGAGAAAACGGAGCGTTTGGCCTAACTCAAGAAATGTTGCCTTCATATGCCTACCGGCAAAAATGCAATTCACGCAGATGCATGCATGCATACACACAGATGTATGTGTTTATGTACATACATACAAACACATATACATTTTATATATATATAAAAAATAATAGGAACAAAAATTAGGGAAACCTAACTTGGAAGTTTTCATTGAAAAGAAGTGTTATGATATTTGCACTGTATTTTGAAATATAGTACGTTCCCTCTTTCAAAATGTGCTTCCCACTTCTATAAATGAAAGTGGAGGCCCTGGAAAACTAAAATAAATAGAATGATAATTTTAAAAATTCAGTTTACCCTCTGTTGATCATAAGCAAGGTATAAGGCTTTATGATAGGTACTTGGAGGGCTTCAAAACACTTAGCAAGCAAGTAGGAGAGATAAGATAGCTATAATGCCTTATTCTGAGAAAATACATACTCTCCCCTCCAACACACACCCCGATGTTATGTTAAGCCACCTGGACTCGCCTCTGAGAGATACAGACAACTCAGGAGAAATAAAGAAACAGAGATTAATGTGGAGAGCTAATAGCTGCTGACATTTGGAAGTGCTATGCCTGAGGCTCCAGAGAAGCTAGTATTGAAACAAACAACAGAAGAGTTGGTATATTGGTGGAAGAAATTTGTTAGCCACTTTGAAACAGTGAAGGAAAGATGCAGCATAAGCTGAGCTCTGGGAAACGATCTGTGTTCATCCAAAGGTAACCTCACATGTCTGATAAGAAATCTTGGTCTCTTTGAGAGAGGCCGCATCCACGCTGCGAACTTCCAAAGCATCCCGAATCTCTGACTTGGTTACCAGTATGTTAAAACCCAAGAGCATAATTTTTCTGACAGAGTGGCAGTGGACAGTCATTTGAGATAACAACTGCTCCTGTGGTATCCCAGAAATGCTGGTTTAAAAATCATCTCTAAGCAGGAAGGAAAGTATGCAGAAAGTGACACTAGCCATGTCACAAAGGGACCCTGATTAGTTACCATGATCACGTTGCAGATAATCACAGAAAATACTCTGGAGTTTAAACACTGCATTTCATGTTGTGATTTCTCTCATGATGGACTTGAATTTTTTTCTCTGTAATGAAGAAGTAGTGGCAAAGTCAAAGTAAGTCTAAGCCTTCTGCCAAACAGATCCTGTGACAAAGGAAGAGTTTCTCAAAGAAGTCTGATGGTAGACAAAAAAAGAGGATGGGACTGGAAAAAGAGAAAATTCATTTTCCTCCAATAGTTTTTTTTTTTTTTTTAATATTTATTTATTTATTTAGTCTGTGCCAGGTCTTAGTTGCGGCATGCGGGATCTTTAGTGGCAGCACGCGGTCTTCTTAGGTGCGGTATGCATGTGGGATCTAGTTCCCCGACCAGGGATCAAACCCGGGCCCCCTGCAGTGGGAGCATGGAGTCTTACCCACTGGACCACCAGGGAAGTCCCAATAGTTTTGTCTTAAGTAATAAACGTGACAGGGCTAAAAAGCCATTATGAATAAAATAAATTCTAACAATCAATAATAAAAAAGAGTTATGAGAATAGACTAGTGCAACAAGCAGAGACAAGACCTTGGAAGGTCAAGGAGAAGGATGGAGTCTACCACATTCCTAAAAGAGGGAATGTCTGGTTCAACAGACATAGGAGAAAAGACCAACGCTAGCCATCAGTCACTTCATACAGAACATGTAATCTCAACTTTAAGAGTGCACACTCTGGAGTGATAGACTGCCTGGGTAAAACTCTGGTTTGTTCGCTTATTGGCTGTGTGCCTCTGGGCAAGTTATTTCCTATCTGTTAGCCTCTGGTCCTTCACCTGTAAAATGGGGTAACACTACTCATAGCAATAAGAATTTGGTGAAGATTAAATGAAATGATACACATAAAGCACTTAGGACAGGGCTTTTTATATAGAAGTATGCAAGAATGTTAAAGTATTCGTATATTAATTATTGAGTGAGTTTTCAAAGATATATTTGTATTTCTAACTCTAGGGAGAAAAATTCAACATGAACTTGGATATTATCTCTATGACATGAGCCATCCATCCTATGAATAACTAAATGTTTATAAATATCCAAATATTTAATTGAATAGATTTTTTTAATTTAGATATTTTCCATCATGGAAATGCCATCAGCTGTTTTACAGTGACAGAGAACATGTTAAAGCTATGGGTTAGAATCTTTTATAATAACAAAGCTGTTCTCAGAAAGACCTGAGAAACCATTGAACTCTTAAAATGATGCTGTTGAGGATACATAGAAATTAATGCTGTGGTTCTTAAGGCCTTCAAGATAAAGACTGAATTTAGCATTACATTCACGGCCATTTATCATCAAGGCTGATCTCGCCCTTCATGCCTCACTGTGCACTCTCTCAGCCACCTCCCATGAGGTATACATTCCAAGTACTTTCATCTCTGGCTCTCGGCAAATGATGTTTATCCACTCTAGAATTTCACCTATTTCCCTTTTCTACCTGATGATGTGCAACCCTGATTCATAATCTAACTTAAATAGTACTCCCTATGTGTATTGCAAAGGCTGCAGACTGGCCTCAGATGATTTTGTTAATATACATGGTAATTTTTTTTTTAACTTCGAACTTGAATGCCTTTAAGCTGCCATGCACTATCCAGTTTTCCAAACCCTCCCCACTCATATATATATATATATATATATATATATATATTTTTTTTTTTTACACACAACTCAGCTCATCTATTTATAGGAATTGCTTCATCTTGTAGATGTCTGAGTCGAAACCCTGGAGAAAATTTTTAAGCTCATTCCCCATTCCTCTTCCCACAGGAAGAACTGAACCTTCTATCCTCTCAGCTCTCATCAAATAGTTTTACACTTAGCCTATTCGGCTGTCTGTGTGCAGATCACATGTGCCTTGCAGTCGTAGAGGGCATGGGCTATAGATTACGCACAATTGTATCTCAGCTCTTACATTGTAGTAGGTGCTCAATAGTTGCTCGCTGAAGTTAAATTCCATATGGCGTTTCAGGAATCTTTTTACAGAAACAGTATGATAATTTCAAGGCTGGACTGGTTTTGGTTTTTGATTTTTTTAATAGGAGACTATATTTTTGTCTCCTTAATGTTGGAGTAATTTTTTTTTTACAACTTAATTATTTTAAATTGCCTTTATCTTTTTAATACCTGTTTCTGAATCCCTTTTTCTACTACTGTACATTGTATGTCCTTTCCCACATGCCCTTCATTCCATGATTAAATATAGACATAGCTCTCTGCTTTTGTGTCACAATAATAGTTAAGGATATTGAACCCTTAATCGACATCAAGTAATCTTTCCTTTAACTGGAGAGGCCCTCCTCTAAGTGTTTTATGTGTGTGATTGCATTTTCCCCCAAACATCTACAGAGGTAGGAACCTTATTCTCCCATTGCACACATACAAAAGAAACACAGGCCAAGAAAAGTCAACTTAATTGCCTGAACTCTTGCCATTAGCGGTGCCAAAGCAGTTATGTGCCCCAGGCTGCCTGGCCGTATGGATCAAGTAAATTCTCCAGTTCATACATCACTTGATGGTCCTCAGCTTCTCCTCTGGCCAGCCACGTGGAGGGCCTTTCACTTTTAGACGTACCCTGATGACTTGGTCAGCAGAGCCACTCCTTCCTTTCTGACTCCACCTCACAGTGCATATTCTAGCCTTTATTTCACTCTTTCTATATCAAAGATGATTGCCAGCAAGTGAGTCTCTTCTACCACTCAGTCATTTTAACATAATCACAACAGCTACCAATTACTGAGCCATTACTGTTTTCCAAGCAACACTAAGCACTTAAGTGTTCACTCATTTAATCCACAAATCAATATATTTTACTTGTAAAGCACATTGAAGCACAGGGAGGTCATAGGTGATTTGCTCAAGGTCAAGCAGCTCATAAATTGAGGACTTATTTCAAAGTCCGTGACCTGCTTACCCACCATTATATCCAGTTCAGACTCTTTTTGTTGCAGAAAGTACCTTAGTTCCTTACGCATAACGTCTTACAACATATGTGTTGACCACATGGTTGTCAGGCGGATATTTGCCATTATCTCTTTACAAATATCTACTCAGTGCTAGAGACATGCAATATTTTTTCTCTTTATTTATAAAATTTGGTCTTGAAAGAGACTAAGGGAGAGAAGTTTCAGGCTATTTTCACAGACCTTATACTTTACACTTCCCCATATTATTTCAATCTTCCTCTTAGAAAATAAAGACACTTTGTTTCTTTTTTTTTTTTCCTTTTTGAGCCTTATTCTTTGTGTGTGTGTCTTCTTTTGTTTGTTTGTTTGTTTGTTTGTTTTTAGAAGTGGTGGTTTATATTCTGCTAGTACCAAAGGGATACAACAACCAATTTGCTAAGTAGTTGCTTCTTGTTAGGAGTGAATAAATTGGGATGAAGCTATAATTTCATTGAGTCAATTATAAAACCTTGACTCATGATACTAACTGCGAGTCACATTAACCCCTTTTAGGACCAGGGGAATATACTTTCTTCATAGGAGAAATGTATTCATTTATGAATAAATGTGAAAGAAGGATAGATCAAGACCCTCTACCCCTGCATCTGTCTTTTTTTTTTTTTTTTTTGCGGTACGCGGGCCTCTCACTGTTGTGGCCTCTCCCGTTACGGAGCACAGGCTCCGGACACACAGGCTCAGCGGCTATGGCTCATGGGCCCAGCCGCTCCGCGGCATGTGGGATCTTCCTGGACCAGGGCACAAACCCGTGTCCCCTGCATCGGCAGGCGGACTCTCAACCACTGCGCCACCAGGGAAGCCCTGCATCTGTCTTTTAAATGAAACAATCCCAAGGGGAGTGAAATAGATCTTCTGAGGGTGATTTAAATATTTTACATCATAGAATCAAACCAGTCTTCAAAACTGAAAGGAACAGGAACTGTGGGCCAGAAGTAGATAATGTCCTAGAAGCATCAATGGGCCACTAAGGGTGACCCAGTAAAAATCAAATGACAATTTGGGGTTGGAAAGATTCCCAAGATCTAATCTTCATAATATTTTTTGACTTTTTAGGTGAAAGCAGAACCAAGAAACTACTTAGATCATATTCATAGCATAACCACTTACTCCTAATTCCAGCCCAATATGGACAAAAGGGGCCTTTTCAAGGTCAAGGGATTTTGGAAAGCATTGCACATGAGCATAAAAATAAAAGACCTGTGATCCAAAGGAGCTAAGAGTGCTGTGGAAAAGTGTTTAATGCATTTTTAACCATTCATTCTAAATTCCATCCTTTATTCTTCCCAATGTTCCATTCAAATATCTCTTTAGATCAAAGACCATAAGTATTGCCAAAGCATGTGATAGTTTTGAGATGCTGACAAGTGTGAACCATAGACCCGTATTTTCCTTAAACCTGGGATTCGTTTTCATGTCTAAGTAATAAGAGAAGCTGGCCTTCCACAGATGAAAGACTGGATTGTTTAAAGTACCAAGGTCTCTGGATAAGAAAATGGATGGAATATACAAATCATGTCCTTATTTATGGAAATATTTTAAGGAGAGGAGAAATAATTATACCTTGTGGCAACTATTATGCCCAGTTCTGTTCTTATATATCAATAACTCTGCATAAAAAAAGCAAATTTTTAGTTTATGAAACAACATGGTGATACAAAACAGGAGGCCAGATCTTCCACATTCTGATGGCAGAATCCTATAAGAGAAAAATGCCTTACCTCCACTGAAATGGGTTAAAAATATTTGACTCAAAAAAAAACATTAGGGGCTTCTCTGGTGGCGCAGTGGTTGAGAGTCCGCCTGCCGATGCAGGGGACGCGGGTTCGTGCCCCGGTCCGGGAGGATCCCACATGCCGCAGAGCGGCTGGGCCTGTGAGCCATGGCCGCTGAGCCTGCGCGTCCGGAGCCTGTGCTCCGCAACGGGAGAGGCCACAACAGTGAGAGGCCCACGTACCACAAAAAAAAAAAGAAAAGAAAAGAAAAGAAAAGAAAAGAAAACATTAAAAGAAATTGCACAGTGGCCCCCAGAGATGTAAAATTTAAAACACACACTGAAGGAGTTTGGGGGGCTGTCTGGTGAAATGGAAAATTTGTTTGGAAAAAAGCATTATAAAGGCAGTAGAGGAGAGGTGAGACCAGTATTATAAGAAACTAACTTCAAAGTCATATATTAGATCTATACTATGAGAAATCCCTTCCAGGGCAACTGAGAAACTATCACCTTACCATTCTCATTCCATCCCCAAGAAGAACAACCAAATCACTTTCGTGTAGGAATGTGACAATTTAAGAGCATCTTCCCACCATTTATTGGATTTAATCCTTATAAGCAGAATGGTAGGTTGCATTATTACCATCCTCACTATACAGATAAGGAAATTGAGACTGAAAAGTCTCAATTTGCTATAGTGACTTGCTGTAGAGCACATTTTTAACTAGTTTTATGATTCAAGGGGTGAGAACCCATGTTTTATGATTCAAGGTCTTCTCCTCTTACCTGAACTGCCATTCTCTATTTTGCTCAGTGTATGTTATACACATGAGAGCAGACCTGTCCTCAGCCAATAACAGAGCTGGCTTTTAGCAGACCTGAAAGCCCCTTTGGGGGCAGCACTGCATGGTGGTGAAGACTGTGCACCTGAAATCAGCTTTCTAGAGTTCAAATCTCAGCTGCACCATTTACTACATCTCTGACCTTGGGCATGTTAATTAACCTTTCTAAGCCTTGACCTCTGTTCAGTAAAGTGGGGATAATAGTAGTATGTCCTTTGTAGTATTGTTTATAAAGATTAAATAAGATATGTCTACATGATAATTAGCCAGCTATCAGCCACATGGAAGTCAATAAATGTTTCTATTTTTTGATGTTTTTATTATCATTAAAACACATGTGTTTTACCTCACATAAAATAGGTGGTTGTTTACATTGGCTTTATTATTGGAAAACAACAAAGAATACTATCAAACAACAAAGAAGAAATGTGAGCTTGACTTCTATGTAATTTGTGATTTAGAAGAATAGAAAATGAATGCGTGTGTGTGCATTAACCTAGAAAGTGAGTAGCAACTAGAATATTTAACACTTTAAAAATGCATAAGTACTGTAATAATTATTTAATTGAACTGAAAAAAAAAATTCTTATTAGAACGGATTGTTACTGTAAGACCAGTTTTCTCAACCTCAGCACTGCTGACATTTGAGTCATGAAACTTTTGTTTTGAGGGACTGTCCTGTGCATTGTAGGGGGTTTAGCAGGATCCCCGGCCTCTGCCCATCAGATATCAATAGCACCCTCCCAACAGCTATGACAATCAAAAATGTCTTCAGTCATTGCTGAATGTCCCCTTGGGGGCAAAGTCACCCCTAGTTGAGAACCACTGCTATATGGCAATGAAACTGATTTTTGATTGTAGCAGAATGTATGTATCCAAGTGATAGCCCACCTCAAAGCTTTAAAGCTTGAAAAACCTTCTTTGAATGGCTCTCTTATTATAAGCATTAGGAAAACTCTCTGAGACTTACATTAAGAATCACTTTTTAACTCATATAGGGAACTAAGCTCATTACTTTAAAAATCACCCAAAATATTCCCTACCTTGATCATCTACCATACAAACCAAAGACTTGGCTCTAGATGTCTCTTGGTACTTAAAAAATAAACAATTCCAACATCAGTAATTATCAGAGAAATGCAAATCAAAACTACAGTGTGCTATCACCTCACAGGGGTCAGAATGGCCATCATCAAAACGTCTGCAAACAATAAATGCTGGAGAGGGTGTGGAGAAAAGGGAACCCTCCTGCACTGTTGGTGGGAATGTAAATTGATACAGCCACTATAGAAAACAGTATGGAGATTCCTTAAAAAACTAAAAACAGAACTGCCATATGACACAACAATCCCACTCCTGGGCACATATCTGGAGAAAACCATAATCTGAAAAAATACATGCACCCCAATGTTCAATGCAGCACTATTTACTATAGCCAAGACATGGAAGCAGCCTAAATGTCCACTGACAGACGAATGGATAAAGAAGATGTGTAATATACAATGGAGTATTACTCAGCTATAAAAAAGAATGAAATAATGCCATTTGCAGCAACATGGATGAACCTAGAGATTATCATAGTAAGTGAAGTAAGTCAGGCAAGAGAAAGACAAATATATGATATCACTCATATGTGGAATCTAATTTTTAAAAAATGATACAAAGGAACTTATTTATAAAACAGAAACAAATTTACAGATATCGAAAACAAACTTATGGTTACCAAAGGGGAAACGTGGGGGAGGGGTAAATTAGGAGTTTGGGATTAATGTGTACACACTACTATATATAAGATAGATAACCAACAAGGAGCTGCTGTGTAGCACAGGGAACTCTACTTAACATTCTCTGATAACCTATATGAGAAAAGAATCTGAAAAAGAATGAATAGATGTATATGGATAACTGAATCACTTTGCTGTACACCTGAAACTAACACAACATTGTAAATAAACTATACTCCAATTAAAAAAAAAAAATCCACCTCCAAGGACAAAAATTCGCCACCATTAGGAAATTCAAAAGAACAGGCGATAGGCTTTTAACTCTGCTGCCAAAAAGGAGGTCCAAAAGTACTTTTGCACCATGGCAGCACTGCTGCAGTAAATCTTCAGCCTCCAAAGGTGGCTACTTTTAAAAGCCGTGCTCTTTGGGCTTCATCAATGCTGACCGTTTTTGCCAGGATATCAGTCACATTGCTTCGTGTCCATACTTGGTATGAACGTCCTGCATTCTGGCAGTTCAAAACAATAAGCTCTCGGAATGCCCCTAAGTGTCAGATGACTCAGTGGCTGGCCCCTGTTTCAAAATCTACTGGAGGCCAAAATAAAAGATTAGATGGATAGAAGAAAAGTGAGTCATAATGTCTGACCCCCTGCCCAAGCTTGCAGGTCCTGAAATCCCTTGCTCTTTGATTTTTGGGGATAGATATTCCTGGGATAGCACACTGTGGGTTTGTTTTTGTTTTTGTTTTTTTTTTTTGCGGTACGCGGGCCTCTCATTGTTGTGGCCTCTCCCGTTGCGGAGCTCAGGCTCCGGACACACAGGCTCAGTGGCCATGGCTCACGGGCGCAGCCGCTCCACAGCATGTGGGATCTTCCCAGACCAGGGCACGAACCCGTGTCCCCTGCAGGCGGACTCTCAACCACTGCGCCACCAGGGAAGCCCAGCACACTGTGTTTTTAAATCACAGGTTTTATTGAAGATAAGTTTTTTGTGAAGTAAACACTTTTCACTTATATTTTTCTATACCTTTTTCCAAGAGGCCTGAGCAGTCTCTCTCTTCCCATCTCACCTCCCTCTATACTTCTACCACTTTCCCCCCTCCAAAAAAAAATCCTTCTCTATCTTTCATTCCATTGAGAGAGGGTCAGCAGTTGAGACTTTCACTGGCCAAAGTGGAGCTTGTAGTGTCTATGGTATATATCTAAGCAGGTAAAAAAGATGACCTAGATGAAATGGGCCATGATTAACTGCGGCTCTTTCATTTTAATGATAAAGGCTAAAGAGCTACTTGCTCGAATTCTTTTTGGTATTTGAAAGGCAAGGATTATGAGAATTACGATTATTACAAGAAAGTATTTTCTCTATTCTTTTTTTTCAGTTTGGGTTGGTTTTGAGCATTGCATCCTTTTTTTTTTTTTTTAATTGGAATCATATTTCTGTTTCTGATACATCTGTGTGTCATAGGAGCCAGCATCCTTTCTGAAATGGAGGGTATATCTATCACTTAACCATCACTGCTTACAAGTATCAACCCAAACTTAGAGGCTTAAAACTACCACAGCCTGTTATTTCTTACTATTCTGTGGGTCCACTTGGGGCTGGGTAGGGGTTGTCTGCTGTTATCTCCTGAGCTCTCCTTTGCAGTCAGCTAGAAGCACTGAGAAAATGGGGCCTCTCTGGCCCCACAGCCGTTCATCCTGGTCTGCTGGTCTCAGGATTCTGGGAATCAAAGGAGAAGCTTCTGAGGCCTTTTGAGGCCAAGGCTTGGAAGTCACATATCATCCCTTCCACCACATTCTTTTGCCCAGAGCAAGGCAGGGGCCAGCTTAGATTCAAGGAGTGGCCCTTGTTTCTTGATGAAGCAAGACTCTACTTCTTGATGAGAGAAGTAGCAAATAATGTGTGACCTCATTTATTCCACCACTGAGTTCCATGTTGCTGAACATTATTTACTTGACGGATGGAGCTCTTCTCCCTCCTCTACCCTCTCATCAGCTTGGCTAAGTCCACTGTGGATTTCCCTCCTGAGGCTGGATGAGATGAGCAAAGCGCCCCCCAAGTATATCCCAAAATACAGAGTTGTTTTTTTTTTTTTTTTTAATATGTGAAATAGTTTTTTTTTTTAGCTTGTGTGGTGGGAGAAACTCATACTCTTTACTCCCATTCCATCCTGTCTCAGAAATATTTCCTTTACATCTTCCCGTAATTTAGGATTTATTAGGGTTTTAATAGGCTTCTTAAACTCAAAAACTAAGGGAGCAGGATTTACTCACAGTGAATCGTAGACCTGGAAAGGACATTTCAAGCCTCCCAGACACTCTCCCCCCGTTTCTCTCTCTGCATCCTCTCCTCGCTATCCCTTCCCACCCCCTTCCCTTCCCTCGCCGCTCCTCTTTAATTTCAGAGATAGGAAAATAAAATGAGGACCAGGAAAGTTGACAACTTTCCCATAGACTCTTGCTGGACTCAAGTCTACTGACTGCTGGTCCAATACGTTTCGCAGTGTATTATAGTCCTTTTAATTGTGTTCAGATTAGTTTGATTAAGGAGTCCCTAACATTTTCTAGCTAAATTAGGAAAATAATCACCTGTATAATGGCAGGAGGCACTATGGTTGGAACCAAGATGATCAGAGCAGATAACTGTGATGCATTAGAGCCCATTAAGTATCACAGATCTTTACGATTATGACTGATTGACAAAAGGGCTAGTGCATAGCTGGGGAGTACTCTGAATTTGCTGGGCACCCAGGTGGTCAGTAAGGCCAGGGCAGCAGAAAATGGTAGAGCAAGGCCAAGAGAGAGCAGGAGAGAATGTCAGAGAGAAACTCGTCCTGCTTTGCAGTGATGCCTGGAGCCATGATGGTGGAAATCACTTCAGGCCACTAAAAACGACTTTACATGCTGTCTTGGCAGCCCTGCTCTGGTTCGCAGTGGCTGCTTTGTGTATGTGCCGCTCCCATGGGAGCTCTAGCCTGGCTGTGCATGGCAGTAGCGTGAGCTTTGATAGTGGCCATATGCCTGGGAGGCTTATCATCTACAGCTTCCTCATTCCAGGCTCCAGCCAAGTACAGCAGATGCTATTGTTACCTCTTCTATTGAATTAAAGTAGGAAGCAGAGAGAGAGAGAAATTTGTCAATATTGTTTTTCTGCTGGAACCGAAATAAAAACTGTGTGGTATATTGTCCGATAGCAGCCCATGTGCCAAATCCCCATTTTGTGTAACACACTTACATAAGATAAGAATCTGCCCTTATGTTTCCTAACATAATGTAAATGACCTTCTTCCTTCTACTGTAGACGTGTTACAATTATAGCCATTCAGACTTCTCAACTTGGATCTGTGCTGTTTACTGCACTTGCAAACCCTTCGCCTCAGACCATGCCATCTGCTGGGATCACTTGTGTTTCCTTCACACACTCACAGGGTTTGCTTTGTGCCCGAAATCTAACTGTGCAAAACTCTCAAATCTTTCATGTAAATAAACAAATGTTTAGCAAGTATTTTTAAACCCTTTACTTGACAAGTAGCATTAGCAAGGTACATTTGCATTTCTAAAGTAAGTACAGCTGCTGAGAGAATTTCTCGTTGCAGAAACGTATGAAGTGACACCAGAATCAGAAGAGAATCCGTTTTGAAAGAAAAGCCTGCATGGATAAATGATCTCTGTGCTGCAGACAAACTAAATGATAACAAATTAAGCTAACAAAAAGGTTCTTTTTGGACATAGGACATACCTGGTTGGGGGTAGGAGGATAGTCTTAAGACTCTATGTCACTGGACACCCACCCCATACTATCCTATCAAAACTTTCTTTCAGCCCAAATATGAAACTGATGAGCCTACAAAGCCCCTGTTGGTCTCCTCTATATTTCTCACTGCTGTGCTCTCATCAGCCTGGTTAGGTACAATATGCATTTCCTTCACAGAACGGGAGAAGAAGAACAACCCCCCCAAATGTAACCCAAAATACAGGTTCTTTTGTCAATCTATGAAATAAGTAAGAAAGGAGAAGAAAAGGCCATTTAATTTCTTCCAGAACTGCTACCTGATTTTTTGCCATTGTCTCCTGGTTTTTTATTTTCTGATTTGTTTTTTCCTCTTGAATCCATAACTACCCCCAGATTTGTATATAAGAGATGTGGGTTGGAGTGCCTTTTTCTATCTGTAAGTTTTGACCTCACTGCTGTAGTCTCTGTCCATAAAGAACAGGACTAAGTGGGCAGAGCCCCCTCTTGCTACTGAGATAGGGCTGTTGTCCTACCTGTTGCCTGAAGACAGATCATTTGAGGATGCTAGGATTTTGATTACACTATCCTTGAAGTTCAGGTTGAATATTGTAAATGAATATAGAATGTAGATATACAAAAGATGCAACCTCAGTAGGTCACAACGGTAAGCCTCTAAATTTTATCAAGAGCCAGGGTTGTCAGATTTTCATGTGGACAAAAGAGGACCATAAATCATGTCAAAAGATGAGGCATGTTTCATACACGTGCTAGAACCCCAGTAAAAGTCAAACTCTTCCTAAAGTAGTGCATACATAGTAGGGAATGTTAAAGTGCAAAGTAATAAATGAATCTTAATGCTTTCCTGGATCTTAATGCTTTCCTTCTAAGTGTGTGTTATTAAGAAAAACCAGAATTCTATGACTTTCACTGCATATTTAGCTTTCAGGCTAAGAAATGGAAATTGCATACATAGAAAACTAAGAGATATTCTACTGCCCTAAGACTATGAGAGCCCATACAAATCACTTAACTGAGTTTCTATTTCTCTAGGAAAGTAGAGTACAATCTGGTCATTTGCTAGAGGCATCTTCTCTACAAGGGAAAACTGCATAAAATTTGGTAGATTAAATGCTTATTTACTCACGGCAATGATGATGATGATGGTGATGGTGATGGTTAGGAATTTTGTGGTTTTATGGAAAGCGTAATAAGAAATTTTCTCGGACTACCTTCAAATTCAGTCCCAACTTGGGTTCACAGGTGATCAATCATTCTAGAGAAAAACAAATTCCATATGATCTCTCTTATATGTGGAAATCAAAAATGAAAACAAAAACAAAACACTGCAAGCTCACAGATACAGAGAACAGATTGGTGATAGCCAGAAGGGGGGTGGAAGTTAGGGAAATTGATGAAGGGGGTCAGAAGGTTAAAAATACGAATAAAAATTTTAAAGCCTTCCTTTGTCAACCTACACCCAACTCCAATTCTAATCAATTGGGCAGAGAGCCTTTCTAAGTTTGGACTTTTGCTCACCACTTACATTTGATGATGTTGCAAACCACAAAAATTCTTTATAACCTATGGTTAACATTTCATCCCTCCTTTGTGTGTCTGGAAATGATTGACCTGGCTTCAGACTATTTTCTCTGATGTGTTACAGCCTGAAATTCACTTGTTGTCTTGGTTCAATTAAACTCAAACTTACTGGTTTGTAGGGTACAATAGTAAAGCCACAAGCTTAGCAAAACCTTTTCAGAATTCAGGAAGAAACTCTGTGAATGTAGTCCAGTTACAAGAGTTACAAGAGTCCAGTACATTATATATGCCTTTGTTGTTGTGTTTATATTTCCTAAAGGCTGAGGAATAAACACATTTCTAAAAATCTGAGATAATAATTCTGCATGGATGTCTTTTTTAGAATGAATCTTTGTGGCATACATAAGGTACAAAGGTACAACAATTCCTAAGGTGGTCATCATACCTTTTGCTGGATTTTCAGCCTATGTTTCCATATGGATAATTTTATCAAGTAGCACTTCTGGAATTATCACTTAGTTCCACCTGTCTTTTTAAAGCTTCATCACATCACAGTTTGGCTATGACATAAAAACTTAGGTCGAATTTTAGCTATTAGAACTAGGTTAATGGTTATAAACAACTTCTTCTTTGTTATTTCTTACCCTTAGGGATCCTACATTTGGAAAAAACTTTATATTAGGGGGATTAAAAAGAGGCCATTTTAACTACTCTTTTTTTTTTTTTTTTTTTTTTGGCGGTACGCGGGCCTCTCACTGTTGTGGCCTCTCCCGTTGCGGAGCACAGGCTCCGGACACGCAGGCTCAGCGGCCATGGCTCACGGGCCCAGCTGCTCCGCGGCATGTGGGATCTTCCCGGACCAGGGCACGAACCCGTGTCCCCTGCATCGGCAGGCGGACTCTCAACCACTGCGCCACCAGGGACGCCCCCCCTACTCTTTTTTAGTTTGGACATTTCTAACAAACCCACGGAGTAGAGAGAATGTATAATGAACCCCCAAGCACCTATCACCCAGCTTCAGTCATCAACATTTCAGGCAGTGTTTATTAAATGGCAGTTCACTTTCTGTTTTTCAAAAGAAACTCATTACATAACTGCTATTCAACATTTGAGGTTTTAATAACCTGAGCAGCCTTATCTCAGGCAAACGTTCAAATTCCATGGACATATTTAATGTAAAAGGCACTCATTACCACTTTCTCAGCTCCAGGTTAAGTACTCCTGGACTATATCTCTTATGCTACTAGAATCTGTTACCCACACTGCTTTTCTAAGTCTAAAGTCATATGGCATCGAGTTTTAAAATGATTCCAGACTGTAGAAACCATGTCCCTCTAGGAAGAGCTTGTTCCCAAAACTGTCCTTAGTAAATTTTGGCTTACAGACTTTTTTTTTTAATTCAGCACTTTTATTTTGAAATTAACTTATTTTTTTTAAGGCTCAGTCCATCCTAAGCCCTACCACTGTTATTTAACATCCATGCTTCATACTCCCCTGACTAAAGCTGACTTCTTTTGATCTGTGAAAGTAGAGCTGGATTCAGAAATGATTAGCTACCTGATTTAGAAAAAAGAAAACAGAAGAGAAATAGAAATAGCAGTTTTACAAATCCAAATTTGACCAGTTCCCAAACAATTATTGGCATACGTAATCTGACACATGATTTTCATACCCAATCGGGGTTCTACAAGAAGTATAAACAGGGTCTATGGAAACAGAATTAACGGTTTGAACATGAGAAGGCCAGTCACTCAGAAAATTCAGGATACCCCATCAGTGTATACGCACTTTAAACCCTGAGTTGTTAATGGATGTTATGTGGAAGACATATTCTATAGTCAAATAAGTAAGGGTTAAACTAAGTTAAATTGTTTTACAACAGAGTTTCTCAGCCCTATAAAATATTATTTCCATTGTGAACTTCCAAGAGGGAATTTCTGAAACCTATTTAAACATGGAACTCTCCCCCCCGCCGCCCCCACCGCCACCTTGAATTTTCTCAAAGTACTCTAGGAAGTGCTATCATATGAGATAATTTGCCTCATGGTGATAAAACAGGACCATGAACTACTAAGAGTAATTGTCTAGTAAATCAGTAAATAAAATGTATAGATAGGGCTTCCCTGGTGGCACAGTGGTTGAGAGTCCGCCTGCCGATGCAGGGGAGACGGGTTCGTGCCCCGGTCCGGGAAGATCCCACGGCTGGGCCTGTGAGCCATGGCCGCTGAGCCTGCGCGGCCGGAGCCTGTGCTCCGCAACGGGAGAGGCCACAACAGTGAGAGGCCCGCGTACCGCAAAAAAAAATGTATAGATAAATATAATCAATAAATATTTATTAAAACTAAACTGTGTAGAGCTTCAAGCTATTGAGTATGGAGAGGGAACAGTGTGGCATCTTCCTCAAAGAGCTTATAGTAACCTATATGGAACATACCTAAAACAATCAAGGCCGTTCAGAAGAAACCTTGATGTATGTATCCAGTTAAGACTTGGTCATTTAGAGAAAGCTTCATTAAGGCAAAGAAGCCTAAGAAAGTATGTATTCAGTTAATATTACCTGCAAATATATAATTGTATATTATATTAATTCATTAGTTTTTAAATTTAAGACTAAGAATTTTGAGTATGACATATGGTTAGTACATTTAGTGTATTTAATATAGACAAAGAACTTAATGGTTTTGCAGCAACTTAAGTATTACAATCCTCCTAGATTTTTATAAATTATTTTCCATTTATTTACAGTTATCTTACCAATGCCTAACACAACTGTATTTTTGAGGGAGTAATGGAACACTTTTAGTAAGTCTTCCCAAA
The DNA here is from genome assembly GCF_951394435.1 of Stenella coeruleoalba. NCBI lineage: Eukaryota > Metazoa > Chordata > Mammalia > Artiodactyla > Delphinidae > Stenella > Stenella coeruleoalba. The sequence goes on from NC_137153.1 coordinate 64,927,403, forward strand.
GCATTTAACTTAGCTTTCACAGAAACAACTCTTACTTTGTAATCATATCTCATTAGTTTAATATGTTCTTAATTAAATTATTTAACTAAAATAACTGATTATTTTGGAATAAATACCATGGCATCACAAAAGAACATAGATATCCTAGAGAATATCCTCCTAGCCTGCAGCAGACCTGGTGCAGTGAGCAACAGACTGGGGCTTTTTGGAGGAAAGGGAAATTTGGGTGGATTGGTTGGTAAATGGAGATCAGATAAGAAAATGCATACAGATATCTGTATGCACATATTAATATGAATTAATCCATATGCACCTATTAAGAAACAAATGATGGAACAAACAATAATCGCTACTTGAGGTAAGGGAAGTAATTTGCATTTCTAACAAATTTCCAGATGATACTGATGCTGCTATCATGGGGCTGCACTTTGAGAACCACTGGATTAGATAATCTCTAATGTCCCTTCCAAGTCTCAAATCTGGTTCAGTTGTATATTTTTTTTTCCCCTCAGAGGATAGACATCAGAAATAAGATGGAATATTAGTTTCATAAATTCACTAGTGTAAGTCTTTAATATAAACCATGTAGGAGCAGGAAGGCTGTATATCTCCTCTGCTATTAGGCTAAATGAATTCAAATATTCAACTCTAGGTCCTTAATTCATAGGAAAAGGAAGTAAGAAATTAACATTTATTAAGAATTTGTTAGTTAAAAGACATTTTGCTAACAATAGCCTTATAGGAACCTTAAGGAATGGGTTTACATTTTACAGATGAGAAAACTGAGGGAGGATAAATAAATGATGAAATATCATACATCTTGCAGTTGGAAAAGCCAGATTTTTTTTTTTTTAACATCTTTATTGGGGTGTAATTACTTTACAATGGTGTGTTAGTTTCTGCTTTATAACAAAGTGAATCAGTTATACATATACATATGTTCCCATATCTCTTCCCTCTTGCGTCTCCCTCCCTCCCACCCTCCCTATCCCACCAAAAGCCAGATTTTTAATCTGTAAAATTCACGCTCTTTCCATTTGCTAAACTGACTCCTCATAAAACAAGCATATCACCTCAGACTACTTTCCCTGTCACACTTATGTGAAAATAAAATAGCTTTTTCAATTCGGCCAATACTTATGATGTTTAAGTTATTCCAGTAAAAAGTGAACCTTCAAGAAAAAAAATTGGCTTTTTAAACGTGGTGAGTATGTAATTCCATGGGCAAAAACTGAATTTCTTCCCCAGACTGTAACATCCAAATCTTAGAGATATGAGGTGAGAAATGGTGTTTAGGAGTTCACCATTGCATCCCTCTCCTCTGGGCTATGCCCACAGGAAACAGACACTCAGCAGGTATCTGATGGATACGTGAACATTGAGCGAAAATATCAGTATCCAAAGCGATACCATGGGCCAAGCCGTACAACAAAGCGAAATGGTATAATCTGTGTTGTGTAGTAAAAAAGAATAGTAAAGCATAGCGGCAGTATTCTTAAATGCCAAATAAAATGGTTTCCATAGTTACTTGGTTGGGGGAGAGGCTGGAAGTAGGCTGTGGATCAGACTTTTGTGGGTACCCAGCCCCATAGGTTACTTTACTTTACATTTACATACTTTACAGGCTTTGTACATGTTGAGTCTGGGGCTTGCATTCTAATTAGTGTTATGTCTGGCGTTCATGGAAATGTATGCTGCATCCCGGAGAATTATCGGGGTAATGAGCATCCCATTCCCAATATCTTCCTCCCTATATGAGGTAGATTAAGTCTGCAAAGAGAAGCATTTAGTACCCCCAGAAAGGGAAGCACCATATAGTGTCCCTGATGTCAAGAAAAAGTTAATTTTCTTTGAATGGGTTCCTTACTAAGGAACAGTTTGCTCATCTCTGATCACCACATTCCCTCTGTCTCCAAACAGACAGGAAATAAAACGAGTCTCAAAGGCACGATATTTGCTGCTTATATGGTCTCTAGTGAATCCAGCCCTTGGTTTACCCCTCTTCAGGGGATTCCAGTCCACTAAGGAAAGCAGCTTGGGGTCCCCAGATTGGCCTAGACTCCATGAGCGAGGCTGCTGAGGCATTTGATACAATGAACATTGCCAAGCTGTTCATGTACCTCTTGGGGAGCTGCTAAAATGAGTCATTGCCTTTGAAGAGAATCTCCCAGAGGCAATAGCCCTGACTTCAACAAACCTGTATTCGTCTTCTGGTAAGGTTAAGGAAAGCAGCTTGTCTAGAGCAGTGATTGGAGAGCAAAAGAGTTGGTGTGTCCCCAGAAACTCTCCCCTCTAGAGAAAGGATTATCTGCACAGCAAAGTGATCTCACAGCATGTTTTTTTTTTTGCGGTACACGGGCCTCTCACCGTTGTGGCCTCTCCCGTTGCGGAGCACAGGCTCCAGACGTGCAGGCTCAGGGGCCATGGCTCACGGGCCCAGCCGCTCCGTGGCATGTGGGATCTTCCCGGACCGGGGCACGAACCCGTGTCCCCTATATCGGCAGGCAGACGCTTAACCACTGCGCCACCAGGGAAGCCCCCTCACAGCATGTTTGATTCCTCCTGACTAGTGCTGGTTATGGCAGGCTTCTCAGGTTCTATCTATATAGTTTGGTATATAGATATCCTTGAGCCAATCTTTCAGTAGACTAAGTGCCCTGTTGGTTACTCAAATGTAGTAATTTATAAGTTTCTTTAATAAATTTTCAGATGCTGCCACTCATCATCCCTATATTTGAATGCTTATGAATATTTCTATATAATTATATTTAATACTGTAAACTGTAAATGCTGTAATTTCCTTTGACCTATGTTGCAGTTAGAGATATTACTTGATCAGTGCTCTCAATGATTCATTTGATGCACACGTATTTAGTTAATTGGTTTTTTTTTTTCCTGCCTGTGTTTATATATAATATACTCTATAAGGGAAAAGAAATCAGTCTCCTCACAGCTGAGTCTGGTAAAAGTGCAATTAGGTTCTATCAGAACAAACAGCTGTCAATAATGAGTTCCAAATTAAAATTACTATCAAAGAAAGGAATCTAGACATCTGCAGGAAATGTGAAAATATTTTTATAACCAAATAGCTGAGATCTGGACAGGGGTATCACTGAGTTTTCTCAGCTGTACCTGCAGTGTATTTTGAAATATTCCCAGACTGAAAGAACACTAAAATTCACTGCATAAACTAAGCTGCATATATATTTTTTTAATGTTGGCTGCCTTTGAACAGTGTGTATTTTGATTTCATGTAATCAGCATGAACACTTTCTGTTTCAAAGTATTTTGCTGTGCCCCCGGTCATAAAATGGAGCTTAAAAATAGTTCTGTTATCTTTGAATTGTGTCTTTCCAATCAGGGTTCTATTGCTTGGATATTTTTCTTTCTGTCTTTGGAAAAAATACTTTGGGGTCTATTACACGGTATCTGATTTGTTCGTATTGGGGTTGTTTCCTGCAAAGAAAACTTGCAAGGTGGGCTTTTGGCATCTGAGGTTTATTACAAGATAATTCCATGCATTTTCAGGTATCTGGAGATAGTAAAGTATTTGGCCTTTAAAAAAATAAGCAAGTCACACATTTTTGTAAGCAGACTTTGTGCTCTCCCCTTTGCATTTAAGTTTTAAGTCAGTTAGGTTAAAAAAACCTATATAAGAATGAAAGATCAAAATTTTTTCTTTAATTTATGTATATGAACACACATATACACACACATGCATAGATAATTAGGAGTATATTTGATAATCTTTTGGCCCTCAATTACTTATAAAAATATTAGAAGAGGAGTGCCCCTGTAGCCTTGTTACCCGAAGTATGGCCCATGAACCAGCACATCAGCGTCACTTTGGAGCTTGTTGGAAATGCACAATCTTGAGTTCCTCTCCAGACTTACTGAACTGGAATCTCCAGGGCAGGGCGCAGGAATGTATGTTTTAACACTGCCTAGGTATGTGTACAGATCACTTGGATAGACATATAATGCATAAATGCCTACTGATACATCACATGGTGATTGATACATAGGAGAGGAATCTCTCATTTTGAATTTATTGAATTGAATTATATTACCTTTCATCGCTTTGGTGTCACAGTCTTGTGACTGTTTTCCATCTTCCACTATTACCCTGAATGAGAGGCAAACCCTCTCCTTTCTACTCCTGTCCTCAAATGTGACAATTATGGCATTCTAAATACACTTAATACCAGTTTTCACTAGTTAAGTAGTCATCATGTATGAATACTACACTTACTGAAAGTCATCCATCTATCTGAAACAGAGCTGACATCAGTATAACTAGTTCATACATAGGTACATGAACATCTATCTTGACAATGCTTCAAAAGCCACCTAATTCCTTTCTCTTCGGGGAGTTGAATAGCATGGGAGAGCTAACGTTTCATTAATAAAGGACAGTTATAGGCACAGCTTAGACCCTTTTTGGACCAACATTGTTGCAGCCTAAATCGATAGAATCATGGACCTTGGGTCCGTCTTGGGAGCTCTAAGGAAAACTGTCGTCTTGTTTTCAATAAAATTCCATTGCTAGAAGCATGAGTCTGGGAAAGAGGAGACAGGGACCCAAGTCTTAGCTCTGCTAATAACAGTCACATGATCCTGGTCAAATTCCTAACCCTGCCTAGGTCTCAGTTTCCTCCTTCAAAAAATCTAAGTAGGCTGAGGAGTTAGATGAGGCAATGAGCAGTACTGATGCATTAATTCAGAAACCTGTGAGTTTAAGAAGCCAGATCAGGCCTCTGGAAACACCAACACAAAGGCCTGCTGAAGGACTGCAGGATGATACAAATAAGTGAAGCAGACCCTGACATTCGGCAAATTGTACTGAGACTGAGATTCTCACTGCCTTAAAAAACCTTGTGTGAATCAAACAAAAGGACTAAATAAAACAGAGCTACCAATTTGTAACCCCTGATAAGAGCCTTGAAAACCACTGGACCATTTATGTTTATATGAAGATAATCGCATTTTAAAAAAGCAAAAACGCAAAACCAAACCCCCCCAAATCTCGTCCGTGTGGGAAAACACAGATATACTTTGCAAAACAATCGAAATAAAGTTGCTAAAGTGTGAATATTTTCCAAATACCTTTCAGTAGCTGTTCTGTTTGACTCTCTTTTAACCTGAGACAAGGGTAGCAGCATTTATGTTGCTAATGGTGAGCCTGCTGTGTGATCTGAACAGGTTGTAAACATCGTAATCTACATGATTGGTACTTTCTTTGGGTTGAGCAGCACACAACCTGTGCAGTTTTATTTGGCAGCCCTCGTTAATGGTTGTATCCACTCTCAAAATGTGGATAATTTTGTGTCATTCCAAACAAAATTTAGAATATGGATTGAACCGATATGGCCATTTACAAAGAAAATTTCAGTGAAAAAGATATAGTTCCTCATAATTCCATAGCATTACTCAATTGACCTCATTCAGATTCAAGTCAACTACCAATTATAAGAACCAGCTGAGTCTGTTTTATCTCTGCCTAATGGCCTCCTCTATCCATCTGTAAAATAAAACCTGCTATGGCATATTCAGGTGTTCTTTATATAAACATATTAGCCTTCTACTTTATCTTGAGCATCACATTTTAAGAATAATAAGGAATGTGTTTGGCAGATAACGTTGGGACAGAGCCAAGATTATACAGAAAAGTCTTTGGAGGATTTTTGAGTCAATATATTTGGGGGAAAAAGTCAGATTAGACCCATGTGGATTTTCGTTTTTTATAGGCGTTAATTCATTTTAAGAAATCCCCCTTCACCCATCTGGAAAAATAAAATGCCCTGAGGGAATATGATGGGTCTTGACCTCTCAATGTTATAGACTAGGATCCTTGTCAGGTCAGTTGTTCTATGCTTAGTCTCTGCTTCTTCTCTGCTGATGAAGTGTGAACTTTTGATCATCAGAGGATGCCGCCTAAGAGTGTAATGCACTTTTTCTTTCTAGAGTGATCAATGTACTGGATGGTCTCATCCTAACTCTTGCTTATTTTAACTGTGTACTAAGAATTCTCCTCTCTGTGCTGAAGGCCAGCACCTGATGGCACGATCAAGTCCAGGCTGCCAAGGGCTGCCAGCATCACCCTGACTTCTCCTGAGAATCCATCTCCGGGCAGTATTCCCAAGCTAGAGTGAATGAGGTTCCATCTTCTCTCTCTACTTCTTTGGATCCTCAACTGTTCACTGGTCTTTCATATTTTTATAATAGTAACTGTTTACCCACTGTTTTATATTTCTTTTTAATTCCATTATTACTGATTATATTGTCCTTGCTAAAAAAAAAAAAAATCATACACTTCATCTAAAGTGAAAGGCCTCCTTACCATCTCCATGACCAACTCCATTCTCCACCAAGAGGTAACTATTGGTATCATTTGTGTATCTTTGGAGATCGAGTTCCATGAATCAACAGGTATGCATATAAAAATATTCAATATATAACTGTATTGTGTGGATATGTAAAAAATATAAGTGTTATCATGATGTATATATCGCTCTGCAACATATTTAGAAATCTATTTTTTTTCTTGGTCAATACATGGATTTGCCTCCTTCTTTTAACTGCCCATAGTATTCTCAGTATTTATGTACTGTAGTTTATTTAACCATTTCCTTAGTTATAATAATCTGCTATTTCAAATAATGCTGCAATGAAAATCATTTTCTAAAACTCTCTGTGCATATGTGTACTATACCTCCATGAAAGATTTCTAGAAGTGTGTGTCAAAGGATGTGTGCATTTTAAATTTTCACAAACCCTGCAAAACTGCCCTCGCAAACAACTACTTAATAGCATGGATATATTCTAGTGCATTTCAATGACAGGTTGTCCAAGGATATCTTTTTAGTTTTTATTTTATAATAATATATAAAAGTGAATTAGGCAGATGAATATTTATATCCAAGAAATCTGTATAATTTCTCTGGTCATTCTAAAGAGATGCCAGAGGATGTAATACTAAAATAGTTATGCGTCTGTTTTTTGTAGAGAGCCCTAAATATTCTAGAGATGCCCAGAATAGCTGTATATTAAGCCAAATGTTAATTTTTGTCAAAAAAAAGCGAAGCGTTTCAAAACAGCAGTCATATCAGGATCACATCTCAGTTTTATCAGGATAGTCATCTGATTAATCTTATAAGTCTCAGTTATAAAACTCAATCCATTCTATTAGATTCCTTTTTTAATAGTCTTGCAGTTCATAAATGCCATTCTTTTTTCGGAACTATAATATCCAATCAAAGCACGAGCTAATATACATATGAAATGCTCACCATGATTTGGGGGCCATATTGTACTGTCTTTGCACCCAACTAAATGATCTGTAAAATCTTCTAATTCTGTTGTCTGTCTTTGCCATATCATTGAAGTATCAGTAAAGGGTCAGCATTAAAACTCCACCAGATTAATCAGAAAAGCCAACTTTTAAGCACATACCCAGAATGATTTTAGTACAAAATAGCCCCCTCGTGCCTCTTAATGTTTTCCTTTTGCACATTACTACCGTATCACATCACGGGACATTAAGCATATTTCAACTCCTGGGACTAACTCAATCATGTTTTTAGAAATTGAAAACAAATGTTGTAACTGGATGAATGCTAATGGTGAAGTAATAACAATTTCCTAGTAGGCGTGTTTGTTTAGTGGATTGCCTAGTTTTTCAGCTTGCAAACACTGGAATGTCTATCACTCACTGAAACCTTTTTTTTTTTTTTTTTTTACGGCAAGAGTTTGTCAATAATTTGGTTTACCTTAGTGGAATTACTGTCCTCACCCGAAGGTAACTTAGAAAGTTGGTTTTACTCCAAGGGTAACAGAGACCAACCTAATCCTAGACTCGATTTAAAAGTGCTGTCCTCCTCCCTTCTTGCTGGAATTTTCTGTAACATAATAAGTGTCCCGAATTGTGCTGGCCTCAGCCTGAAACACAGGGTTATGCACTCTTCTTTTTTTCCCAAAGATATTTAGAAAAATCTGTCTTTGTGCTTGGCAACTACTCCGACAGAAGATAGATAAAAATAAGGGTGGTTTATCAGTTTTGCTGTTCTTATCATGTTTCACGTTGAAGGCTGTTGAAATGATGAAAAACAAACAGCACTAAATAGGGTTCCATCATTATCGCCGCCATGAGGAGCTAAGTTTTTCAGGATCAAAGAAAAATGCATTTGCTTTTAGAACTACAATTCTTCATTTTGATAGGTGCACTGCACTCAGATACTGATGGGTGAAAAATAGAGCAAATTGGAGAAGGAAGTAAAATGTGTGCTGCTGCGGGAACTTGGAAATTCAAACAAAAGTAGGCTGGCATTCTTTTAAAAGCTCTGAATGTTCAACGTTCAATTTCTTAAGAAAAATGTGGTGCCTGAGGTTTGTTATTTATGAGCAACTGGAGTAAAACATAAGCACAGGTTGATTCCATCTCATCAAGTTATAAGAACTCCCTTTATCTTTATAAACATGTAGCAAAGGAATACTCCCATGCAGGGGCCTTTGGGGGAATGTTCCTGTACATGCTATTGATCCAGAAGAAGACAACATTTTTAAACTTACGTTTTTTAAAAATTTGCAACTCAAGTTGAGCACCTTTGTGTTCCCTGGCATGGAAATTGCCAGGAGAAACTGTCAAACGCAATAGAGACAAGGAAGCTGTTGTTCTTCCCCTAAAGGAGAGTATCAACTGGCATAAAGATAATAACCAGAAAACAAAAATAAGGTATGGCAGTTGCCAATAAAGTGGTATAAATTGTCATAAGGATCCAAAGAGAAATAAACCAAGGGTAAAGTCTTGGTCAAGGATGCAGCATGTGAGTTGAGTCTTGAAGGAAGGTAGATATCAACATGTGGACACAATAAGGAGGACAGAGAGCCTGCATAAGCAAAAGCCCAGAGGCGGGAAAGCTTAAAATACGTTTAAATCTCCTGGTTCTGAGGGAAAGGTGTGACTCTTACAGTAAAAGTGTTGTTATTACCTGAGAGCCATGCAGATTTAATGATGGGACCAGTGCCTCATCCAGATGAAACTATTGAACCTCTAAGTTAATGAAAAAACCCACAAGCACTTGGGGTAAAATTGCTACTAAAAGACAAAAAATAAGACTGGCCTATGACTTCTTCAAAATACAAAGGAAGACCGTGGAGCAATATATTTAGAGTTTGAGAAGATAATATTGGAGCCCAGTAATCCTGCACATAGCCAAGTTGCTGGCCCTATGTAAAGGCAAATAAAGAGCTTCTCAGATATACAAGACATCAGAAATAATACTACCCACGCATATTTTATATGAAGCATTATTCAAAGACGTAGTCTAGCAAACCAATAAAGGTAACAAAATAAAGAACTCAAGAATAGATGAGCCGTGTCATAAAGGTAAACTATGAACGAGTAAAACAGAATTATTTTAAACAATTGCTGTTAATAGAGTTATAGATGTAATAAAAATTTTCAACAATCCTTAAAATGGGAAATAAATGTGTAGAACATGCCCTTTTTCCCTCACTGCCTTGCAGCCACCCTGGCTTCCTTTTAATTACTCCAATATACTAAGCTATTTTCCATTCCAGGGTCTCTTCTTGGGATATTCTTTCTCCTCAAAAGCTTTCCCACCCATCTTCACTCAGCAAACCATTCCTTGTCCTTTAGGTATTGTATTAGTTCGCTAGGGCTGCCATGACAAAGTACCACAGACTGAGGGCCTTAAATAATACAACTTTATTTTTTCACAGTTCAGGAGGCCAGAAGTACGAGACTCAGGTGCCATCAGGGTCGGTTTCTGGTGAGACCTCTCTTCTTGGCCTAATTTACCATGGTCGCCTTCTAGCTGTGTCCTCACACGGCCTTTCCTGCATACTTGTGCACAGAGAGGTCGGTCTCTGGAGTCTCTTATATTCTTACAAGGTCACCAGCCCTACTGGATTAGGGACCCACCATTATGACCTCATTTAACCTGAATTACCTCCCTAAAGACCCTCTTTTTGAACAGTCACAGTGGGGGTTAGAGCTTCAACATATGAATTTTGAGGAGACGCAATCCAGTTCCTAACAGCTATCAATTTAAATGACACTTCCTCAAAGGTGCTCTTCCAGGATTCTACACATCACAACAGTTGTTGACATTTATAATTATATATTGATTCATATGATTATTAATATCAAATTCCCCCACTACACTGCCCTCTCCACGAGGCAAGGATCATGTTTTTTCTGTTCACCACTTCCCCGATATCTTAGCACATGATAGGCACTCAGTAAACATTTGTGGGCTAATAGCCTGCAGAATCTCAGGAAAGAGTATAGTACAGCAAATGAGGATGGAAGAACAAAGTAATGAGCATTTCCTGTCTGTCCCTGGGTGGTGGTACGAATAGATGAATTTGGATAGTCTCTGTGCTGGTAATATGTAACCACCAGCTTGGGATGGCAGGGGTTGGAGGTAGGGAATAGTATTGGTCAATTATGTTGGTGTAAGTACTCCCACAGTGGCAGATTCCAGGCTACAAATATGACATCACTGAATCCAAAAGCTGGGGAGAGATACTCAGTAGCATACCATTATATAATATTTTCACCTGAAGGGCATAAATGTAAAATAATTAAGAAGCAATGTATTTTGAGTGTTACCTTTATTTTTAATATAATCATTTAAGCAGGATTTCTGAGAATTTAACAACTGACTTTTGCCAGCTCTGGCACACCGCTGATGGATAGATGAATAAAACTGTAGAAACTGAATGCGTAGAAATTTATAATTTGTTATTGTGCAGGGCAAAAGGCAAAAACAATGCAAGCGGATCCTTAAGTTTTAGACCCGAATGACCCAAATCTGAGCAGAGAAGATGTTGATTATTCTTGGTATATGTTTATTTCTAGAGAGACCTGAGAGCAGTCTGAAATACAGGTCTCCCTTATGCTCAAAGAAAGGGCTGTTACTTTAGGAATCGTTTGTTTTAAGATGATTGCTGAACCATGAAGGAGAATGAGAGAAAGGAGGACAGAACTTTGGGGATATTATCTCCATTTTGGGGGCTGGCAGAAATACGTAAATTAGAGAAAGAGATTCAGATGGAAGAATCCAGAGAAGTCGGAGGATGAACAGCACCGGGGTCAGATAGAAAAAAACATTACAGGGCTTCCCTGCTGGCGCAGTGGTTGAGAGTTCGCCTGCCGATGCAGGGGACACGGGTTCGTGCCCCGGTCCGGGAAGATCCCACGTGCCGCGGAGCAGCTGGGCCCGTGAGCCATGGCCGCTGAGCCTGCGCGTCTGGAGCCTGTGCTCCACAACGGGAGAGGCCACAACAGTGAGAGGCCCGCGTACCGCAAAAAAGAAAAAAAAAGAAAAAAACGTTAACATACTGAGGCACAGTCTAAAGAGCTGCCAGTAGATTTCTGAAGATGACATTTAGAGTTGATCTTTGATTTTGGTTTCCAACGTGATAGAAATTCTACACTTTCCTAGAGTCAATGGAACCATTATGTGAGTCACAGATCTTTTTGGCTAATTTCATATGCAACATGTTTCAGGTTATTTTGTATTTGAGATCATTACAAAATCTCCTGCCTTCCTACCATCAACCCAAAGGGGAGTATCTGATGTTCATCATAATCCCTCAATCAGAGTCATAGAAACCAAGGAAGAAAGGCTTTTCAAGGAACTTTCATTAGGGAGAGTTAAGCACTACTAAAGGAATGTTATAGAGGGATGGGTCACAAGAAAGTTTCCATGTTTGTCAATTGTTGCTTACCCAGATGGCAGAAAGACATGTGAAGTAATGGTGATGCCCTGAAATGGGGTGCTAAAGTTTAGCATCTCAGAACTTGCATTTGAGTCCCTATTTGGCCATTTACCATTAGCTATAGGACTTCAGGGAAGTTCCCGAATGTTGTGAATCATTGAAGGGGAAAAGAAACTGACAAGACATTTGCTGAATACCTCCAGGACGCCGAGCCCTGTGGTGAGAGGGCGTTTCACTGCCATCTCATTTACCTTGAGAATACGTGTGAAAGCAGAAACTTCCTCAAATGTAAAGTATTATTATTGGAAATATGGGGAGGAAAGGAAGAAAAGCTTGAGGGGGTAGATTAAAGCAAGATTTTGAAAGCCTGATCTCAAATGATCCTGTGGTGATTCTATCAAAAATTTCCCGGCATTAACATTTCCTATTTCTTGTTGTCAGCTTTAGAGGTAGAATTTGTAGATGGAGTTTGTACCTACAAAGCGACTGCATCTTTCTTCATGTTTGCAAAACACTCTGTATTTTTAATTCAGCCTTAAAACTTACTAGATAATTAACGAGTGAATTAGCACTATCATGATTTAAGAACAATAGAAAAACGAGAGGTTAAGTGACTGTCTCAGGGACACCCAGCCACTGGTATCTGTAAAAAGTATTTTGAACCTCAGGGTCTTGCTTCAAGCTAAGAGACACGTCTAACATTTAAAAGCCCCAAGAACTCTTCATCATAGAAAAGAGGTAACATGTAAGTTCCAGGGACACTTTCTTCCCTCTCTTCCATATGAACAGCAAGATTGGGCTGTTAACAATATTTTGTGTTTGGAGGAGGAAAAAATAAGTTTTGCACAAGTCATAGCCTCTGTTCTTTGTTTCTTTTCTTCCCACAATTCATGAGGTAGACACAGGCACATGTTTGATTTTTTTCCTTCCTCGTTTTTTTTGGGAAAAAAAAATGAATTATTATCACCATGAAGAGGTTGATATTGTTAGGGTCTGGAGTTATCCCTACCAATTTTGCAAGATTCTGTAGTATCTTTTTGCCAGAATACAGAACCATGCATCATCCAGACATTTGGAACGGCCCCCGATGCATATTTGGAGAAAATACTCCTGCCACTGTCTAGATTGGACTTGATTCATAGGGTTCAGTTACATGGCTTACAGTGTGTCTTCCACTAGGTAGAAATGCATGAAATTGTATCTAGATGGAAGTAATACACAATTAGAAAGACAACACAGAAAAAGGAAAAAGATTTACTTAGTCTTAGAACCCACCAAATGTGGAGGCTGCCTCTGTCTTCCAGGCTAATTCTTACCTAGTTTCTTTATTTGCAGTGTGATGGCTTATCAGGAGACCAAGATGTGGAAACCACTCAAAGCATTTTCCTGTCTCCTTTTTCCCTATCAGACACTTTGTGGAGTCTTCAGGTATTCTCCACATAGTTCTGAACCTTTATCAAATGTAGGATTTCTTCCACTGACTGAGGGATCCTGTTACCAAAGCTGGATAGGATGCTCATTATACAAGGCCTCTCATGCCAATCACTAAGTCATTCACTTCTTCACAAACATCATTGCACACTGACTGCGTGCTTGGTGCAGGGCACAGAAAACAGAAAATGCAGTTCCTGCTCTCAAGATATGCTCATTATTTGCAGACAGTGGCCCTACCAGACTAACTAATAATACGATGTGACTGGGACTGTAGGGTGGTATTTAAGACAACAGGGATCTGGGACAGAGGGTGATTATAATCCTGCTGGGGGTATGGGGGAGGGAGAAGGTGGGGAGTGTAAGGGAAAACTTGCCATCTTACAGGTTTCTTTGGTAAAACTAACAAAAGAAAAGGGGACTTCGTGGATCTCAGTGCATCGGGTTTCTAATTGTTTTGTGCTAGGAAATGTGCTATCATCTCTCAGACTCTTTTTCCCGAAGGCTTTTGCATTACACTTCAATGGCATGTCACTTTGTGGTTTAAACCCTGAATGGAGTCTCTGACTAGATACTGACAGTTTTTACATCTGACAAGACAAAAAAAGTAAACAATTTTTAAATAGTGGTTATATCCTATTTCCGCATAAACTAGTATCTGAACCTCAGGGCTTCTATGTGGAGGCTGGGTTTGATCTATGCTGTTCAGTAGTTACATAAAGGTAATATTTGTTACAAAATGCTCACTTACCACCTACAGCCACTTGGCAGTTGAATCAGGTACCCTAGTGCTCAGTAAACTCATTTATACGAAGTTTTGGTACATCCCTTGCACTGGTGCTTCACTAGGCCTATGAAAATTTTACATGCAGCTCCCAGAGCCATTCTATTTCTTTTGCTATTTCAGTCTCCTCAGTTCCCCATCCTTTCCTGTCCTTCAAAACTTGGTTCAAAAGCCACATCATCCACAAACCAACACACCGTTTTTTTCTTGTGTTATAAATATTTATGTGAAGTATTATCTCCGTTGATAATCTGAGCTCTAGGTAGGATCTAAGTCACCTTAAATGTTGTAACCCCTATGTTACTCAGCAAAATACTTCACTGCTCATTGAATGAAGAGATGGATGTATCAGTGCACAGGTGGACAAATAAATGAGCACATAGAAATACAAATGACGGGGAACACTGGTACGTAGTGAATGAAGGAGGCTGTCTGTTGCTTGGTGTCTAAGGTGCTGATATATAACCTATTCCTGTTGATTACATGTTTCCCAGCCAGGTAAGCATCCATGATCAGAACGAGAAAAACATTTGGATTCAGCCATACGTGACACATAAGTGGACTCACCCAAAAGGGTCTGATAAAATTAGAGACAATAAAAGGCTTACCTTGGATTTAAGAACACAGATGTGTGATTTTGTTAGTATTCTTTCCCACACTCGAGGAAATTCCAATGTTCCAACCACCGGACTCCGTAATCCAGTTCAGTGAATTAGGTTATCTCGTTGGCGGCAGAACTTGTGCTTCGTTGACCTCTCACCTCCTCTTCTTTGAATCAGTTCCCACCAACTGGAGAACAACGCAGAAGTCCATATAAGTAATGGAGTTTAAAAAAATGCCTCAGAGCTTCTTCAGTAACAAAGACTGAGGCTTTTATTTTCCCACACAGAATACTTGAATTTCACCTAAAATTTCAAAATACATTCAACTCTGGAAGAAAAAGGAGTAAAAGCGAGAAGCACACCCACACTCTCTAGTGATTGCTTTTTATTAAGAATTTCTTTCCATTGAGAAGACACTCCACTATTTTGAGTATGCAGCAACATTTTAATATTTTAATTACACACTTCCCACTAGATTGGTTTTAAAACTTCCTCGCTGAGTTTTAGAGTGTGAAATGTTTCAAGTTGAATGATTTACTAGTTTTCTTTTTTTTTCTTTTTTTAATAAATTGAACTAAAATAGACTGACATAGTTTGTAAAAAGATAAAGCCTAGTTTGATCTTGACCAGCTTTAAAATATCTTTTAATGTAAAAAGCCTAAATGTGTTTTTTTCATAATAATTTCAAACTAATGTCTGCTTTGTGTTACGTGATGAAGGAGCACAGTAGTTATAGATTTAATAATTTTACATTTTGGAACCAATCACCTTTTACTTGTTAATTTGTTCCCTACCCTTTGGTTTAGAATGCCCCCAAATCATCACAGTAGCTATTTGAGTAGAATTAATGGATTTAAAACGTTGTTAATTAAAAGTAATGAGAATAATGTTATGATGTGTTGGTTCCCCAGGAGGTTCATTTGGACCTTTATTTTCTCTGTTTTCCTTGTAGCGCGGGAGTTGGCCGGACTGGCTGTTTCATTGTGATAGACGCCATGTTAGAAAGAATAAAGCATGAAAAAACTGTAGACATTTACGGCCATGTAACTTTAATGAGAGCCCAGAGGAATTACATGGTTCAGACAGAAGACCAGTACATCTTTATCCACGATGCACTGTCGGAGGCAGTGACTTGCGGGGATACCGAAGTGCCGGCTAGAAACTTGTATGCCTACATTCAGAAGCTGACACAAAGAGAAACAGGAGAGAATGTCACAGGGATGGAGCTCGAATTTAAGGTATGATATTAGATGTGATGTGGTAATTCAGGAACAGTCATTCTGGAATTGTCCTTCTGAACCTTTCAAATTTGTGAAGTTACAAGATTCACCTGACCTTCTCCCTCAGGTGTCTGACTGTAAAACACTTTCTTCCTCCTTCCCTTTTCTATCCTTTGCTTCCTAATAATACCTAGAGCTCTTTTGTACCCTAATTTAAACTGAGAGCTCATACTCTCAGAACATAATATTTAAAACTTCCATAGTCTATATGGACTCATTAGGTAGAAGTGAAAAGCAGTACAGTTGGAAGAGTCCTTTGCTTAAAAGCAAACAAAATCTTTGTATCTAATGAGGGAATCTTGGGTACGCTGAAGTCACGCTACAGGCTAAAATTATCTTTGATTTTTTTCTTTTTTCCTACAACAGCGTCTAGCCAGTTCTAAAGCTCACACCTCAAGATTCATCAGTGCCAATCTTCCATGTAATAAATTCAAAAATCGCCTTGTTAATATTATGCCATATGAATCCACGAGGGTATGCCTGCAGCCTATCCGAGGAGTAGAAGGATCTGATTACATCAATGCCAGTTTTATTGATGGATACAGGTATACACTCTTGCTCCCCTGACAGTCCAAAGCCTTGATATTTACATGTGCGCTAGTTTCACAGCCAGCATGAATTTCATCTCAATTCAAAGTGTCTTCTTTCTGCGGAGGTCAGCATCCAGTCCCTTGGTATTCGCTTTTTTATTATTTTAGAGAGGAGTAAGAAGAAGCAGTCACAGAGTTTTTCATCTGTCCATGTGCACTCTTCTTTCAGAAGTCATTTGGATGTGGAAGGAGTTAATAAAGGCACTGTTTGTACCACATTATGTAAATTCAGTAGATTGTGTAAGAGTCATTTCTACAAAATGAAGTTGCACAACTAAGTGTTTCTTAAGTGATTGGTATGACACATGAAATTGAGCTGTTAGCATTGCTCTGAAGTTTACATAACAATGATAAAGACATACATCATAATATTAACAAAGCAATTTATTTTGCAGAATCCCCCGAATGTATTAAATGTTCTTATTTGATTACACAATCCTAATGGGAATTTACTGCAATAGCATTAATAATGTTTTCATTTTTTATTACCTGGTTTGATGTTTACATATCAAATGCGAAGCCTTTGCATGTTTTCTGATGACTTCAACATGCTCTTTTCGTTCTCTGTGATTCAGACAACAGAAAGCTTACATCGCTACCCAGGGGCCCTTGGCGGAGACCACCGAGGACTTCTGGCGGATGCTGTGGGAGCACAATTCCACCATCGTTGTGATGCTCACCAAGCTGCGTGAGATGGGCAGAGTGAGTGTCTCCTTATAAGACACTCAGACCACAAGAGAAATGAGGATTTCATTTTAAAAACCCGAGTGCCAGCGTCATTTCTTTGAAACACAGAGTACTCCGGACGTGTTCTGGGCCATTCATTACTGTGTTGAATTTTAACTTGCAAAGCCATATCAAGTTCTTTCATTTGTGTGTTTTGAAGAAAGAACTGGTACTTTTGTTCCAGTGAAGCACAATCATAGAGACAAATACGTCTGACTTGTTTTGACTCTCAATGTGTTCTTACTTCCTTTCGCTCTGGACAAGCTAGGGCTTGGGTGCCATCATTACTCTGTATGAAGGAACTTGACTTTTTTCATCTCTGAAGCAAATTTTTACCTGCGCATCTTCCACTCCCATTAAACTGTTGGAAAGTTACGTAGTTTTTCTAAGGATATAATCTGGTAACCTCAGGTTTACTTTTAAAAAATGATTCTTCTGAAAAATATATAAAATAGCGTTAGAGACACCTAAGGACCTACCACTTAGATTCAATAGATACAAGCATTCTGCCATATGTGCTTCAGATGTTTTCTTTCTCATCTTTGTATAAACTCAATGGTAGAGATGCATCCAAAACCCAACTTTTTAGAGCCCCCAGAGAGAGTGAAAAAATACCAACTAGGAAAGTAACTTGACTTTTCTGATTTAGTTATTGAAGTCATTAAAACTGCGTGGGCTCCAGGTTCCTCAGCTGACGGAGACTGGACTAGGTCAATTCAGAGGTTTCTTTCTGTGTTCACACTTGATGGTTCTCTTCATTCCAAAACACAGTGTTGATCAATGCATGAGTAACGTGACTAGCATTATGTCCGAGGACTGACGTAATTAATTGTCTAACTTGTAAGTATGAAGATGCTTACCCTATTGAAGAATTCAGTCAACTGATGTGTATTAAGCACCTACTGGATGCCAAGTACTATGCTTGATAACATGCACAAATATTGAACCACATGATTTCCCTATCCTCAGGGAACCTATGGTTTCAAAGAGAAAATGAGTCATATGCGATTGGAATCACCTTAAATTCTAAAACTGTATTAGTGAAAGAAAGACATTAAATATATAGATACATGATAAACAAAACTTTATTTACACTTTACGTAGCTTGACATTAATCTTTTTTTTTTTTTTTTAGGAGAAATGTCACCAGTACTGGCCAGCAGAACGATCTGCAAGATACCAGTACTTTGTTGTAGATCCCATGGCTGAGTACAACATGCCCCAATATATACTAAGAGAATTCAAGGTCACAGATGCCAGGGTAAGTTGGCACAGTCTTATGCTCTTAACCATTAACTGAAAAGTAGCCTAAAATGCATCCCCGGGAGAAATATTTTCCAAGTGACCATACTCCCAAAGTGAAAAGAAATCACTCATCCTGGAGGATTTTTTTTTTAAACATAAGAGTAACTTCTCCTGTCCTGTAAGGTTTCTCACAAGCCCAGGCTTGGCTCACATTCAAATGTAGCATCTGGCAGCCCAACTTTGGGGACGTGCTTGGTGAGTGTGTGTGCCGGGAAGCATTTATTGATTGGTTGGCCGTGCTTACATTCACCTCCTCAGCTTATTCTCTTTGGAGCTTTTTTGACTTCTTCATTACTTGAGGCTGTAAATATGTTGTTGTTTTGCTAAGCCCTTTAGGTCATGTTGGCTTGGAGGTTAATTTGGTATGATTTTAAAATTGCTGAGCAAATGGCATTCTTTAGAAGAATCTGACAAGCTTTACACATTCTAATTTGATTCCTGGCATGGTTTATTCCTCGGTGTGCTAATGTGTCTGTCCATGAGAGCTGTGCACCCACGACCCTTGTTGGCTAATTTTCATTCTGCATTTCTTATCTAGATTGCTGAGTGCAAGGTTCAGCCCTGATGTAAGATGTTCTATGCATAAACTTTAATATCCTTGCCTTTGGCCACTTTCAAACCATGATTACAAAGACATCTTAGGAGAGAGTGGGGTCAGTCCAAAGCCCTGCTTTGTTTTTGGAACTGTCACAGTGGGTGGGTTGAATAAAACTGTAGGGTAGAGCTATTTACTTGATCCATTGTTTTTGTTGGAAAGCAGCTTTCTCAACCAAGACTCATGTTTAGAGATTGTCTACTAATCCCCAAAGCCTGGCCCTGGCTGTTGACCTAAAGTGAAAGAGAAATTGGTTAGCAGGCTGCTTGGCCCAGGTGACAGACCTGTTAATCCCAGAAAGTCTGAAGTCTTAACTACTCTGAAGGTGACTATACTCAAGACAGCAGTTAAGTCCCTAGGTCTCGTTTTGAGTTGCCCAAGCAAGCGTGCCTTGGTGACACATTGTTTTTTAAAAAAAAAAAAGGAAAAAGCAGGTCCTTTCAGAATCTGAAGCTAGATATGTGAGTGAAAACTCTGAGTGCATTCCAAGCGAACTCACCAACCATTTCTGACGACAAAGTGTAGGAGCCAGGCTCTGCAAATGGCAGAGACAAGAAACACTGAAGCAGGAACTTGTTCATATGTTTTGTTTTGAAGCTTCTGTGTGATTGTATAATTTTCTTAGCTGCCATAGCATTTGCTGTTTGTGCTCCTAGTATGTTTCTAATCTCAACTTCCCAGTTTAGAAAGCAAGGTGGCACTTGAGAATACAGTATTGTTAAACAGGTAACCTTTAAATGGAGTCAGGTGGTCTCTCCTCTAAATCGTAAAGGTCTGTACACATGCTGTTAAAAACAACTATGGTCAGAAATGAAATCCCCAGGACAAGCAGAGGAAGACAAATCTGTATTACCTAGCCTCTGGCTTCCCTTCCTGTGCTTTTCAGACCTTTTCTAGAATCAAAAGGAAGTAAATCATGCTTCCATGGTAACCTTCCATAAGTTTGTTATGGGGCCAAGCAGTTACTTTCATATTTGTCAGTATTCTCACAAACTTGATGTGAGCTCCCAATTTATTTCTATTCCCAAATGATTCCAGTCAGGAATATGCCCTGTTCGTATGGAAACCACCAGGCTGGTTGGTACGTGTCCGTCTCGAGTTGGGCCATCCCCTCTTCTCCATATAACTGAATGAGAAGGATTGGGTCTCTGTCTACTTAACCAAAATCTTGGGAACTTGCACATCTATATCCAAAATGACTTCAGTGTGGAGAGAGTTGTTACAAAAGTGGAAAGGAGGACCAAACTGAAGCCTTAACTAGGAGCGGGGACTCCTCAAATAGAATCAGCCCCTGTAAACTTGGAATTTGCATTCTCTCTCTCTCTCTGTTGATTGAGGGAAGAAAGCTGATGGTCATAATCGTTATTCCTGCTTCTGTAAACAGAGGGTCCCTTCTGCTTTTGTTGTGCTTCCAAAAACACTGTGCAATTCCAGAAGGAATCAGAAGTCCCTTAGTGTCTTCTTTTGAAACCATTTATACTTCATGAATCAGAGAAATTTTGCCTAATCACTTTAGGAAAGATATACTGCTCCTGTATCTAGCTTTTGGGTTGTCCGTGTTAAAGCCCCGCACAGACACCTCAGTTCCTGTGGTCAGCCAGGAAGAGTTCTTTTTCAGAAAACAACATTTATCTACTAATAATCTCTCCTGTCTCCTTGAGGGACACTTCACTTCCTGCTCAACAGCACAGTCGCCTGGTACACGCTGTGTATACTGCCTTGGCTAGAAATAGTATACCTCTGAGACGTGTGGGGCATCCAGGTTAAATCCAGCTACCCAATTTGCGTCAGATCCTTTCAGTGTCACTAGTTGTCATTTGACAATGTTGCAAATAAGCAAACACAGCAGATGTGAAGATATCATGACAATAGCAAAATCTCTGGTCTGGATGACATGCCTGGATGTTCCTTTCAGTATTAAGAAGTTATTGGATTCTGAAAATTTTGAAATGGAGTGTATATGTTCCACTTTGGTTTTGAAGGCAAACTTTGGGGCTCAGAGCATTTACTAACATGGGAACTAGGTGGCTTTTTATGAAAGCTCAGGTTTTTAATGGGCATTGTGAGAGTAAAGAAATTTGCAATTTAAATATATGTGAATGTAGACAGTGTTGATAGCAGGTAAGATACTAACTGACTAATTTTCTAGTTAAACATGTTTCTAACTTTTTCTTCCCTTTTTTGGAAAAAATCATGCCTGCTGTTGTGGTCTGTGCACTGGCTGAATCCTCCTGGCGTCCTCCTTTGCGGTTGGATATGTGGCTTTCTCTCTAAAGGACGGGCAGTCCCGAACCGTGAGGCAGTTCCAGTTCACTGACTGGCCAGAGCAAGGAGTGCCAAAGTCTGGAGAAGGATTTATTGACTTCATTGGCCAAGTCCATAAAACAAAAGAGCAGTTTGGCCAAGATGGACCCATTTCAGTCCATTGCAGGTGAGAATCAGGAATGATGAGTTTCCATTTGTGCTGAATGCAATAACTTTGAAAGTATGTACTACTGTCTATTCATTGTTGGTACCAATTTATTGTGAATCTGCATAACTGAAATTTTATTTTTATTTTTCTCAGAAGTGTATTGTAAACCCTAAAGCAAGGACTCATTTCTCTTTCTTTCCACAAAGTGAAAATAATCAGAGGAAGATTTTTATCTTCAAATTTTGCCTCTTGTAACAAAGAACCAAACTGTGTTTTCTTTGCCTGTTTTACCGTAACAGGAATTGTTTGTACACCACCGAGTGATAATTTGTTCAGTTTATCATTCCTCACTTGTTTTGCTTTCATAGCATTACCCTGATAATTATCTTTCTGTATCTTTCTCCTATGTTTGCCTTCTTGAGAAAACCATAAATAGTTATTAAGCCTTAATAACAATACTAATTCTTTTCAGTCAATAAGTGATTAGAATGGTACCTCAGTTAAAATTGCAATTTGCTTGAAAATTGTTGCTATATCAGAAAATGAAGCACCTTCAAGTTAATTATTTTCAATAGTTTCCACGGCATTTTATAATTCAAGTCATTGAAGCTAACAGAAATAGCAAGTAAACAGTTCAGAAAGGACAATTACCATAAATTTAGTGCTTTTGGAAGTTACTATGCAAAAACCTTCTAGCAAAAGGAATTCACCTAATATGTTTTAGTTTCAGTTTGTAATCTCTTTATGGTCAAAATCTTGAAAGAGTTCATTAAAAATTTTACTTTGCTTCCCCCCCAGAATCCCAAACTACAGTTCTTAGTGACATGGGAGACAGGTCGCAAAACAGGAGAAATATTAGACATGGGCTTCAAAACATCTGAGCTCTAGTCCCACTACTATCATCATGTAGCTCTGTGACAGTAGGGAAATTTCTCTAGACCTCAGTTTTCTCAGCTGATCTCCAAGACCCCTTCTGGGACACACAGTGTGCTATTAAATGAGAAGCAGACCTTATTTATACACATTTGCTGTGTGTTGAGCTTATCCAAAGTTCTTTGCTCTAGACCACCAAAGAGCATGTAGGAAATGATGCAGGGACTCGATATTCAGACAAAGTGGGTGGTATATACGGGACTTGAATTACCTGGATATCCCCCTTAATTTTCCACATAATTTGCCCAAATCCTAATCCAAATTTTCCAGTATAAGCTATAAAGAAAAGAATATGTTCAACACATTTTTCTTTAACTTCAGGCATTCCCATAAGTATAAATAAGTGTGTGTATGCATGTGTCTCTTTTCATTGCTTTTGTCACAAAATTATTTGTATATACAAAGATTCCTTTGCATACTATGACATGTTATTCATATACCTTAAAGACTTCCAGATATCTTCTCTTATCTGGGGATATTTTAAAAATACCACTCATTTATAGCTTATTGAAAACAGGATAAAGTCAATAAATTTGGAAGTTGTAAGGCCAGTGTCTGTTATTTTCTTGAAAGCACCTAGTAGAAAGCCAGAAACCCTATATTTTTGTTACATTTGAGCGAGCAAAGCAAGGTAAGATAGACTCTGGAGCACCTGGACCATTCAACAAAAAGATCATAAATCACAGTCTCTCAGGATTAAGAGAGACTTTCAAGGTTGAAAGGGACCTTCAAGGTCATCTACTCCAGCTTAACAGAGAGCCTTGACTGCGCCTGGTTATCCTTAGTCACTCCGTAAAACCTGCCTATGGATTTTAAAGCTTCACTTACATTTCTGTTAGGACTCTTTAGAAAACCCAGTTTATAAAGGGACACACTATTTATATATCAACTACATCCCGAAGTAAATGAATCCATCCATTTTCTACAGCCTGTACCCAAGCATTACACGTGCCATTTAATTAGGATCCAAAAATGTAGGGATTTTTCAGATTATTCACTCTTTTCCTCATTACCTAAACCTCCAGATGCTTTCCTACTTCCTAAGAGCACAAAAGCTATGAATTAATTTTCTTCTCTTGCTGCTGTTACAATTCTGGAATCATCTTAAAACATTAAAGAAAACAGAAACTCAAAACCTTGCTAACGTGGTGGAAAGAATCCTGGTGTTTTAGCTACTGAACATCTAAAAATAGTAGATAAGTGTATAGCTCAGTGGCTCTTAACCACTGTGTTTTTTTTCTTCTTCTTCTTTTTTGATTTTTTTCCAGTTTAGAGACCCCTTTGATAATCTGTTAAAGTTGTAAGTTTCAGAAACAAAAAAATATATATATATTTACACAATCCATACATATAAGATATTCATAGACCCTTCCAAAGACTAAATGAGGATCCCATGTCAAAAATCCTGTTATATTGATAGAATCTCCTTTCTCATATCAAAACTGATGTCTGAATTTGAATAGTCTATATACCTTCATATTTATTTTTACGTCTAGGTGATGGGACATGTTGCACAGATTCTTAAGTGACTACAAGAAAATCTGAAGGCACCCAGTTTGTCTTACCTTATCTGAATTATTTCAAATGTAGAGAACAAACGTATGGACACCAAGGGGGGGAAGTGGCGGGGGAGGGGGTGGTGGTGGCATGATGAATTGGGCGATTGGGATTGACATGTATACACTAATATGTATAAAATAGATAACTAATAAGAACCGGCTGTATAAAAAATAAATAAAATTCAAAAAAAATGAATTATTTCATACTTTAAAAATATTAAGCAGGCAAAGTCTAAAATTTCAGGATCTACGTGAAGAGTATAAATCTGTATTTTATTTACCATTCCTTTTATCCATTTATTTTATGTTTCCTGGCCCTTTCCAAAATGACATATAATCCCAGTTGAAAGGTTATTATATTTTATAAGACTTAGTCCTAATTACTCCACATTCATTCTCACTTGTTATCATGGCACACTGTCTTAAGAGTAATCATTTCATGAACCCAACACCACATTTTCCTGAACATTGCTGTAGTAGAACCCAATGTAATATGGAAGCTGGTGGACATACGTCCACCTCCAAGTAAATGTGGCCGAGACCGTGAGTGTCTCATCCAGTAATGTTGTCTTTGTTATTATGACAGTGCGGGCGTTGGAAGAACTGGAGTCTTCATAACACTAAGCATTGTTTTGGAAAGAATGAGATATGAAGGAGTAGTAGATATCTTCCAGACTGTCAAAATGTTAAGAACGCAACGACCAGCCATGGTGCAGACAGAGGTGAGAAAAATCTCCAGGAGTTTGTTTGTCACATCTCAAGAACCAAATAATACATTTTGTTTGCCAAGATCTCCTAGAGTCCAGAGACTCTCAACACCAGAGGCAAAATGCAGGAAAATACTGTAGGAAAAGCATCCAGTTGTTTAATATTTTTGAACCTCATTTTCCCCCTTTGTAAATGGGAGTGACAGTGTCAATGTCTTAGAGCTGGTTTGGAAGTTATCTAAGATGACGTATTAGATTGAACCATGTTAAATTGTCACTGTTTGGGGCCTATAAAAATGGCAATTTCATATAATTCATTATATATATATATACATTAATGTGATATACATTGCACAAATTTAATATATGTAAAAAGCCCAATGGTAGATAATATACCTGGTAGATAATAGACCCTTGGCCCATTTTATGCCTCCATTCTCCTTCTATATGCCTAGGTATTATCAACTGCTCTATATTTCATTTCTTAATAATGGTATTTTAAAATATTTGCATCCTGGATATGCACTAGAGAAATTAGCCTTCCATTCTCTACTCCAAGAATTGTTATGAAAATTCTGATATTTTTCAGAATAATAGGAATTCATGACTTAGCCAGTCTGACCTACTGACTTCATTTTAAGGATAATATAAGTGATAGATAGTGTTTCTGTTTCTCAAAAGGCCACCAAATTATACAATTTATATGTATTCCTAAATTCATAACCCACAGTATCTTCCAGACTTTGATTTCAAAATAGTGCAAGCATTTGGCTTGCAATACTCAAAACATTATGTCAGCCTGACAAACTTAATGGGTGTTGGGGGTGACAGGGGAAATTGGACGTTTAGAAGCCTTAACACTTAGCCAAGCAACTTACTGTGACAAGATAGGAAAGCAAACTCCATTTATTTTGCATTACCATTTTTATTGTAGAAAAATGCACATTTAAGCAAAATAGAGACTATCTACTTTCAGCCCCATTGGCTACTGAAAATAAGTTTCTTTTACGGGGAAAATCCTACTTTTTCTCACCCCTTCTTCATCTGTAAATTATAATTTTTCTATCTTATAATGCCCCCACTTATTCCCATTTGACAGTGTTCTTCCCTGTCTGAAAAAGGACATGTTTCATGCTGTTTTAGTTTAGTGTGGGTCTTTCTAGAACAGGCAACTAACTAGCCATCACAATGAATTAGGCCAAATGGCACAGGTACTTTTTGACATGGGCAGCCAGTCTTGTGATGCCATTTTCAAGGGATGAAAAGCCTAAAAGTGCAGCGCCCTGTGTATTCGGCTTTGTGTGCCTGATGTTCATCACAACGATACCTTTTGGCCGCTTCCCTCACTTATATAAACACATCAGAAACAATGGAGAATAATTCTGATTGCAGGCAACAAGGTCTACTGTCTGATAAGATTTTTTTTTTTTTTAATTCAAATGTTTTTGGCAACAGCCCAGAAGATAAATGAAACCACATTTTCCTCAGGACAATATGTGTCTGCATAGGCCTCTCTTAAATATGCGAACTGAAAATTACTTACCTCAAATAATTAGATAATTTTAAAAGACGGCTGTGACATATAAGGAGTTCCCATGTTTAGCTGGTGGTAATTGTCTGGTACTATCCTTGGAGAACAGTTCACATACGTCTGGAAGATAATGTTCACAGGAGCTGTTACTACTTTGGAATTAGGAGACTATTTTAGTCGAATTGAGTGGTGAAGTTAGTAAGTACCCCATGTGGCTAATGGTTCTTTGCTCAAAACAAAACAATTGGTCATTGGATTGAATTGATTGGCGAAAGCAGTGATTTTGCCCCCATCTAGGTGTAACTTTGTCTTCCAACATCGATTTCCACTTTTCTGTTAAAATGTACTCATGGCCCCTTTTCTTTCTCCCCATGCTTTGTCTCCGGCAGGATCAGTATCAGTTCTGCTATCGAGCCGCGCTAGAGTACCTGGGCAGCTTTGATCACTATGCAACGTAGAAACCCCTGACCCACTTTGGATTTTTACTGCAAGCCCTTCAATATCCATGGAGTCTCTTCTGAGCCATACAGGGCATTTGAGAAGTCCTTCTTAACTTCTAGCTAACAACCACTTAGTGGGACTATCACACACAAAACAAATTTAAAAAAACAAACTCTTCCGGGTGGACCAAGAATTCACAGTTTAATAATCTAACCTGAGAAATAATAAAGAGAGTCCTGACTGATGAGGCATCTGAAGGATTTTATTTACAGATACCTCAAGGATTCAAAATAAAGGGAAGAAGAAATCACAGCAAAGAACCGCCATCTTGTTCAGGATTGCTTGATGGGTGCAAAGAGAAATGGCCTGAGTGCAGCAGTTCAGGGCAAGATCTTTGCTGGCTTCTCATGACAAAATGGACTCTGCTTTGACATCGCCCCTTCCCAGCATACTACTCATGATAACATTTTAGGGGAAAAGGGGGTGGGGAATGTTTAAAAAGAAAGTCTTTGATTTAGTTTTTTAGTATTGTAAAGATACTGCTGACCTGTGCTTCATTTTTAACTGTGTAAACTTTTTTTTTAACAAAATGTATCATTCGATAAAGTGAATTTTAAAAAAGTTACATAACTCTTCATTTTTTATTTCCAAATTGTAGGTTTTTTTAAGCTGTAGAACTGTTATCTGTGATACCTTGCTGTAGAAATATCAAATAATTGGAAAATTTGCACATTTTTGTGCAATACTCTGAATCTACAGTAGCGGTCTCGTCTGGTATTACTTTTACACTTCTGTCTGGTTTTCGTTGCTGAGAAAGTACCCATTTTCTTCAAATAATCAAAGAGAACTTTGTTTTGTTCTTTGGAATCAACAGGGAGGCGCAAAGTATAAAGTTGCTGCTAACATATATACGTATATATCCATATTTTATCGGGGTGTCTATGTATATATAGTGTGTCCACACAAAAAGATAGATACAGCTATCATTCAGTTCTTCCATGATTTAGTTTTTAAATTTTTTAAGGTAGAGAAGCTATTGTAACACCTTTTTCAATTTGTTATTAATTTTATGACATACTGATATTTCTCAATATCACACAATTTTAATTCTTAAGGGAAATGAGGAATGCACATCAGTGATTGTCAAACCTCACCCCCTTAATTTCCTACCCAATCTCCCCCCACCCCCCTAACCATATTCACAAATACTATTTTGTTAGCCAGGCTTCCAACAAAGTTCAATATTTCTAACACTCTAGTGCAATAAAACATTATTAAATATCTAAGAGGTGTGCATGTGGGA
Organism: Stenella coeruleoalba; assembly: GCF_951394435.1. Lineage (NCBI taxonomy): Eukaryota > Metazoa > Chordata > Mammalia > Artiodactyla > Delphinidae > Stenella > Stenella coeruleoalba. The sequence goes on from NC_137153.1 coordinate 64,955,351, forward strand.
AAGGTCAGTGCATATCCCTTTAGGAGGAGAGAATGTTGTAATATATCAGCTATCAAGATGTTTAAAAAACAGTGTATTCAATTGTATATTGTCTATAGTATGTGCTATGAAATTTGCATTTATGATATGTAACAGGGGCAAAGCCAAACTCATGTTACTCTGTTCAGTCAGAAACATTTTTTGTGGCATACAGCATTCCTGGGAAGTGCTGTACTTTGTTTTCTTTTGGTTTTAGTTTTGCATTTAGAGTGCCTTATAATTGATGCCTATTTTAATAGCATTTCTTTTCAGCTTTTGGTTCATATTTTCATTATTTGTTCGTATGTGTTTCTCTTCCAATTAAAGCATTATCTGTTTACCACATGTACAAAAACTCTTTGAATAATATGCATTCCTAGTTTTCAACCAAGTCGGGGATGTTAGTGATTGTACCAGCCCAAAGCACTTGGATAATCAGGGCCCTTCTTCCTTTCATAATTGTCAACATCAGGAAAAGCTACTTGTTTTATTTGTAATCCCTTCCAAATCTGCTCTGGAACATTCAGTAACTGCACCAAACTTAATTTATTAACAAACATGATTGTCAACTTTGAACATATTTACTATTTCATTAGGATTTTTCTAAAAGGAGAAATTAAAAAATATATATATATGTATATATATATATATATATCCCCCCCAAATTTTTCAACATAATTTCTATAGGAAGCCATGGACAATGGCATGAGTTTGCCATATCTTACATGATTTTAAAGAACACTCAGAATATCCAAGGAACTCTTATTAAAGAGTTTTGGTAAAATATTTTGGTTTAATGTTAGCTTCATTGATGTTCTGCATGGAAGGAGTTTTGTTTTCTACATTTTCCCATCACTAGCAGAATGAAATCCAAGAGACCAAACACTTGCAAGCATCATATTTGAGCACTTTTGTAAAAAAAAAAGAAAAGAAAGAAAAAGAAAAAAAAAACTATAATACTAAAAAATAATAATAAGTATCTAGAAGGCTACCTCAGAATGAGACTCTCTAACCTACATCAGAACAAGAGAAGAATGTGCACTATGTGGGTCTGTTGTTGTTTTCTTTTAGTTTGTATCTTTTGGAGATTTATCCAAGTGCCAGATTACTCAGTGCTATGATTTTCGTTTAGTGAAACAAAGGGGGTCGGACAGACATTGCGTCATGCAGACATGCCATGTGGGACAGGTAGAATCCGATGGTGTACTGCACACCAGAACGATTGGCCAATGAGCAGTTTCTCTCCCTGAAACCAAAACTGCCCATTTGGCAAAGGGAAAGGGGAGAATAATCACAAGAAGAAAATGAACGGGATGCATACCATAGACGAGCGAGGAGGAGAATATTCCAGATATCTTACTGTTCAGGAGCTGTTCTGAGAGCTAACTCCCTTACTGTCATTGATGTGCATTCCACTCTGCTTTTCTGTAAAAACATTCTATCTTCTTTTCCCAGGTAAACATCTTTATCTACCATTACCATAAACTTTCAAGTTTCCGATTATTTTCATCATCATAACCAGTACGGTGCTATTATTTACCTATGTACGTGTAGTTATGTATAATTTTGTAATTAGTTACAAAGGTAAAAAAAATCAAAATATATAAAAAGTGATTTGTACAGAACTTTATTTTAGCTCTTTTTTAAAAATGATTTGCATGGTTAGACAATGGCGAGGACAGCCAGGGGAGGGAAGGGCCTCTAGGGAACTTTGCACTTTCTATACCTTTATACTATGCACTGCCCTATTGATTCTACACCCAATAATGTTATTACTTGAACCCATCTGTAAGAAACTGCTTCAGAAGTTCGTTTGTGTGTATGTAAATAACCCAATATAGAAAAAGGAAAGGAAAAATTCTGCAGTAATGTACAGATTTTTTTCTTTCCTGGTTTTGTTTTTTTTTGTTTTTTGTTTTGGTTTCGCTTTGCTTTAGGCCTTGCTTTTTATTTTTCATTACCTTTTCTTTTTCCTATTTTGGATTTTAGTTTCCTTTGGGTTTATGGGTGCCCTGATACTCCAGCAGAGATCAGAAGGCTACAGATCCATCCTCTCCATCTGTTATGTGGCTTTGCCATCCAAGCTTGGAGTGTCTTTACAAAGATAATAACAGTTGTGTTCTTTGCTCTCGTTTTGGATGCATAGACTGAAAAATTAAAAAAAAAAAAACAACTTGTAAAATGGCTTGTTAAAAAAATACAATTACCTCTAATTAGTAGTACGCGTAAATGTTTTACAGAATGAAAGGCGTGCTTTTTATTTTCTTACTTCGTTACATTGGTGGCGAAAGAAGTCTGTATGAAAATCAGTTCTTTGCTGACACAAGTTCCATTTGTTACAAATGAATTCTAATAAAAACGTCAGTGTTATGCAGCCCTGGCCTTTGCTTTTGTCCACTCAAGCACTTTGGTTTTGAACTAACTATGTATGTTCCCTCTTCCCCCCTGGTTATCTGGTTAGTTCCTTTATACTAATAGTAATTCTACTTACCAAGAGGCTGCTATCTACAGGTGCCTGCCTTGAGGTGAGCACCTTTCACTGGTAAGCAAACTGAGGCTTAAAGAAATGGTTTGCCCAAGTTCACACAGCAAAGAAAGAAGCCTTGGTATCATTCAAACTAGAGATCATAGGCAATCTTTAATTCTTCATGATGACTACTATATACAAATAAGTGCATTAGGATGTATATAAGTATTATCGTCTTGAAACAACTGGCATCTCTCAAGTACATAAAAACACTTTGGGAACATGGCTAAGAAAATACTTGGCTTGGATCGTTTATTCAATCATTCAAAATTATAAGTCAGAACTGTTGCAGGCGTTGGGAATGCAACTGTGAACAAATGAGATACTGCTGCTTCTCCTATGGAGATTGCAGCCTAGGGAGAGAGGTTTGCATTAACTAAATAATGATAAAATTACACTCTGACAAGTGTTACAAGGGAAAGGAGAGATCCATCAAGTTAGAAACTCTGACTCAGCTTAAAAGACAAGGAAAGTGTTTTTTGGCTCATATATTTAAAGATCAGGAATGGGCTTATGTTGAGAGAGTAGAAATATATAATCTTCAGAAACAACTGGACTCAGAACTCAGGTGATATCTTCAACACTTGGCATCTCTCTCTTTCTCCCATCCTGGTTTCTACTTTCTCAGTAGATCTATGCATTCTTTGGAAACTTTGGGATCTCAGCAATCTATGCAGTCCTTGGAAACTTTGGGATCATAACATCAAAAATCAGGCAAGTGGAAGAGTTAATTCCCCAACAGCACAAACAGAAATCCCCGAACAGAATGGATGCTTGTTGGCCCCCATTGATAGGACTTGGAGTAAGTGATGATCTCAGGATCACAGCTGTGGATAGGAGGAGAGAATGTGCTCATTGAGTTGCCAGATCAAGAAGGATGTGCAGTAGCTGTCACCTTGCCAAATAGTGATGAATATGGTAGGACCAACAACTGACTGCCAACCAACCTAAAGAATTAAGGTAAGGCAAAGCACAGGTATGCTGGGTAATGTTACAACTACATGTTGCCACGGAAATGATGAGGGAATGAAACAGTCCCATTATCCAAAAAGTATCTTGGAAAACTTGATACGAAATAGACAATTAGACTCTTTTTTTCCTCCCTCTTTCTTGCTCTCCACCTAAATTGTCCTTTAATTTTATAGATTCAATCACCCTATTGATTGATTGTGTAAGCACACAATCCCTAACCAGAAAAACAGGACAAAAATTTCAAGGTGAATCATACTTACTATTCTGATCATTGTGATGAATTATATTAAACAGATGTCTGACTGGAATGCCAAAGATGACAAAATAGCTCACTTCACACAAGTACACACATGTAGGAATTATTAGTTAATAGTAACTCACTAATAGTTTAGGTTTCTTTTCTTAGTCATATTTATGATTAGACTTCATAAGTTAAGAGAATTTAGATAAAGTATAATAATTTGTAAAATTATAAATCTGAAAAGTGTTTAACTTTATGATTTTTAAAAAGGGTTTCTGTAAGTTCTAAGGAAATAAATATAGTAAGGAACAACTATGAATTTGAAATTGTAGATTGTATCATTATTTGTAATAGCAAAATAAAAGTGAAAACACCCTAAATGTTCACTAATAGGAAATGATTAAAAATAAAATGTATATATGTGAAATTGTATATATGTAAAATTTTATACACACACACATCACAATACCATGAATAATACATCATAATTTAGCCATTAAGTGGTTAAGTAGTTTGTGGGAAAAAGTTATGACATGAAAAATCATTAAAAGGAGGTATAAAATTATGTACACATATTAAAACAAAGAATTAAATGACTGGAAAGAAATGCATCATTTACTAAATGATAACTATGTAATAAAACTATCTTGTACTTTTTTCTAAAATTTTATAATAAGTGCTTTAAAGTAGGGGTGCTTTAAAATATATGAGAAGATGGATTAATTTTTAAAAATCAATTTAAAAAGGCAAGAATGGAGAGAAAAAGAACTCAGGAAAGAACCAAGGACAGGTGGGACAAATAGAAAGAAAATAATAATATGATAGATTTAAACAAAACAAAAATTACATTAAATGTAAATGTAGTATATCCAACTTAAAAATATACATTGTAGTCTAGATATAGAATGCTCATAAAAGTATAAGAATGCTGAAAGTAAAAGAAGGTCAAGAAATATGCCATGTAAACATAGCCAAAAGAATGCTGTGCTGTTATTAATTTCAGCCATAGCATTAGCAAATAATAAGTCAATTCACAAGGAAAAAAGCTTCAGTGCACCAGGAAGATGTAACAATTCTGTTTGTATGCACTTATCATACAGCTTCAAAATAGAAACAACAAAAGTAGGCAGAAATAAACAGAATTACATACATATCCACGATCATAATGGGAGATTTTAAAACATTTCTCTCAGTAGTTGATAAAATTACTGTTTCAGAACAGACCAAAACTATTTAGTAATGATATAAAAGATATAAATAACCTGATTAACAAAATTAACCTAAGTGACCTATGTAGATCACTACTCAACAACTTAAGAATATAGATTATTCAACAGCTTAAGAATACATTCAATAAGAATTGAATACATTTTCAAGAGCACATGGAATAGTTACCAAAATTGACTAGGGATTGGACCATAAAGCAAATCTCAATAAATTTTGAGTGTTTTTTTTTTTTTTTTTGCGGTACGTGGGCCTCTCACTGCTGTGGCCTCCCCCGCCGCAGAGCACAGGCTCCAGACGCGCAGGCTCAGCGGCCATGGCTCACGGGCCCAGCCGCTCCGCGGCATATGGGATCCTCCAGGACCGGGGCACGAACCCACGTCCCGTACATCTGCAGGCGGACTCTCAACCACTGCGCCACCAGGGAAGCCCTTGAGTGTTTTAATTATGTAGAGTATATTCATTTGCTGACCACATTACAGTTCAACCGGAATTCTATATCAAAGATATTTAGAAAATTCCCATATGTATGCATGGTAATTAAAAAGCCTTCTAAATAGCAGGTCAGAGAAGAAATCACAATGGAAGTAAGAAATTATAACTATAAAATTATGAAATACTGCATATCAAAACTTGTGGGATAAAGCTAAACTGTGCTTTAGACAGAAATTTATAGCCTTAAATGCATATGTTAGAAAAAAGAAAGATTGAAAACCAATGATCTTGAAATTAATTAGAAATTAGAAAATTAACAGTTAATTCTATCCCAAGAAAGTAGAAGGAAGGAAATAATAAAGAAAAGAAATAATAGTAAAATTTAAAATACATACATAATAGGGAGTATCAACAAAACTTATAGTTAAAAGCTGATTCCCTGAAAGACAACAATATTGGTAAACCCTAGCAAAATGATTTAAACAAAAGAGATGGACAAGCAATATCAGGAATTTGAATAGGAGCATAATACGTCAGAACTTACCAACATTAACCACTCTAAGTAACAAAGGGTCCATATTCACAGTATATAACCAACTCCTAAAAATATATATGAAAAAGGCAGGTACCCCCACCCCCAGAAAAGATTAGGCACTAGGCCTGAATAGGTATGTCATGTCACACACACACACACAAAAAAGTAGCCAAATTGCTCAAAACAAATGAAAAATTATTTAATAAATAATCATGGAAATGCAAGTTAAAGCCACAATGCAATACCAATATGCATGCACCAGAGCAGCCAATATTAAAAAGACTAACAATATTAAAGGTTGGTGAGAATCCATGAGTTCTGAGTGAATGGTCCTTACACGTATAAAGCCTCTATGGAATTCTGCGCCATTCCCTATTATGAGCATACACTCTGCTTTTTAGAATGCAATTTTACAAACGCTGTACAACACGCTTAAGCGTTCCAAAGTAAAGTGGAATATATACATAGCTTATCCAGTAGTTTTACAGGTTGTAATTACATCATAAATAGAAATGCATGCATATGTGAGCAAGAGACTAAGAACAGAATAAAATTCTGTCCATTGAAACATTAATCATAGAGCCAAAAATTCTAAATAACAGAAATGTCCATCCACAGTAAAATGGATAAATATATTTTGGCAAAATGGCACAATGGAATACAGTGAATAAGTATGATCAACATAACATAAAGCAAACATACCATACATAAAAAAACATGCACTCTATGATTCTCAAGTGGTTCCCTCTTGGGAGGAGGTAAGCAGTGATTAGGAGAGCAGAAAACAAACTTCTTGGGTGCTGACAATATTTTATTTCTTGATCTAGATGTGGTTCCATAGGTATTTGTCTTTTGATAAATCTCTGAGCTATACGTTTACTTTCTTGTGTTTTTCTCTATTCGTTTCATGTCAATAAAGATTTATTAATGGCTATTATTTATTTATATATATACACGTGTAAAATAAATTCGTGTTCAAAATATGAATATTATAGCAGTGTTTGTCAATGTACAGGATCCAGCCCACTCTTAGACTACAGGAATGACATGCAATTCCATAGAAAGTTTACACGGGTAAAGAACACTCATCATAACCTAGTAAGCTATTCAATGTTGCTAAAATTTGATGTAGAAATAATTGTTGTTAAATTTTAGTGTAACCATTATTTACAACAGCCAAGACATAGAATCAACCTAAATGTCCATCGACAGAGGAATGGATAAAAAAGATGGAATATACAATGGAATATTGTATCAGCCATAAAAAAAGAATGAAATAATGCCATTTGCAGCAACATGGATGGACCTAGAAATTATTATACTAAGTGAAGTAAGTCAGGCAGAGAAAGACAAATATATGATATCACTCATATGTGGAATCTAATTTTTAAAAAACGATAGAAATGAACTTATTTACAAAACAGAAACAGACGCACTGACTTCAAAAAAAACCTTATGATTACCAAAGGGGAAAGGTGGGGGGGGGGAGAATAAATTAGGAGTTTAGGATTAACATATACATACTACTCTGTATAAAATAAACAACAAGGACCTACTGTATAACACAGGGAACTCTACTCAATATTCTGTAATAACCTATAGGGGAAAAGGATCTGAAAAAGAATAGATATATATATACGTATAACTGAATCACTTTGCCGTACATCTGAAACTAATACATTGTAAATCAACTATACCCCAACATAAAATAAGAATTAAGTTAAAAAAAAACAGTTAACTCAGAAACTTTAATCATATTAATTGTCATTTTTAAAGATATTTCTCAAGGATCTGTGTGTTACATCAGTACAGTTTAGAAGTGTGTAGACACAGTCTGAGGAGGGCATCAGCTGCTCAGACTCAGGGTAAAGACAAGGACCTCCCACTTCAGCTTTGACATTATGTATATTAATATATACAAAAGTGTATATAATAAAGACTTTATGAAAAAAAGTTTAGTGAAACCAAAATTATTTTGGTCTCTTCAGTTCTTATCATTTATTTTTCCTACTGGGACTGGAAATAAAGAAGCTAGATGGGATAAAGCGACTTTTACTGTGGCTTAGACCACTAAAGTTAATAAAGTCTTGGGTATGAACTGCCTATCGGTTAGAAGGATTTAAGTGTGTCTCTTGGTCCTAGATTGTGCTGGTAGCCTATCCAGCAAGTTGAAAGCGTGGATCATCGGCGACCAAGACAGACAAGCACGAGAGTATAGATGGATCGGAGCTGGATTTATATCATTTCTGGAAAATCAACTTAAAGTGCAAAGCCTATTGATTACAACAATATCATGTATCAGGAAGAAAACCAAAACCCTGGAATCAGATTTGGGTTCAGATCCGGCCTTCATCATGTATTAGCTGAGTTGGTCCTAATCAAGCTACTTAATTTTCTAAACCTTTATTTTCTCATATATAAAATAGAGATGAATTATCTACCCTCCAGGTTTATTATACAAATTAAAAATAATTTATATAATATGCATACTAGTTATGATTCATGGAGGATTGATGCTCATTGTGGATAAAACTCAGCACTTCCACTTGCCCATTAAAAAGACACACATGTCTTTAAAATACAATATTAAAGAAGAAAAACAATAGTCATCTACAAAATATCTTGTAATAAATTAATATGCATAGTTTGAATCTTTTTCCTGGCTGCGGGACACTCTTTCAAGATACAGAAGAAATGGTCATTTCTGCAAAGTCATCCAGGAATTGCTCTACTGATTTCTCCCTTACTGCATGCCAAGTTAATTACTGTGAAATAGACTTGGTTGTGCCATGTTGGTGTTTGGACAGCGCTGTGTATTGCAGAGTGTTTTTTAGCTATTAATTATTGTCCTCACAATGTTGGGAAGTGGACCACTGCAACCTTCTTGGAGCACTAATTAGCCTCTGGCACAGAAAGGTCATATAACTTGCTGAAGGTCATTCACTGAAGAAAGCGTTGAAGACTGCAGGCAGAAGAAGGGACCCAGTTTGCTGAAACGTGAAGAACCACAAAATGGAAATCCGGAGGTCTAGTATCTAAACTCAGCTTTGCCACTCACTCTGTTATCTGGGCAAGTCACATAATCTCTCTCAGCCTCATTTCCTCATTTGAAAAATAGTAAGAATGACTCATAGATATTATTGAGATCTAGATTCTAGGATTATAATAGCCTAAAATCTCTTGAATGGAAACATACATTGACAATTTTATCACTAAAAATATATCTCGTCATTTTTTCAAAAGTTAATAATCATCTGAAACATGTTGGACTCAGTTGCCAAGAAGGAACAAAATCCAAGATTGAGCGAAACAAGGCTAGAGGGAACCCTATGGAACTGCATTTAACCTTCAAAAGACAGTTGTGTGTAGGAGATATGGGATTTAGAGCAGGTCAATCAGGCTTCTGTGCATCTAGGCTCCTCCACTTAGCAGCTGCATGACGTGGGCAATTAACTTTTCAAAGCCTGTTACCTCCTCTATAAAATAGGAATAATACTTCTCTTAGGAAGTTTTTGTAAGGAGTAAAAGAGATGGCACAGACTAAGGACAAAGTAAATAATAACTAAGAATACTTGTTTTCTTTCTAGTAAGGAAAGTAAAACATAGGAAGGATGAATTTCTGCTCATTTACACCAACACAGTAATGTGTAACACTGAAAATATTTTTCAATGTATTCAGTAAGAACACACAATTCTTCTGCTCTCCATTTGAAATGTTCTGAACTAAGAAAATATGTTTTGAGCTAACAAAGATCATCTTGGCATTCCAACTGCATACTCTACCTGATGGTATTAGCGAGGCGCTTGTGATTACTGATAAAGTCGCCTGCATGGTCATCTGGACTGTTTATTCCCTCCTTCCTTCTTTCATTTATTCAGTTATTTAACAAACACTCATCTCTTTTCCTTAATACTGGGCAAGTAATTTGCCAGACCCTGAAAAGACCGTAATATCCCTATCCTCAAGATGCTTCCAGACTACAAAGGAAAACTTATATCAACACATCATTGCATCAGAGCAACATGAAGTAGGTTGCCCTTGAATAACTCAGTTCTACACAGGAAAGTCAGCTTGGACATCTTGTCCCCTGCAAAGTTGCACTGCATCTTGAAAGATGAGTAGGATTAAATCAGTTGGCTAAGTTTGGGGAACACATTATGGGCAGAGAATAGTGTGCTAAAGGGCAAATGTTAGCACATGAGGTTAAGGAAATGACAAGGGCCTTGTCATCAGGGCTGCATGGGAAGAGGCAGTACTAGCAATGATAGAGGGACCATGTGCTGAAGAGTTGGTTTTCATCATGAAGTTAATCAGGTGCCATGGGAGGAATTCATAACAGAAGTGGCATGAATGAACCAATGGAAAGACCCCAAATTCTTGCTCAGAATTGCTGCAATCACAAAACTATCATCAGCAAAGGAGAACTTTCAGTCCTCTCCCTCCCTCCACCAGGGTGGCCTCTGCCCCATCATCTCTGGGCCATGATAGGGGAGAAAGTGTTGCTAACTTGACCGTGGTTGTACCCACAAGTAATCATGCCAAGATAAACCTTTGTGACCTCACCCTCCATATCCCCTCCTATCATTCCATTTGTATCTCTCTTAAGGCTCTTGCCACATTAGACCCTGTATTAGTTATCTTAGTTCCATTACTACATAAAAAGTTCGGTTAAGGCCATAATTACTAGTGAGCACAACCACTGTGCATTATGAGGCAAGAACCCAGGCTCCACTGACCATAGATACATCCTTTTCTGCTCCAAGTGGCTCTTCGGTAAGTGAATTTAAGGCTTCTCTTGGGGTCCAGCCATCTCGCTCTCCCTCCTTAAGCACACTTGATTATGCCAGCCTCAAGATATAGATGTGAACTGACAGGAGGTAAAGGGGAAGGAAGGTAAAAGGTACCACCTAAGCTTTTTTTTTTTTTTTGCGGTACGCAGGCCTCTCACTGTTGTGGCCTCTCCCGTTGCGGAGCACAGGCTCCAGACGCGCAGGCTCAGCGGCCATGGCTCACGGGCCCAGCCTCTCCGCGGCATGTGGGATCTTCCCAAACCGGGACACGAACCCGTGTCCCCTGCATCAGCAGGCGGACTCTCAACCACTGCGCCACCAGGGAAGCCCCACCTAGGCTTTTTGAGTCAGACTGTAATCAGGGCTTTGAACTGTGCTGCTTTTACTTAGTGGTGCCCAGATTCTCACTTAGCTGTTATTCCCTACAGTGATACCCAAGGATAGTTGAGGTCAGGGTACAATTCAGGCTTTCTACTCTGATCATACTATCGTTTGATACCATCCTTAACTTTTACCCGCATCTCATAGATACTCACTGAATCCCTTGAGGATGCACTGGTGCTCTATCCCCCGATCGTTTTTTTTGTTTGTTTGTTTGCTTTTAAATCTAATCCCAACAGAATGGGAAATGAGAATTTAAAAAGCTCACCGGATAATCACACCATGAGGGATAGACATCGCCACATTTAAATCCCTCAGATTATCTGCTGTAAAAAGCACCCTGAAGATATGTTTTAAAAATTATAGAGAATCTGACAGTAGATACCCATTAAGTGGGCGCTATTTACCAGACATGTTTGCTTGGCTCGGATGCAAAGATGAGTTAAATGCAGCACTTGCATTAAAGGAACTGTTTATGTAATAGGGGTTACTAAGATGGCTAATACAGGACTGAATGTGACAAGAGCCTTAAGAGAGATACAAATAGAATACGATATGGTACAGGGGATATATAGGGTGAGATCAGGAAGGTTAATCTTGTCATGACAAACATCCAACTCTGAGATTTGAATCTCTTTTAACTGAAAATGTTTATGTCACGCACAGATACCCCCAATCTCAGCATTACTGTGAGCCCTAAAGAATGGACAGCATTTTAACAGATAAAATCTAGGGAAGAGGGAATTCTAAGTGGAGGAAGTGAAGAAAGAATTTTAAAGGCAGGAATGTGGGATCAGTTCTTATAGCCAGAAAGTCATGGGCGTGAAGCCCCGATACAGAATATTTCTTCTCCCTGTTGCCTCCCATCCCACCCTCACTTCTCCACTAGGTTCTCAGTTTCTCTTCCAATTGTCCCATAGTATCTACAACAGGCTGGTTTATCCCCAGGCTTTCTTCCAGTTTGCATCCAGCTGGTACTTTATTGCTTTCTACCTCTCCTGGATTTCAGGAAAGGACTTCAGCATTAGACAAATATTTCTTAGGACTGTTCTCTCAAGCTCTTCCTCTTTCTAACCAGATCACTGGACGATGTGCAGAATAAAAGGTTTCTGCAAGATAAATTTTCTGTGAGCTTCCAAAATAAAGTCTCCTTAGAGAAATCAAATAAATTCAAGGAAATAACAAATCATGGCTTATTCTAAAAAACACTTTATTCAGAAGTGCACCCGTGACAGATATCAAGTTCTCATGTTAAGATAGGGTCTGTAATAAAACTGAAAGCCTTTGACCTGGGAGAACTCCTCTGGGTGCACCCGCAGCCTACCTGGTCTCTGTGATTCAATTCAATGTCAGCTCCATTCTTGATATAGTTGAAAAGACTTTTATTTAACCTCCAAGGATATTTCCCAACCTATCCTCAAAAAGTAGCTAGGGAGCAGACAGTCCCAAGATTTCCCCTTCCTGCCTCAGCCAGGAAGGCCCCTCGCATGCATCTGTGCCTGCTTTCACAGATGCAGAATGAGAACCTGCAAATCCAGCAATGCAATGAATAGAGATTATTGGGCAATGGGGCTATAAATAGAGTGCTTTAGAACCCAAGGCACATTCAGCCTGCTTCTGTCAGCATAGACTAAGAAAGGAGGCTTTATTATTATAGCAGGAGCAAGTATACAGGCTTTCCTTGCCAGTAAAAGCAGCACATAACACACTCAACATGCCAATTGGAGTTAGAGCATAAATCACAGGTCAGTTCTGAACAGCATAGGAAGAGCTTTCCCTCATCATAATTATTAAAGCTAAAAAGCACACCTGGGAAGCTCGTTATTGTGAAAGAGAAATCAGTCAGTTGGTCTTCTATATTCTCTTGTGGTGCTTTTAGTCAGTGGGTGGGATGGATGTAGATGTTTCTCTACAGTCTTCAGTTGATATTTCTGAGAGAAGGAGAGGGTTTAGGTGAGCAGGTAAGACACAGTAAATCAAAGTGGGACTTCTGAATACAAGGGGGATGTATCAGACTGCTCTAGGTAGCTGAGATGAGTAAAACTAGGAGCTCAGGATAGAGCAATAGATAAAAGGATTTTCTAGAAATCAGAGATGTCCAAAGAAGGACAAATCTTCACTGGAGGTATTTCAGAAGAAAGTGATTGGCCATTTAGTCAAGGATGCTAGATTGGTCACAGATGCTAGAAAGGGGAATGAGGTAAGAATGGGTAGCCTAGATGTTCACATAAGGCCCCTTCCATCTTCATATGCTTTAATAAATCAACTTCCCTCAGAATACAAATTAAATCACAGTCCCCATGGAAGAGCTCATTCCTATTCATTCAGGGAAATATGCTCACTTTGTCCATAGCCCCCAGTAGGTTCAAATCTCCCTCAACTAAACACCATCAAAGGCAGGCCCCTCAACTGCTCTCACACTCAAGAGTACAAAATATTTTCTTCTTTTAAAAGAAGGGTGGCATTGCCTATGTTTCCATTATGAAAAGGATGCGTTCTAGGAAATCTGTTTGAATTATAAGTGCTATTTTGAAAGCACTAAGGATATTTATTACATAAATGAATCCTGTGATAAATTAACCAGGATTTTAGTGGGGGGGGTCACTTTTTTATTTGCCATTTTGTTAATCCATATAATGGTCACCTGCAGAGGCAGCTGGACCCTCAACCAGGTTTGGTTCGATGTCATGAATGATGATACCAAAAACACGGCAAGAGGGTATGAAAAGGTTTACTACTGGCATAACTGAGGTCCCTGGGAAGGCAGGGCATTCCTCTCAAGCAGGTCTGAAATGGTTTGAGAGAGCAAGGGAGGGAGGCAGGCCTGGGTTTACTGTGGTTAGGAGGTGGTACCAGGGTGAGAGTTCCCACGTGGCAGGGGTCTCGTGGTTTGAATCTCCTGCTGGCACCAAAGGAAGGAGTGCCCAGGATTTCTTATCTACTTGTCCAGATGTAAGGCACAAGAGGCAGAGGGAGGGGTGAGGCTTAAAAGCTGTCAGAAGTCATATATCAAGAAAAGGAGTCAAACTCCTCATTACAATCTGCTAGAGTGGACACATGCCGCCTTTGCTTTGGTCAACTCACAGCTGAACCTCTTCCTAGGTTTGGAGAGTCCCCCATCTTGTGAAACTTGTACAGAAATAGGAATTTGCCTTCTACCCACCAGGAGCCAAAAAGCCCAGACATTGGCTCTCTCTGAAGCCTGGAAGCTTGAGCGTAGGTATATAGCCCAAACTAATTCAAGGAGGAAACGAGGTTCATTCAGAGGTCATGGTTAACGACCAGCATTGGCAAGCGCAGAGACACTAGTACCGGTGGGTGACCTGCTCTAGTGGCGCTGGTGCCCTGACCAAACTCTTCTCAAGGTATGATTTTGGCTGTAGTCCTGGCAACAAGCTCCCCTTGATTCTTTCCTATTTGTAAGTTTGATGCTCCAGGCCTTCCATCTGTCTGTGAGCCAGATAACATCTTCCCACAAATTCTTTCCTGCTTAACCACCCAAAGTCAATTTCTGTTGTTTGCAATGAAGAATCCTAACTAGTCACACACACACACACGCACGCACGCAGAGGCATTCACATGCAGACACGTGCACACTCTGAGTAGGGATAATACACGTATAGAGTAAACATAAGTATAGATCAAGGAAATAAATAGCCTAACTTTGGCATTTCAACAGGTCTCTGGTATGTTGCTCGATAATTGGAGTGGCTATATTTCAGAGACATTTTCTAAAAAGGAAGTATAGAAATAGAAAATTATGAGCCCCCAATTTTAGATTCAACAATTTAAAAAACCCATTTTGTATTAAAACCATTGATCACAAGTTATAATTGCAGTTAGTAAGAAATTTTGAGAGGATAAGAAGACAGACGACACAAGTACCTTTGAGAATGCACTGGGTGTATGAATATCCTGACAGAGGCACATGTAAACATCACATATACCTCAACAATATGAGACTGAGTTTATAGGCAGTTTATTTGCCAAGAATGACTAGAACTTCTCCTGTGACATTCTGCTCTTTAAGTACATGTTTTCATTTTATTTATTATAGAATATAAGAAATGTATTTCCTTAACCTTGAGGCTACAATTACTGCAAAAATGCTTTAGGTATTTGTTACTGGATATTGAACTTACTCTCTGTATGTTGTTAGAGGAAAATGCATTTGTTAGACTATGTTTGCTGTAGCAAATTGAATTTAACCACCTAAGATGAAATGTACACATCAGTTCTGTGATAATTTTCTCATTATAAATGATTGTGCTAATTTTATGTTCTACACAATATAAATGTCTCGAAGTTACTCCTTAGTCAAAGAGCATTATGACCCTTGTTTGAGCTTAATCCTTTACGCAGTTTCAGAAAACTAAGCTTGTGGTTCTAAAAGACTTATTCATAAAAGCAATGAGAAGCTTCTTTCAGCCACAGAAGAAAACAGAAGTCATTGTCTTCTAATTATAAATAGTGAAAAGTTAAACACAGCCACAAATATTTCTGAAAATTTGTGTATTTCTATTATTCTAGAGACAAGAGCAAAATCCACCTTGGGAGAAGGATGTTTTTTGAGCTGGTACTCTACTGGGCTTTCAGGTTATCAGATGTAAAGCCAAGATCCTATTCTGGCATGTTTATAAGGGTAATCATGTAAAAGGCTGTCTTAATTGTGAGGAAAGTTGTTCATTCTGTAAATTATTATGCTGCTGATAACCACTGCCTACTGGAGACAAGATAAGCTGGTTTTCCCCTTTGAAACTGGTTACTTGCTCACCAAACCTACTTTATTTCCCTCCTGGGCACATATTTGAGCTACATTTCCCAGATTTCCTTGCAGGTAGGCGTGACCATGTAACTGAGTTCTAGCCAATGGAAAACAAAAGAAAGTAACTTTCCAGGCCTGATGCCTGAAGGAACTCCTAAATTGACCTCTCTGCTACTTCTCTTTCCTCTGGCTCAATGCAGATGAGCACAGTATCCTTGGAAGCCATATAACAAAGACGGTAGAGTCTCAAGGTAGAAGAGTCAGGATCTCTGAAACACTGGTTGAAGAAGACCCACCCTCATTTGTAAAAATCAACTCTGAATTTTATATGAGTGGGAAATAAATGTCTATCACATGTGAATCACTACATATTTCTGGCTCAGTCTGTAGGGTAGACTGGCCTCAGCAATGTATGGTGGAGGCTGGGGACAGATATGGCTACTGGAGAAGTGCAGAGGAGCAGTGATGTGTCCTCTCCAGTGAAAAATGGTCTTTTCTCCTTTGTAATTTTGTGTTGTTAGATATTATCACCTGATCTTAGACATGTTTTGGGGGGAAATGAGAGGAAACTGTCTCTAGTCTGTCTCAGAATTTTGGGGTAGATGGCAGAAAGAACCTCCAGGACGATGGTAGCAGTCCAGAGTAAGAGGCTGTCTGTAGAGATAAAAAAATGTTTGTGACAAATGAAAGAATTCTCTGAAAAATGCTCATAAATACCTAGGGATGGAAACATGATAAATGCTGCAGCCACATGACTTGGTTCTCCATTATTTGTGTATTAAAAGGAAGGTGGTTCCTGAGGACTGGAGAAATTAGGATCTCAGTTACATAGTTGTCTATATGGGGCAAAATGCTATTTCAAAGTACACATTGCCATAATTTAGCCTGATCACCAGAGCTTCAGCCTTTAGCCTTTAGCCTGACTCACCCATTTGGCAGATTAACAAAGGCCATCTCTGCAGTAGAGACAGCTCCACAGGGAAGTCACATTCTAAGCTTCTATGTTCAAAAGGCATCAACGTGGTGTGAATCAGAAGCAACTTGCTCAAAGATATCTAGAGGAAAACACTGTTTTCTTTCTGCCCCAGATGAACTCATGAAACCTCTGAGCAGGAGAGGGGGGAAATGCACAGAGTACAGGAAGCAAGAAAGAAGCCATACAGAAGTGTGTCTTGTCCACCACCCGTTTTCTGTACAAATAGAAGGGACTGAGGACAACAGTAGAGGCTATCTCAGAAGTTTGGGTACTTCTAGAGTAAGGAGATTGGCAGCTTGCTCCATTTATGGAATGTGTGTGTTTTTTCTTGTTTGTTTTTTTTTTAAACATCTTTATTGGAGTATAATTGCTTTACAAAGGTGTATTAGTTTCTGCTTTATAACAAAGTGAATCAGCTATACATATATATATATATATATCCCCATATCTCCTGCCTCTTGCATCTCCCTCCCACCCTCCCTATACCACCCCTCTAGGTGGTCACAAAGCACCGAGTTGATCTCCCTGTGCTATGTGGCTGCTTCCCACTAGCTATCTATTTTACATTTGGTAGTGTATATATGTCCAAGCCACTCTGAGTTTTTTTGTTTGTTTGTTTGTTTACTTGTTCTTTTAAGAGCTGAAGTTGCCAAGTATTTCCCACACCACTGCCCAAGTGATGATAGAGATCAACAGAGATGGTGACAAGGCAAATCTTGGCATCAGAGGGGCCTAAGAGAACCATCTTGTATTTTCCTCCTATTAATGAGAGACAAAGAGAGGTCCATTGTACCCAGGAGCAGAGGATTTTTTTCAGAGAGAGCCTGTGGGACTGCCTGGGGATTTCCTCAGCCAGTCCAGGGAAGATTCCACATTAGAATGCATGAGTAGATTACCCAAGCTGGGGACTGAAGGATAGCATGGCTGCAATTTACTAAAGATTGCCAGTGTCAGACAAATGAATACATGCTGAATGAACATTTGCAACCTATCCAGTTACTGCCTTCTCCAGCAAGCACTGGGCATTCCTGGGGGCAAAACACATGCTAGACATGACATAATCCATGACTGAGAGGAGATAAAACCAAGAGGTAGACCCTTTCCTCTCCAACACCATCACTGGGCTGTCACCAAAGCTCTTTAAGAGTCTTGGTGGACCTACGTATATACCCCAAAACTTATACATGAATGTCCACAGCAGCATTATTCATAGTATCCAAAAGTGGAAAGAACTCAAATGTCCATCAGTTGATGAATAGACAAGCAAAATGTGGTATATCCATACAATGGAATTGTATGGAATTGTGGTATATCCGTACAATTCAGCAATAGAAAAAAATGAAGTATGGATAGAGGCTACAACATGGATGAATATTAAAAAACATTACACTAATTGAAAGAAGCCAGCCATGAAAGGCTACATACTGTATGATTCCATTTATATGAAATGACCAGAAAAGGCAAATCCACACAGTCAGAAAGTATTTGTGGTTGCCAGGGGCTGGAGGTGTTGGGCGAAATAGGGAGTGATTGCTAATGGGTATGAGGTTTCTTTTTAGAGTGATGAAGATGCTCTAAAATTGATTATGGTGATGGTTGCACAGCTCTGTAAATATTATAAACATCATTTTATTGTATGCCTTTAATGGATGAATTGTATGGGATGTGAATTATATCTCAATATATATTATTATTAAATTATTGGAAAAAAGAATCTTGGTGGGGGTTAGAGGTGTCTCTGGGGAGGAAGGAGATGGGAGGGCTGATTACAATTAATCATAAACTGGAAAAAACTAAGTTACTATCGAATCAGCTTTAAAAAAAACACTGAAAAGTAATTTAGTATTTTCTACTATTATCAGAAATGGGAACTCATCAGGTACTGGCCCTTTTAGAAGGCTGATTCTGTGACACAGGAGCCAAATCATTTGTTTAAAGGCAGAGAAAGGTGGTATTTTTATAAAATTCTCTGGAGATAAGGAATTTTCTAGAATCTCATGTGAAAGCCAGATTTTTTTAGTGAGGGGTGTGTGCGTGTACATGTGCGTGTGCATGTGCGTGTGTGTGTGTGTATGTGTGTAGTAATCAGAGAATGAAGGTATACAGAAGGAAAGGGTAGAGAGAAGATAAATACCTCAAACTCAGGCTTTCAAGATGGCCCAATCCTGAAACAGGCAACTGAGAAAGTCAAATTTTTAATCTCTTTCTTTCTTTTCTCCCTGTCTTTATTTTCCTCCCCTCCTCCTGTTAAACTTCCCAATAGGAAAGACAACTCAAGACCTGCACTCCAATAGTTGGAGTCTATATGACCTCTCCTCTATCTTGCCTTCTCTACCAGATGACTTTCAACCTGTCAAATTCCATGCACTCTTCTTTGTGGCTTCACACTCAAGAACACTACCAGCGACATCGCTCATTCTCCATTTAACCTGGCAAAGCTACAAAAGCTCCACTCGAATGGATTTCCCCAGTCAGGAGCTCTACCAGCAGAAAATACGCCATTCCTCAGCTCAGGTCCAACTCTCGCTGTACAAT
The DNA here is from genome assembly GCF_951394435.1 of Stenella coeruleoalba. Taxonomy (NCBI): domain Eukaryota; kingdom Metazoa; phylum Chordata; class Mammalia; order Artiodactyla; family Delphinidae; genus Stenella; species Stenella coeruleoalba. The sequence goes on from NC_137153.1 coordinate 64,974,751, forward strand.
CCTGAGATGTTGCTGCTCTGGGACATAAATGGCAGCGCCAAAAGGATCACTGAAAATTCTTAGGCATGAATTCCCAGAACTTGGGAATCATCTCAGAGAGACCTCACGAACGGACCTGCACACTAGTGCTGAGGTAAGGGAGGAAAGGGGCTCCCTCTCTTCGGCCCCTTCATCCAAAGGGATGACAAGGCAGTGTCAGTTCTGAAAAGAAGTTATATGGCTGGAGAGCATGACAGGCAAGGAGCAGAGGCTCTAACCAAGGAAAGGCCCTTTGTTCCCAACAACAATCCTTTCTGTCCCCTTAACGCTCATCTTAGGTGTCACCATGAAGTCATCCTGAGTCTCCTGTTTAAATATGTCTTAGTCTGAATTCTTTTCTGCTGGATATCTTAGCACATCTAACATGTTAGTAGGTTACCCCTTAACATCTTAAAATGCTGAGATACCTAAAATGGATTGGAAACCTTAGTAGGAGAAGGGAGTATGAAGTTTCTCTTAATCCCAAACTTTTTTGACCTGAGAATCCACAGTGGCCCACAATGCTGATGAAACTCATGTGGAAGTCCAGTGCTCCAAGGCATGTAGCTTGGAAAGTATTAATGAATATCAAACTCCTAAGGGAAAGAGTAAATCCAAAAGCTTGACTGCTGCATTTCCCAAAGAATATCTCTTGGAATTTTATTCCTGCATAGTATTCCTCTGCAAAGGATGCTTAAATAGGTTTTGGGAAAACTGCCCTTGCTAGAAATTACTTGGCTTTTTGTCCCCCTAAATATTTATAGATTAATTTATATCACCTTATCTTTGTCTCCAGGCATTACTTCATCTGAGGAAAAGGGTTTTAATATTTGCTTGAGTTAAATAACCACACATATTTGAGACTGTTACAATTAATTTCCATCTAAGCTACATCAGCACCAAGTCAGATGATGAGGCTTCCCCCACCCCTTTTTAATTGAAATAACTTGTGTTTCTGCTAGTTGCAGGAGAAGTTTTACATATGATTCATCCCTGTAGCTACTCTCCTGCAATAACACCTTGAACACAGAGGTATGCAAGAGAGTTTTGTTGAATAAAAGAACAAAAGATAACATGAGAACCACAGCTGACAGAAGAATACAGTCCTAGATAGAGGACAGGTTTGACACATATTTTTCCTGATAATCCAGTCATCAGAGCTCTGCCGTTCATGACTGCACCCAAGCCCTTTTAAAAGCCACCATATAGTCTGCCACTTCCTCAGAGGTGTGCATTCTACATATACCTGGAGAAAAATAGCAAAACCCTTCGACTGAGATTAAATGATGTCCAGAGGCTAAAATCAAGCTCCTGGGATGTTGTCCAAGGAAGGCCTAGCATGCAGGGTTTTTGCCTTGAGGACTGGCTGCAATATCTCCTCCTCCAACTGATACCTCGCCCAGTGAACAGATGTTACTAGAAGGATGATGTTTGTAGCAAAGGACTGCCCCAGGCCTTTGATAGCTTCCATGGTGGTTTCAACAGGAAGCAAAAGAAACTGGCACTACTGGTCAACCGTTCCCTGCTTCTCTGCATCATCCTTGTGCTAAAAAATCTACTCTATTTAACATGATAAACTTCTAAAAGTAAAACTCTATCACCTACTCTCGGTGTAACTTTGTCATTCCACTGTTCAAATATGGCTGTGAAAGGAGAACACTTTGCCATAATAGTCGTTATCTTGCCCAGCGGTCAAAATTATCCCAGGGTGTCATGTTTCCTGCTATTTCTAGTTATCAAGTTGTTGCGAAGGAAGAGAAGGCAAGGGTTGATCAATTCATTCACAAATGCAGTTATTTGCTCATTCAGCAACATTTACTGAATGTCTGCTATGTCCCAAGAATCGCTAAGTTGATTCCTTAATTAAATCTGACTGACTCACACAAACCTTAGACACATAAAAAGTCTTTACAAGTGCTTGCATTTCATATCTGGAAGTTATATAGTTTTGTCCAATCACTTTCTCTGCTATTTCTTGTTTCTTACATTTCTGGTTTCTTTTCCCCACTTTGACTCCATACCTCCGCTTCTACTCTCTTTCTAGCTAGATGGTTTACATATCAAAAGGCTTCTTCAGAGAAACAGGACCAAGAGGAGATAAAATATGAAGATTTGTTTTAAGGAATTGGCTCACGTGATTGTGAGCACTGATGAGTCTGAGATTTGACCAGTAAGCTGGAAACTCAGGCAAGATTTGATGTGTTGATTTTGAAATCTGGAGGCCAGGCCAGCATACTGGAAACTCAGGCAGGAGTAGATGGTGCAGTCTTGAGTCTGAAAGTTGCAGGGAAGAGCGGCAAGCTGGAAATTCAGACAGATTTCCATGTTACTGTCTTGGGGTAGAGCTCCTCCGTTCCCAGGAAATCTATTTATGCTCTTGAGGCTTTCAACTGATTGGATGAGGAGGCCCACAGACATAATCAAGGTCAATCTCCTTTACTTAAGGTCAGCTGATTGCAGATGTTAATCACAACTATAAAACACCTTCATAAGAACATCTTGACTAGTGTTTGACCAAACTGGATACCATAGCCTTGCCAAGTTAACACATAAAATGTAACCCACAGTTTGATATTTTGGATTTCGTCTTATTTTCCCTTGGTGATAATGTAGGACCAATGTGATAATGTAGAACTGAAAGTTCCTGCATATCAGTTCTATATCTTTGAGCAACCAACTACATCAGGTTTGAGGGTTGAGAGGGAATCTGAAAATGGCAATGCATATATGCAAGAGATTTGGACCCAACCCTTGAGGAACTTCTGCTGTAGGTAAAGAAACATTACTTAGAGTAACTTTATTTGATTAGAAGTCTAAGTCTCTATAACAGGTATGTATATGCAAATGCTAGAATGGCATAGTGGAATGACGGATTAGTTCCATCTATTAAAGGGAAGATGGGAGGGAATTCATGAAGTTGAAATGCTATGTCTTGAGGATGAATATGATAATTTTGGGTGGAGAAGTGGCAAGAAAACATTCTGGGCAGAGGAAACTGAAGGAATAAAGCCTGGGTGGAATACTATGGAGTCCGGTTGTTTGCTTATCTGGAGAGAGAGAGGAGCAAGTAAAATGGTCAGGAAGAGGATGGGAAAAGAGAACTGGGAACAGAATAAGAAGGACTTCAGATGTCATAATTAGTGGCTGTCACATTACCCTATAGACAACAATAAGGCAAAAACTTCACACAAGATACTGAGATATTGGGAGGGTTCCCAAATATAGGGATTGAGAAGATATGGGGTGACCGTCTCAGAAAGATGATGTGGCAAAGAGGAAAGAGGCAGCCTTGCCAGAGGGCTGTGCCCTCTGATTTTCTGGGCTGAACTTCATCACCACATTGTCATCATCAGACATTTGTATCAGCTATAGCACCTTCTCACAAGAGCCCTGTTCTCCTTCACCAGGAGGCCAGAGGCAGCTCATCCAAACGGTAGCTTGTCATCTCTTGGCATTTACAGCTTCACCTGATCCACAGGCTCATTAACGTTATGCACAAATGCCTTGGGATGTTTATGACTTGGTGTAATCTTTGTGACTGCCCAGGAGGAGAGCTTGAGTTTGTGAGTTGCCCCTGACTCACCCACCCTCTACGAAACCTTTCGCTAATCAACTCAGTTTGTAAAAAGGAAGGTGACTTTTTCCTTTCAATTATAAAAAAAAGGAGGGGGCTTTATTCACCAAACGACTTGGTGCTAATGTAGCTTAGATGGAGATTAGTTATAATTTTCTCAGCTCTGTATGGTTATACAACTCAAGCAAATATTAAAAACCTTTTCCTGAGATGAAGTAATGCCTGGAGGCTAGAATCAAGGCTAATGCCAAGTGAGGTTTTATGTTGCCTACTTAAGGTGTCACCACAGAGCACGTCCCATAATGTGAGCTTCAGAAGATTGACCTGGGAGGCCAAGTGCGTGTGGAACAGTGATCTGGGGAAGGGAGGGGGTCGCTGTTGCCTAACCTGCTCCTTTGCTCTGATAGTCCAGAGTACAGACTCAGCACATTGTTCATAAACTTAAGCTAAGTATGGAAGACTTTGAGTCATTGAGATGCTTCAAGACATTAATATCATTTCTCGATTTTCTTCAAAAGACCTGAGTGAACGAATTGTCATTCTGCTCCCTCCCAACATGGAATCTCTCTCCCTCCAGCTCTCTCTCTCTCTCTCTCATTTTCTCCACTTGCTTTGACCAGTAACAAAGAACAAAAATTTAAAAACATAAAAAGGTGAGTACTTCCCCCTCTGCAAAACACTCTGTGTGGTTACTACACTGTTCATAAGGTACATAATTCAACTAGAGATCCCACATCTTTAAATGGGGTTCAAGAGGGTGGGTGGAAGAATAAAGATTTGCTCTAAGCTTCTGACAGCAAAGTCCACTTATTTCCATGCAATTTCCCCACCCTTAGAAGGGCAACATTCTTAGAGAAAAGGGAGCAGTTGTAATTATTCCAAATAACAGTGCCTTCTCAATTCCTCAAGCAATATGGTGAGTGCTAAGCTAAGAACAGTTAAGAAGATGAAGAGGAAGCAGTGTGAGATAAAAACTATGCAATGCACGGAAAACGTACTGACATGGGAACATTATTTTATGTGCTTAATTTCCTAACAAACAGTAGCACAAGGATCTCCTAGCCCTCCCACGTACATTTCCTCTAACAGTAGACTTCTGCTAAGCTTCTGCTCATTTTCTTTTTGTGGGATAGTCTCACAAGTGACTTCCTGAATACAGAGTTGCCCACAGGGTATGGTTCACACTGAAAAAGGTGCCACTGACCTCATTGCTACCAAAAGCTTCAGTTGGTCCTCTTTACTCCATTTTGTGCTCAAAAGTTAGAGGAATAAAGCCTTAGTCATACCAATCGTACCACCTGAGAGATTATTTCAATGAGCCAATTAGATACAAACAAGGTTTCTTTTCTAAAAATTAATTCTACTTATAATAGTTTCCTGAACAATCTTTATCTTTACCAGGTACCTATTTGGGTGTAGTTTTTCTCCAGAAGGGAGCATGTAAAACCTTCCATGAAATTGCAGTTTACGGAAAATGCAGGTAACCGTTCCCTGTTCGTAGCTCTGTTAGACCATTATACTAGGACGGTCAATGCATCACACTTTTGGGTATCTACACCCTTGCTTAATCCCAACTCATGGCCGACTCTGGGCTTGGCCATGTGACTTGACACGGCCAACTGGGCAACAGTAAATTTAAGGTTTGATAAGTGCTTGCTCATTGCGGCTTAACCTCTTGGAATATTGCTGTTGCAATGTGAAGAAACTTGGTCTAACCTTAAAGATGAAATACCACATGAAGACAAAATTCTACTATTAATACACTTTCTCAGAGGAGCACAGGTCAGTATGGGATCAGATGTGCAAGACGTTTAGTGAGAGAAAAAACTGCAGGGAATAAGGGGTGGGAGCTAGGTATGGGAAGAGCCATCACAATGTGATATAGGTCTGGCCTTACGGAGGAGAAGGGGAAGAAAGGGTGTTGGATATGCTAAATGTGGTTCCAAGAAAGTCTCAGCTATGCAGATAAGGATTCCTGGGGCCAAAGTTGCCTATCTCACAGAAACAGGTCTTCCTTCCTGTGCAGACCACACTCAGTCATTGGCCCTTGGGAAGTGTGGCCTTCATGTGGACAGGGCAGTGGACACAGAGCCAGCAGCTGGGCTGTGGGTCAATAACTCTTCCCTAAGCAGGAGGCCTTAGTGACCTATTTGCATGGCCACCTCAGCAGTTCTCAAACTTCACGTTACTCAGTTTCCACCACCAGAGAAAGACTGATGTGTTCCCCATAATTTTAGTTGAAATAATCCAGTGGAAGGATCTAAGTGCCCCAGCTTGGTGTGGAACCAACACCTGGTCTAATCAGCTCCATCCAGTGAGGCAGTGTCATATGTGGTCACAGAGCCATGGCACAGGGAGTCCACCCTACGTACTGGGGAGACGACGCCTAGAAGCGGACGCATTGTGAGCCAGGCAGTCATCAATGCTGGGAGGAAGAGGAACAAACAGACGCAGCCAGAGGACTGCAGCCCCCATCACCCATTTTATAAGATCAGGTTTGTAAAGATGGTCCCTTTAGTCTATGAGCTTCCACCTGTGACAGTCCTTGAAGCCTTCCTAAGTTCCCAATTCAGGATAAACCATTCCTTCTCCTCTAACTAAGTGCATAGTATTTTCCCCTTATTACACTATGCTTTATATGAGGATTAAATGAGTTAACACATTTAAGGAGCTTAAAAGAGAGCTGAACCTCAGGCCAGTAAATGTTCAAGAAACGTTAGCTATAATTACCATTACTACTGTTAAATTTAGTAGGACGCATACCCATCACCTTCACTAGATTATATGTCCGTTACAATCAGGGACTATTTCCCGGACATTTTAGCATACTGCAGAGAGAATCAGTCTCCCAGTGAATGCCTGGTGAATTGAATCGAATCTACTTTCAAGATGGCTCTGAGGACAGAGCATCTGAAAAGCTGAGAGCCCCTATGTGACCACAAGGTATGAGCTGTTGTTCCACAGTCACATCTTAATTATCCATGTGTACAGGCTCCACTTCTTGGATTAGCTACCACACACGTTTAATCCCATGTCACCAAAATGCTTCTGGGACTCTGCCCTCAATTAGGATCAGTTAGGAATGAAAAAGTAATTTTAGTAATTAGTCCATACAGAACCTGATCAAAAGGTTAATTTTCTACTCCCCAAAGCACACAGTACAGACAGAAATGATTTTTAGATTCTCCACCCTTGTCTTGCTCTTGCATTAGTATGAGTGATTGAGGGTTTCCTATAAGAATCACAATTATTGTGTAATCAATGAAAATGCTAGAAGTGATGGTCTCCAGGTGACAGGTTTAGGCAATTTTTATTTTGTCAATTTTGTTTATATATATTTTCTATTTTTTTAGTGAAGATGTTCTCTTTGTATAACAAGAAAGTTCTCTCCTTCCCCCTACCTATCTAATCACTGTTTAATTGTGTTAGAATAAATTTCATGGTACTCATAAAAACTCCAAAATTAGTCAAAATGCTGAGTCTCAATTTTCTCATCTGTAAAGTGGAAGTAAAATAATTCCCTTAAAGGATGGCATGAGAAATAAATAACACAAAGCACAGCACATAGTTCATGCTTTTAAAATGTTTTAACTTCCTTTTTTTAACCAAGTTTTTGTGATTGTGAGGAACATACACCTCCACAGAGAAGATCCACACATGTCAGCCATGAAATTGATAATAAAAATCCTCATGATATATTTAAATTGTAGTATTGCACACAGTCTTTTTCTGAGGTATTTTTTGTAAATGTAGTGTCCCCAACACATGATATATGTGACCCAGGCTTATTGCTAAAGATTCTGGTTCTTTATCTAAATAAAGAACACATTTTTGAGGCGATTGCCAAAAGAAAAAAAGGCTTTTCCCACACACTTGGCCCTAACCTTTGCTCTCTTTTTTAAACAATTTATTGAGGTATGATTGACATACCTCAAAAGTTGTACATATTTAACGTATGCAACATGATGACTTTGGAGATAAGTATGTACTCATGAAACCATCACTATAACCCATGCCATCAACATATCCATCACCTCCTTTCAAAAGTTTCCTCCTGCCTTCTTCATGCTTTCTGAAGAGTACAGAAAGTAGCCCTCCAAGGCTTGTAGATTTGGAGTTCTATAGAGACAACAATTTTACCTGTATGGAGACCAATAATAAAGGAGAGACTGGTGAGAAAAGACCTCAGATCAGAGAAATTGCTTTATGTATTGCAAGAGTGCTGAGGCATTCAACAAAAGAAAACTGGAAAATTTCAGAAGAGAACAGTTATAGGAGTTTCCAAAAAAAATAAAGGTAATGATGATCAACATCCAACATGAACATTTGTCGAGTAATTGCCATGTGCCACGTGCTGAGCCAAGCATTTCACATGCATCATTTTACAAGAGTCCAACAAAGTATCTACTATCACGCCCTTCTGCAGATGAAAATACTTAAGTTTTGAAAGGTAAAATGATGCCCTTAAGCTCATGCAACTAGAAAATGTCATGGCTGATTTGTGTGGTTGGCGAACCTGTGTACATATCCAACGGTAGAGGACCTGCATAGATCTTGAAGGCCTAATAGATATCTTTAGCTTAGGCTAAAAGAATGGGCTCATTGAGAAGTCCAAGTATACCAAACTATAGGAGGATCTGCATAGATCTTGGAGGTCTAATAGATACCTTTAGCTTAGGCTAAAAGAATGGGCTCATTGAGAAGGCCGAGTATACCAAACTATAGGACAGAGACAGGTTTTGTATGGAGTCATACAATAGGCTTCTAGTAATGATGCATGATCAGGGTAGCTAAATATTCCTGGAAGAAATTTAAAAGACTGTGAAAGTCTCTCATTGGAAGGAATTACAGTAGAAGCATCCAGGGTTGGGGAACAGCTATGTTTGTGAAATCTGTTTATGCTTAGTTTGTCGATTAGAGATGGTATGAAGGGGTATTAGTTTTCTAGGGCTGCCATAACAAAACACCACAGAATAGGTAACTTAACAGAAATTTATTTTCTCATAGCTTCTAGAGAGCGGAAGTCTATGATACAGACTGGGTTGGATTCATCTGAGGGCCATGATGGAAGGATTTGTTCCAGGCCTTTCTCTTTGCCTTATAGACAGCTACCTTCTCCCTGCTTTGTCCTCACGTGTTTGTCCCTCTGTGCCTCTGGTGTCTCTTCCTCTTCTTATAAGGATACCAGTGGGACTTCCCTGGTGGCACAGTGGTTAAGAATTCTCCTGTCAATGCAGGGGACAGGGGTTTGATCCCTTGTCTGGGAAGATCCCACATGCCGCGGAGCAACTAATCCCGTGCACCACAACACACAGAGCCTGTGCTCCAGAGCCCGCGAACCACAACTACTGAGCCCACACGTCACAATTACTGAAGCCTGCGTGCTCTAGGGCCCACGCGCCGCAACTACAGAGCCCGCATGCTGCAACTACTGAAGCCCACACGCCTAGAGCCCGTGCTCCACAAGAGAAGGCACCACAATGAGAAGCCTGTGCACCGCAAGGAAAATTAGCCCCCACTCACTGCAACTAGAGAAAGCCTGCGTGCAGCAATGAAGACCCAATGCAGCCAAAAATATAAATAAACAAACAAAATTTAAAAAAAAAATAAGGATACCAGTGATGTCAGGTGAGGGCGCCACCGTAATAGCCTCATTTTAACTCAATCACCTCCTTGAAGACCTACTACTAAATATAGCTACATTCTGAAATATTGGAGGCTGGGACTTTAATGAATGAATTTTGGGAGGTACACAATTTAGCCCATTATATTGTCTGACAGAGCGAACTAGGGGGAGGGTGCACTAGGTCTGTGCAAGCTGTGCACTATGCAATTCCAGTTGTGCAATGCAGCAGCTACTGGGGGTCACCCTCCCGTGGGTTCCCTCCAAATGTGTCCCTGTCAGATCCTATCTGTGCACTGCAAATCTACCGTGAGCAGATGTTCTCTGTCAAACAGAACTTGAGGGCACATTGTGAGATCAAGCTGTCCAGTAGAGAATAGTCTCTGTACTAGATGCTGGTAGGGACTCAGGGCAAGTGACTGTGATGCCATCACTCCTCCCTCCCCTTCATCAAGTTAGCATGAAGCAAGGTCCACAAGAGGGTTGTGTCTGAGGAAGCAGAGTGATGTGGCTAGAGAATCTCAGTCTGACGTCTGACGAAGAGATGGATCGACACTGTTCCAGAGTTAGCAATGAATTCTGACCAACTACGCCCTCTAGTTTTATTCACACAGAGAGTTGCTATGATGTTTGGATTCTGTATCTTCCTTTTCTGGTTCTCTTATTTCCTGGGCTCCTTTGAGATAGGTTTTAAATGGCACATCCAAGGAGGCAGAGATCGAAACAGGGGTAGAACCAGGGTGTCTCATGTTGATCACAGTTGGCAGGTGGAGCTATGCATTGCCCTCTCCCCTCCACCTTTCCAATCTCTCTTTTGCAGATATTGGAGCTAAAGAATCCCCAGGGAGGATGAGAAAGGGACTCACGTACTGGCTTTAGAATTGGAATTTAGACTTGTAAACGCCAAGTGGAGAGCATGGGGCAAGAATGGAAGGATGTATTAAAAAGACAATTTTTGCCAGAATCTTCTAAAAACCCAGAGAGAGTTATCATCGAGACAACAGCATGGTACACAGAAGCAGGCTTAGTAACCCAGCATGGGCCTGAGGCCAATAGTTTTTCCAGGTTTTACAGAACTTGAGTTCACCCCAATAGCATCACTTGGATGGTATTTTTCTGCTTCAGCAAGCAATAGGCTATGTGAGTGTAATCTCAGTGAATGCAAAACACTTCATGACAAGCAACGCTATCTGAAAGAGCACAACTCATAGGCTGAAACCTTCTTCCATTTTTGAATGACCCCCAGGCTGTCCTTGCACTGTGACAAATTAGGGCCCAGTGACTGGAATAGTTGTCCAAAATCTACATCTAGAGAAGCCACCTGAAAATGGCAAAGACAACATGATGGTGGCTGCAACACATATTCCCATGTCCACACAGAGCCTCTGTGGCGATTTAAATAGCCTGGGGCACTTTATAAGGAATTACTAAGTTCAGGCTTTAGGCTAGCAAAATTCACATGTAACATTTATGTGATAACATTTCTCATCATATGCCGGTAAAGCCTGAGCATACTGGGACCATAATTAGCAAAAACAGCTTTTCTTTCTTCTTTCTTCCATAGTTTTCTTCAAGTGAATAGGTTTCCCCTTTCTAAGCTGTTCTTATTTCCCATCGGATATAAACTGTCCTTTTCTGCTCGACCTTACACCTAGTAAGCTCAATTTAGACAGTTAGGGCAAGATTATGGCAAAATAAGTATCATGGCAAAGAGTAAGGAGGAACCCTGAGTCTAGGAAACTTGAGCCCTTTGGAGGACTCCTAAGGATCCAGTAAATGGAAAGAACAAAGTACTCTGACGTAGCACTCAGGAAGCGCTGAGCAAGCTCTTGGCACAAGAGAAGTACACCATAACTGGTAGCCCTTGTGAGTGTTATGCCCGGTGCCCATGCCTCCCCGCTGCCTTTCCAACCACCAAAGGACCTCAAGAGCTAGGATTCCACTAGCTATTAATACTCCAGATGTTTCAAACTCAACCCAGTATTGTCTGCAGTGAAGCGTCCCAGGTGCTGGTAAGTGGTGGAATCAGGATTTGAACCCAGGTAGTTTGATGTTGAGATTCACATGCTTAACCATTATCCTATACTGACTGTCCAGCTTAGTCAGCTTCCTCATATCCTGGCTTGTCTAGGTCTGCCTTGTTCCTTCCCATCTCATGCCTTTCATCAGCCTGAGGGATGAACAGGGACCAGACTCCATCCTCCTGGATCTCAGCCAATACAAAGGAGAATATATTAAGTGGCAAACAAATGGCACAGACAAGTTCCTCAGAGAGAGAAGGAAATGTGTTTTTTAAGGCCACAGTTTGGTGTGGTTTGGTTTGGTTTCCTGCAGGGATTCAAAAATGAGCTCTCAGTTCCTCAGGTCTACAAGAGATTTCTTTCATTCCTGAACTTTCCATAGACTTCTGATTTATAACGTGTGTTCTCTGCAGATTGTCACAGAACAAGAATCTTGCCTAACCAAACATAATGGAGGCACCAGACCTCTGCTGACATTATTGGGGAGCATCAGTATGCCTGCCGTGGGGTGTGAACAGTCATCCAGAAAAGAAGAAAATAGCATAATGGAGCGGGGCAGGGGTGGTGGTCATAACAGACTCTAAAGGGAAGAGAGAACTGTTGTGAATAGCAGTTCTAAGAACGACTTCCTCCCTGGGTTTGCCTGTGTTCTGGTTTGTATTTTTCAGGACCGAGCAGATAAGCAGAAGAAGGTATCTGTGCAGTGTTACAAGTAAGTGGGATTGGATTCTAGCCCTGTTTCTTTTATTAATTAGCTTTGTGACTTTGAGCAAGACCCTGACCTTCTTTAAGACTCAATTTCCTCACTTCTCAAACTGATATGGTAACATCTGCTATGAAGATCAAAAGATGAAAAAGATGTAAAAGAATTTTAATTCACTCATGTATTCCATAAACATGTACTGAGCTCCAAATAAGAGGCAGTCTCTGTGGCCTGTGATTATAAGAGGAGGCCCGTATTCTAGAATCTGAACTTTGCTCCCTACTCTTCCCATGTCTAAGATGAACCCAATAATGTTTTCTTCCCTGATGCTCACAATGAAAGTATTTTACATTTAAGAAAGAAAAGTGAGGGCTTCCCTGGTGGCGCAGTGGTTGAGAGTCCGCCTGCCAATGCAGGGGACGCGGGTTCGTGCCCCGGTCCGGGAAGATCCCACATGCCGTGGAGCAGCTGGGCCCGTGAGCCATGGCCGCTGAGCCTGCGCGTCTGGAGCCTGTGCTCCGCAACGGGAGAGGCCACAACAGTGAGAGGCCCGCATACCGCAAAAAAAAAAAAAAAAAAGAAAGAAAAGTGAAAAAAAGAAAGTAAAAAGCTTTGAAAGGATATATAAAATTACTATTTTTAATCCTTGTTAGTACACACTTGAAGCCACTTATAAATAATCTAGTAGTCTTGTGGTCAACATCATCTCTGGACAGAGATCACCTTGGTTTAAATCCTACTACGTATTGGCTTTGTAACCTGAAACAAGTTATTTAGCCTCCATAAACCTCTTCCCCCACTTAAAAGAAGGGAATGCAGATCGTATCTATATCACAGAGTTGTTCTAAGTATTAAATGAATATATTAATGAGTATAGATAGGAAAAAAAGGAAGCAAAATTTAATGACTCACTCAAAAATCTAAGGCAAAACAAGACCTGAAATATACATACTTATTCAGCATACTGTTGGCTAAATGCCTTAAAATTATACATTTGTGATATATAAACACACATTGCTCATGTGCGTACTCCAAGGGAGTCTAACTCCAACTTAAAAAATATGGCCATGAGAGTGATAATAATAACTACAATGTTTTGAACACCCCATGCTAAGTGCTATGCTACGTACTTTACATATATCACTATATATAACTCTTTAAAAAACCAGTAAATTTGATTATTATCACCAAACTTACAGATGAGAAGACTAAGGCAAGGAGAATTTAAACACCTTGTCCAAATTCGTACAGATAGTAAGTAGTAGAATCAGGCTTTGAACTCAGGTGGGTTTTACTACAGGGTCTAAATTCTTAACCACTTGCAGGCTAAAAAATTTGACCTCTTTTTGAGCCTTGTGCCCCTTGTGGCCTGGCATACCCTGCATCTTGTGAGCCAGATCGAACCACTTGACCAGTCCCTGGGATGGGGGTGCCCAGTCTTCTCATCCAAGTCTCCTATACTGGACTTGAGCTGCTGCAGAGGATATGTCTCAACTTCCATCCCTAGGAAGGGACAGGGCAGCAGTGGTGAGGGTAAGGGGAGAATGAGCTGTAGCGCTAGTACAGCTTCAGTCTGGAGCTAGCTCCTAGAGTTGAGGGTGGTGATGTTGGGGTCAAATTAATTATTCAACAGGGCAGCTGAGCCCTCAAGAGCAAAGAGTTCCTTTTGGTAGGGCCTTGATGAAAGGTTCTTCAAATATTTGAAGATCAAGGTGGTCTCATCCTTAAAGGCAGTTACTCTTGAAGGAAAGTGACCTTTTTTCTCCAGGGGAGACAGATGAAAACAGACTTAAGTGAGTGATTACGTTTAGAATGAGTTAAAAGGCAGAAAGTCAATGGGTTAACTAGTTAGATAACAGAAAATGAGAATCAAGATTAAAATTTACTATTATATACTGTGGAAATGAGACTTAATAAGAAAGGGAGGGAAATAGGGGAGACAGGAAGTGAGGGGGTGAGGAAACTGAGGGCCTCCTCTGACTTCCCCTTTAATCAGACCCTGTTCTTTGTGGACCGGGAGGCAGGAAGACAGGTGCTACTCTGTTCCTCTGCAGCCTTGGCCTCTGTGTTTTTTTCCCTCCACCACTAGAGTCTTTCAGACATGCATGAGAACACAGGAAAAGAGAGAACACCTTCGAATGCAGAATATTCACTGACCACCTCAGCAGCTCCACACCAGAAGTTCATAGAAACTTCCTCTGATCTGACCTGTGTCCAGCTAAACCCTCTTTTTCTATCTCCCCTCCCCTCACTAACTTCTGGGTCCCTTACATTTGAAATGAATGATATTTGACTGTAATGATAATAGCCAGCATTTGATGGTAGGATGCCCATGAAATATACTATCTAAACCACAATGCTCCAGAGAGTATCAAGGTGCCATTGATAGGCATCAACCAAGATAGTCCTGGGCAAATGCAGGCCATAAGGTCATTTTATTTACTGAGCATTTACTTTGTGCCAGGCACTGGGCAAAGGGCTTTGAAGGCTTTGTCTCACTTACCCCTACCAACAATCCTCTTCCTTTAGAGTAATTATGACCCTCATTTTATCGGCAAGGAAAGTGAGTTTTGGAAACATCCCCAAGACTGTCATTCAAACCCAGGCAGAAGTGCCGAGTGCGTCAGCCTGGGAGAGCCACCACCCTGAAGACCACCCTGGCTCCGTGGAATCACCTGATCAACCACAGCTTTCTCAACAGCTGTCCACCCATCTTTCAGCCTTGAGCTGATGCTTTCCTTTCCCACTAGGATACCATCTCCCCACCCCCACCACCTGGGCCAAGTTCACAAGAAGCCATGAATGACAACTTGAAGGACCCAAATTAATACTGTGCAGAGCCCGGCAGCCACCTGATTAGGCACCACAATTATTCCCCTCACAGGCATAGAAACTCTTGAAATGTCTCTCCTTCTTTCCTGGGAAGTGAGGAAGAACTTTTCAGAAAGGATTACACTGTAGCCCGAGAGACAGCAAACAGATGGAATGGGAGAGGGGTCCTTCAGAAGAGAGTCATGTTCCCTCTTATAAAAATTAATCACAAATTAACCTTCAAAGAGAGCTTTCACCTGTTGAAGAGATGGCCTAATTGTGGTAAGTTCAGAAGACAGAAAGCAGAACGTGGTGGTAAATGGGTAAAAGGGAGGAAAACACTACAATTCCTTTCTTTATTCATCCACTGAAGAGGAGTGTATGGCTGTGCTATTCAGCAGCTCTGTGCACAGGGGCACATTAACTCTCGAAAATTCAATTTCCTCCTCCATATATAGGGGAAATAACATCTACTTTGCAATACAGTAGATATTATTATCTTCTATAATAAGGTTCAAGGACATGATCTGGATAGACCGTTGACTCAACAGACCGCAGCTACAAGTATTTCTCACACAAAGAGAGGAAGAGGCTCCAACCCCATACTTTTAGATGAGCACCTGTCCATAGCCTCCCAGAACCCAGACATCACAAAGACCAAGTTGCTCCGTGGAAGTCAACCAATACATGGTGATGATACATGTGAAGCAGAGGGTGCTCCCTAGATCCACTGACTATGGAGTCTGAAGCAGGCCTTTCCACATTTGAAAAGCACAAGACACCCAAGAAAATAAGAACAGAAAACCTGTCAGCCCACAAAGAGAGATAGGGCTGCATTTGGGAAAGTATTTTAGAATCAGAGAGATGTAATTTTTAATCCAACCAAGTTCAGCTCCTTATTAGCTATGTCTTCCTGAGAAAGCTTTCCAGACCTTACTTTTTTCATCAGTAAGATGGGATAAAAGAACAACCAATAGTACACTTGTGAAGACTGAAGAAAATGTGTAGAAAGCTCTGGTAGCTCCTTCAATTAAGTATGAGCATAATTTTATTTCATTCTTGCACACAAGGGAAAAAGACTCTTATTAGAAAAATTTGAATATTCTCTTAAAGCAATATATTATATGAAACAAAAATAACTATATAGTCACTGTTAGGCTAGATGTAAAGAGACAAAAATGCTTGGTTAAAAGTCATTAGACTTGGGGAGGACCTTCAGGATGGCGGAGGAGTAAGACGTGGAGATCACCTTCCTCTCCACAAATACATCAAAATTACATCTACATGCGGAACAACTCCTACAGAACACCTACTGAATTCTGGCAGAAGACCTCAGACTTCCCAAAAGGGTCTTGCTGCTCTGGCTGGTGTCAGTCCTGAGCCTCTGAGGTGGGAGAGCCGAGCTCAGGACATTGGTGAACCAGAGACCACCCGGCCACTCATAATATCAACCGGTGACAGCCCTCCAAAAGATCTGAGGTCTCCATCTCAACAGTAAGACCCAGCTCTACTCAACGACTAGCAAGCTCCAGTGCTGGACACCCCATGCCAAACAACTAGCAAGACAAGAACACAACCCCACCCATTAACAGAGATGCTGCCTAAAATCATAATAAGTTCACAGACACCCCAAAACACACCACCAGACTCAGTCCAGCCCACTAGAAAGAAAAGATCGAGCCTCATCCACCAGAACACAGGCACCAGTCCCCTCGACCAGGAAGCCTACAAAACCCACTGAACCAACCTTACCCACTGGGGGCAGACACCAAAAACAATGGGAACTATGACCCTGCAGCCTGTGAAAAGGAGACCCCAAACACAGTAAGGTAAGCAACATGAGAAGATAGAGAAATACACAGCAGATGAAGGAGCAAGGTAAAAACCCACCACATCAAACAAATGAAGAGGAAATAGGCAGTCTACCTGAAAAAGAATTCAGAATAATGATAGGGAAGATTTCCAAAATTCAAAAATCTTGGAAATAGAATGGAGAAAATACAAGAAACATTTAACAAGGACCTAGGAGAACAAAGGAGCAAACAAACAATGATGAACAACACAATAAATGAAATTAAAATTCTCTAGAAGGAATCAATAGCAGAATAACTGAGGCAGAAGAATGGATAAGTGACCTGGAAGTAAAATAGTGGAAATAACTACCACAGAGCAGAATAAGAAAAAAGAATGAAAAGAATTGAGCACAGTCTCAGAGACCTCTGGGGCAACACTAAACGCACCAACATTAGAATTACAGGGGTCCCAGAAGAAGAAGAGAAAAAGAAAGAGACTGAGAAAATATTTGAAGAGATTATAGTTGAAAACTTCCCTAATATGGGAAAGGAAATAGTCAGTCAAGTCCAGGAAGTGCAGAGAGTCCCATACAGAATAAATCCAAGGAGAAACAAGCCAAGACACACATTAATCAAACTATAAAAATTAAATACAAAGAAAAAATATTGAAAGCAGCAAGGGAAAAGCAACAAATAACATGCAAGGGAATCCCCATAAGGTTAACAGCTGATCTTTCAGCACAAACTCTGCAAGCCAGAAGGGAGAAGCAGGATATATTTAAAGTGATGAAAGGGAAAAATCTACAACCAAGATTACTCTACCCAGCAAGGATCTCATTCAGATTTGATGGAGAAATTAAAACCTTTACACACAAGCAAAAGCTAAGAGAATTCAGCACCACAAAACCAGCTTTACAGCAAATGCTGAAGGAACTTCTCTAGGCAGGAACCACAAGAGAAGGAAAAGACCTACAAAAACAAACCAAAAGCAATTAAGAAAATGGTAATAGGAACACACATATCAATAATTAACTTAAGTGTAAATGGATTAAAGGCTCCAACAAAAAGACATAGACTGGTTGATTGGATACAAAAACAAGACCTGTATAAATGCTGTCTACAAGAGACCCACTTCAGACCTAGGAACACATACAGTCTGAAAGTGAGGGGATGGAAAAAGATATTCCATGCAAATGGAAATCAAAAGAAAGTTGGAGTAGCAATTCTCATATCAGACAAAATAGACTTTAAAATAAAGACTATTATAAGAGACAAAGAAGGACACTACATAATGATCAAGGGATCAATCCAAGAAGAAGATATAAAAATTGTAAATATTTATGCACCCAACATAGCAGCACCTCAACACATAAGGCAAATGCTAACAGCCATAAAAGGGGAAATCAATAGTAAAAAAATAATAGTAGGGGACGTTAATACACCACTTTCACCAATGGACAGATCATCCAAAATGAAAATGAATAAGGAAACACAAGCATTAAATGACACATTTAAACAAGATGGATTTAATTGATATTTATAGGACATTCCATCCAAAACCAACAGAATACACTTTCTTCTCAAGTGCTCATGGAACATTCTCCAGGATAGATCATATCTTGGGTCACAAATCAAGCCTTGGTAAATGTAAGAAAATTGAAATCGTATCAAGTATCTTTCCCGACCACAACGCTATGAGACTAAATATCAACTACAGGAAAAAAACTGTAAAAAATACAAACACATGGAGACTAAACAATACACTACTAAACAACCAAGAGGTCACTGAAGAAATCAAAGAGGAAATAAAAATATACCTAGAAACAAATGACAATGAAACCCTGACAACCCAAAACCTATGGGATGCAGCAAAACGCTTCTAAGAGGGAAGTTTATAGCAATACAATCCTACCTCAAGAGACAAGATAAATCTCAAATAAACAACCTAAACTTACACCTAAAGCAATTAGAGAAAGAAGAGCAAAAAACCCCAAAGTTAACAGAAGGAAAGAAATCATAAAGATCAGAGCAGAAATAAATGAAAAAGAAATGAAGAAAATGATAGCAAAGATCAATAAAACTAAAAGCTGGTTCTTTGAGAAGATAAACAAAACTGATAAACCATTAGCCACACTCATCAAGAAAAAAAGGGAAAAAACTCAAATCAACAGAATTAGAAATGAAAAAGGATGAATAACAACTGACACTGCAGAAATACAAAGGATCACAAGAGATTGCTACAAGCAGCTATATGCCAATAAAATGGACAATCTGGAAGAAATGGACAAATTCTTAGAAATGCACAACCTTCTGAGACTGAACCAGGGAGAAATACAAAATATAAAGAAACAAATCACAAGCACTGAAGTTGAAACTGTGATGAAAAATCTTCCAACAAACAAAGGCCCAGGACCAGCTGGCTTCACAGGCTAATTCTATCAAATATTTAGAGAAGAGTTAACACCTATCCTTCTCAAACTCTTCCAAAATATAGCAGAGGGAGGAACTCTCCCAAACTCATTCTATGAGGCCACCATCACCCTGATACCAAAACCAGACAAAGATGTCACAAAAAAAGAAAACTACAGGCCAATATCACTCATGAACACAGATGCGAAAATTCTCAACAAAATACTAGCACACAGAATCCAACAGCACATTAAAAGGATCATACACCATGACCAAGTGGGTTTTATCCCAGGAATGCAAGGATTCTTCAATATACGCAAATCAATCAATGTGATACACCATATTAACAAATTGAAGGAGAAAAACCATATGATCATCTCAATAGACGCAGAAAAATCTTTCGACAAAATTCAATGCCCATTTACGATAAAAACCCTCCAGAAAGTAGGCATAGAGGGAACTTACCTCAACATGATAAAGGCCTTATATGACACACCCACAGCCAATATCGTTCTCAATGGGGAAAAACTGAAACCATTCCCACTAAGATCAGGAAAAAGACAAGGCTGCCCACTCTCACCACTAGTATTCAACATAGTTTTGGAAGTTTTAGCCACAGCAATCAGAGATGAAAAAGAAATAAAAGGAATCCAAATCGGAAAAAAGAAGTAAAACTGTCACTGTTTGCAGATGACATGATACTATACATACAGAATCCTAAAGATGCTACCAGAAAGCTACTAGAGCTAATCAATGAATTTGGTAAAGTAGCAGGATACAAAATTAATGCACAGAAATCTCTTGCATTCCTATACACTAGTGATGAAAAATCTGAAAGAGAAATTATGGAAACACTACCATTTACCATTGCAACGAAAAGAATAAAATACCAAGGGATAAGCCTACCTAAGGAGACAAAAGACATGTATGCAGAAAACTATAAGAAATTGATGAAAGAATTTAAAGATAATACAAATAGATGGAGAGATATACCATGTTCTTGGATTGGAAGAATTCACATTGTGAAAATGACTGTACTACCCAAAGCAATCTACAGATTCAATGAAATCCCTATCAAACTACCAATGGCATTTCTCACAGAATTAGAACAAAAAAATTTCACAATTTGTATGGAAACACAAAACACCCTGAATAGCCAAAGCAATCTTGAGAAAGAAAAACGGAGCTGGAGGAATCAGGAGCCCTGATGTCGGACTATACTACAAAGCTACAATAATCAAGACAGTACGGTACTGGCACAAAAACAGAAATATAGATCAATGGTATAGGATAGAAAGCCCAGAGGTAAACCCACGCACATAAAGTCACCTTGTCTTCGATAAAGGAGGCAAGAATATACAATGGAGAAGAGACAGCCTCTTCAATAAGTGCTGCTAGGAAAACTGGACAGCTACATGTAGAAGCATGAAATTAGAATACTTCCTAACACCATACACAAAAATAAACTCAAAATGGATTAAACACCTAAATGTAAGGCCAGTCACTATAAAACTCTTAGAGGAATACATAGGCAGAACACTCTATGACATACATCACAGCAAGATCCTTTTTGACCTACCTCCTAGAGAAACGGAAGAAAAACCAAAAAGAAACAGTGGGACCTAATGAAACTTAAAAGCTTTTGCACAGGGCTTCCCTGGTGGCGCAGTGGTTGAGAGTCCACCTACCGATGCAGGGGACACGGGTTCGTGCCCCGGTCCGGGAAGATCCCACATGGCGCAGAGCGGCTGGGCCCGTGAGCCATGGCCGCTAAGCCTGCACATCCGGAGCCTGTCCTCCGCAGCGGGAGGGGCTGCAACAGTGAGAGGCCCACGTACCGCAAAAAAAAAAAAAAAGCTTTTGCACAGCAAAGGAAACCATAAATAAGATGAAAAGACAACCCTCAGAATGGGAGAAAATATTGAAAACAAACAACCCAATCCAAAAATGGGCAGAAGAACTAAATAGACATTTCTCCAAAGAAGATATACTGATTGCCAACAAACACATGAAAGGATGCTCAACATCACTAATCATTAGAGAGATGCAAATCAAAACTACAGTGAGGTGTCATCTCACACCAGTCAGAATGGCCATCATCAAAAAGTCTACAAACAATAAATGCTGGGGATGGTGTGGAGAAAAGGGAACCCTCTTGCACTGTTGGAGGGAATGTAAATTGATACAGCCACTATGGAGAACAGTATGGAGGTTCCTTAAAAAAACTAAAAATAGAACTACCATATGATCCAGTGATCCCACTTCTGGGCATATACCCTGAGAAAACCATAATTCGTAAAGAGTCATGTACCACAATGTTCATTGCAGCTCTATTTACAATAGCCAGGACATGGAAGCAACCTAATTGTCCATCGACAGATGAACGGATAAAGAAGATGTGGCACATATATACAATGGATATTACTCAGTCATAAAAAGAAATGAAATTGAGTTATTTGCAGTGAGGTTGATGGACCTAGAGTCTGTCATACAGTGTGAGGTAAGTCAGAATGAGAAAAACAAATACCGTATGCTAACACATATATATGGAATCAAAAAAAAAAAAAAATCGTTCTGAAGAACCTAGGGGCAGGACAGGAATAAAGACGCAGATGCAGAGAATGGACTTGAGGACACGGGGAGGGGAAGGGTAAGCTGGGACGAAGTGAGAGAGTGGCATGGACATATATACACTACCAAATGTAAAATAGATAGCTAGTGGGAAGCAGCCGCACAGCACAGGGAGATCAGCTCCTTGCTTTGTGACCACCTAGAAGGGTGGGATAGGGAGGGTGGGAGGGAGATGCAAGAGGGAGGGGATATGGGGATATATGTGTACATATAGCTGATTCACTTTGTGATGCAGCAGAAACTAACACACCACTGTAAAGCAATTATACTCCAATAAAGATGTTAAAAAAAGAGAAGTCATTGGACTCGTGACTGATTATCAGCTGACAGTTAGCTTTGAGGGTGAGTAAGGTGTTACCCTTAAAGAGTATTAGAAAATTGCTTAAGGATTTTATTGAGAAGGATGTGTTCCTCCCAGAGGACACTGTGAATTGAACGATGCAAAATTTTCTGACACAGACGAGGTGGCAAACAAATTTTCTGTTACCCCGCTTAACATTCTACCTGATGTGTAGAGGTTGTCATTATATAACACATATTCCTCTGGCAATTAACTATGTGAATGGAGGACCACTGTTAAGCACTTAAGCTCCCAAAATAAAACATAGTCTTTCTCCGAATATGCATCAGCAGAGAAGAAATGAAGTGTAGATAATGCCAAGCAAGGGGAAACTAAAAGAAAAAAAAGTCTGAACACAGTTTAAGAAAAAGCTAAATAAGTGTTCTAGCAGCAGAACTAAATGATTAAAGCTATCAGATTCAGCCCATATTTAATTAGGACTGTTCCCAGAGTGTATACCAACTTATGGTGAGGAATAGTGGGAAATGGCTTTGGTTTTTACATTTTTCCTAACTTTAAAAGTAGAAAACCTATCTGAGTAAGTAATCAGTATTGCCTTCGGCACTAGAACATCTGAGAAGACCTTGGCTACTCCTTTGACCCTCCACAAACAGGAGTGCCAAGGATTAGGTCCTGAACAAACAGGCATGTTGTAGGAGCAAATTCTTTTCCAAAAGCCTTTCCTCTTACAAAAACCCTTGATTCTTTCCCCCCGCCAATTGCTAAATGTGGTATCATTGTACCATTCTCTTTGATGATCCTACCATGTCTTGTTTCACTTGGGAAACTTTCAGACCTGAAAGTGTGGTCAAAGCACCAAACGGCTTTTTCTACCTCTGTGCCTTCCAGAATGATGAATTGCAATGGTTAGGGTCTTTTAAGTATTCCACATTACTGAACCCGAGCACAAACTCAACAGGATATCTGAGGGATGTCACAGCCGTGCCCACTTTTCATTCCATGGCAACTACTTTCATTCATATTTGGGAGTATTAACGAATATACATTCAAACTTTCATTAAACAAAGATGTTTTTAATGATCAATCATTTTTCCTCTGTGGGGGGGGTGGTTGGATGTCACTATTGTAAACCTATCAGGAACCTGTATGTGACCTCACTGGCTGTCAGTTTACTCACCTTTCAGCTGTGTCTCAGCTCAGATTTGGCTATCTTGTTCTCCACTGCTGTCCCAGGCATTGCACACTACCTGGCAGTGGGTAGGCACTCAAATAATTGACGAATGAGCGTGCTGAGTAACACCTAGCTATTTTGAACATGGACACCAGAGTGCACACTATGTTCCAAAGGCTTCTACTTATCCAGTTCCAGTCTTTAAATCATAGTATTTGCTTGAAGCATATGGGAATGACCTTTCCCAAGGTTATAAAGCACACCCCACAGTCTCCTCTGGAGTGATGGAATGCACCAATCATCGATCTTTCTGGCTAAGACTGCTTCATTCTCAGAATCCTTCTTAACACAGGGCTTCAAATAACCACTTACCACTCAGCACATGAGAGAAAACCTATCTGCTGTTACCACTTGAGAAGAAACACGGTGCTTTTCCACTGTCTAGAGCAAAAGAACCAGGTGGCTTTCCACTAGAAAACTTTAGCTCGAGAGCTACGTAATGCCTCCTTTAAATTTCTGTATCTCCCTTGCCCCAGTCACCGTGTGTATGTGAACATGCATACTTGCACACACATACACATATACATACCCACACTGAACATGTGGCCAGATATCCCGCACGTCTACATCCTTAAGTGTCCTGGGAGGCAAAAGAGATCAATCTGGTAGAAAGTCAACAGCTGCATTTAATGGCTTGGCCCAACTTTGCTCAGCCAACTCATCATGGGTGATTATGTTCTCATTTCCACCCTCAGACTACAAAAGGAGAAAGGTCAGCTAGTCTGGGATCCCTTATACAGCTGCTACAGACGTTTATGGAAGCATCTGATATACCAAACATTTCCCAGAAGTTAAAAAAAGAGCGAGAGAGAGACTTGTGAATGGGATATTCAAAGCTCTAAATTACTGGCAGTGAGAGAAGAGATTTCTTTGTTAACTGACCCAGAACATTAAATTGATTATGTAATTTAACATCACTGTTCTATTTGATAGCTGCCTATTAATACTGCACTCTCCTACATTATAGTCAATTGCAAACCCGAGAAATGGAAGAACATATTTATTTTGCTTGGAATTTGCAATTATTTGCCATATGAACTATTAGTAATGTGTAATCTCTTTCTCCAAGGGGAGCCTATTACCCCAGGAGGAGTGATGATCACCCTTATTCGAAACGCTCAGTCCTAGGCTTCTTCTTTTCTCATTCCGTGCTGCAAGTGGATGTGGGATTCAAGGAGCTCAAAAATGCACCTATATTTGGAGGCGTGCTTTCTAACTTTGGGAAAACTGGGCCCTACACAGACTCCCTGCCCTCCGTCTCAGAGACAGCCAGGAGGCAAAAGAAGAGGAGCTCATAGCAGAGCCACCATCGCTGTCAAGCAGAGGCAATGAGCTGCAAAGAGGGTTTAAATTCACCTGCAACACTGGTTAAAACTGTAAATTCCTGGGCCCCATTCCTGATCAGCTGAGTCAGAATATCTAACCCAGACGATTCTCACACACGGTAAGCTTGAGAAGATGCAATGCCTAGAGAAGGACTTGGAGATCAGTGAATACAAATATTTTAGTCAATAAGGAGAATTTTCAGGTAAACCAACCCTAATGATATATGTCATTCTCAGTAGAGCCCGACCTCAGATAATCCAACTCCCTCTATGGCTTTTCATTCAATTATCCAAGATGCTGTGTGATTCTGTATCCTGCCATACTTCAGTTTCCTTCAAGACTCCTCTAAATTCAACTCAAAATTCAAGTAATGTACAAATCTTTCCAAGGATGATCCTTCCCTAGATGATTGTGTGCTGTGTGGGCTGAGTCCACGAAGATACTATTTTTTGCTTTTACTTATTCTTAAAGAAAA
This sequence comes from Stenella coeruleoalba, assembly GCF_951394435.1. Taxonomy (NCBI): domain Eukaryota; kingdom Metazoa; phylum Chordata; class Mammalia; order Artiodactyla; family Delphinidae; genus Stenella; species Stenella coeruleoalba. The sequence continues at coordinate 64,999,667 of NC_137153.1, forward strand.
AATAAAAAGACTGAAAACTGTCATGACAAACCCTGCTGGTATTTTCCGCTGTGTGTATTATCCTTCCATATTCTGTTTCAGCCAGTGATGACGGCTGGGACCTGACCCCAGGCAGAGCTCTCCAAAGAACATCCCAGCCAAACTGTGCTTCCAAAATTCCCAATAACAGTTGAATAGAGCCAAGGAGGCCAGGTGCTGGGCAGGAGGATATTTTAGGCTCGACTGATGGTCCAAATTGGACACTTCCTCTGCCTACCAGCACCATCCATTAAGAAAGAGAGTCTTGTATCTTTTCCCCTGTCCTCCCATCTCCCCTTCCCCACACTGCACTCTGTACTCCTCTCATTTCTATGTGAGTTGTGTGAAATTATTTTTGTACCGGGTAAAACAATGCACATATATAAACATTTAACTGACAGTGTGAAGAATCTGAGTGTCAGAAAGGAAGGACTGGTGCCTTGTTCCTCTAATAATGCTTCCTTTCCCTGGTAAAGACTAGGGAGCATTGGATGAACCACGGAAACAAGAGGCACTGATGAGTTGTACGTAAATCTAGGAACTGAAAGTAGCTCTAAGACAATTAGCAAGCTCAGAGGTTAGGGACACAGCCTCAGTGGTTAATGCAGGCTCATCCAGTATACGGAAAGCTAGTCTCCATTCTCTCAGTACTGAGGGCTTCTCTAGAGCGTGCAAGAATCCTCCTTTCTCTTCTATATTCCACCACATCCTTGAGACCAATCGGTTTATTACAACATGCTTTCTATTGTCCCTTTCTCTCCATCTCTACTACCACAATTTCAACTCAGGTCCTCAGTAAATCTTGCATTCTTTTTAAATTTCTTACCTGCTGAATGAAATAGCCTCTGGTACAATCTGCTCCAGTCCACACTGCTGCCAGTGTGACTTCTTGTCACACAGTTCTTATCATTTCAGCCTGAACACCTTGGATGACTCTCTCATTGCTCAAAGGAAAAAGCCAAAACTTCTTAGGCCTTCATCAAATTCCAAAATACCTTTTCAAACTTATCTCCTAAGATCCTTCTGCCTGCTCTCTGTTTCTCAGACCTTGGAAAAATGCTTTTCTCTTTCATACTTTCATAGTTCTTTCTCTCTTGAATGCCCCTCTCACCCCTGTAAGCAATCGGAAAGTTACTTTAAAGTCCAGCTAAAACATCACTTCTTCTGCTAAGTTTCCCTGACTTCCTTGGTAAGAATTACTCCCTACTAGGTATTACAGTACACACGACTATAGAATGTGTTTTCCCATCTGCTTCAATACATCTTATATTATAGTCGTTTGGTTATCTGACTATCCGCTAGACTGTAAGCTCCTGCAGGTTAGGGGTGAGTTGATTCATCCTTGTATAAGTAACAGTGTCCAGGCTAGCACCTTGTCCGTAGAACAGCTCAGTATATGTTGGTTTGTAATAAATGAATGATTCATGCTCATAGCAGGCAGCTAATCTCCACTGCCTGCATAATTAAGTTGTAATATTCACTTCGGCAGAAAGCCTGTAGGAGAGAAAAGAAAAAGCAAGCCCATGGTGGAAGGCAGTGGAAATTTTTGAAAGACACCTGCCCTTTAAGGCCTATCTTCATTACTCCTCACAAGACCTATACAAAGACCCTTTTCTGCTGTCTCTCTTACCTCCTTCCAGCTTCTAGACTTCTTTCATATTCTTATCTCAGTTGCCCATAGCTTCTTGGAAGTAGTTTTATTAAAATGTATTTGAGGCAGTCACTGGTCCATTAGCACTTTCTTGTATCCAGCTGTGTCAGATAAGCACTGAGACTTTTATTTTTCTCAATTAAGAAAAGTTGTAGCTTCAGGGAGAGGCTTCTGGGTTTACCCAGGATGCAGTAACACCATGACAAAAATGACACAGTTGCTATGCCTTGGGAGCTCGTATTCATATGGTTATACCAAGACCCTGAGCCCAAGACAGAAACACTTCTCCTACAGCTACCAAATCCCTCTGACAGAGTCCACAGCAGGCTCTAGATCCTAAAGATCAATTAGAGGATTCACCTTTAAACTTGGAGTGAAAGAGCAAGAAACTGAAAGATCCAGGAGCAAGATAACTGCAGTAGACAGATATTTCTAGTGCTAACCCTGATTGCCTTTGAAGGAGGATGGGTAACATTAACTTCAAGACTCCTGCTTTCGCTGGGGATCTTGAGGGATTGGGTCCCAGAGTTCAGGCCAGAAACTGGGGCAAACACAAATACTTTTCATAATAGAAAGGAAAGAACTGAGAGTTCCCAGAGAGCAATTCGTAAAGGAAGAAAAGAGGAAAAATAGGAGGATTAGAAGGAGGCTGAAGACCATGTTCTCTGTCATATGAAAACATTTCTTGTGGAAATTCATGGATGTTCTAAATTTCTCACCCCAGGTTGAAAACAAAAGAATTAGAGTTAACATGTTCAGATACCAGAGCCCAAGACAGAAGCCAAGGGCCTGGACAATCTTGCCTCAAAGGCCAAGAACCTTGGACCTCAGCCATATGAAAAGCCTTCCTTGATCTGAAAAAATGATGGACTTGATAAATCCTTGCTAGTTTTCTTGAAGCACAGAACAATGTGCGTATTTGTATACCTTATAACAAGGGAATAGAAAAAAAAAAAGAAATTCTACAGGTTTATTTTTTAAAATCTTCTCTTAGTCCCAAAATTCTATTTATGTTTACCATCTTATGATATTTCTCTTAGAAAATAGGAAGTCCTTGCCTCAGAGACTCAGAGAGAAAGGAAGAATTGTAATTGGACATCATTCCTGTCAATCATCTCGATTTAAAAATGGAGTCAATCACCTTGTTTTATGGAATCACTGATCATATATAGCTCATGGCTTTGCTGTCACTGAAATCTTTTTGTCTGCTTCTCCTAATACAGGGGAGATAAGCCTCAGCTGTTTGAATATTCGAAACAAAGAAACCTCTCTAACAGAGACCTGACAAATCAGGATGGGAAATATCTTATTATTACTTGATAGTCTCTTGAGTCAAAAATAAAAGGAACTTGGTTGGAAAAACCCTTTGATTGAGTCTGTCTCAGAGATCTAAAACACTTGTTCACACCTTTAAGAAAAGAGCCAACTAATTGATTTAAGGTCTGGCAAGAAGGGAGTTTCTTTTGATCCCTCATCACAAATGCTCTTCAGCAGGCCACAGGGCATTAGCCCTGGGGACTCACCAGACACTTCAGGGAGGGCTTTAGGAGTCTATCATTCCTGGTCCTGAATTAAACATTCTGGAAATCTAGGAGAGAAAGGGCCCCAGCTGACATCAAGGTTACATGAAGAAGATTAAAGGGGCATGAAGGAGAGGCAATCACAGCAGAATCAGAGAAAATTGGGCAAATTGCGATCATTAGCCCACAATACAGACAATTTAATGTAAAGGAGAATCTGATAGATAAAGGAGAATTTAAGAGATAGAAGATAATAAGATTTGGGAAGGGATTTGAAGGTCAAGAGTAAGATTCTGACATGTGCCCCTTGTTTCCCCAGACCTTTCTGCCCTTTGGGACATTTGAGTAATTGTGTGCTAAGCTCCTTCTCAGTTTGGCCATTGGTAGAGCAGGGCACTGCGTCCACTCTCTTTGGCCTGTGAGCCTTAGACCCCTGAGGCCTCCTGGCAGGTTGTACTCAGCCTTCCTCCAAAAGGAGTCTTTCTCTCTCCTCTGAGCAAGTTTGCAGAGGATGGCTTCACAGCAATCACGGATTTTTAGATCCCCATTTGCACCTGGGCTCTGAGAGTGAGGACCTTGAGGTGGGGGCTGTGTGTGTGCTCTGGCTGCAAATCCCTCACCTCCTCCTTCCCTTCCTCCGCCCTGGCAGCAGACACCATGCCCTGTCCAGTTGCTGACATCATTCAGAAAAGCTTGCCCGTATCACATTTTTTTTTGGTTTGAAGCTGAATTTAAGATGATTACTGTTTGTTCATCCTAAACCTGTGCCTATACACTGACACCTGTGTGTGTGCACACACATGCATACACACGCATGCACACACGTCTCACGACTGATGCAAAAGAAAAAGGGGTCTGTATTCTATGTAAGGCGATGGTTCTGGATCCTCCCTGCTCATACTCTCCATATATTATTCTATTTCATCTGCATCCAGCAGTTCTTTCCCTTCATCTTTTGGTTCTGGACAACTTCCTTTACCGCCTTCCTTTCTTCTCCTGGGACTGATGATGGCTTTGCCTCCTGGGTAGGAGTCCCAGTACTCCCAGGATATATCTGATCTTTTTCCTCTGACTCCCCACATTCCTAGCCACCTGGACAAGTATCCTGTCCAAGCTTCAGCTGGGACGCCCTGGGCAGCACTCCTGCTGGGGCTCCAGGCCAGAAAGTTAGGGACCCCGAAAGGTGTTAGGTGACTGCACGGACTTTGCAAAATTTTGTACTTTGAAGGGTGGTATTACCACTAGAAATAAAAAGGATACTACCCAAAAAACATTCACAAAATTGAATCTCAACAAAGGAAAAAAAAGGAAAGAAAGCTTCAACGTATTTGTCAACTACAGGTTGCACAGATGCTACTGTCAGTTACTTATGACCAAGCTCAGAAGACGTAATCTTTTTTAGGGCAACACTCAGGGACTTTTGAATTTCTCTTTCCAAATAGAAAATGGTACTCCAAAAGCACTTCAGGAACCACCAAATAGATTAGAACCCCACAGACTGCTGAGATCCAGTGACAGGAACGATCCCGGACAAAGAATCTGTGTGTGAAGACAGAAAATGGGGTTGGGGGAAATAATGCCTTTTGAGCAGAACACTGGGGGAATATTGAGAATTCAAAAGCATTGCAAAATAGCTGGATGCCTTGGCCTCAGAAAACCCACCAATCACGAGAGGCAGTGTTGTGAGCCTGGGGAGGGCTCGGCTCAAGAGGTGGTCTCTGTCCAGGAGCCCAGCTCTGCTACTGGCCAATTGTGTGGCCTGCAGCAAGTTCCTTAGCCTCTGTCTACCTCGTCGACTTCACCTGTAAAACGGGGATCCTAAAAATGAGGGCTACCTCACAGGGCTGAGAGGAGGACCAGGTGAGTTGATGTATGTAACGTGCCTAGCACCCTGCTTGACACCAGGTAAATGCCACATCCGTGCTGGTGAGGGAGGCGGGACAAAGGAGGGAAGGGTGGAGGGGAACAGAGACCCCTCAGTGGTGTCTGGATAGGGAAACAGGAAGCGCCCCAGAGCCTCAGGATTTCACTTTCCTCTTTTTCATTCCCTAACCCTCTCTCTATCCAGTCCCAGCTACCAACCATCCCCAAAAAGGCTGGTCACCAGAGACAGGCTTAAGCAGCCGGCAGCTCTCACTTAGAAACTCCAGGTAACTCTGGGAAATGTGTCTCGTCTTCCCAAACACCTCCCTGCTCTTCAATTCCATCCTGTGAAGGGAGGTTATAAATCTTAGGTGTTAGAAAGAGTTCATGCCACACAGAATTAAAGAATGCTTAGGCTGCCAGTACCTCCAGGGGATGGAAACCACTGATAAACACTCACTAGGGAGCAAATGACTGACAGCAAGCCCATTCTGATAGGAGCCTTAGATGAGACACCCAAGGAATCGGCCCCGGGGCTTTGAGATAGAAAGATAAAGAGAACTTTAGGGTTCAGAAAGGGGAGGTGCTAATGTAGAAGAGCAGAAAGCTTCGGATGAGTGCTTGAGGCTGCCCTGCCCACAAGTGGAGAGCCAGGATCCACTTGGGCTTCCAGGCCAGTCCAACCTGCCCTGGGATTCATGCTCGGTTTCTTCTTGTGCCCTGAGAAAAGTTCCTCTGCATCTTAGAAGGTATCAGTTTCCTCATAAAACAGGCAAAGTAGCAGTATCTACCACAGAGAGTTAGCTGATACAAGGATTAAAAGAAGTCACGTCAGAACAACCCCTCATTCTGCATCTGGCGTTTAGTTTTGCCATTTCCCTCCATCTCCAAACTTCGATGCTGCCTCCTTCAAATCCCTACCCATCCAAGCCCCCTTCATCTCCCATCCTTGCCTTGGCTCAGCACTTCTGATTCGGTTTGCAAATTCACCGATTCTCTTCAGGCTCTGCTTAGAGCCCCAGAATAAAGTGGGTTTTGGCTTTTGAGAGTCAGTTCCCCACAAAGTCATCCACCTAGACTTGGTTGAGCCCTGGCTAAACAAGAATGAGACTTTAACTGCCTGCCTCTTTACAGACCCCCTAGACAGTGTCGGCGTAGTAAAATTGTCACTCCAGTCCTCGTGCTACATGGTTTGTGACAGCTATTTACATGGCGAAGTGGGCCCATTTCTATTTTGTGTATTAAATACCCACAGGCGATAATCCTCATTATGGGCCAATAGCTTGGAAAATGTTATTATTAAATCAAAACCATTTGCAATAAGGGGAAAAATTCATCTGCAGCTATAAACTCTGTTGCTTATAGCTGGGCATTGAGAAAACAAATAGTGGCCAAGTCCCCTCAAGCCCAGCACTTCCCAGCTTAACCCCATGGCAGGTCGTCGTGGGCCACGCTGGAAGAGGGGAGATCGCTGCACTAGGAGGAAGATTCCCAGAATGCGGATGATTTCTTGTGGGAGACCTGACTGGACCCTGAGTCTCAGGGGCAGTGGTGCTGGCATGGGAGCATGATGGCCTGACTGCGACTCAGAACGTTCTATTACCTGCTCAGTTTGTTTTCTGAAAAGATACTAGGAAGGTTTAACTTGTATGGGACTCCCATACCCTTTTATAAAAGTCTGAGCATGGACCTTGGGATCAGACACACCTGGCTGGTGATTCCAGGGGTACCACTTACTGGAATAAATGTGGGCAAGAGACTCAAAGCCTCCATTTCTACCCCTCAGGGTTGGGATGAGGTTAGAGAGATTATTATATCAGAATATGTTTCATCAGAGTTGCAGCCATGCCTCAGGTTATGGATCTTGAGTCTAAGGAACAGTCTGTGCCTTGTTCTGCTGGGCCCATTATTCTAGTGTGTGCTCATGGGGTCTGTGCTGCGGTGGAGGCTGATGAGACTCACCTGACACACCCTGCCCCCTCTGTTCCCCAGTGACCCAGGCACTGCCGCCAAGATTGGTCTCTGCTGAGTCCTGAGGGTCCCAACCATGGCTGCTAATTAGAATCTGGTGACTTAACAGAAATATGTGGCCCTTACTTAACCAATTAATTTAGGATCTATGGAAGTGGAGACCAGACATCTACGTTTTTTAAAACTCTCCTTACTTATCCTTTGGGATTCTTCCAGAGGATCTGGGATCTGAACCCCACAGTCAACGGTCTGATAAAGCCTGTACACTTACCTATGAAAGGTTAATCAAGTAATTGATTTAATGTCCTTCTAGTGTGGAAAGCTTTTAAAACACTAGAATAATTTTTATGTTTTAAAACACTAGAATAATTTTTATTACCCAGGTTTTGGGTCTTCATCAATTTTACTTTGGTGATATCACCAATGGCCTAGGGTCTGGCTTTCGAGTTCCCACTTAGAAACTGATTCTTGATGTAGAAACGTTGACTCTCACTAAGTCACTCACAGGTCTGGAATATATAAATCACAATGTCATTTTTTTCCCATTTATTATCAGAAACAGAACTGCCAAGCTGTTAAAGTGGGTCCCTGGTTTGGTTATAGAGAAATTAAGGACAGGGAAAACGTAGTCTGTTTGGATAAGATCTTCCCAGGCCATAAACTCTAAAAAGAGTATGATACTCCATCCATAAGTAATTCATCCATTTTAAACATTAAAACAAATGCTTAACTTTTTCCCCAAAGATGATGATGATTCTTTTTTTTCATTTAATTTCAAATTATTTCCAAAAATATTTTTCTTGTTGTTCCTACAATACTGGTGGCTATACTGACTTTGGGGGAATTTAGTAGTAAATAATTCTCATCTCAGTCTTCCTAAACCCACACACAGAAATCAGTGTAAATGAAAAATACATATGCATTTGGGTTCACTGAACAAAAAGAGAAGGAATGGTAAGTAATGTCCATGTCTCCTTAACTCTCTACTTTAGGTATAGAATAAAAGAATCTGATGGGCCAGGCAATCTGTTTCAGGGTATTGGTGACTGATGTGTTACTAGTATCCTGCTCTACCCCCATTTAAATTGCTTATGCAAGGAGAGCTATAGGATCAAATAGGGTCTTAGCATATCATTCTGTGGAACGGGATGCAGACCAGAGCGGTGACACCACTTAACTAGAGTCCCGCTCCAGTCATATTGTTAGGAGTAAGACTATGCCTCACTGGGGCATTCCTCCAACACTAGTACAGTACACATTAAATCTTATTTTTTATTTAATTATATACTTTGGTATTTGAAGGACTCAATAAGTATCAGTTCCTTCTGACTCCAAATTAAATGATAAATAAGACAGAAGAAAGTGACAGATGGAGATCAAAATATCAAATTTTAGTGTTGAGAAGCGGATTGGAGACCATGGCTGTAAATCTGTGACCAGAAGAGCTCGTTACTGTCCTCTGTTCCATTCTCCGTCTCAGTCAAGTCCGAGGGACAGCTTACCTGAAAGTCTGATTCCACAAAACAGTCAGAGCAAGGATTGCTGTCTCACATTGGTCTAGGATGTTTAGTATTCTCAGCTTCTCCACGGCAACATTTCTAGGGAATATACCTTATCTATTAATAAATTTTGCTTTTCTTTTCCTCACTTTTTTTATATATAGTATCTTGTGTATGTGTATGTTTAGATAGATGATTTATATATATATATGTCTACATACAGATGTATCATTATATATGTAATTAGATTGGATACATATGTATTTGTCTTTGAATGAGTTGGCTTTCCTAGACCAGTAACTTACAAGAGTGTGAAAGAACCAAGGCAGCTTTCTTCCACATTAGCACATTTGTACAACAAAAAGCTCTCAATTATCACAAAGATATTCAGATTCCTTCAAAGATAATTTGTCTATGATACTTCAGGTAGCCCTAGCTCCTCTGCTTCTCAAAAATGTGGGTTAAGGAGGGGCCTTCTGTCTCACCTCGCTCTTCCCAATCTCTACACCCTCTAGAGATCAGGGAGCAGCTTTGGATCCCTCAGCACTCTGGACAGGGACTGTTGTCTGCCATTGCAGTAAACAAAGAATGTTGCCTGCCATCCTAGTTCTACAAGGATCAAGCCATTAGCCACTGCAGCTGCCCACCAATGGTTTGCCCTGGGTGGAATTCAGGATGGAGAAAAATGGGAAGCATTCTGTGCTTTAGATACTGTCCCTAGACAGTTAAGATGTGTATCTAAGGAATAACTTCAATGAACCCAGATCCTTGCATCTTCTCATACGTAGAAAAGCACTAAAATCATTAACTTGAGATGACTGTTCTTTGCGGTTAGCAGTAATCTTCTGATGTTCAACTACATTTTTTTCCAGCAAAAACCTCCTCTATATCCTGGCTCCTCCCTGACCTCTTTGGTGTATTTCCTCATAGCTATCTGAGAGGCTGTCTCCTGGGCTATAGCTAAGTCTGAATAAAACTTAACTCCCAACCTTTTAGGTTGTATGTTTCCCTTCAGTCGACAGATCATTCTGCCCACCATCAGGAAATAGTTTGTTTTCTTTTTTTTTTTTGTGGGCAGTTTCTGAGACCTGTTTTGGTGGCTTTTTCCTTCCACTGAAATTTCTCCTCAGCTTGTTTCTACTTACCCTTGGTGGGGGGGCTTTAGTGCAGAATAAGCTATTTTTGGCTTCCTTTGAAAGTATTTTGGAGTCTGTCTACTAATTTTACCAAAAGTGGAGTTTTCAATATTTTCCATTCTTTTTGCTTCTTTTGGACGATTTCCAGAAGAAAGGAAAAATGTTAAAATTGTGCAGCCATTCTTTACTCTTAATATGAACAAATAGCCAAGTTTCACCAGACATTTGAAAGAAATGCCTAACACTAAGGAGAAAGCGGAAAGCAAAGAGAAAAATGGAAGTAGCCTTGAGGAAACAGAGAAAAAGAATAAAATAAAACTTAAAGACAAATCCTTATAAAGGTAAGGGAAAATGCCATATCTATGAAATACTACCAGGATGTTATATGTAGAAATAACTGGAGTACTAGGAAAGCATACTGAAAATTAAAAATTAATATTAGAAACTTAAAAATCAAATACAAGAGGGTGTTTACTGTAAAAATCTTTCAACTTTGCTGTAAAACTGAATTTTTTTACTTAAAAAGAGGAGAAAAATTCAGCTCAAGAGCTGAAATGTAAAGTTGGGAAAATTTCCCCAAAGGAAAACAAAGCAAGAAGGGAAAAGAGAGGAAATACAAGAAGGAATTTAGGGAATCAATTAAGGCAGTCCAATGGCTGACTAACAGTCATTCTAGAAAAAGAAAAAGATGAAAGGAGGAAATGACCATAAAATGATACAGGGAAAGTGTTATAGAATCAAAGGACATGAACTTCAGATTTTGAGTGCCTAGAACCTGATGAAGACCTATGTCTTCACCAACGCACCTGTTCCAGGATTGCAGAAGTGGCCATCAAGAAACCAGCCTAAAAGTCTGAGAAAAGGAAAAAGAAAAATCACACTTTACATAGAACGGATTAAAAATTCAAGATGTGCTTTGACTTTTTCAAGCGCAACATTGGAAGCTGGAAGATAACAGAGTAATGTCTTCAAAATTCTAAAGGAGAATATTTTCCAATTTAAGATACTCTACCTACACAAATTAACCCTCAATTGTGAGGACAGAATAAAGATGTTTTCAAGCAAAGTTTCATAAAGAATGTACCTTGTATGTACTTTTTCCTAGGAAACTGCTGGAGATGTATCCCATCAAAAGGAGAATCTTATCTAAGAAAGAAGAAAACATGGATCAAGTAAGAGGGGATCTGACACCTGAGAGAGGCAAAGGGATTTCTCAGGATGATGGTGAAGAAGAGCTGCCAGAGGAGGAAGCAGAATGTGGAAAGTGTGGGCAAGCTGCGGAACTGGGTAGATTTCTTGCCTTGTTTGAGACTTGTAAGACTCATTTGACTAACTGAAAGAGACTCTGGCAATGATTTAGTGATAGAAAGAGAGGCAGACCAACACTGCACCCAATCCTCTTGCCAAAGCAATGATTAATTCCAGAGAAAACAGAAATTTTCCAAGAAATTAAATGTAATTATAATACATATGGCTGTGTAAAACAAATCCACATAGTCAAAATAAGGTAAATGCTGAATTTTGATTTAAACAAAATAAAAAATCTTATTGAAACCACTACTTCTGGTCCTTCATTCTCTAACCCTTTACCCTACTCCCCCCACTCCAAGCTATTATCTACCTGATGGTGCATATCAATATTTGCTTGCTTTTGTCTCTCTTATTAGAACATAAGCCCAGTGAGGGCAAAGACTCGGTTTATTTTGGCCACCATTGCATCATCACATTGCCTAGAACAGAGCTGGGTACCTAGGATACCTCAGTAATTTCTCCTAAATAAGTTAATACAAATTTAGGAGGAGTGGAAGTGTATGTGTGTGTGCATATGTGTGTTAGAAACCTAGATATTCACATCATGCTGAATAGACAATGTCTAGAATAAAACAATCAAAAACCAGAGCAGTAAACCACACTATATAGCAACATGAAAGTGAACAGCAGAAGAGCCAAAAGAGTTTAGAAGTGGCTCCTCTGGAGAGCAGAAGTGGCTGGGACAGAGGCTTTGATATAAGACTTGTAGCACTGCTTGACACTGAAACCTGGCACGTGGATTACTGTGATAAAAACAAATTAAAAAAAAAAAAACAAACAACTAGGGAAGGTTTAACACTCTCATCTTTTGTACATATATAAGGTCTATGTATAAGATCTGTGGTTCTTTTCAAAGTAAAGAGCCTAATAGATTTTAGGTTTGCTTGGTGGAGTAGGATTAATTTCTAGGTTTCAAGTCAAATTTCTAGCTCCGCTGAGAACAGTGGCTTCTTGTGAAACATTTTCTAAAGGTATGCAGATATCTGTTTATGTTAAATACCTTCAAAGTGCTTCTTCATACCTAGTTAGATTCTTTTGAAAATCAAGTAGAAAAACATTGACAAGACAGGACTGTGTATATCTCTGAGTCTTAGCACCCTGTTTTCTGAGGTATGAGCTTTAACAAGCCATTTAACCTCCTTGAGCCCTCTCAGTTCTTTCTTTTATAAAATGGGGGTGATAATATGCAACTTATTGGATTACAGTGTTTATCAAATAAGATACCTCTGTGAAATCCCCGTACAAAATAGATATAGATATTTGATATCTGCTAGTTTTCTTTCTCCCTTCCTTCTTCCCAGGACTGACTGGGACCATGGCCGAATTAGATAATCAAAAAAAAAAGAGGGAGGAGATATGGAGATATATGTATATGTATAGCTGGTTCACTTTGTTATAAAGCAGAAACTAATGTACCATTGTAAAGCAATTATACTCCAATAAAGACGTTAGAAAAAAAAAAAAAAGTGTCTGCCATGCCAGAGACAGGATTTAAGCTTTTCTAAGTCTGTAAAGAGCTTTAGGAAAGTTTGTACTTCCTTCTACATTATTGGATATTTCCATGGGAATGCATGGCCCACATATGTCAGTGTCTGGGAGGGACAGTTCATTCACAGCATTATTATTTATTATGAAGGTTGTCATGGAAGAAAGCGGACACTTCTGCCAGGTATCACTCATCTGTGCATTCCCCATGACACTTAACACTAACTAAGCACTCATTTGGTGCCCCTGAACTTGGCTTGTACATTGAGACTGGTCAATGTGGACCAGTTTGGAGACCCTCTAGTATTCTGTCCAGGTATCATTTGGAATATGATACAGTCAATTCAATTAGAAATGTGAGAAAATATGTTATCACTTCAAATATTGAATTAACCAACTTGTTTATCAGAGAGATTGTAGAGACTCCTTCACTGGCCAGACCCTGCATAATGAATTCTCTAATGGACCTGCTAGTTTCTCTACAAAAGGTTAATTTTTTCCTCCATTACCAAGCCTTTTGAATGGCCCCCAGGGCAGTCCTTGGTAAAGGAAGAGAAGGTCTTGTTTAGTATTAATGATCAAAGTGGCAGGTTCACAGTATCAACTCCTCCCTGGGAAGAAAACGATCACTTCATTAACATCTATCAAGGGTGCTTCCACTGGGGACCAAGAGCACAGCCATCATTATTCTCCACAAAAACCCAGAAACAAATGAAGCTACAGACACAACAGAGATGGGCCGGGGTGGGGTGGGGGGGAATCAGAATTTTAATTTAAAGAGAGATTATGCTAATTCTACCCTTAATAATTTAAGAAAGATATTAGCTGATATGACTTGTGCTACTTTTTCTTATTTCCCATCTCTTTGCATAAAAAAGCTTCTTTGAAATCCAAGAAAGATAGATAGTCAATCTCATGTCAGTTTGGCATTTCCCAATCAGGACAAATAGGCAATTGAGTCTCTTCTACATGGAGCACTAGATAAGACAGGTTTCGTAAGAATGTGGCAGAATAAACGGAGGACTATTTGCTGAAATAGTCCTACCCATCCCTACCCATCAGAAAATACATTAGAAATTTCAAAAAAATGTATAAGATTTATTTGGTGAGGGTCATCATTGGCAAGAAGTTTTTCCCTTACGTGATGTATGAGGCATTCCTTTTGACCCCTTAAAGAAGATCTTCCTTTACATACCTAAAAAGGAAAGTATTACATGCTCTGCTGTGCCCAGCCTCTCCAGACCCTCCCTTCTCTCCTCTCCCAGCCTGCCACTAAAGAAGAATCAGGGGACGGGACTGGCCTTGGGGGAGGCTCTTCTCCTCCCCTCCCCAGATGACTTCCCACAATTCTTCTCACGTCTTCTCTAGTTTCTCCTCTACTAACCACCCAGTAAGCAGGGAAGGGGCTTCTGATCACTGTGGGTTCCAAGCTGCCCTTTATCTCCTTGCCTTTCTGTAGTGAAAGCCTGACTCAGGTGAATAACTGAGGGCCTAGAAGGGTACCAGAATCACATTACTCCCACTGGCATCCGTGGCAATCATCCAATGATTCCATACATACAGCTGTTTTGTCAGCTACTCTCTAGCTGGATTACTTGGGGGCACATCATAGTTTGAGCAACACTTTTATAATCTGAGTTGTTGAAAGATTAATTAGGCTTGCACACATAAAATGTTCAGCCTAGTCTGGCAAAAAATAAGCACCAAATAAAAAGGAGTATTAACTTCCTCTTTCACTGTCACAATAGACAAGCAAATATTTACGATCCCTTAAAAACTGAGTATATGCTTTTGAAATTTTGGAAAACACACCAAAGTTTCTCTTTCTCTCTCTATGTTGGGAGTATGGCATGCATTATAACTCTTGGCTTTATAATGGAGACCCTACAATCCATAACATATGAGTAATGCCCATTGTTTTAAATACTCTGTTTGCCAAAACACACTGATAGAGTGAATATGAAGGAAACACTTGCAATAGTTACAGAGTAAGAAGACTAAGAAGTTATCAAACATAAGACATTTAAAAACTAGACATTTCTAGGATAACATCAGTGAACAAGCGCTTGCAGAGGACAAGCAGTGCTAGGAAGCCTTTCTTTTATCCCCCAAAGCCCTTTCCCCCGCATTTTATATTTCTGTGATTATCTTAAGTCCGTTACCCTGAATAAGCAAGTAGACTGAGAATATTGAGAGCAGTCTTATTTCTTAAAATTTTATCCCAAGATTACTGGTATCCCAGTGCTTACATTCTGCTTGGCACACAGGAGGCATACATTCATTAACACAACCATTTAGAAATTGATTTGATTCATTGAGTACTGGGGGACGGTGGAAGAAAAAAGGAAAAAAGAGTAGCTATGCACTGACGTTAGCACCCACTAGGTAGCATGTGGCTTTCTTCTTCATAGCTGTAGTAGCCAACAGTCTACCTACACTTAGAATACTCATGATTCCCAGAACTCCAAGAACATGTTCCCCAGCTATACATAAGCTCTCCTATCTGTACTCTTTTTTTTTTTTATACTACATAGTCTCTAACACATAGTAGGTGTTCAGTTTTTTCTAGGTTGTTTAACACGACATGCCTTCCGTCTTCTCACCCCTACTTTTCAACATGGTACCCATTCCCAAAGCACAGCTCAAATGTCAACTTCTCCATGATCACTTCTTTGATTTTCCTACCTCAGTTCTCACCAAATACTAGGTTTGAACCATTACTCTTAAACTTATCACATACTATCTTAATTGTTGTTTGTTTTTATATGTAATTTTCCCCCTTGCCCTTTTAAGTAATGTGGCTAGAGGAATGTGAGTGTGGGAGGAGGAATGTTAAGAGATGTGGTCTGAACAGACCAAAAGCCACATTATCTAAGGCTTGTCCTCGAGGGTAAGGACTTTCATAGTTATTCTAAACATAATAAGAATTTCGAGTAGTGATAAAGTCGTATTTCTAAAGGACCACTCTCATTGCTGTATGAAAAACAGACTGTAGGGTTACAAAGGTGGGAGCAGAAAGGTAAGCTAAGAGGCTATTGTACTAATCAATGTAAACAGTGATGGTGTCTTTGACATTGTGGTAGCAATGAAGTTGATGAGAAAAGGTTGAATTCTAAATGTCTATTGATATCTATAAATAAATAGTGATGTAGAAGCAACGGGTATTCCTAATGGATTGGATATAGGGTATGAAGAAACAAGAGGAATCAAAAATGATTCCAAAATTTTCGATCTAAGCAGTTGGTTGAAGTTTTTAAGACGTAGAAAGAAGAAGTATAGAAGGTAGAAATCAAAAGGTTTTTTTTGTTTTTTTTTTTCTCCTGGTCATGTACATTTGAACACATATTATACTTCTAAGAGAGATGTCATGTGGTTGTTGTAATATGACTCTGGCAAAAAGAAGAGAAAATGCTGGAGCTATAAATTTAGGAGTCTTCCATGTGCAGATGATATTTACATAAATTCATCCTATAAGCCCATGTAAGAGAGTGTGTGTACAGAAAAGAGAAGAACCCCTGAGGACTCCAATGGTTAGACATTAGGGTATTAAAAATACTGGAAAAGGAGACTGAAAATGTGACCTTAGGTAGGAAAAAAAGAAAAATATGATGAACTGAAAGCCAAATTAATATGTTAATGAGAAGAGAATGAACTGTAGTTTAGGTATAAAGAGGAATGGGAATTGGCCATCAGTTGGATTTAGCGAGTAGAGTGGTGGAGGCCACAGTATGATTGGAGTGAGTTAAAGAGAGAATGAACAAAATGAATGGGCAACCACAAATACGAACAGCTCTATCTGGTAGTTTGCTGCAAAACGTATCAGAATGGGGCTGTAGCTTGAGGGCAGTAACTGGAAAGAGAGGGGTGGGGGGGAACGGGATAGAAAGGTATTTGTGTGTTTTTAAGATGAGAGAAATAACAGTATGTTTATATTCTGTTGAAAATAATCAGGTAGAAAGAATAATACTTCTTATGTGTTTTTGGAGCAATGCTCTTGAGGTGAGAGAGGATGGACATGGTATACAAGGAGAGGAACTGGCCTTAGATCGAAGCGTGGAGAATTTCTTCCTTGTTTGAATGAATTAACTGGTTGGTTTAACTATTTTTAACTAAAAACCATTATATACACATCAGACTGTATTTATAGGGGTCGTTTGTTATGTTTTCCTGCCTTCCAGCATCTTTTTGAAGCTTTACACTCTTGAGGTTTTGGGGTTTTTTCTTTGTTGTTTTTATTTGTTTGTTTGCCTTTGAGTCCTGTCACCTCCTGGTAAAAGCCAGGCAACTAATTCATTTCCCAGCCTCCCTTCCCAGTTAGGGTGCAGTACAATGATCCAGCTCCTCCTCCAATTAGATACACTCCTGTGAGACTTAAAATAAGAAGTGATCAGCATGACGAGCAGTATCCATTTCCTGGTAAAGGTGGCATCAGCTGTGACTACCCTGATTAACAGGCTGCATCCCTCGTGTAGAAATGTGCCATTGGAGTGGAAGAGAGAGGTGGCTGCAGTAAAGCTGAGTTCCTGGTGCTCAAGGGGCAGAGATACAAAATAGGGCATCTGGAACATAAGGGAGGCAGGTTTTGTTTTTGTTTTTGTCGTTGCTTTTTTAAATACACGGATTCTGTGGAGTGATTTAGGGTTTTGTTCCTGGAAGTTTAGGATTGAGCCTGATTTTCTACCCTTCCTGTGAGTCTGAGGGAGCTCCTCGTATTTTTAATGAAGCCCTTTTTCTCCTTAATCTGCCAGACCCAGGTTTGTTTTGCTTTCAGTTAAGGACTCTGCCTAGTGCAGTGCTTAAGGAATGTAGCAAAATGTTAAACTACTCTCCCTCAGATTCCTTTCGGGGATTATTTTGTTGTTTAAATAGGTAACTCTTTAAGAATAAGGAAATAAATCATAATATTGAAAAACAAATTTTCAACAGCAGCAAAAATCTGTTAATTCTCAGAACATTTGAAGACAGTGGCCCTAACTTACCTTTTTCTTTGGAGTATGTATGTCTTTGAGCTTTATGAAAACAATTGACAAAGGCGAAAAGAGACGAAAGGGCAGAGATAAAGATTAGAGAAATAGAAAAACGGAAGACAGTGCAGTAGAGTGGCTTTGCCCTAGATTTCTGGAGAGAGATTATGGGGTTATACTCCATATATATATATATGGATATATATGAAATTATAACTGCTAAAAAGAAAATCTTGATAAATAACCTAACCGTAAGGAGAATGAAATGGAGACAGAATATTTGAAGTGGGTACTTTTCCAGAAAACCTGGGACTTAAATATACAAGCACCTGTGTGCATGCATATGTAGATGTACACCATGTCCACATGCGAAGAGTCTAAAAAACAAAGATCACTTGTAAACAACTACCCCCTATCCTAGCTGTAACCATAGCAACTGAAACTATTCATTTTCTGTCTCAAATAATGTGTGCAAGTCTGTCTCAATAACAATTCAGAAGGGACATTGACAAATGATCGCTATATTCACCCAGCCATTTTAAATAGGAAGGCATTTGGCTGAATTCTAATTTGACCAATGAATATTTAACTGATAATCCTGCCAGATAAGATATTGGCCAAAAGAGAAAGAAGAGAAATGAAGCTGGAGTTGCTATCATGCAAAAATCCTTTAATGAAGGACATAAAAGGAATGCTGTGAATTCTGGGCTGAAAATCTGTTCTGTATTGGGAGATGGAAGAGCAGCTGGCCCACAATTTAGAAACTTTGAAGGTTCAGTGACCTCTAGAATGTCTAAGTCATGAGGGCGTTTTTTTCCTCCTTTGTTTAATGTTTTGTATTTTCAAAAGAGTAAGAAAGAAAATGCCTTAAAATGTTTTAACTTCAAAGCAATAGAAACAAGGTGATACTGGAATATTGGAAAATTCAAAAACTGTACAGGTCCTAAAGTTGTCAGACTTTCCCTCTTCATAGATTGCACTGCATCTTAACATCTTGGACAAACCTGTTGATGTATATTGAACCTCCACTGGTCCCAGGAATGTTCAGTAGCAAGGCTCAAGGAGATCCAAACTCAGGTTAAATTTTCAATCAGATTTCATAATAATTAACATTTATTGAATATTCATCACTTGTCAGGCCCTCTTCTTAGTATACTGGATCTTTTCATTTTTACAAGAATTCTCTGAAATGGGTACTATTTTTAGCTCCATTTTGTGGATAATGAAACCAAAGTACAGATGCCTTAAAACTTGTCCAAGGTTGTACTAAGCTTTAAAGGAGGATCTAGGAATATAACCCCATAATCTCTCTCCAGAAATCTAGGGCAAAGCCACTCTACTGCACTGTCTTCTGTTTTTCTATTTCTCTAATCTTTATCTCTGCCCTTTCGCCTCTTTTCGCCTTTGTCAATTGTTTTCATAAAGCTCAAAGACATACATACTCCAAAGAAAAAGAAAGTGACTAAAATGTATAGTTGTGCCTGACATATAGTAGCCATTCAATAAATTTTATGAAGAGTAATTATTTATATGCACACACATTTGTTATTTGCAAAATTGGACTTGATTGATCAGCACATTTTCTTTGTGTAGGAAAGTCTTTGAGTGGTCAAGTTACAACCAGAAGGTTATTTGGAAAACATTACATAGGAGCAATTTAATACAGTAGAAAATCATAATGGCTAGAGTCATCAAGCTAAAAGAAACCAGGGCACCCATCCAGGGCCATTCTGTCTATTGCATCTGCAGACACAATGCCTGGGGCTACGACCTTCTCAAGGTTGTACTAAAATGGTTAAATCCTGGGGAAAAAAAAAAGTTGGCTCTAAATACAAAAACAAAATTGCATTATTAAAATTCTTAGATGTTTATTCCCATGTCTACAAAATGAAACATTATGTCAGCTTAACTCATTATTATGTTTTCATGTGGTTGAATACAATTTGTAGTATCCTAGAGAATGTATGATGATTTCTGAGAAGTTATAGTCAATGATAAATTAAATGAGTGACCTGTAGCCACATGTTTTTGAAAGCAAATTAATATATTAATTTCTTTTCCAAAATCTTTACTCCAAAAGTATATGTTTAATGAGAATGTAGCTACATTTAAATATGTTTCAGATGGTGGTGGGTAGGACCTATGAAGTCTGAAAATGGCCCTGCATCCATCTTTCATAGGGGGATATTTCTGCTGCTTTACTGAAAAGAAGTCTGGAATCAGCTGACCAGAAATCCCTTTTACTTGGATAGTTAAGGAGACCTGCCTGACCCTATAATTTTCTTGAAGAGTTAATTTCCTTACATGATTGGTGGGTAACTACTGATGCTCGAATATCTCATTTCCCCCCCCAAGTTCTACCTCCCACTATTCATCTTTCATTAGTCCATGATACATTTAACATTGCTTAGTTGCCAAATAGATTGAAGATTTCTCCACTCCAGAAAATACTATTAATTGGGTTATGGCATGCTGCTCCCACACATTTTGGCATTCTATAAAGTCACCTCAGTATTAACAGAGGCTACATTAGCATAACAATAACAGGCCGCATTGAACAGCCCAGGAAAAGAAATCGTCAATTTAGTTTCACAGGCAGAGATTTCTCTGTAAAAAGTCTTTATAGGCAGACTTACTGTGGGACATTCAGGCAAAATGTTGGTCAGTGGCTCACTGGAAAGCAATTCATGGGTAATTAAGACTCTGTTATCTCTGAAAGCAGTGATCTAAATGGGGCCTTTGTTGCCTTGGGTTATTTAGTGCTTTCCACATATGTGGTCTGATCTTTTGCCCCTAAAACTCCTCAAGAAACAATTCTCTTACAGGTTCCCCAGTGCCCTGGATTCAGACCTGCCCACTCTTCAGCTCCAAGGGAATTGGGGCCCCAGGAGCTATGAGTTCCTATTTGAAGACCCAAGGAGAATTGAGCCAGGGGTATCCCAGGACTGACAAACATAGCTTGAAAGAGGTTTCTAAATGAGGGAGTATACAGTCAAAAATGCTAGAAGACAGGTGTAAGGAGATGGGAAAGGAGTCCAGTCATCAAAGTTAAGAACCGTAAAAGAAATATGTCTAATTATAATAAAGAAGAAGGAAGAGGAAACATTACGGTTCTCACAGTGAGGCTGAAATAGCAAGTAGGCTTATCTGCCACCTTCAAGGCACAATTACTGTGCCCAAATTAGTCATAGTCACTCCTGTTAAAAGTTGCCCACCTGTTCAGATACAGAGACCTAAGGAACCTTTACATTCCTTTGAGTGATTACTTGCTGAATATCTGTCTCCCCAAATGGACTATAAGCTCCATGAGGGCAGGGACCAATTCTACTTTTGCTCATTATTTGTAGTGGGTTGAATATTCCTCCACCCCCTATCACTTCCACCCAAAATCTCAGAATGTGATCTTATTTTGGGAAATCGAGTCTTTGCAGACATATTTATGGTAAAGCTTATGAGGAGATCATACCGGATTAGGGAGGGTCCTCAATCTAAGGAGAGTATCTTTGTAAGAGAGAGAAAAGGACACACAGAGACAGAGAAAAGAAGGTGTGAAGATGAAGGCAGAGATTGGAGTAATGTATCTACAAAGCCAAGGAACACCAAGGATTGTCAGGAAACCACTAGAAGTTAGGAGAGAGTCATGGGACAGTCTCACTCACAGCCTCCCGAAGGAACTGACCCTGTTCGCACCTTGATTTTGGATTTCTGGACTCCAAAACTGGGAAAGAATGAATTTGTTGTTTTAAGGTGCCCAATTTGTGATAATTTGTTATATCAGCCCTAGAAAACAAATATACCATTATACCCCTATTACATAGCAAAGTCCAGGGTCCATAGCAAGAGTTCAACAATTATCTGTGGGAGGAAGAAAGGTAGGTTAATTCTTCCCCTTCCTCTACATCTTTTTCTAATTCAATGTTTCTCTAAGTGTAATTCTTGGACTTACTCTTTCAGAATCCTCTTAGTGCTTATTTAAAAATGTAGATTCCCAGGACCATCCCAAACCAGTTGAATCAAAATCTCAGGGGCTGAACATATGATTCTATAATACACTCCCATGGCAGGTCTTAGATTCATGAAAAGTTTTGAACTGCTGATTTTTATTTTATTATAATTCTTCAGGCTCTTTGAATTTTATCAAAGACATCTCTCCAGCCCTTATAGACAAAACACCTGATGGGAAGAAGCTTGCCTCCTTGCAGGAGGTGTGAAGCTGACCTCCTCATTAACGCTGCTGGGAATTTCTGAGGCATAATTCTCCAGCTGTCAGTTCCTTTCTTCCTTGAAGGTACACCTGACTGCTCGACACGACCCCAAATCCTGTCTAGAGGTGAGGTTTTCGCTTGATAGCAGTTTTTCAAGAAAAGAATCAAAGTCAGAATAAGACAGATGTAGAATCCCTCCATTCTTAGGACTATTTTTCCCGAACAGTAATGTCCCTGTAGCATCACATGCAAACTTTTGCAGATTTCTAACTTCCAAATTCAGCCACATTTCACCTCTTAAAAAACTTGCCTCTCCAAAGATAGGTGACAGGTTATTACAAACAGGCTGTTTTGTGTCGCATATTCATCTCCCATTTATGACTACCTCATCCAATTTGCTGAGTCCTCAAATCAAAGCACATACTAGCCTACAAGCTCAAATTGGCAACTACAAATCAAGCACTCAGCTTTCTGCTGTGAGCCTCCCCCCAGGAACTCTCAGAGACCTGCAGCTGTCATTCACGTGGGTGAACAGCTCTCAGGGCCCTGAGGCAGGGCCAGCTACCCTTCCAGGCATCTTTCTCCATGATTTTTAACCCTGTTGCTCAGGAAGCTTCCTTCCTAAACACCTGAAAGAACAACCCCAAAGTCAAAACAAGAACTGGGAGGTTAGTTCAGCTCCATGACTTTGCACTAAGTCTGGGAAGATTTGTGGGATTGTCGGGAGGGATTTGTCGCAAAACCCAAGTGAATCATGGAGTGGAGGTGGATATTAAGTCAAAGAGGCAGAGGAAGTGAAAGGGAAGTGTCGTGGAACATGTAGTAGCACTGAGCTAGCTGGGCTGTCCTGACTTCAAATAATCACCTGTATGCAACATTAAACTCGGGCTTTGAATAATAAACTACAGCATAAACCCTTTTATACCAGTTTGAAGTGGGTTTGAAGTAACATTTCCACCACTAGAAAAATAAAGTTTATCCAACTCCTACTAAATTTTTTTTTTCCTGCAAATCAAACACCATCCATCCTTGTCACAGTGCCTGGAAATCTCAAGGTTACTTTCAGCTTGCCCTCATGCTCCCCCAAATCCCATATCATGTCTATCACAAATTACTATCATATTTTTTTCTATGAAACATTGTCCCCATATGTCCCTTTCCTAAGACTGCCCCAAATTCTCTGGGTCGGCCACATGGCTTTGCTAACGTTTTGACCCTTTGTAACATTTGTTGCCTGTACCATTCCTTCGAAAATTTAATCATCCCCTGCTTGTTACTCATCCAGGCTCAAGAATTTGGAGATGCCTCACTCATTGCTTTATTCTTCCTCTTTTTCACTCCCATTACCTAGACTCTTCCTTCCTCCTCAGCATCCTCATTGCCACCCTCATTGGAGCCTTCACACCTAAGTTTCTGCTACAGCTACCTTCACATTGCCTTTGTAGAAAGGAAATGAGTTTTCTTTTTATGCCATGAGTTTTCTTTTTATTCCTTTCTTTTTGAAAAGATATGTTTAATAGTTTTACCTACTAAAAGTAAAAATAGCTACTATTTAATGAAGTACCTAATATGGCCAGACACTTTGATAACAATTCAGCAGATCTGATGTAGAGACTTAGGAATTTGCATTTTTAACAAGCACCCCAGTGTGAATCACTCATTTAGAAAAACTGCTATATACTGTAACTGTGATATACGTGATTTTATCTATTTGCTGGGGTCAAGGAATTGTTGGGGGTTTTTTGCCATTATTTATATTGTTCTGGCTTAGTTTGTTCTAATTTAAAAATATTTTATTCTTTGGTTTTTAAAACATTTCGGCTTTATAACCCAGCATTGTTTGTTCAGTATACCTTCTTCTCTATCCACCACTATTAAAAATTGGGAGTTGGCTCTAATGGTCATTCTGCAGATAAATGAGGGGGTACATTATGGCCTAAAGTATACAACGGAAAGATTTATAATCATACTACTTTAGGCCTGGAAAAGCTTTTAGAGAGCTCATGGTCTTAGAATTTTAAAGTTAGAAGGGATATTATTCATGAAATCTTCTAATCTTAGAAAAATTGGTCAAAAGTAATGCATGATACGAATGTGATGGACAGCCACGTGAAGAGCAATATAGCTACTAAGCTGTCAACAGGTAGTAAGAAAACAAGGAAGGGAAGTATACCTGGCAAGGATTGAAGTTAAGTGACCTACTTTGGCCAGTGAAATGGGAACTGAAGGAACTTATGTCACTTTTGGTTAGAAGCTTTAATTACTGTGTGATTCTACATGTTCTCTTTTCCTGGGTCAACAATCATGGAAACGTGACACAATAGAGCCTCCACAACCTGAGCCCTTGAGTGACTCGGATGAATACGCTTCTCCTAGTGGTGCAGGTTTAGATCACTGGAATTAGGATGATGTAACCATAGGAAAATTCTGTTCTATCCTGATCAATATATTATTCTGCTCTGATTTTTTTTAAAGCTGGTCCAGTTCACTGATAGTAACGAGGATGATGATAATGATGATGATGATGATAACAACTAATATTTATCGAGAATCTACCACGGTCCCAGCACTGTGCTAAGTGTTTTACAGGTTTTATGCCTGTAACCTTTGTAACAACCTTATGAGAAAAATACTATTACGAGCCTCATTTTATAGATAAGAAAATGGAGGTATAGAATGTTTAAATTAGAAGTCCAAGATCACATTAGAATTAAGTTTGAGAGCAGGCTCAAATTCAGACATTCTGATTCCAGAGCTTGCCTTCTTAGCTATTAAATTACTTCTGCTAGTTCATAAGCCAACAATGCTAATTTCCCAAAGTGTATCCTACATATATATATTAGTTTTATGCAATATTAACTGGCATTACTTAAGAAATATATCTAAATCTTACTTAAATGTTTATAAAACACTGAGTTAAACAAAATAAAGCAGATTTTTAAAATCTCAGAACTTTTAGATGTTTTTAGGATCTGCTAGATCCTTTAAAATCTCTCCTTAAACTTGTTTTAATTCTCATTTTTTTGGCCCCAGGTTTCTTGATCCACATCTACACACCTGTTTATAGCCCTATAAGGAGCAGTAAACCTCTTCATTCCCTTGCTGTTGACTTGAACCTCAATATTTCTATACGATTTTCCATTTTGCTGGAACATTGGACATGGGAATCGCCTGTTAAGTGTGAGAATTCTCAAGGAGAATCTTCTGCTTCACAATTTCCAGGCCCCTTTGTTTATTACTTGCCCCACTCATGGATATGTAGTCAGATATATAATGCAATAAGAAACTCTCCTGATCTTCTTTTTAATTATTTTTCTTTCTATAGTCCCAGAAGCTTCTCTCATTGCTGTTCTTTCCATTGAGATCATTCAAAGTTTCCAGTGTTTTATCGTTTCCTTCTCCAAATTCCATTTGAAACTCTCAAACATGCCAGCTAATCTTTAATCAAATATGGTTTCCCTATTTTTGTGAGCTAGAAGTGATTAAAAAAAAAATCTGATGGTGGCTGTTGCAATTTTATAAGTGGATTTTATATACCTTGGGATCATTCAGTAATTTTCCAGTAAGAAAAACTAAATGTTTCTTTAATCTTTAGAAAGTCAATATTTTTTAGAAAGACCAATTTTGCCTATAGCGCTACATCAGGGGGCTATGGGATAGCCCAGGAGGAAGATATAATTTTTAAAGGTTTTGGATGTAGAACTCAGAGAAATGGAAAGACTCTGACTGGAAAAAAAAAAAAAAAAAAAAAACTTATCAAGGTCTGGGATCTGTAGGACAATTCAGGTTTTTATATCACTTTGAGAATTTGGTGAATGGTATCATAAAAATGCCATCATCTTTCTCCATAAAGCTACTCTTATCTCCATCCATGATGAATGCTTGCTCCTCTCAAATCCTCAAGGTTCACCCATCTGTTTAGGTGAGGAATGTCTGATGAAGGAGGTAGAGATGATGTAAATTGTTTTATAAATGAATGGGAACAACATGAGTACACTGTTCTCCTGAAATGGTGAAATGAGGCCAGACTATACCACCCTATACTGAAGGAGACTGAAAATCTTATGCTCCTTCCAATCTGTGTCTGGCAAGAAACATGTTTTCAGCCATATTGAGTAATATGGAATGGCCAAATCAACATTTGAGGACTCTCTTATTCTTTTTTTTTTAATGAGCCATCCATTTTAATGAAGGGAAGAAGTGATTTAACAAATACAGAGCAAACAGAATATTAAGTTTTGTCCTCCATTAATATTAGTAACAGATAAAGTGGGCTCCAACACCTTCAACGTAGATTGAGAGCATCATCTCTGTGTCATGGGCAGGGGGATGTTCAGCCAGGATGTCTTTCTCTGTCACTGAGAAAAATTTCCATAATATATAATGATACTTACTGAAACAGATATGGGGCATTTGGGTAATTAGGAATCCGTTAGCATATTTTTCCGGAAGCCTTGACTACAAAATGAAGACAGTAGATTTGGACACTTTCAGCCATGAAGAAGGTCTGGGATATTGTTTGGATATTCATCTTTATGCTGAATGAAATAAGCTTATTTCACCTCTGCAGCTTCTCATATACCATTGTCCAACCTCTGTTTTGTGTTTGGAAAGACTTTTAGAAATTAAAAATCAAGTTAAAAAGTGGGTGACAACTTAAATGATATATGGAATATTTTGCTGACTTACAAGAGCATGCAGAATTAAATATGACCCAGTTCAAATGTTAATTTTATTTTAATGTGTATGTTGGGGTGGAGTCTTCAAGGCGCCAGAAAACAAGAATTCACCCATCCTGTTTGGAACTGCAGCACACACACACCATCAGTTACCAGTTCTGTTCATTCCACAGAATCATCTTCAGAAAACATACTGTTTTCTATGTACCTGGTATATATCTCAATTAGTTTGAAGAATTTCCCAGATACCTCTTAATATGTAGTGCTTCAGTTCCAGTCTTGCCAGGTCCTGTACCAGTGACATAGCACATAGGAGTTTTATTTTTCTTTCTTGCTCTGGGTTGTTCAGAACCCAATGAAAGAACAATGGAATGGGATCGAAGAGATCAGGGTTCTTGTCCCAGATTTACCATAAAATAATTGTGTCCTCGTGGGAAAATTATAGTTATTCTAGGCCCCTTTCCTTTTCTTTACTTTGACAGAGCTGCACTAGATGACCCCAAGTAACACTGCACTCTTTGCAGTAGTAGCTTAGACGTAATTGGTTTTCTGAAACAAATGAAGACAATGACACATGAAGCTGTGCAACATCTCTGTAACTATGTTTTCTGAGAGATGCCTCCATTTTACAGATGATAAGATGACTGCGCACAGAAGTAGATGTTTGGAACCAGAGGTTCCGAAGTAAATGGAACTAAACCATAAGTTTCCTTCTTTCCTGAAGCTCACTTAGCCAAAACATAGGCTGCTGAATATTAAGCTGTAAAGCATATTATCAGTACATTTTAAAAGAAGCTATTCTTCTAGGAATTCCAATTAATAGCAGGAGGTTTTGAAATTCTTAAAAGGTCATCTAATTCTGTGAGATTTGCAGCTCTATTTTCCTGTCAAGCAAGTTGTATTAGTGCCAGGTAATCACCTGAGCTTCGGGATGCTTCTCTGAACCTCTTCAATTTTTCTTCTTGCTATCTGAAATTCATGCCAGATAAGGCTTTTTCTAGAGCGTATGTACACACTTGTGTATTTTTATATAGGAAAGTGATGCAGTGAGTCAGGATGGGGGTTAAGCCCTCATTCTCACAGTGGTATTGAGTTCCTGGTGAAAACTTTTTTTTTTTTTTTTTTACTAGTTGTGTTACTATTTGTGGTTTCGACTTCTCTCCCTCACTTCCACCAAGGCTTTGTAATGTTCTATTTTTTTTTTTTTTTTTTTTACAGTTACTTAAGTAGTTTTCTTTCTTTCTTTCTGTCTTGAATTTTAGCTTTTTATACAGCAGGTTCTTATTAGTCATCCATTTTATAGACATCAATGTATACATGTCAATCCCAATTGCCCAACTGATCAAACCACCATCCCCCCCCCACAGCTTTACCCCCTTGGTGTCCATACGTTTGTTTTCTACATCTGTGTCTCAACTTGTGCCTTGCAAACCGGTTCATCTGTACCATTTTTCTAGGTCCCACATACATGCGTTAATATACGATATTTGTTTTTCTCTTTCTGACTTACTTCACTCTGTATGACACTCTCTAGATCCATCCACGTCTCAACAAATGACCCAATTTCGTTCCTTTTTATGGCTAGGTAATATTCCATTGTATGTATGCACCACATCTTCTTTATCCATTCGTCTGTTGATGGGCATTTAGGTTGCTTCCATGACCTGGCTATTGTAAACAGTGCTTCAATGAACATTGGGGTGCAGGTGTCTTTTTGAATTATGGTTTTCTCTGGGTATATGCTGAGTAGTGAGATTGCTGGATCATACGGTAATTCTAGTTTTAGTTTTTTAAGGAACTCCATACTGTTCTCCACAGTGGCTGTATCACTTTACATTCCCACCAACAGTGCAAGAGGGTTCCCTTTTCTCCACATCCTCTCCAGCATTTGTTGTTTGTAGATTTTCTGATGATGCCCATTCTAACTGGTGTGAGGTGATACCTCATTGTAGTTTTTTTTTTTTATTATTAATTTTATTTTTTATTTTATTTATTTACTTATTTATTTTTGGCTGTGTTGGGTCTTCATTTCTGTGCGAGGGCTTTCTCTAGTTGTGGCAAGCGGGGGCCACTCTCATCGCGGTGAGTGGGCCTCTCACTATCGCGGCCTCTCTTGTTGCGGAGCACAGGCTCCAGACACACAGGCTCAGTAGTTGTGGCTCACGGGCCTAGTTGCTCCATGGCATGTGGGATCTTCCCAGACCAGGGCTCGAACCCGTGTCCCCTGCATTAGCAGGCAGATTCTCAACCACTGCGCCACCAGGGAAGCCCCTCATTGTAGTTTTGATTTTCATTTCTCTAATAATTAGTGATGTTGAGCAGCTTTTCATGTGCTTCTTGGCCAGCTGTATGTCTTCTTTGGATAAATGTCTATTTAGGTCTTCTGCCCATTTTTGGATTGGGTTGTTTGTTTTCTTAATATTGAGCTGCATGAGCTGTTTATATATTTTGGAGATGAATCATTTGTCTGTTGATTCGTTTGCAAATATTTTCTCCCATTCTTAGGGTTGTCTTTTCGTCTTATTTATGGTTTCCTTTGCTGTGCAAAAGCTTTTAAGTTTCATTAGGTCCCATTTGTTTATTTATTTATTTTATTTCCATTACTCTAGGAGGTGGGTCAAAACAGATCTTGCTGTGATTTATGTCAAAGAGTGTTCTTCCTATGTTTTCCTCTAAGACTTTTATAGTGGCCGGTCTTACATTTAGGTCTTTAATCCATTTTGAGTGTATTTTTCTGTATGGTGTTAGGGAGTGTTCTAATTTCATTCTTTTACATGTAGCTCTCCAGTTTTCCCAGCACCACTTATTGAAGAGACTGCCTTTCTCCATTGTATATCCTGCCTCCTTTGTAATAGATTAATCGACCATAGGTGCCTGGGTTTATCTCTGGGCTTTCTATCTTGTTCCACTGATCTATGTTTCTGTTTTTGTGCCAGTACCATATTGTCTTGATTAATGTAGCTTTGTAGTATAGTCTGAAGTCAGGGAGCCTGATTCCTCCAGCTCCGTATTTTCCCCTCAAGACTGCTTTGGCTATTCGGGGTCTTTTGTGTCTCCATACAAATTTTAAGATTTTTTGTTCTAGTTCCATGAAAAATGCCATTCATAATTTTTTTTTTTTTTTTTTTTTTTTTTTTGCAGTACACGGGCCTCTTACTGTTGTGGCCTCTCCCATTGCAGAGCACAGGCTCCAGACATGCAGGCTCAGCGGCCATGGCTCATGGGCCCAGCTGCTCCACAGAATGTGGGATCTTCCCGGACCGGGGCACAAACCCGTGTCCCCTGCAGTGGCAGGCAGACTCTCAACCACTGCGCCACCAGGGAAGCCCGCCATTCATAATTTGACAGGGATTGCATTAAATCTGTAGATTGCTTTGTGTAGTATAGTCATTTTCACAATATTGATTCTTCCAATCCAAAAACATGGTATATCTCTCCATCTGTTGGTATCATCTTTAATTTCTTTCACCAGTGTCTTATAGTTTTCTGCATACAGGGTTTTTGTCTCCTTAGGTAGGTTTATTCCTAGGTATTGTATTCTTTTTGTTGCAATAGTAAATGGGAGTGTTTCCATAATTTCTCTTTCAGATTTTTCATCATTAGTGTATAGGAATGCAACAGATTTCTGTGCATTAATTTTGTATCCTGCAACTTTACCAAATTCATTGATTAGTTCTAGTAGTTTTCTGATGGCATGTTTAGGATCCTCTACATATAGTATCATGTCATCTGCAAACAGTGACAGTTTTACTTCTTCGTTTCCAGTTTGTATTGCTTTTATTCCTTTTTCTTTGATTGCCATAGCTAGGACTTCCAAAACTATGTTGAATAATAGTGGTGAAAGTGGACATCCTTGTGTTCCTGATCTTAGAGGAAATGCTTTCAGTTTTTCACCATTGAGAATGATGTTTGCTGTGGGTTTGTTGTATATGGACTTTATTATGTTGAGGTAGGTTCCCTCTCTGCCCACTTTCTGAAGAGTTTTTATCATAAATGGGTGTTGAATTCTGTCAAAAGCAGATCATATGGTTTTTATTCTTCAATTTGTCAATATGGTGTATCACATTGATTGATTTGCGTATATTGAAGAATCCTTGCATCCCTGGGATAAATCCCACTTGATCATGGTGTATGGTCCTTTTCATGTGTTGTTGGACTCTGCTAGTATTTTGTTGAGGATTTTTGAATCTATATTCATCAGTGATATTGATCTGTAATTTTCTTTTTTTTGTAGTATCTTTGTCTTATTTTGGTATCAGGGAGATGCTGGCCTCATAGAATGTGTTTGGGAGTGTTCCTTCCTCTGCAATTTTTTGGAAGAGTTTGAGAAGGATGGGTGTGAGCTCTTCTCTAAATGTTTGATAGAATTCACATGTGAAGCCATCTGGTCCTGGACTTAGTTTGTTGGAAGATTTTTAATCACAGTTTCAATTTCATTACTTGTGATTGGTCTGTTCATATTTTCTGTTTCTTCCTGGTTCAATCTTGGAAGCTTATACCTTTCTAAGAATTTGTCCATTTCTTCCAGGTTGTCCATTTTATTGGCATAGAGTTGCTTGTTGTAGTCTCTTAGGATGCTTTGTATTTCTGCAGTGTCTGTTGTAACTTCTCCTTTTTCATTTCTGATTTTATTGATTTGAGTCCTCTCCCTCTTTTTCTTGATGAGTCTGGCTAATGATTTATCAATTTTGTTTATGTTCTCAAAGAACCAGCTTTTAGTTTTATTGATCTTTGCTATTGTTTTCTTTGTTTCTATTTCATTTATTTCTGCTCTGATCTTTATGATTTCTTTCTTTCTGCTAACTTTGGCTTTTATTTGTTCTTCTTTCTCTAGTTCCTTTAGGTGTAAGGTTAGATTGTTTATTTGAGATTTTTTCTTGTTTCTTGAGGTAGGCTTGTATAGCTATAAACTTCCTTCTTAGAACTGCTTTTGCTGCACGCCATAGGTTTTGGAGCGTCGTGTTTTCATTGTCATTTGTATCTAGGTATTTTTTGATTTCTTCAGTGATCTCTTGGTTATGTAGTAACGTATTGTTTAGCCTCCATGTGTTTGTGTTTTTTACATTTTTTCCCCTGTAATTCATTTCTAATCTCATAGCATTGTGGTCAGAAAATATGCTTGATATGATTTCAATTTTCTTAAATTTACTGAGGCTTGATTTGTGACCCAAGATGTGATCTATCCTGGAGAATGTTCCGTGCACATTTGAGAAGAAAGTGTAATCTGCTGTTTTTGGATGGAATGTCCTATAAATATCAATTAAATCTATCTGGTCTATTATGTCATTTAAAGCTTCTGTTTCCTTATTTATTTTCATTTTGGATGATCTGTCCATTGGTGTAAGTGAGGTGTTAAAGTCCTCCACTATTATTGTGTTACTGTCGATTTCTTCTTTTATAGCTGGTAGCAGTTGCCTTAGGTATTGAGGTGCTCCTATGTTGGGTGCATATATATTTATAATTGTTATATCTTCTTCTTGGATTGATTCCGTGATCATTATGTATTGTCCTTCCTTGTCTCTTATAACATTCTTTATTTTGAAGTCTATTTTATCTGATATGAATATTGCTACTCTAGCCTTCTTTTTATTTCCAGTTGCATGGAATATCTTTTTCCATCCCCTCACTTTCAGTCTGTATGTGTCCCTAGGTCTGAAGTGGGTCTCTTGTAGACAGCATATATATATGGGTCTTGTTTTTTATCCATTCAGCAAGGCTGTGTCTTTTGGTTGGAGCATTTAATCCATTCACGTTTAAGGTAATTATCGATACGTATGTTCCTATGACCATTTTCTTAATTGTTTTGGGGGTTTTTTTGTAGGTTCTTTTCTTCTCTTGTGTTTCTCACTTAGAGAAGTTCCTTTAGCATTTGTTGTAGAGCTGGTTTGGTGGTGCTGAATTCTCTTAGCTTTTGTTTGTCTGTAAAGCTTTTGATTTCTCCATCAAAACTGAATGAGATCCTTGCCAGGTAGAGTAATCTTGGTTGTAGGTTCTTCCCTTTCATCATTTTAAGTATATCATGCCACTCCCTTCTGGCTTGTAGAGCTTCTGCTGAGAAATCAGCTGTTAACCATATGGGAGTTCCCTTGTACGTTATTTGTCATTTTTCCCTTGCTGTTTTCAATACTTTTTATTTGACTTTAGTTTTTGCCAATTTGATTGCTATGTGTCTCAGTGTGTTTCTCCTTGGATTTATCCTGTATGGGACTCGCTGCACTTCCTGGACTTGGGTGGCTATTTCCTTTCCCATGTTGGGGAAGTTTACGACTATAATCTCTTCAAATATTTTCTAGGGTCCTTTCTCTCTCTCTTCTACTTCTGGGACCCCTATAATGTGAATGTTGTTGCATTTAATGTTGCCCCAGACATCTCTTAGGCTGTCTTCATTTCTTTTCATTCTTTTTTCTTTATTCTGTTCCACAGCAGTGAATTCCACCATTCTGCCTTCCAGGTCACTTATCCGTTCTTCTGTCTCAGTTATTCTGCTATTGATTCCTACTAGTGTAGTTTTCATTTCAGTTATTGTATTGTTCATCTCTGTTTGTTTGTTCTTTAATTCTTCTAGGTCTTTGTTAAACATTTTTTCTCGATCTTTGCCTCCATTCTTTTTCCGAGGTCCTGGATTATCTTCACTATCATTATTCTGAATTCTTTTTCTGGAAAGTTGCCTATCTCCACTTCATTTAGTTGTCTTTCTGGAGTTTTATCTTGTTCCTTCATCTGGTACATAGCCCTCTGCCTTTTCATCTTGTCTACCTTTCTGTGAATATGGTTTTTGTTCCACAGGCTGCAGGATTGTAGTTCTTCTTGCTTCTGCTGTCTGCCCTCTGGTGTATGAGGCTATCTAAGAGGCTTTTGCAATTTTCCTGATAGGAGGGTCTGGTGTTGGGTAGAGCTGCCTGTTGATCTTACTCCTTGAATTCTCTGTCCAGGGAAAATGTCCTTCAAAAATACAGGAAAAATAAAGACTTTCTCACACAAATACCTTGAGGGGATACATCACCAGCAGACTTCCCCTGGCCACACAGAAATCTACGGGTCAGTGAGGACAGGTGAATCTTGAGCCTGGTTTCAACTCAAACTTGAACTCCAGAGATAACTTGCCACGTGAATCCAGCCTCCTGCGGAGAAAACTTTACACCCACGGCAGTGAGCCATCCCACGACTCCTTCCTTGGCACTGCCTGGTGCTTCCAGTTCCATTTCCGGTCTCGGGCTGTAGCCAAGGGCATCAGTTTCCAGTGAGTAGCTGCAGCGCAGCTGTCTTATTCTTAAGGTAATGTTTTTAAAAAGTAATTTGGTAAAACCAAGCAAGCAGTAATGCATTTTTACCATTCTGAACAAAATGCTCAACTAAATTGTAATATTAAAAACCCTTGTTTTCTTCCCTCCCATTGAAATCTTGCTCCTTATAAAAAACATCAAAAGAGACTATATCTGGGTTAAATGTAAACATCACAATGCTTTTCTAGTGTTGCAATTGAAATAGCCATTTCTGCCATTGAAAATCACTGATTATTCAGAGCTAGTTATAGAGAGGAAAATATCTATGTGATTGCATGGCTTCGATTACCATCATTATAATGCTGTGCACAAAGGCTGATTACCTTCCATTTTGCACTTCTTGTTAAAAACTGGGTTAATAAGAGACTTCACAAAAGGTTCTCCTCCTCCTCACACGAAATTTCTCACAGAAATGCAATAATTAAAATTGTTTTATTGTTAAAGAAAGAATTAGCTTATTGGACAATTTTTGTGGCAGCTGACAATATCTCATCATTAATGTATTTATTGATTAAAATACTTGCTTTACGTGAAGCAAATTTTGGTTTCTTATATATGTCTAATGTTGACATTAGACGTGGGTGCAACCATTTAGAGTTATGTTCAACTTAAGATGGATAGATTTAAGGCTATAATTTTCTACCTATGTATACTATCAGTGGTAATAAATTAGAATTATTTCAAGTGTAGCTTTGTAGGGAACATAAGTTATATAGGGTAGCTTTTTTGCGAATTAGTGACTTCTTTATTTTAAAAAGTCTGTATGATTATTTCCTTTTTCGTAAGTATTCAGTAGGCAGAAGAATGTTGGGAGGAGCAAGAAACATAGTTGGTGTACGTAATATGTTTCTTGATGGACAGTGGGGGGTGGGATGGGCAGTGAGCTGTCAAATCAAATGTAGGCTTTTCACTTCTAGTCATGAATTAATTAAGTCCCTTTCTTTAGCCAGGCCACAATCTCCCTATAGGTAAAATGAGTGATTAAGACTGGTTACTAAGAAAACTCCCCGGCTCTTATGACACTCTTCAAAGTAGCAAGACTCCCAGAATGGAAAAAGTACAGAAATGGGGAAGAGAAAAAAGGAAATTTTCTTGCTTACTTACTCTCTCATAATAGATAAGCAATATTATTACAGGCTATTGACTTTGAAGGATATGCATAGACTACTTACTAGTAGGAAGTGATGTGAGGTAATTGGGAGTTAGTAAAAGGAGCAAGAAGCCTGTTTGTATTTCTTTTGAAAATACTCCTTATCGTGATTTGACTTGTGACACTAGTGTTATAAGTGGAAGCAAATTAAATCTTTGGGCAGCTAAGAAAGTTAGAAGTGGATCAATATGATCTGTTGTCTTTGTTCGAATTGCTGTCAGAAAATACCATAGATTGGGTGGTTTAAGCAACAAATATTTACTTCTCACAGTTTTGGAGGCTAGGAAGTCCAAGATCAAGGTGCCAGCAGATTTGGCATCTGGTGACAGCCATCTGTCTGGTTTGTAGATGGCGGCCTTCTTGCTGTGTCCCTACATGGCAGAGAAAGAGCAAGAGCTCTGGTCTCTTCCTCTACTTATAAGGGCATAATCTTGTAATGGGGGCTCCACCCTCATGACCTCATCTAAACCCAATTACTCACCACTTCCACACACAATCACGTTGGGGGTTAGGGCTTCAACATACAAATTGGGGCACAAGCACTCAGTCAGTGGCATCTGTTTACTCAGCTTTTCTGTTATGCATAGAATGCTTACCTATAGGTACTTGCAAAGCACTGCTATTCACTTGGTGGCAGCTCCTTGCAGGTGTAGCATTGGTCTTATTAGAGCTCTCTTACATGCATTTCAGTGGCATATTCGACATCAACCGTTCAGTCCTGCACTACTGAATAACGGTCCTACTGAAAGTGCGCCTGTTGGGGCTGGGGGCAGAAAAGTCGTTACTCCCGCAAAAGCCTAATAGTTCTAGATGCATACTCAAGTGATACAGAGTGCAATCTATATTCCTATTTTATTTTTCTAGGGGTAAAGAGACCTAGAACTCTTATGGTATTCTACACCATGCTAGGAAGAAGTACGGGGGTGAGGGGTGATGTGTTCTTGTAAGGATAATGAATGAAGAAAATATTTTACCTGTAAAGGTATGTAGAGGTTTTTCAGAATTAAATATCCATTTAATGTGTCAATAGACAAAAATATGTTTGCCTATTCACTCAATCAATGTATTTGTAGGACTAGCCTAAGGAAATAATCTGAAACACCAAATAAACTTGACATTTAGGTGTACATGGTAGCATTATTCATAACAAAACACTAGAAACAGCATAAATATATAACTATAGGTAAATGGATGTGTTAGGAACTGCACATATTTGATGTCGCATTATGCATAATTATAATACTACAAATCACAATATGAAAAAACAGGGAAATGATTCCAAAATAACATTAGGCGAAAACAACAGAATTGCAAAGTTGTACAAATAGCATCGTTACGATTATGTAATGCAAATGCTGGCATAGAAAAGCAAAGGAAGGGCATACACCTTAATGACGGCACAGGTTATGTTTGGGAGGTGGGATGACAGAGGATTGGGTAATGAGACTACTGTGTTCTTCTTTCTAATTTTCTGCATTTCCCACATTTTCTGTAACAAGCATTCATTTCAATTAAGTTGAAAAACAGAAGCATTCCATTTAGACTTTTATTCTAATCTCTCCAGTTCTCAGGTAGCAAAAGGAGCCAATTTTAAGCTCAAGCCCCTCTGCACAGGCTCCCTCCCAGAGTCAGAATCCTCGCTAACATCCTCCGTAAGCAGCTTAGCCAGAAAGCTGGCTCTGCTTTCTTCCCACCCCCAGCCTTTCTGCTCAGCAGGGCCTGCCTCCCCTCATCTCGGAGCTGGAGCTGGAATCACGTTAGAACCCCTTTTCCCTGAGCCTGTGCCCTCCTCCCCAGAACCCCAGCAGTGCCTTTCTTCTCTTCTTTCTTGATTTCCCTTCTGAATCTTCCCTGCGTTCTCATTCCAAGGCCAGATGGCTGATTTTGTGAAGCATTCACATTTCTCCTCTGCTGACTTACAACTGTTTAAAACCCATCACCCACCCCTCCCTGGTAACCAGGTTTCCCCAGGCTGCCTGGTGGGATCTGGCAAGTGTGGAGAGGCTGGGGAGGGAGAAACTGTTCAAAGGGAAACTGGCCAATGCGCTAGTCGACTTTACTTCATTCATTTGGAGAGCACAGAGAGTGCTTAATGAGGACCATTAAAGGGAAAGCTGGGTTGTTTAAAGAGCCATCAGTTGTGTTGAGGCTGGTTCAGCAGTTCAGAATTTGATAAGTAGATTTTCGGGTTTTGCCTCAAAAAATAGACATTCCTGATGTCAAAATAACCTACAGATGAAAGATTTCATTGACATTTATTTCAGATGGGCTTAGGGAGGGTTGTAGCTGCTAATTTGCTTTGACTACTGGTGAACGTGGAAAATGTGAAAAGAAACGTCAAGATTTTCAAAACAGAGGAGAACAAAAAGTATGCATCATGCCTTTGGTTTGGCTTCAGAATATCCCAAAATAAATTGAACCTGCTCTGGACAAGTCCTCTTCAACGAATGGTGAATGACAAATACAGATAAATAGAGAGACTATGTCCTCAAGAAGATTATAACAGGAGAAAAATGTGTATGGCAAGTAACATAAAATTATTCTATTAAAAACATAAGATACTGTGTATCAATTACTTTCCACAAAGCTTGGCATTGAGTAGTGGCTCAACAAATTCCCTTTCCCCTACCCACTGTGTATCCCAAACTGAGCATCACTTAGGATGCTTTTAGCTTCAATTAAGTAGTTCTAACAATAACAGCAATTCACTATTTCTTATAACAAGTCTGAAGGGAAAGCAGTTCCCCAGATGATATATCAGTCAGGGTCTAGACAGGAAAATATAAATCAGTGTAGATTTTTCAAGCAGAGGAACTTCAATATAAGGAATTGCTCACCAAGGTATTGAAAGGGCTAGAGAAGCCAAAGGGTGACCTCCTGAGTGTTTGTGCAGGTAAGGCTGCTGGACCCAATATTACTGCTGCTGGGCCAGGAGCCTGTGGTGCCTTGAATACTGCTGGATAGCCCAGCCACCTGCATTCGCCTGCTGTTGCTGGTATAGGAAACAACAGTTGCCTGCAAGTCTCTCACTGCTCTTAATGCTAAAGCCAGAAACATAAAGAATTACTTCAGTCTTCCTTCTTCCCTCCATCCAGTCTTGTGCAAGTGCCTTGCCATTGACAGAAGCTACCAGCAACCAGCTGGCAAGGGAGTCTGGGAAATGCTGTTTCTAGGGTTCTCATACAACCCCCCCACCCCCACCAGCTATAAAGAGAAGACCACAGAAAGACTGGAATGGGGCTAAGTGACAACAGAAAGCATCTGGTAGAGCTGGAAAATTCAACAGTTCAATAACATTATGAAGGACAAATATCCTTTTGTCTTCCCTCGAGGCCATCCTCAGGGATGGATGGCTTTTCCCTTAGGCTGGATTCCATGAACACTTCAAGATAGCTGAATGTTGAAGACAACATTCAAAGGCAAAAAAGGGAAATGTCCCTTTTTTGTGTTCTTTTTAAGGAGTGAGATAAACTCCACCTTACTTGCTCTCCCATGTCATTGGCTAGAAAATGTAACACAAACTTTCTTAAACAAATTACTAGCAAGGTTTAAAAAGTAAATCCCACAATTACCTAATAAATAACAATTATATAGTATTATACTATCTTCTGGTAAAAAGATTAATTTATTAAATATAAACTTTTAAAACACACTACATTTTTGTAATCTTGTTTGCATTTCTTCATTTTAAAAAAATATTTATTCATTTATTTGGCTGCGCCGGGTCTTAGCTGGGCCATGCAGGATATTTTAGTTGTGGCATGCAGGCTCTTAGTTGTGGCATGCGGGATCTAGTTCCCTGACCAGGGATCAAGCCCGTGTCCCCTGCATTGGGAGTGCAGAGTCTTAACCACTGGACCACTAGGGAAGTCCCTGCATTTCTTCATTTTTAAAAATTATTATACATTAGTATTATGTCACCATATACTCAAAAAGTAGAAGTAACCTGGCCTCTCTCAGCCTCTGAGAGGCTCTATGGGGAGGCTGGACCAGCCTAGGGAGACTTTCTGGAGAAACAGGACAGTTGGGACTGTCCCAAGCTACTTTGGCCAATGATATGATTTAACTAATAGAAACAGAATAATCTTACCAGTAGAGAACCAACCGACCAAAAGAGTCTCTGGAAATTACAAAATACCTTTAATGATGTTGTTGCTCACCCTGAGTTCTGGCATAATTTTGGCAAAATGAATAAGGAATCAAAGAGTGAGCTCTTTCATGCCAATAATGAACGCAATGGAAATTGGCTTCTTTCCATTCCAGCTGTAGCAGCAGGCGTAGGTTTTGCTGCCAACACAAAGCTCCGTCACAGTTCAGAGTTGATACTGGTCAAATCAAAGGGCACGGGGGCAGCATTTAGTGCAGACACTACATGTCAAATTGCCAATCTCATGTCCAAAGCTCTGCTCCCTGTGTCACAAACACCTCCTATGAGATTGTTTATCTCCTTCCGGCCCTTCGATTAATGAGCTATCCATAAACACTCGGTAATATTAACAACTATCATCTGCACATTTGTAAAGTGCTTTTCCTCTTACATGATTTTATTTAAGCCCTACAGCCACTCAGTCAGCTGGGTTTTTTTACCTGAACAAAAATCAAATTCAGAGTGGCAACTTGGGTAACACACATAAACTGTGAAAATGAGAGCTGAGCCTTTTAAAAATCCAACATTGGATGGAGTTAGGTAAGATGCAGTTCTAGCCCTGAGGGAATTTATTATTTTGTAGCTGGGAAAAATGAGGAATGCAGATAAAGAAGAATATTAAGCAGGTTGTTAGATGTGCTCGGTGGACAGTATATAACAAAAGTACCATGCAGGTGAAAGAGAGAAAAGTCCATCGTTTATTGGGGTGGTCTAGACTATTCATTTGTTCCTTTTCAAGGTATGGTTCTGTTATTCTGTCAACCTCTAGATGATATCATACGATCTTCCTGCATGTTCCACGCCCAAGGGTGGAATAAAGGGGCAGGCTCAACTTTCCAACTCAGATATCAGTATGAATACTGTGATCTAAGATAAACCTTAACTCTCCCAGTAATTAAATGCAGATACTCTTTTCAGTGATCACCATGAGGGAGAAGTAAGGTAAGTCACAGTAATTTAATTACTCAAGGAGAAAATAAAAATAGCCAGGTAACAAATACCATAAAGACATAAACATTCAGAATCTAACTTTCAGAATCTTTCCTCTTTTAAGTGCAGATGATCTTCTGCCTCACGCTTGCCACATAAATATTGATAGAAACCCACCACTTGATCAATTAAAGGAGCCTTTCAGCGGGTGTGTTCCACTTTTATCAATATCAGCTTATAGTTTATCACTAAAGTTATGGGGCTTTCCTCTGTGGAACAAGCCCACACACGATCTCTTCCTTCTGGTATTAACTCCTAGACCCTTGGTTTTATTTTTTAAATTATCTCTATAAAATTTAGGATCAGACTGATTATTCAAGCTTGTTTTGGTCATTGGTAATCAGGTAATGAACAGACATGAATCCCTCACCATTGAAAAATCTGTAAGACTATGCCAAAATGCCCTTGGAATGCTAAAGAATTGGAATTGCAGTAGCTGACCGAACTCACAACTATATTAATCATCCACCAACTTACTTCTGGAATTGTTGCTCCCCGAGGTGTGCCTTTCTAAGTGTCTTTTATGTCTGTTGTGCAACCAAGACCCTATCTGCTGCACCATCTTCTGTTCTGAAGCCAGTTATCTGCAATTCTCAGACTGCTTAGCATACATGAGACTTTAAGGATAAGACTTTACCAGAACTACTAATCGAGTGAGCAAATATGCGATAAATTTGAATAAAAAAGTTTGTCAAGTGCAACATAGTCTTTAGCAATAGCCACACAGCCTACAAACGTGCTCCAATTATTAGTGGAAGAAATAGGTTTTCTAAATTTTCCTAAATTGTGTATTTTTTTAAAAAGAAAAGTGACGAGAACAACAACAAAAACCTCTATTGACTAAAAAAAAAAAAAAAAAAAATCTTAAGGTGTGACATTTTGTAGTTGTACCAGAGCTTTGATTTCAGGATTGGTGGTGATATATGAAAGCACTTTAAGCTCAGTTTAAATATTATTGATTTGTGCTTTGAAAGTAGCAGACTCAGGAACAGTAGAACAGTAAATTGTCATTACAGTAATATTTTTTTTTGCATGTTTTCAAAGTCAAATAAGAGAAGAAAAACTTCAAATTAAATCTCAACTTGAGCTAAATTAATCCCCAGGGTATTCCTTTCAAGACCCTTAGGTAAATCAGCTGACTCTGTTTTTTTCCTGGTCTCAGATATGTAAGCCTTGAGCCCCTTTTACCCTTGGTGCCCTGAGGTTAAGGCCAACAGATGGCCTATGACTTATTTTACAGTTTTCTGTACTAATAAAGAAACAGAAAAAGTGTAGAACAATAATTGTATAAGCTGAAGTCTTACACTATTGATGTTGCTTGTATGTACTTTAACATCTCTTATTATTTAAATTTGATTCCAGGGAGGAAAGAAGGAGGCTGGCAGGCACATCACTAGGATAACTGCACCCTAAAAAAGTGCCAGGCCAGGGACATCTGAGACTCCTTTCCAGGTAGGAGGCAGTGGTCAGTCTCCCAGTGTTAACAGAGTAGAGTAGATGAAGGGCAAAAAATAGATGTGTGGACAAAGAGACTCAGGCCTGGCAGAAGGTTTCAAATGTCATGGAGTCCATTTCTCCTTTAGCTAACACTCAACCCACTACTTATACACAGAGCAATGGATTCATGGAATCCAAAGGGTCTTGATGTTCAAAATTTGTGGTGATAATCAGTGACTGCAAAATCAATTACACCTTCTCCTTACACAGTAAAGTTGTCTGGAATCAGTGTTGGTGGTTGGGAAGAAACCATGAGAATAATGTAAATGCTTTCACACAATCCAATACTGTTTCCATCTCTTTTTCGTGTTAAATGGAACCCAAAAAGATAGAGAGGCTGATGGAATTTCCCCCTCATCCTGCAGTTCTTCAAGATCTTTTACTCTCCTCATTACTAGAGACTTATATTTATAGGTAGGAAAGGTGTTCCTCTTTAAGTCTCCTCCGTTCCCATTTTTCGTCAGAATTCAAGTTTGCAAAGACAATAAATGACAGTGAAATGTGGTAGCAATAAAATAATAATCACTAAACAAGCTGACTCTGGCATTTTTTAAAGAAACAAATTCCTGTGAAGAGTATTATATTTGCAGGATGTCAAATAAAATGTAAATGCTATCTTTTGTAATAAAAGATGACAGGGAAGGAAATTTAAGACAAAGCGCCAATAAATATGGCATCTGAAATTTAAGACTTAGTGATGTTATAATTCCACTCACACAAACACTCAGTATTCAGCTTTTGGTGGATGGTCTAATTAGCTCTTTTTGCTGCACTGTATTAAGGGTGAATATTTCCCTCCAGTGAACTGGAAGGGAAGTCTGAAATTTCACTTTGAAGTCCCTTCTTTCTCATATTTCCTATTCTATGTGTTCTTCTTTCACACCATTCCTTTTCGCATTTGTTTTCACTTTCTTTGCTTGGAACTTCTATTGTCCTAAATTCCTGAGTTTCTACCACATCCTGGACACTGGCTTTAATTAAGAGTTGGTGGTTCATCACACAAACATGTTTTCATTTAGAACATGATATGCTTTGGTTGTTCTTAAGATCTCATCTCAACCTTCACTTCTTCAGAAAAGCCTTTTCTAATCTCCTGATCCAAGTCAAAGCCCCATTATCTATATTATGTACCTTTCATTCATATCACTTTTCACAGTTGTAACTTTACATTTAATGGTATCATTCCTTGTTTAATGACAGACTTCCAAACTAGACCAAAATTCAATGTATGGACAGAGTACATGTCTATTTTTGTTTTCCACTGTATGTGCAGCACCTAGCTCACAGTAGGTGCTCAACCAATATTTATTTGAATGAATAAACTAGAAAAGTCTTGTGCATAACATTTGCTGTCTAACAAGCAACTCAAGCATAAGTCCAAAAATGGCATCTGCATCTTCCCTTCCAAACTCTCTTCATAGTTGTCTCCATTTTGGCAAATGTAAACTCAGTTTTTTCTTTTCCTCAAGCCCATATCCTTTGTGTCATCTTTGATTCTTCTTATGCTCTTATACCACACGACCAATTCATCAGCAATGACAGTTAGTTGGCTCTCTTTTCAGAATTCAACCCCATTGCTCATGTCCACTGCTAACTTTCTAGTCTAACCCACTATTGTCTTTGGCTAGATTAGTGCAATGGCCTCCTAACTGGTCTTCCTTCCTGCACCCTTGCTTCTCTATATTTATTTTCAACACAGCAGAGTATTCTTTTGAAACATAAACTCATATTACTCCTCTTTGAAACCCTCCAATTTTTTCCATCTCACTCATGGTAAAAGTCACTATGAAGGCCCACGGGGCCCCACACAATCTGCTCCGTGACAATAGGGACTTTGTTACGTTCTTTGCTACATCTGCAGTGCACAGAGAAGTCAATGGCTCAAAGTAGATGACTGATAAATTTTTGTTGGATGAATCTGTACACCCAGAAATCAGAGGCTATGTCATTTAAAAAAGTACTCTTCTCAATCTTAAAGCAAAAAAAGACCCCATGTAATGGGTTCCAATGGATACATTTACCATTTAGTTAAGTCATATTAAGAGTGTTCAATACACAGCATGACGTTATGAACTTTTGTTCCAAGTCCTGCTCCTGAAAAACATGCATAACAGTACTTGTACTGTACAGACTATTTTGACTCATTAGGAAAATCATTATTGCAATCAATATTTGCTCAAAAAATCATTCAACGGCATATCATGTCATAAGGCTGACTATTGTAATTGACTGAGTTTAGAATTAGAAAGAAAAAATTCCACTTGGTAATTTAGTCTGTATTTAGGTACCAGTTCAACTGCTCAGTTTGGTGGTGATTTTGTGCCATTTTTCAGGAAGTAGAAATAATAATCGTTGAATACTTTTGGTGGGGAGTTTTCATTTGTTAAGGCATTTTGACAATCAGAGAATCACTAAATCTAAAACAATCTACAGAACATCATATATCAATTTCTTTAGCCTCTGCCTCCTTAACCTGCTTGTGGTATGAAAGTATAGTATTGAATAACTTAAAATCTTAAAGGAAAGTAGGGTAAGGGGAATGAGGTCACAACAAACCTCTGAAAACAATTATACTTTGTTTTTCCTGCATATACTAACATATGCAAGTAAAGTGAACATAATAAATTGAGAGAAGAGTGATGGCATTTCATATCATTCAAATGAAAAATAATGGTTAATGTACAATGAATTTCTACCTGTCTTTGATCTTAAGATGACTTCCTGAGATGATTATGATGATAAAATTGTTAATTAGGATGATGAAAGGGGCAGGGGGAAGGTGGTGGATTATTAGAAGTTAGATCTCTGAATTGTTCATACTTCCTCAAACCCATTACTTTCTATATGTCCAAAATTTTCTAGGAGTGTTTGAGAAAATTCAATTTTGTTCTCATGGCTGGAGAAGCTTCATTATTTTATCAATTACAACTCACTC
This sequence comes from Stenella coeruleoalba, assembly GCF_951394435.1. Lineage (NCBI taxonomy): Eukaryota > Metazoa > Chordata > Mammalia > Artiodactyla > Delphinidae > Stenella > Stenella coeruleoalba. The sequence continues at coordinate 65,043,971 of NC_137153.1, forward strand.
ATTCAACAAATATTTACTGAGCACCTATTTTATACCAAACACTGTTCTGGGTATGTGAAGGCCGTTGCATCTGCTTCAGTATAGAGCCATTACATGTCATTTAGAACTTTGCCTGGAGGAAAGATTTCTCCTATGAGGAGAGTGAGCCATATTTGGAGGAAGAAATAAGGATTTATTTAATTTGGATAAGAAAATAATAATTAGCATGGAATTTTCCTAAATTCACACTATTATTTGCTCCAGAAATTAGTAGGTAGAAAGGAAGAAATTTGGAATAAATTTTTGCTATAAATATATTTTGCCACCATTTAATAAAATCAAAATGTGCTTGAATAAAATAAATTGAGATACATTCAACAGTCAGGTCAAAAATTATATATGCAAAACTTTTTTTTTTTTACTAATCATCTTAATCATTGATTTTCATATGATGGATTTGTTATGGACACTTCCAATCTGAGACTGGCATTAAGATTGCTAAAACATAAACAAAAAGAAAAAAAATACGATAAGCAATGGATTGGCTTCTCTTTCGTAACTTTTGCCATGTAGACACGGGAAAATGTGACGCAATAGATCATTAGATTTAGGTGCGGCCATCCAATCGCACTGAATCCAATCCAAGGAAACAAATCCAAAGCCCTTCCTGCTTCTCATTTCTTTTACTGAAACAGTTGTTGTGGCAGGAAATTCAAAGAGATGATATACATTCAAGGGGAGGGGAGGGAGACACTCTAAAACAAAGAACAAAGAACCAAATGAAATGAAAAGCAAGCAAACAAGTTGAAGAGCCCTCAAGAAAGTTTTTTTAACTATTAGGAAAAAAAACCCCAAAACTCTATGAACCCTCTGAAAACTAGGGCTCAGAGAAATGTACCACACCCATATTCAACACTCAGATAAGTACATTAGATCCTCAGGTATCTTTTAAAGACCCGTATGTTTGGTGCAATTGCACTAAACAAAGATACATTTCCAAGACCTAAGAAAATTTCTTTTCTTTTATCCTAGGAAGGAGACTGCTCAAGCAATAAGCACTTCTTTGGAAACCCTTTCTGTCCAAAAATGGCCTGGAGCCCACAATGCTCACCCATAGCAAATGCTATGCACATGAATGGACACTTTTACACTATAGGAGACCGACTCTAAAATAATAAAACCACTTATCCTTAAAGAGGATTAAACATATCCTCAAAGCAGAGAACTTGAGACAGCTGAAATTCTGTACATTCGTATGCACACATCTAAGCACTAACAGTTAACCAAAATGCAAACTATCAAAAACACATCACTGAGTAACCTCGGAATTTTGCTGTCAGCTATGATGCTGCAGTGGGAACCTTATATTATATGTCACTCTGTCTTAACTCTGTTTATCCAAAGGGCTTCACCAAGTACTGAACAATTCCCCAGGAAAATGTTAACTGTTTTCTTTCGGAAAAGTAAAGTATGATTATATGTTAGACTTGAATTTGTAAGATTCCTCCTGTGCCTCAACACATATATGTCATAACGAATTTGAATTATTCTTCAAAGTAAATAGGTAAGCAAGTCATATTCTATGCAATGTTCCCCTGACCAACATTTCAACTAAGTGAATTATAGTGAAGTAACAGTGGGAACCTTAAAGGGAGAGTCACTGAATTCAGGGACTTGAAGGGAGGAGTCTGAAAAATGGAGACGGGCAGTTCGAATCCATTTTTTTTTTTTTTGTCTGTGGGTTAATAATTATAGGCAGGACAATTCTAGTAAACCTAAAGAAGTTTCAAGTTTAAGGGACTGTGCTATTGGTGGTGGTCCTTTGTAGTCTCTTTTTTTTTTTTTTTTTTTTTTTTTTTTTTTTTGCGGTACGCGGGCCTCTCACTGTTGTGGCCTCTCCCGCTGCGGAGCACAGGCTCCGGACGCGCAGGCTCAGCAGCCACAGCTCACGGGCCCAGCCGCTCTGCGGCATGTGGTTCTTCCCGGACCGGGGCACGAACCCGCGTCCCCTGCATCAGCAGGCGGACTCTCAACCACTGCGCCACCAGGGAAGCCCCCTTGTAGTCTTTGTGCCTGTGATGTTTTACTTGGGGGCACTGTTTGCTGGTTGAAGGAGAAAAGAGGAATGGGAGTATGGGCACTTAGAGAGATGGAAAAGGCAAGGGGACATGGTGGCATCTTTTCTCTAAGTCTTCATGATCTGTGGAGCTTTCCTTTCATATAAGCATTTGCTTCAAGAAGAGCAGAGTTTCAGCAAGAGCTGAAGAAGCCATCTTCATGAAGGAGATTGATTAAGTAGTTTCAGGAAAGGGGAATCTCTTCTGTACGGAACAAAACAGGACACCACCCTGGAATTCCAAAGACTGCTGGCTTCCCGTGACTTCTCCACAGCATGAGGAAGATTTGATCATTTGATTTTGCATTGACTGCAGTGTTCGGAGTCTCAGCCTGCCTCTCCAAGGCCCAACTAACTGAAATCTTATTTCTGAGCCTTAATGAGGAGGCAGGAGTCTGTTCAGTGGACATTTGTTCCTTGCATGCCCACAACCTCACCAAAGTCTCCTGGCTGCCAGCCACAGGACACAGTTCGCTGTGAGTCAAGCACGAGTCTTCTAACAGGTTGGCGGAAGAGCAAGCTTGTGCTGCATTTCCTGGCCTCGGAAATTCTTCCCAGTACATATTTAAGTTTCCTTGATTTATTCTCCGTATGGTCCATGTGGTTAACCATGGTTTTATTTTTCTTAATAGCAGTAACGAAAGACTCATCATGACCCTTCTTCAGGCTCATCACTGTCTCTCAGACCTATGATTTCCTAGGAACATCCTCTATGGGGATGAATGGCTCAACTATTTGGTAATAGGATATGGAGCTTTTTACATACTGTGAGCTGTGCTGCTTAATGCCAGATGACAGTTCTGGTAAGTTGCTGAGGGAAGTAAGAATCCACCTCCTTTCCTAATCCACTGAGCTGGCCAGGTGGGTCCCAGGCTAGGTCAAGAAGGGGTCAAGTCTTCCTCCTTTGCATACCCTCAGTGTAAGAGGAAGGGCACAGACACTTGAGCCAAGTAGACTTGCTTTTGAATTCAGGTCTATGACTCTACTGTAGAGGTTCACAACCAGGGTGGATTTGGTCCCCCAGGAGATACTTGGCAATGTCTGGAGGCATCTGTGATTGTCATGACTGGGGAGGGGCTTCTAGGAAGATGTCATCCTACCATGCACAGGAGGGCCTGTTCCCCCTTATCCCTCTACAGCAAAGAACTATCCCGCTCAGAGTGTTAGTAGTGCTGAGGTTGAGAAATCCTACCCTCCTGTTTGATGCTAAGCAAATTTTAACCTTATTTAAAATGAGAGATAATTTTTGGTCCTATAGGGTTGTGAGAAAGATTAAAATAAAAGAAACAATAAATATAAAATAGCTGTATTACGTACAGAACCAAGACAACTCCCTTCCTCTTTTCTTTGGTATCCCAGTACCCACAAGCTCTCTATTTGCCATTGCCCTTGACTCCCCATACAAGCCTGTTTCAGCTTAGCTTACGCTAAATTATGCTGAGGTATTCTAAATTATTCAGAGGTAAATACCAACTCTGAAATCTCAGGGTTTATACCAACTAAGGTTAGTTTCTCACTCTTGTAAGTGTCTGTCAGGGCTGGCACCAACTCCTCAATCAGGCCCAGGGTGAAGGAGCAGCTTCTGTCTGGGACATTGTAATGTGCGATGAAAAAAGAAAGGGAGAAAAACCACAGGTTAACTTTTAAAGCTTCCACACAGATGTGTCTTACATCACTTTTTAAAATGCTTGCCATTCACCCCATTGTTGAAGGAGGGATTCCTGCCCTAAAATTATGGGAATGGCTGAACACATGACACCTGACACTGGACAGATGACATCAACAGCAGTTTATTAGTCACATGAACCCACAGCCCAGGGGAGGAGGATACTGCACATGATGCAGAGTCACAAGAAGGTTCATTCAGGAGCAGTGTGGACAAGCAGGGGCTGTGGAAGGCAGGCTTTGTAGTGTCAAGACGACGAGGTACCCCCTGGTTCCCACAAGAGGATGAAATCACCTTGTTTGAATAATCCTATAGCTGGAATTCCATAATTGATAAATTAAGTAATTCTGTAATTGGCTAGTTAGACCATTTCCTTGCTAGGAATTGAAACCTGCTACAAAAGGACTGCCCTGGTCCCTTTGATAAAGAAGGTTGTTTGGCTAGGGGACCTCATCCGAGGAAGCAGAGTGGGGAGAGGAACTTGGGATTAGGCCATCTGAAGGCCTACTGATTTTCTAATATTAGCACATTGAGCCTTAATTTTAGGCCTTAAACTATAATCACTTCTGCTTGCATTTCCTTGGCCCAAGTTACATAAAAAATTGAATCAAGTGTCAGAAAGTAAATTAAAGATCATCTATCATTTTAAGCCAGTGGATTCTACACTTCCTTCTTTGATTGTGGACACTTTCGTTGAAATGGATCTTATATAAACATCATCATCTCCAACAACAATGATGGAATCAACAAAATCAGATCAAACAGGCTTGAAGCAGGATAAGGGTCTGGGCATCCCAGTGTCTTCCCATCCACTGATGTAGCCTGACTGACCCCATGTTTCACAAATGAAAAGACTGAGGCTCAGAGAGGGAGGAGTGACTTAACACAGTAGAGGTGGTGTCTTCCAGTGGGAACGAACACGTATTTCTAAGCTAGAAATAATTCCGTGGTGAAAAAAATGTAGAGAAAAAAAATAAGAGGGCAGTAGATCCTAAAAGTATGTATATATGACAGAAGAAGGGGCAAAGGAGAAGAAGGGAAGGTAGTAAAAGAAGGAAGGTCAGAGTTATTATGAAGATGAAAGGAAAGAAAGGAGAAAGGGCAAAAGCGGGAGGCAGCAAGGCCAATTCAAATGTGTGCTGTGCCGACGACTCCCAATCTCTTGGTCTAATCAGAGTCCTGAGATTCCAACTGCCTGCTTAACATGTGACTTGAAGCCTGATATGCACTTAGTCTTATAAGTTCAGGACACAACTCCTGATTCCCCACCCTCCTCACCCTGCTTCTCCTTAGTCTTCCTGACCTCAGTAGGTTGTACCATCCACTCAGTTTCTCAAGCCAAATATATAGACACTAGTCATTGACTCTTTTCTTTCCCTTCCTTCCCGAATCCAATCCATTAGCATTGGTCCACCTTCAAAATATATCCAGAATACGAGCCCTTCCTACCAGGTCTGCAAACTCCACTCTCTCCTGCAATGGCCTCTTGTCTAGTCTCTCTGCTTTTGGATCTCACAATCCATTTACCTCACAGCAGCCTGAGTGATCTCTAAAAACATAAATTAAACCGTATCACCTCTCTGACTGAAACTCTCTGATAATATCCCATCAGTACACAGAAAAAAGTCCAGACTCTTTGTCTTACAAAGCCCACTTCCTTGGGCCCCAATCTACCTCTCCTAGCTTATGTCCTATCATTGGCCACCTAATTCACTCTGTGGATGCCTCTTCAGCCACACTTACCTTCTTGCCTCTTCTAAGACATGCCACGATTATACTACCCTACAGGCTCGTACCCTAGACTCTCATGAGGTCTTACCATTTTTGTCACTCATTCAACTATTTATTCAGGTTCAGAAAATATAGCAGGCACTGTTTTCAGCACTGGGATTCTCATCTGAAATGTCTCTTCCTCAGAAAGGCCTTCCTGAAACTGGCCATTTCTCCTATCACTTTTTATCCTGTTATCTAACTTTATTATTACTATTATTGCACTTAAGACTACATAAAATTACATCGCATATATTTATTAATTTGTTTTTTTTCTTACTAGGATATAAGTCCCTCAATTATAAAATATGCTCTAGGAACATGAAATAATCTAACATTGAACAGCTCACAACTGGGGAAAAAGAATTAAATATTTTAATTATGCTTAAATATGCCATTATAACCAGATGAAAAGTGTATGTTTGAAATGTCAAAAAATGATGGCGGTATTGTGGATAATTAGGGAGTAGAGGGCAGTAATAAATTTACTGAGCTAGGAAATTTATTACTCACCACAATCTACTTACTTCCTATACAGGCACATAAAATAAATAAACTAATTAAAATGTAAGGAAATATAAAAGCATTGAGGTAATTCCTCAACATCCTTGGGCCAGTAACTGAAGAAGAGTGGTTTACTTCTTTGGTCCTCAGAACTAGCTGCAAATCAGAATCTTCTGAGAATTATTTTTACACATGCAAACTCAACAGCCCCATCTCTGGAGATCCTGATTCTCCAAGGCTGGGGTGGAGCCTAGAAAACTGAATATGTCAGAAAACTTTCCCAAGGCATCTGATGATCAGCCTCGCTTGGAAACCTCTGGGCTAGTATCTTACCCCGTGCTATGTTTTCCCTAGACTAACCAGGTATTTGAATAAACTGGCCAAATGGATGCTTTGGGCTTGAGCTTGGTCATCGTTGATCTGGAGCTTCATGTATTTTTCCCATGGCAATATAATGAACCTTGAATTCTGGGCTATAGAGAATACGTAGGTTATGTTATATCCATGAAGGCAAAGTCAAGTCCTTGGTTATATCTTTGTTGGGAATGTTTGTCTTTTCCCAGAATCATTTTATAAGCAGGAAAACCAAAGCAGCAGCTTCCCCCAATCGAGCCTGTGGCACTAGTGAAATGTGGAAAGCTGAGCACTGACATCCACCTTTCCATCTTCCACTACAAAAAACTAACCCCTTAAGGTACAGTGTGTCCTTGGTCAGTACCTACCAACTTTGGCACGCTAGTTTATTTGATTAGATGCGGAGATGTGTCAGCAACAACTGCCATGATTCAATGCATTTAATGGATTTAAACATCCCATGAGGAAATGAAATAGGACACAATTCTTATGCTAGTCTTCCTTTTCTAACTGGGAGTTAATTCTCCACTGGGAGGGAATAAACATGTGAAACAAAATTCTGTAGCCTACAGCATGCTGGTTTGGGTTGTCCCGGACTCTTTCATGCCTCACTGGCATTTGCTGATTATATTTACAGGGCAAAAGTGATTTTGAACTCACAGTACCTTTGGGAAGTAAACCTAATGGGCAGGCGAACAACCACTTGCAGTGTCTAGGAAACTAACTCAGTACATTTCCAATCTTTAAAACTCAAGTTTTCTGAACTATGGATTGGCACAGCAGTACAAGGATTTGAGTTTTATGGGGCTGGATGAAAACTGTATATTATCGTCAAATGGAAAGAAATAAAGATTTTTAAGTTACCTGGACATTTTATTTGAAGCCAGACCATTTACAGTTCTAAAGCTGCACTATAAATCCAGATCATGGCCATGAATCTAGGTGGAGGGGGAGTGGGGGTGTTTAATTGCAATAAGTCCTCTCTGACAATGTGTTGATGTCCTAAGCCAGGGGTCCCCAATCCCCGGTCTGCAGACCCATACCGGTCCGCGGCCCGTTAGGAACCGGGCCGCACAGCAGGAGGTGAGCGGCGGGCAGCACGCGAAGCTTCATCTGCCGCTCCCCGTCGTCGCTCGCGTTACCGCCTGAACCATCCCATTACTGGCACTCTCCCACCCCCACACCCCTGGCTGTGGAAAAACTGTCTTTCACAAAACCGGTCCCTAGTGCTAAAAAGGTTGGGGACCGCTGTCCTAAGCCATCAGCAATAGCTGACCAGCTGAAGGAGTTTGTATAGGCCTGCTGGTTAATCTGAAATGCAAATGCCACACCAGTCTGCTTTTCTGTGAATTCGTTTTAGTTGGGAAGACACCCTGCCAGAAGCTGGAAGCTCTCCTGCTTCTGTCTAATGTATGCAAATACTTTAAAACTCATTCCTCAGTTCAGAAGGCTGCAATTGAAAACCACCCCTGCGATTCCTCACTCTAGTCTTAGGCATGGGACAAGGGAAACTGTTTTTCCCTCCCAATCCTCCATTCCTCTTTCATATTCCATCACTCACCTCAACAGGATTCTCTGAGACAAAAATAAGCTTCCCAAAGAAATTTCAACTGGCTCCATCCCACTGTTGCCTTTGATAGGTCAAAACCTGAGACTCGTTTGTGCGCTACTGCATAATTAATAAGAAGTACAGTACAACAACTGGCAGAAAATATGAATAAATACATAAAATGACAGAAGACATCCCTTCATAGAATAAACACAAATGACTGAGCAGTGGGAGAACATTACAAGTGACAGAACAATCTTGGCCAAAATAAAGCCCCTTAGCTACTACATCCATTATTGGGAACAGAGATATAAGAAATGGGATATAACAGACTGACAAATAATTATAAGAGATGGTGGCAAATGCCATCAAAAGATAGCAATAAAGTAGTGGAGTTGTTTAGAGATGAGAAAGTCCCTGTCCCAGGTAACATTTAAGATGAACTCTGAGGTGAAGATAAGACTTGGCTATATGGAGATCAGGGTCAGGCAAAGCCCTTCAAGCTAAGGGTCAGCATTGACAAGGCATGAAATGAAGAAAGTGAGAGAATGTATAAAGAATAGTAAATAATCATAGTTCCTTAGTTTCTGGACTTAGAGAATGGGTGTGCAGGCTTGGCAATAGGGTGAACCTGGAGCCTGACACCATGGGAGACAGCCTGGAGGTTGGGTCTGCGAGGGCCAGCCTGGTGCTGGGATGGGCCAGGAACCCAGATGAGAGACTGGGGCCATAGGGACCGATCTGACATTGGGGTAGACCAGGAGCCTGCATCCACGTGAGCAAATCTGGAAGCTAGATCCAGGCTGTGTTGGTCTGGCATCGGAGTGGACTGGAGCCTGGGCTTACGGGAGCCTCCTGTGCCTGTGGGGGCTGGCCTGGTGCTTGGGGTCTGTGGTGAAGTTGGGTGCTTCCTTTACTCTCCTTCCCATGTGGAGAGCGTATCTGTCTCTTCGCTGGGCTGCCTGGACTTAAGGGAGGGGTGATAGAGATAATGTAAAACTATCTTTCCTACCCTCTTAGCTATGTCTTTTCTATCCTCCTGTCAGGGACTGTAATCTTTCCAGTACCTGATATCCTGGAATCCTTAGCTCTTGTGGAAGTATCTTTTGTGTGTGGATAGCTGTTCATAATGATGTTTCTGGTTGGGAAGAACGCTAGAAATTCCTGACCACCATCTTGCTTGAACATTTAAAATTTTGCTGGAGTCCAATTCATCTTTTTTTTTTTTTTTTTCTTGTGCTTTTGCTGTTGGGTCTAAGAAGGCTTTGCCTTATCCAATGAGGACTTGCTTGATGTTTTCTTCTAAGTTTTACAGTTTTAGGTCTTGCATAGGTCTATAATTGATTTTGAGTTAATTTACATGCATGATGGGGTCGAATTGCATTCTTCTGCATGTGGATATCCAGTTGTTCTAGCACTGTTTGTTGGAAAGACTATTTTTTCCTCATTGAATAATCTTGGCAGCACCGTTGAAGCCAATTGACCACAAATAGTCTTACATATGGACTCTTAATTCTGTCCATTGTCTATCCTTACACTGATGTCACTATGTCTTAAATTATCATAGCTTGGCAATAAGTTTTAAAATTGAGACGTGTGAGTCCTCTTACTCTGTTCTTCTTTTGCAAGATTGCTTGGCTATACTTGGTCCCTCACATTTCCATATCAATTTAGGATCATCTCGTTAATTTCTATGAAAAGTCCAGCTGAGATTTTCACAGGGAACACACTGAAGCTGTAGATGAAATGGGGAAGTACTGTTATTTTAACAATATTAAATTTTCTAATCCACAAACACAAGCTATCAGTCCATTTATTTTATCTTCTTTCATTCTAGTTAACAATGTTTTGTAGTTTTCAGAGTTCAGGTTCAATGCTTTTATGTTAAATTTAATTCTAAGTATTTTATTCTTTTTGATACTATTGTACATTGAATTGTTTTCTTCATTTACTTTCAGAGTTTTTTTTTTTTTTTTTTTTGCTGGAGATAGAAATACAATTGATTTTTGCATGTTGCTCTTGATTCCTGCAACCTTGCTGAACTTGTTTATTAGTTCTCATAGTTTTACAGTGGACTTCTAAAGGATTTTCTATATACATGATCATTTACAAGCTCATGTTATCTGTAAATAGGGATAGTTTCACTTCTTCATTTCCAATCTGTCATGGCTAGAACTTGCAGTATAATATTTAACAGAAGTGGCAGGGGTGTCATGTTCTTGATCTTAGAGGGAAAACATTTGGTTTTTCAGCATTAAATGTGATGTTAGCTGTGGGTTTCTCATAATATACTTTATTAGACTGAAGAAGTTCTAGCACATATTATTTTAAAAACAAATGCAAAAATGAATAAATACTTGATGAATTGACTTGAATTCTATGGCTCATTCTCAGAGCAGTTTTGAGTATACCATCCTTGACCTCACAAAAAGGAATCAAATTCAGAGTCTTTTGAGAAAGTAAGCTGAAAACTTTAAGCCATCCGTTTTACCTGATTTTTAATGTTTCCTTCTAAGCAGCCCGTTACCTCTTTATTCCTCTGTTACCCTGATTTTCATTCTGGTTGTAATAATTTTTAATGATATAATCTTGTCTCTAATGATGATTCTAATGCTAATGCTTACCAGTTTTCTTCACATCATTCATTATCAAAGCCTGATAAGCTCCAGGTGAAGAATCAGGGCAGTTTCTTCAGAAAGTAGAAATAGTAGCCATTAATGAGGCTTAGCCATTTCAGGCAATGATGAACACTTGATCAAATGGAAACCCCAAGGAGACTATTTTCTGGTAGTTTCTTACAGCTTCTACTAACAATGAGAGTTCAATTAAAGTTACACCAATGGATAATACTGAAACATCAGACAGCTTATTTTAAATAAAACTTATTGCTAAAAATTCATCTACTTTTATAAAGAGTGGGTGCTGGGAGAGCTGCTGCATCAACAGGATTGCTCAAGGTCAATTGGGTCATCAATATATATATACACACACATGCACACACAGGAATATACACATGAATAGTCAGGTGTGTGTGTATATATATATTCACATGAATTTTTTTCCTTAATATCATCTATTATCCAAAAACTAAATAGTCAATAAACATTGAAGGGGGCTCAAGCTTATTAGTAATTAGGGAAATACAAATTAATAAGACAAAGACATATATTGCACACATAACAAACTGATAGAAATTAAAAAGTCTGATAGCAAGTGTTGGAAAGGATGCAGAACTCAAAAACTCTAACGCATTGCTATGGGGAAGAGAGATAACATCCTTCTGGAAAGACAGTTTGGCATTAAATAGTAATTGTGAAGATGCATAGAACTGATGCCCTCTACCACCATTGGCCCTCCATTCCCTTGTAACTCATAATCTCTTCCATATTTCCACTCATTTAGCTGGCCTACTACTCAATAAAGACAAGCCACCATTTTCTGTACATAAAATCCTATTCGAAATGAGGTTTAAATATTTTGCAGAGTTCACTGGGATTCATTGAAAGAGAGGCCCCAAATGAAATACTTTGGTAATGGAAGTTTAGGGAGAAGGGCAGGGGATAGCTATCTCCTTAGTATCATTGTTTTCTCTTCTTAAACTAAATAGTAAAGACTTTTGTGAAAGATCTCTACTAAATCATAAAATATGTGTTCTTGATTTCTGGATTTTTAATTAAGCATAGAGGGAAGCTATACGTGATTTTTAGGGAAATACATTTGAGACTTGAGCCAATGAAATAGGAATTATGATTGTTAGGATGGGCATTCGAGCAGATAACAAACTTTACCTTCTTAATTTTGCCCTAGTCAAGGTTAGTAATACCACCTAGTCAGAGAGATAATTTCCAAGCAAGAGTCATGTAACTTTTCAATTATTAGATGATATAGAAAATACTTTTGAAATATTGGAATTTTTCTTCCTGAATAACAAAGAAATTCTTTTTTAGTAGCTGTCTAGAAAATCCCCAACCAACATAATACTTAGTTAAGAAAAAGTAACCAGGAGACTTTTAAACATAAATATTCATAAATGTTTGAAATAAAGACTTGAGAAGGCAGCAATCTTTACTTACATTTGATGCAAGCACATACAGTTATGGTTCTAATATTATATTTGCAGGCTCAATTAGCAAAACAAAGAAGGCTGCCTTCACGGTGGATTAGAATATTTTTTAAGAAAACAAGAACAGGGGTTCCTAAGCAAGTAATCCTTGGATAAAATTCAGAGGGCCTATAAAATTGGATAATAAAATCTGTATATTATTATTTCACTAATTATAACTAAAATTAAGTATTTTCTTCAGTTATGAATTAAGGGCAATAATCCACAGAAGTATTAATAAAAACTGTGACCATGATGAACAAGAACTGTCGTTTTTTTTATATCACTCTATACTTGCAGATAGCTTGAAATATTTTCATTTGCTACTTTGAAATTACAGAAGCTATTAGACTGGGCAGTAGACCTTTTATGTAAAACATTAATGAAGAAGCACATGTAACATACACCACAAATTTAGTTTTTTAAACATAATTTGATAACTATTGCAAATAATATATGTAAGTATATGTGTTTTCTTTTATTACTTTAAAAATATTTACCTGGAAGTGGTCTGTTGGTGTTACAGTCTGCTAAGGGGTTAATAGAACCTGCATAAAAACCCCTAGTATAGAGGGAATAGGAAAGCAGGCTGTTTAGCTGTGCCTCTTGCCTGGACAAAAGGAATCTGCACACACCCCACCATAGGTCATCTAGCATGCATCCACCTGCCCTTGTTCTCTCTTTGTATCTCTCCTTTGAGTCTTCCAGGTGATGGTAGATAGCTAATTGAGGATCACTTTTAAGATCCTGGGTCCGTTTTTATCAGAGAAGCAAGAAACAGGAAATTAACACTGGTTTAAACAGAAATGAAAATGAATAGCTTGCATGACAAACCTAGAGGTACAGCAGCTTCAGAAGGGATTTGTGAAAGTGATTCCAGCCATAATGTGCAGATACTACAATGTCCAGGGGAAGCATAAGGGGAGTGTCTCCCTCCATGTTTACTACATAAAGCAAGAAAATATTTCTGAGAACTTCCCATGATGGTTTCCTTTGTGTCTCATTGGCCAAGACCAGATTGTATTCCTATTTCTGAACCGACCATTGACAAGGGGACTCTGAGCCTCATGATTGGCTTTTGAGGGTGGAGTGGATATTGTAGACTCAATCTCTGAGACCCGGAAAGGTATCGTGCCAGAATGTGAGTCCTTCCAGGGGAAGCTTTATATCTTATTTATCTCTGTATCCAGCTGCCCACAGAGTGTCCAGCACATTTTAAGTGCCCAAATAATGTTTAATGTCATTAAACATATATTGCCAAAACAATAAAATGAAGTGGCTTTGTTTTCCCAGGAATGTCCTCAGAGCCCTCCCAACTTATTCCCTGCCCTCTTTCACTCTAAAAGAAGCATCAGGCAAGATGTTTTGGTGATGTGTTTTAGTGGTTTGCCATAGGTACTTGTATGGAGTTTTTCGATAAGAATCCAGAAAAACAAAAAGAAAAATGTCTAATGTTTTAGCTCAAAATGCATCATCAAATCCATCAGGCTATTAATATGCAGCTAGCATGATAACCAGGCTTCACTATTAAGTATCATTATAATTTTTATTCATTCTAAGGTCATTGGTATCAATCTCTCAATAAATCAAGTCAAATTTAATATATATCAAAGAGCGTGATTAATAGTAAGGAGACACTATCAACTAATAAAGGCTCCAAATTTGGGTTTGAGAGAATCTGAGACTAAGAAAATCCAATGAGAGGAAAGTTATTTGAAAGATATTTTTAACCTGATGGAAAAAAGAAGTGAACTAAAATTATACCATCTATTATAATATTTCAAACTCAAACATTTGAATTCCTTTCGAAAGAAGGGAACTAAAAACGCAACAACCTCTGAAGAATGGAAGGCATGAGATCCTCTAATCCTTCCATGTCAATTAGTCTCCAGTCAAGCTTGAAGTGAAGACAGAATATAGAGCCATTAGGAGGTGCTGTGGTGGTATCAGGGAGGTGAAGGCAAAGGACTTTGATGTGAATAGTCAGGAACTCTCGAAGCAACATTGGCCATTTTCTAGAATAGATGCCCACAGCATGCAGAGAAATCACGGTAGCTGCACTGAAGGGGAAGGACTGAGCTCAGGCAAGACACGGCTGTTTGATGCTCTTCAATATGTGAGCTTTTCATGCTCCTTCATTTACATCCTCTTGTATGAGAACCGGGGACAGAAGCCACCCAGGGTTTCCTGATAAAATAATCAGGCCCCCAAAACCTATCTTCTTTGGTTGTGGCTATTTAAAATCATATATTTGTGATGGATCTACCTTGTACAGAGGATTGCTTTTAACGGGCAAAACAAACTCGTGAAGATAATATAGTAGCTTACACTTTTACTTATCTCAAGAGTAATATTTACGTTGAGCCATAGATGCCAATAGTTTCTTAACCCAATGATATAGTTAATGATGGAACTGTCTAGAAAGCCAGAGGGAGTGCTATATTTGAGCAGAAAAGGATTCTTTATACCAGGGAACATAAAACTAAAGTACATTCATCCAGGTGATTGCTCAACATGCTCCTTTGGGAAGAAAAACATTTCAATTTATATTTTTATTTATGTTATCCTTTTTAAGTTTGCTTGATAGTACATAATTTATTGTTTTAGTAGGACACATTTAAAATTTATAAATAAATAAATTTACATATATTGGGGTTGCATGTGCTATATTTTTTGTTTGTTTGTTTTCCTGATAATGATGTACATTGTTCCACTCAGACCTTGCCATCTTGATATGCTACCTCCATTATCTAAGCCTGAAGAATATTCTCGCATTCTGATCCAACTGCTTTAGAGGGTGTGGGCCTGGCTGTTTCTGCTCCATTTCAATAAAAGTTTAAGGTATTGGGAACCTGGTTATAAAGGGCATTTTTTTTTCTACATAGAAAAAACACACGACTGATTGAGCTAGGATATCGCTGTTGTCCGTGAGTTATCCGTCCCGTACTCTCGATCTGTATAGCCATTCTGCACCAAGTTACAGGTTGAGCAATGGTGAAGTGCTTATGTTTCTAGACGCACTGCCTATGAGTGCTTGGTGTATTCCCTCTTTCTGATGATGATCATTTTTTTCTACTCACTTAAAGCCAGCAGTTTGAAATGGTAATCTTTTTCTCCTGGTAAAGAATTTCTACCCTGTCTCAGTCTGCCTAGCGAATACTGTTAAAACCATTCAAAATATAACTTCAATATTATAAAAACACACATTTAAAAATTTTTAGAAAAATCCCAGAATCGAATTAGAAAAGTCAACATGGAGGTGAATGCAATCCGATTTCTAAAGGGCAGAAATGCATTCTGACAAAGCAAGAGGAAAGCTCACTGACTATTCAAAATAGAACCCATTAGAATGTTGGAATATTTCTCAAATCCAAGTCCTTGTACTGCCAGTGTTTTATAAAATATTTTCTATAGAATATATCAGCAGCTACTTGACCCTTTTTTTTTTTTTTTTTCAGTAGCTTTGTACAGATCAGAGGCCTAGGATAACTTTAAAAAGGGAAAGGACTCATCTGGTTCAGAAACTAACGGTCCAGCTGAACTGTGAGATGAGGACACGGGCACCTCTACCCTAGCTCCAAATCCACACTTTGAATTAGGCTTATAAAAAGATAGAGGGAAAATAAAATCCTCTTCTTTGTGCTTCTTTTAGTGACAGAGAACGGAGTAAGTAGTGTCAGGAGAGAGGGGAGAAATCAGCCCGTGATTTTCCCCTTTATTTAAAGATGATTATCTTGGGAGATCCCTTTGTATATGCTCCTTTTATGTTCTTATCATCAAGGGAATTCAGCTTGGGTTCCTGGCTATGCCCAGCTTCAAGAAATTATATATATGTAGAAAATCCATAGATGTTACTGAAATTGGTATGGCCTGGTCCATGGGCTTGAGATGCAAATATGATCACAGCCCAGTTATTTTTTTCAATGATTAAAGTGCAGGCTGACTTTTTTGCACTGTTCACACATTATTTTTTTTTTTAAATGACCTAAATATACTTGCCCAAAGAAAAATGTGAGAACATCAACTCATTGAAATAGCATGGGCAGAATGCTGCTGATTGTTTTAGCCGGGTGATGACGGTTCCTTACACTATTTATGTACGTGTATGTTTTAAATTTCTCATAAGCGTATGTTTTTAAGCAGTAAATTCAGGGGCAATTCTGCAAGTCATTACACTCAATGAGCTGTGCCCCAGGAGAGGCATCTTCCCTCAGTGGGTTTCATTTCCTATCTGCTTTCAGAGTGAAATCATCTTCCTGTGTGAAGAGTAAGTCCAGGATTCTCTGCAATGTGTTTTTCTTACAAAATGGATGCCAAATGAAAGGCAACTCATCTTCATGTGATGCTCAAGTGAAGACACTCAAATTTGTTCTAGTGCTAGAGATAATGTCTGCACATGCTTAAGAGCTGGAGGGAAAAGAAACTTTAGTGTAGTAAATGAGAAAGGATTCCAAAGGTGGCATTCTCTAAAGAGATTTTCAAGGGAATTTCACTGTATGTAATTTTTGCCTTATATATTCACTTGAGACCCTAAATCCTTTTGGAAGCATCACCCGCCACCCATGCCAACTGTCCATGATATGCTTGGGGTCAGTTCTTCAGAAGCCAAAGATATCAGGAATCTCATCCATCTCTAATATTAGTCTGGCCTCTTAATGCCCTGCAATGTCACTGTTGAAAACTTGCTCTGTACACTCCACAGCTATTGTTTCCAGGGTCTTGAGGGGTTTCTGGTCTCCTTATCTCCCATATAAATTCAATCCTTTCCTCCCAAGAAATTTCTTCACTCTAATCGAACAGTTTTAACCACTGAGCCTGCCTCCATTACTGATAGTTGGATCTAAGGAAGAGAAATGAAACGGTGGGAGGCAACAGATCTGTGCTTTATCGTTTTCAGAGTCTGGAAACAATCCCCTGTTTCTTTCCTGGAGCAAGGCCTTAGGCCTGAGATAACTAACTAGACTCCAGGGTTCATTTGAATTAAGAGTAAACAAAATTATTCTTTAATCTTTTCAGTGAACCCAACCATTTCAAACCCAAATTGGCTGCAACTATTAAAAGAAGACAAAAGAAACAAGAGAATCAGAGAAGCGAAGACTTAGGGTCATCTAATGTGGGTCCCTAAGGATACAGCCTGAAGATGCCTGAGAGGCCTCTGGGAGGGAGAGAGGCTTGTCTTGAAAACTCATGACCAAAATATTAATATCTGTGCATAAATAGTTTATCCTAATGAAGTTTAAGACATCATTTTATATTGCACTTAGGAGAGTCTAAGGAGTGAAAGAAGGGCAGACTTGAGTGGGGAATGGGATTGGACACATCTTTTTCAGCCGCTTTATTTCCATGGGTATCCTTCTCTTTCCTAAGTCATTTCTACCATTGAGATATCTGAGGCTGGTAGTTACTATGAATCTCTTTAGAACCATTTTCATATTGATGAAATTGTTTGCCTATGTGTTTCTGTCTGGACAGACCTATTTTTTTTTTTTTTAAGATTTTTTGTTTGATGTGGAACATTTTTAAAGTCTTTATTGAATTTGCTACAATATTGCTTCTGTTTTATGTTTTGGTTTTTTGGCCACGAGGCATATGAGATCTTAGCTCCCCAACCAGGGATCGAACCTGCACCCCCTGCATTGGAAGGCAAAGTTTTAACCACTGGACTGCCAGGGTTAAGACAGTCCTATTTTAAAATCTCAAAACCTCTGTCACTTACTAGGTGTCATCTTAATTCATTACTTAATCCCTCTTTATTTTTAAAACAGAAGCTGAAATATATACCTCAAAGTTTGCTGCGAGACTTAATCTGGAGAATATTTATAAAGCAATTTAATTCATGGTGAACACTCAGGAAATCGTCCCCATCCTACCTTTAACACTTTAATTCACAAGGCATCAGAATATACTCCATCCTTACCTCAATCCCTGCATTATTATTATTATATTTTGCAATGTAAATTTGAAAACTGAGTAGTCTTCTCTCAGTAAATATCTACTACAGGAAAAATGACTAAGAGAAACCTACATGGGCCTTAAAAAAATAAAGCTATGGAGATAAAAGAAACATGGGCTTAGGACTTCCCTGGTGGCGCAGTGGTTGAGAGTCCTTCTGCCGATGCAGGGGACACGAGTTCGTGCCCCGGTCCGGGAGGATCCCACATGCCGCGGAGCGGCTGGGCCCGTGAGCCATGGCTGCTGAGCCTGCGTGTCCGGAGCCTGTGTTCCACAATGGGAGAGGCCACAACAGTGAGAGACCCGCGTACCGCAAAAAAAAAAAAAAAAAAAAAGATACATGGGCTTTATTTCTCTGGATCTAAAACAGCCAGGTAGCTGGATTAATTTAGCTAAGTATTAAGTCAATAAAAAAAAAACATTAGGTAAGCAATTTGTTGAATGGTTCGTTGTGGTGATATCATCAAAAGAATTCCAAGCAGAAGGTTTTTTGGTGAACATCTCACCTTTGTCTTTCCTGCTTCTCCTTTCTATACTGCTTCTTCTATTGTGTTTTGAGGGGAAGTTAGAAAATTGTAAAATAATATAAGCTCACTGTTAAACAAATAAGCAAAAGAAAAATATTTAAATTCAAAAATGAAATTTCCATCTTACTCAAGTATATCCTTTGGAAAGAGTCATGATAATATTTTGGTACATATCTTACAATTCTTTGTATATATTGTTCTTTACTTTTTAACTTAGCAACATGTTTTGTTCATCTTTCCAAGTTAGTGTGTAAAGAACTTCTTCACTCATTTTAACTGCAACTAGGATTACATTTTAAAATATACCCTGACACATTTAACTGACCTCCTGATCAATGGACATTTTCTTACTTTTCTTTGATGAAGCTCTACTGAGTCATTCATTTCATGGGTTTCTGTGTCAGAGGAAAAGTAGGAATATCCCTGCCAAGCGTATGTCTTTGGGTCCCTGAAAACTAGGAGGCTCCAGTGACACATGCAACCACTTAGAAAGGCAAAAAGTCTCACTGGGTAATGTGATTGTAGCCAAGCTACATTTTTGTGGGCTAACCAGCATTTCTGTGTGCTTGATAATTTTTGGAAACACCTCAAAATTCTGTTAAATTTACTATATATTATCTTTAGCTTTCGAAATGTTGTTGTTTGTGATCTGGCTCCTGTCCAGCCTCAGTTCTTACTCCTTCCTCACATGCTCTCCAAGCTGAGTCATCCAACTGCTGGCTGCCATGCACAGAGGACAGACTTCATCCCACCCTACCTCTATGAATGGTGTGCTCTATGCCACAAATCCCCCCTTCCCTAGCCTGTTTATTGAAATATTCCACATTCAACGTCCTTGACTATTGTTTCCTCTGTAAATCTCTCCCTCTCCTCCTCTCGCACCACCTCACGAAACACTCTATTATTTTCTTCTCGCCACTTCCATTGCACAATGTCTAGTTTTCAGATAAAATACTTTTTGTATCCTATTGTAATAATGTGTTTAAGTCTGGCTTCTTTTCTCCAGAATAGGATTCTTGAGGGCGGGGACCACTTTGCCAGTGTTTAGCCCAGAAAAGGAACTGCCTAGATATCAGGTGACTTGACTCAAAAGGGAAGCCACCTCGAGATCCTCTTCTCATCCTGCGTAAGCTCCAGAGGAGAGAAACTGACATGGTACTACTATGGTCTGGAAGTGCATGTGGACATTTTTACATGATCGTGATTTCAAAAGTTGCCTTTTCTGCTCAAGCTGAGAATTATGTCATCCATCCTTTACTGTACACATTTCCCACTGCTAAGTGATGCTCAACAATGTACTGTAGCATCCAGTACAATCACAAGTTCCATATGGCTCCTCACACATTTACTTTTATGTGCATTGGCAATTTAGAATGGCACTGTTCATTATGTTTGAGATGTCAGCCCAGCTGGAGCCTATCCAAGGATGTGTACTTAGACTGTCAGAAAGTGAAAGGCTGACATTGGGCATGACTCATTACCGTGCAATAGATGTAAGAGAGCATTTCAGGGGAAAATCAGCTTTAATCAGTGTCAGTAGATGTCATGTGATTTTTTTCCCAGCACTGATAACAATTCATCAATTCAGAAATGACAGCTGCCGGACACCACATGTTGTGTCCTTTATGCTTCTTCGTATCACCAAGCTTCAAACTCTGGTCACTGGTCTAATTTGCTTCTGGTTTTGGAGGACCAACAGTAATACCAATTAAGACAAAAATAATAAGGATCCTTTCTACAGAAATTAGGTATGTAATCACAGTGATTATCATCGCTGTAACTGTATACAGGGAAGGCTCTCTGCTTACCTGAAGATTACATGGAAAAAGTAAGATATCCCCATTTCTGGAGATATTCCCAAGGGTAACACCTTATGTACTCTTTAATAGCTTATCTTCTTTAAGTTTTGTACAAGCCCTGTGACGTAGATCGATATTATCATCTCTATTTAGCAGCTGAGACATCTGAGGTTCAGTAAAGTTAATAATTAAGTGGTGTGTCCCACTAAAAATCAGTGGTTCAGGAGGACCCAAACCAAGGTGTTCTGCTTCCATGGATTTTCAGAGGAATATTCATGACGGAAAAATTCTAGATCGAATAATTCAAGAAACCAAACTACAGATAGTCCAAAAGAGCTCTAGATAAGAGCAGTGATCAAAGTAAAGAAGCTAAAAGAAGACAACTTTCCCCAAGTTTCTCATTTTCCCAACAATGGCCAAATATTTCTGGCATCTTAAAATAAGCCCAATAAGTAGAAGCTATCTCTACCTTCCCACAAGTTGCACAGAAGCACCTTGACAAAGTATCAAGAGCTATACATTCCTCCAATTTGTTACTTCTATAGAAATACTGTCTGTTCAATTCTTAACAGATTAGTTCTACTGGTAGTTTCCCAGAAGAAAAGGACTCTGGATGTATCTTTTTATAATATGGCTATGCAAATAGATAAGCCTTTTTTTCTGATAGTGCTATAAAATGTGAAAAAAGCTATTTTCTCCTCAAGGGATAGACCCTCTGAGGATGTCACTAGGTAGACAAAAACCTAAGGAATTTTGATACATGCTACCATATCCTTGCCCCTAGGATACTTAGTATGAAAACCTTTTTCTTCCCTTCTCTATTACTTTCTTTCTCTTGTCATGCCTTAATAACTCTGAGAATGAGAAATCTGAAAGCCATGGCTGTTCCAATTTATTGGACTTTTTAAAGACAGCTTCATGGGATCCCCAGTGAACTTCAACGGTGTGGGTGATGGATTCTAGGATCTATCAGACTAGTAGAGCTTCTTGCTTTCTAGAATCATTTTTGAAATGCAATAAATAATTCCTGAGCACTTTGGAATAAAATTGATTCTCACTAGGAGACAGAATAGGTAAAAACCTACTCAGTAAATCACAGAAACACAGCACACATTTTTGTTTGTTTGTATTAAAATAGGACCAGGAGTCAAGCACGTCAAGTTATACATACAGTTGCTTCCCTTCAGGATATTCATTTTGCCAAACTGAATATCCTTGTCTTTAGAGCAATATGGAAAATTATCCATTGGATGATAATATAGTTAGTGTATGCATAGCCTGTTAAATTATTTTGCCAAATATTTTTATTATAATGTTAGAAGAAAGCTTTGTGTGTGCTGTTGTATCTCAGGGAAATATTAGAATATCCCTGGTTTTTGTTTTGTTTTGTTTTTTTAAACCATTTGTTTCTGACAATAACAAATACCTCTGGGGTGATTAAATTTTCAGGAAGTCATTTTCATGAGCCTGATAATTATTAAAAATTATTTTGAAGTAATACCTTAAATTGGTAAAAATTGACTAATTAATGGTAATAGGTTAATAATTATAAGAGGGAGTTTCTTTTGAGGAAATGAAATAATTGCTAGGTGCTGGGTAGATGGCTGGTATATTCCTCAGTTGATGATTTTAAAATATTTAAAGTGTTTTAATTAGTTTTAATTAGTTGTTAGTGTTTAAAATATTAAAAATAATTTGGGGCTTCCCTGGTGGCGCAGTGGTTGAGAGTCCGCCTGCCGATGCAGGGGACATCGGTTCGTGCCCCGGTCCGGGAAGATCCCACATGCCGCAGAGTAGCTGGGCCCGTGAGCCATGGCCGCTGAGCCTGCGCGTCCTGAGCCTGTTGCTCCGCAACGGGAGAGGCCACAACAGTGAGAGGCCCGCGTACACCCCGCCCAAAAAAAAAAAAAAAAAAACTGATAAAACTTGCGGCTGAAGCAAGACATCAAACCTTGAGCTTTGCCTTCCAGAGAACAGGGAAACAGCCGACCAGTGAGAAGGCACAGTATGGTCACATGACTAATTTTATCCAACGGGATGTAAGCAGAAGTAATAAGTTTCACGTCTAAGACAAAGGGGTTAAGAAGTGCATGTTCTTTCTTATGTTTTCTTTCTCCTTTCACCAGTTTGATGTAAATGAGCATGAAGACCTTAGAAGCCATACTATTATGATGAGTGGAACTATGAACGCCACCAGGGTCCATGAATCATTAGGTAAAAATCTGCCCATTGACTCAGAACTGTTATCAGACTGTTACGTGAGTGATAAATTTTCATTACGTTAAGACACTGTAATTTTGTTTTGTTATGCTTTGCTTTCATCAGAGCTGGTGTTACTCTAAGTAAAAAGGTTAAAGTTCTGTAAAAGTCATTGTTTTGCCCATTAAAATGGGGCATCTTGATTGAATTCTAGACTTAGTGGTCTGTATGTGACAGGCTCTGGCTGGTGGTAATTCTCTCACCTACTAGAAAATGGATGACCCAGTGTCTGGAAGGTAAAGAGTGCCAGGACTACTATCCTCCATTCTTTCTGTCTTTCCTTATTATTATTATTATTATTTTACTAGCTGCATGGATATTAGGAGAGTGAAAACATTTCATGTTTTCTGTTGGGCTAAAAACAAATTTTTAAGAGTCTGGGACCTAGAGATGGTAAGTTCTGGAAATATAGTTTATAAGTGTTAGAATGTCAATTTGTCCTACATGAATTATTTTCTTACCATACTATGGCATGCAAGAGCCAGTCCAGGTATATACTGAATATTTCATTAATAATGTGGATGTTGACATAGGGTGTGTTTTTCAAATTTGTGATAGAGACAAAGATGAATGGGAAAGCTAATAAAGTAGGTGAGGGAATCTGTCATTTGCTTTCATGCTTCCAAGCTGTTGTCTGAGTCTTTCATTTGGCCTGAAATCCCCTTATTCTTTCTTTTTCATCTAGCTAACTCATATACATCTTTCAAAATTCATCTCAACTGTCACCTCCTACAGGAAGCCTTCAGTCCTCCCACCAACAGCTGATTTAGATGGCTTTTATCTATATTTGCTCAATGCCTTGCCCTCAACTATAGTCTAGAAGTCATTGATTTTATTTATTTATTTATTTTGTCAAGTTGTCTATAATTTTTCTCGTGACAGACATTTTATCTTATTTCACTCTCTATCTTCAAAGTCTAGCATGGAGCCTACCAGTTTATTTTATATCCTGCCATGTTCTAAGACTAACTGGAATTGAATGAATGAAAGACCAAATCAGGACTTTAAAAAAATCAATAATCTCAAATGATAAGCTCAAACAATCGAGACAAAATAGAAGTGTTATTAAAAAAAACAAAGTTTTTTTTCTTAAATAAATAGAAACAAAAAACAAACAAAAACACTCTCTATTGAAAATAAAGATCACAGAATTTATGGCTTCACAAAATTAAAGGAAAAGGTATCTGCAGTTTTAGAGAACCAGAGGCTCAGAAAAAATCAAAGAAGAGAGTTACAGCAGAGGATCTTGCTCAGTTTAGGGAAGAGTGCCATATGTTCTCTAGGATGAAGGTACATCTGTGGTATTGTTTACAACGACAGGTGCCATTACTCAGGAGAAACCAGAGGATACCCAAAAGACAATGACTAGAACAGTGACAAGGACAGATCTAGGATTCTTTAAAGGAAGACATTTCAAGTATCTGGGTGCTCTCATGTATAAAAAGGAGTTGAATTACTTTGTTAGATGCTAAAGGTACAAAATGGGACAAATACATAAAAGTTGCAGAAGATAAGTTGTGCAAGTTTGGAGAAAAATATTCTAATAATCAAGGCTTTTCAAAAATATCTAGGGCCATTTTGGACAAATTGTGAGGTTTGAGCAAAGGCTGAATGACTTTTCATCATAGTTGTGATACAAGAGATTCCTGCATTAGGAGGAAGGTATCAGATATATTTCATTGTCCTTTACAAACTGAATATCCTACATTGGCTACCATGAATCAGACCAATCAGATCTTATTCCAGTATGTGCATAAAACTGTTCCTTTTTTCCTGCTCTCTTTACATTTTCTCCTTCCTTCTTTTCCACTTTTGCTCCCTTAGTCTCCCTTCCATCTTTTCTTTTTTCTTACTTCTCAGTAATACTTAATGAGCAACTACTCTCAGGCAATGTAGTAAGAACTGTGAATTCAACAATGAGCAAGTTAGACAAGGTTGCTGCTCTTACAGAGTTCACAGTCTACTGAAAGGTATAAATAGGTAAATAAGTAAACATTTAATTAAATACACAATAAGTATTGTAAAGGCTATGACAGGGGATTTGGAGAGTTTGCTAGGAGCACTTAGGAGTGGTTACTAACCAAGGCATAGAGTATCCAGGAAGTGACATTGAACTTGTATGCCTCTTCGAGGCAAGTTTAGCCCTGCTGGTAGCATTGACATGCAGACCCTGTGTAAGCTGCATTCACCTGGTTCTTTGTACTGACTTTTTTCCACGATGCTCCAAGCATTTTCCAAATTAATTTCTTTAATCATCAAATATCCCTGTGAGGGCAATACACACCATATCCTTTTACCTCCATCTGATAATCGCCAGTGCAGGTGTTCTGTACTGGGCAAGTAGGTGTGAGGGGGAGAAGGAAAGAGAGAGACAGAGATAATGAGGGAGGGAGAAAAAGAGGAGAATTATCTAAGTCTCTCAGGAGACATTGTCTCTTGTGAAGAGGCAGATTTTAATTTCATGTCTGGATGTAAGCTAGCCTTGAATATGTAATGGCTAACATGATTGCCTACCGAGCTACCGTCAATCCAGACTTGAAACTCATTACTGTAATTTGCTTTGGGATACCTTGAGCATGAAAAATGCAATAAAAAACAAAATCTATTTTACAAAGAAGGTGATAAAACTGTAAGGACAAATTTTAGAGCTCTCCTTACAGAAGTGAGGAGCTAAAGAGAATACAAGTGACCCTGACTCTTCCCAAGGGGAGCAGTGGTAGCTGTTGACAGAAGAGGAAAAACAAGATTAGTTTACTTTCTTCCTCAGAAACAACAAGGAACTAATTAACTGAGCTGCTCTCAATACACTGACCTTTATTATGTGTTGTCTATTAAGATGTTTCTACCAGAAGCCAGTGGTGACACATGATAATTGCATCCTATTTGTGTTGACTATCATGCCCTCTGTAATGATCATTTGTTTCTACAAAATTGCCACATGTCAACACTTCAACCAAAGAGTCCAGTTAAGCCACGTGTGACCTCAATAGGCATAATTTGGGTTAGTTTTCATTCTTTGTCAGTCTGTCAAGTAAAGGCAAGGAATCTGGCTAGCACAACTGAAAATGACATTAATGTAGTACTGAAAATATATTACAGATGTTTTGCTCCTGCCACCCCCCAGAGCTTAACCTTTCTTATGTTGGTATGAAAGACCTTATTCTAGCTAAATGGCATTACCACCTCACTGCAAAAAGACTGACTGAAATAATTTTCTTGAAGGTATTGATTTTAATTGGTCATGAGAGACAGATACTGTGTTTTCTGAGAAGAAAGTCTTTACTAGGAGCCACGATTGGCCAAGGATCATTTCAAATTAAAATGCATAATGCCACCTAAGAGCACAATGTTTGGTATAATGGAGAAAGCAGTAGATAAGGATTCAAGGGTACTGGATTCCAGTTCCGACTCTGACATCAACTAGCTGAGAAATCTTGAGCAAGTCAGTCCCTTTGATATGGTTCCTCATCTATAAAATGCAGATAATCTTTTGCAGACTTCACATTTCCTTTCTCTCATACCCTTTTAGCTCTGTGGACTTTATGACACATATCCTAGTTGTATTTATAGTATTATCATGTGATTCTTTGATTAATGACTTTCCCCCCATCGATGGGTCCAGGAAAGCAGGGCTCATGTCTAATTTTGTTCAATATTTTATCTCAAGCTTTTGGCACAAGCTCTGGCACAGAGTACGTACTCAATGAATAGTTCTTGAATAAATAAATAGATAGACAACATTGAGAGAGGATTCTACTATTTTATGAGTCTTAGAAATGGTATTGCCTCAAGAAGACTTACCTAACAGCCCAATCTACATTATGACTTCTCTGAATTCCCCATGTGACTTATCTATGTCTTTCTTAAAGGATTTATACCATTTTATCTTGCATTATAATTATTTAGGTTTCTGAAAGATGCCCTCAATAACTGTACATTGCCTTATACACAATAGGAACTCAATAAATGTGTGTTGAATGTGAGATAATGTTTGTGCCTTATTTATACTTATATAGATACTCAACAGTTGCTCAATAATGTTTATTAAATTAAAGATGGTGATATTTCACTGGTTTGTCAAGGATATTTATGTTTTGAGTGACAGAAAGATCAACTCAAGTAGCCTTAATCAAAAAAGCCATAATTTATGACTCATATAACTGAAAAGACCAGGGTTAGTCTTCAAAAGAGTTAATCCTACCACTGAAGTCTCAACTTTCTATCTCTTCTCTCTGCCTTCCATAATTTCTGCTCCCTTCCTAAGAATGGCTGCTCCTAAGATAGCTGCTAGCTTCTTAGAACTATATTTATTTTTTCTAATGGTGTTCACTCTGTGCAGGCACTGTTTTCAGTGCTTCAGGAGTATTAGCTCATGTAACCCTCAAAAATAACTCTATAGATAGGAATGATTAATATTCCCATTTCACATATGAGAACACTGATGGACAGAAAGATTAAATAACTTCCCCAAGGTCATATAAGTGGAGTAGCTATGATTTAAATCCATAAGATTTGTCTCCAGATTATCTGCTCCAAACCACTATATTTTTTTATTCAGTACAACAGAAAGAAAGCATTAGAAAGAAAGCATAAGACCCAAGAAAATATCTCTTTGCATCTTATTGGCCTGATTGGGTTAAGCTCTCATTCCAGTCACACCTTGTAGCCGGCGGTAGGGACATGACAATTAGCTTAAATCTATTAGGACCAATTTCTGGAGGTAAGTGGCCTGAAAACATAGTATGACGGGAATAGGGCAGAGTAGATTTCCATGTGAACTCATTGATACTGTTACTGTGCGTATGAGCGAGGGTATGTTGGGTGGAAAAAAAGACCAAATGTCCATTGTGACTAGTAAATCCCAAAAGACATTTTAAGAAGAGTTATATTTCAAAATTTCTGTCTTTAAAGAATAAATAGAATTCTAGACAAGTCCATTGAAAAATAAGGATTTTAGTTTGTATATAATAGCTGTCGTTGAACAATTTTCTAACCCTGATCAGAGGAAGTCCATCGGCAGGCTGGCAAAATATAATTGATTACCCTGGCTAGGTGGACCAAGAGAGTTATTTGATTACACTTAAAATTAGAATTGTTCTATAACTTTTATAATTGAGCTTGTAGAAAGAGCTGATGCCTGGTTTAAGAAAATTCAAAGGGTATGTTTGCTGAGCTTTGGTCTGCAATGATGTAATGACTAAATATTCAAATAAAACCAGCTACTGAGGCTCTTTGCTGGGGCTAATGGCGGATTCCAGGATGGCTTATGCCAAGGAGTACTTCCCAGAACTTCTACTGCCAGAGCCCTTGTCCTCGCAGTGAGCCACAGCTGTCCCCAGCTCTGCAGGAGACCTTCCAACACTAACAGCCATGTGGCTGACAGGGTCATGGTGCGACGGCCAGGTGTCAGGCCAGAGCCTTGGAGGTGGGAGAGCCGAGTTGAGGACATTGGCCCACATAATATCCATCAGCCAGAGCTCTCCCAGAGAAGTCCATCGTAATGCTAAGACCCAGCTCCACTCAACGACCAGCAAGCTCCAGTGCTGGACACCCCATGCCAAACAACTAGCAAGACAGGAACACAACCCCATCCATTAGCAGAGAGGCTGCCTAAAATCATAGTAAGTTCACAGACACCCCAAAACACACCACCAGACACGTTATTGCCCACCAGAGAGACAAGATCTAGCCTCATCCACCAGAACACAGGCACGAGTCCCCTCCACCAGGAAGCCTACACAACCCACTGAACAAACCTTACCCACAGGGGGCAGACACCAAAAACAACGGGAACTGCGAACCTGCAGCCTGTGAAAAGGAGACCCCAAACACGGTAAGTTAAGCAAAATGAGAAGACAAAGAAACACACAGCAGATGAAGGAGCAAGGTAAAAACCCACCAGACCTAACAAATGAAGAGGAAATGGGCAATCTACCTGAAAAACAATTCAGACTAATAATAGGAAAGATGATCCAAAATCTTGGAAATAGAATGGAGACAATACAAGAAATGTTTAACAAGGACCTAGGAGAACTAAAGAGCAAACAAACAATGATGAAAAACACAATAAATGAAATTTAAAATTCTCTAGAAGGAATCAATAGCAGAATAACTGAGGCAGAAGAATGGATAAGTGACCTGGAAGTAAAATAGTGGAAATAACTACTGCAGAGCAGAATAAGAAAAAAGATGAAAAGAATTGAGGACAGTCTCAGAGACCTCTGGGACAACATGAAACACACCAACATTCGAATTATAGGGGTCCCAGAAGAACAAGAGAAAAAGAAAGAGACTGAGAAAGTATTTGAAGAGATTATAGTTAAAAACTTCCCTAATATGGGACAGGAAATAGTCAGTCAAGTCCAGGAAGTGCAGAGAGACCCATACAGGATAAATCCAACGAGAAACATGCTAAGACACATATCAATCAAATGATAAAAATTAAATACAAAGAAAACATATTAAAAGCAGCAAGGGAAAAGCAACAAATAACATACAAGGGAATCCCCATAAGGTTAACAGCTGATCTTTCAGTAGAAACTCTGCAAGCCAGAAGGGAGTGGCAGGACATATTTAAAGTGATGAAAGGAAAAACCTACAACCAAGTTTACTCTACCCATCGAGGATCTCATTCAGAATCGACGGAGAAATTAAAACCTTTACACACAAGCAAAAGCTAAGAGAATTCAGCACCACCAAACCAACTTTACAACAAATGCTGAAGGAACTTCTCTAGGCAGGAAACAAATGAGAAGGAAAAGACCTACAAACACAAACCGCAAAGCAATTAAGAAAATGGTAATAGGAACATACATATAAATAATTACCTTAGGGCTTCCCTGGTGGCGCAGTGGTTGAGAGTCTGCCTGCCGATGCAGGGGACACGGGTTCGTGCCCTCGTCTGGAAGATCCCACATGCCACAGAGCGGCTAGGCCCGTGACCCATGGCCGCTGAGCCTGCACGTCCGGAGCCTGTGCTCGGCAACGGGAGAGGCCACAACAGTGAGAGGCCTGTGTAAAAAAAAAAAAAAAAAAAAAAAAATTACCTTAAATATAAATGGATTAAATTCACCAACGAAAAGATATAGACTGGTTGATTGGATACAAAAACAAGATCTGTATATATGTTGTCTACAAGAGACCCACTTCTGACCTAGGAACACATACAAAATGTAAGTCAGGGGATGGAAAAAGATATTCCATGCAAATGGAAATCAAGAGAAAGCTGGAGTAGCAATTCTCACATCAGGCAAAATAGACTTTAAAATAAAGACTACTATAAGAGAAAAAGGACACTACATAATGATCAAGGGATCAATCCAAGAAGATATAAAAATTGTAAATATTTATGCACCCAACATAGGAGGAACTCAATACATAAGGCAAATGCTAACAGGCATAAAAGGGGAAATCGACAGTAACACAATAATAGTAGGGGACTTTAACACCCACTTTCATCAATGGACAGATCATCCAAAAAGAAAATAAATAAGAAAACACAAGCTTTAAATGACGCATCAAACAAGATGGACTTAACTGATATTTATAGGACATTCCATCCAAAAACAACAGAATACACTTTCTTCTCAAGTGCTCATGGAACATTCTCCAGGATAGATCATATCTTGGGTTACAAATCAAGCCATGGTAAATGTAAGAAAACTGAAATCGTATCAAGTATCTTTTCCAACCACAACGCTATGAGACTAGGTATCAACTACAGGAAAAAAACTGAAGAAAATACAAACACATGGAGGCTAAACAATACACTACTAAACAACCAAGAGGTCACTGAAGAAATCAAATAGGAAATAAATACTTAGAAGCAAATGACAATGAAAACCTGACAACCCAAAACCTATGGGATGCAGCAAAACGCTTCTAAGAGGGAAGTTTATAGCAATACAATCCTATCTCAAGAGATGAGAAAAATCTCAAATAAACAACCTAAACTTACACCTAAAGCAATTAGAGAAAGAACAAAAAAACCCCAATGTTAACAGAAAGACAGAAGTCATAAAGATCAGAGCAGAAATAAATGAAATAGAAACAAAGAAAACAATAGCAAGATCAATAAAACTAAAAGCTGATTCTTTGAGAAGATAAACAAAATTGATAACCATTAGCCAGATTCATCAAGAAAAAAAGGGAAAAGACTCAAATCAACAGAATCAGAAATGAACAAGGAGAATGAACTGACATTGCAGAAATACAAAGGATCATGAGAGATTACTACAAGCAACTATATGCCAATAAAATGGACAACCTGGAAGAAATGGACAAATTCTCAGAAAAGCACAACTTTCTGAGACTGAACCAGGAAGAAATACAAAATATAAACAGACCAATCACAGGCACTGAAGTTGAAACTGTGATTAAAAATTTCCAACAAACAAAAGCCCAGGACCAGATGGCTTCACAGGCGAATGTCATCAAACATTTAGAGAAGATCTTACACCTATCCTTCTCAAACTCTTCCAAAATATAGCAGAGGGAGGAACACGCCCAAACTCATTCTACAAAGCCACCATCACACTGATACCAAAACCAGACAAAGATGTCACAGAAAAAGAAAACTACAGGCCAATAACACTGACGAAGATAGATGCGAAAATCCTCAACAAAATACTAGCAAACAGAATCCAAGAGTACATTAAAAGGATCATACACCATGATCAAATGGGGTTTATCCCAGGAATGAAAGGATTCTTCTATATACACAAATCAATGTGATACACCATATAAACAAACTGAAGGATACAAATCATATGATCATCTCAATAGATGCAGAAAAAGCTTTCAACGAAATTCAACACCCATTTATGATAAAAACTCTCTCTCTAGAAAGTAGGCATAGAAGGAACTTACCTCAACAAAATAAAGGACATATGTGACAAACCCACAGCCAACATCGTTCTCAATGGTGAAAAACTGAAACCATTTCCACTAAGATCAGGAACAAGACAAGGTTGCCCACACTCACCACTATTATTCAACATAGTTTTGGAAGTTTTGGCCACAGCAATCAGAGATGAAAAAGAAATAAAAGGAATCCAAATCGGAAAAAAACAAAGTAAAAATATTACTGTTTGCAGAGGACATGATACTATACATAGAGAATCCTAAAGATGCTACCAGAAAACTACTAGAGCTAATCAATGAATTTGGTAAAGTAGCAGGATACAAAATTGATGCACAGAAGTCTCTTGCATTCCTATACACTAATAATGAAAAATCTGAAAGAGAAATTAAGGAAACACTCCCATTTACCACTGCAACAAAAAGCATAAAACACCTAGGAATAAACCTACCTAAGGAGACAAAAGACCTGTATGCAGAAAACTATAAGACACTGATGAAAGAATTTAAAGATGATACAAACAGATGGAGAGGTATACCACATTCTTGGAGTGGAAGAATCAACATTGTGAAAATGACTTTTCTACTCAAAGATTCAGTGCAATGCCTATCAAACTACCAATGGCATTTTTCACAGAAGTAGAACAAAAAATTTCACAATTTGTATGGAAATACAAAAGACCCTGAATAGCCAAAGCAATCTTGAAAAAGAAAAATGGAGCCGGAGGAATAAGGCTCCCTGACTTCAAACTATACCAGAAAGCTACAGTAATCAAGACAGTATGGTACTGACTCAAAAACAGTAACATAGATCAATGGAACAGGATAGAAAGCCCAGAAATAAACCCATGCACATATGGTCACCTTATCTTTGATAAAGGAGGAAAGAATATACAATGGAAAAAAGATGGCCTCTTCAATAAGTGGTGCTGGGAAAACTGGAGAGCTACATGTAAAAGAATAAAATTAGAACACTCCCAAACACCATACACAAAAATAAATTCAAAATGGATTAAAGACCTAAATGTAAGGCCAGACACTATAAAACTCTTAGAGGAAAACACAGGCAGAATACTCTATGACATAAATCACAGGAAGATCGTTTTGTTTTTTGTTTTGTGGTACGCAGGCCTCTTACTGTTGTGGCCTCTCCTGTTGCGGAGCACAGGCTCTGGACACGCAGGCTCAGTGGCCATGGCTCACGGGCCTAGCTGCTCCGTGGCAGGTGGGATCTTCCCTGACCGGGGCACGAACCCGTGTCCCCTGCATTGGCAGGCGGACTCTCAACCACTGCACCACCAGGGAAGCCCAGGAAGATCCTTTTTGACCCATCTCCTGGAGAAATGGAAATAAAAAGAAAAATAAACAAACGGGACCTAATGAAACTTAAAAGCTTTTGCACAGCAAAGGAAACTATAAACAAGACAAAAAGACAACCCTCAGAATGGGAGAAAATATTTGCAAATGAAGCAACTGACAAAGGATTAATCTCCAAAATATACAAATAGCTCATGCAGCTCAATATGAAAAAAACAAACAACCCAGTCCAAAAATGGGCAGAAGACCTAAATAGACATTTGTCCAAAGAAGACATACAGATGGCCAAGAAGCATATGAAAATCTGCTCAACATCACTAATGATTAGAGAAATGCAAATCAAAACTACAATGAGGTATCACCTCACACCGGTCAGAATGGCCATCATCAAAAAATCTACAAACAATAAATGCTGGAGAGGATGTGGAGAAAAGGGAACCCTCTTGCATTGTTGGTGGGAATGTAAATTGATATAGCCACTATGGAGAGCAGTATGGAGGTTCCTTTAAAAACTGAAAATAGAACTACCATATGACCCAGCAATCCCACTACTGGGCATATACACTGAGAAAACCATAATTCAAAAAGAGTCATGTACCACAATGTTCACTGCAGCTCAGCACTATTTACAATAGCCAGGACATGGAAGAAACCTAAGTGTCCATCGACAGATGAATGGATAAAGAAGATGTGGCACGTATATACAATGGAATATTACTCAGCCATAAAAAGAAATGAAATTGAATTATTTTTAGTGAGGTGGATGGACCTAGTGTCTGTCATACAGAGTGAAGTAAGTCAGAAAGAGAAAAACAAATACCGTATGCTAACACATATATATGGAATCTAAAAAAAAAAAAAAAAAAGTTTCTGAAGAACCTAGGGTCAGGACAGGAATAAAGACGCAGAAGTAGAGAATGGACTTGACACAGGGAAGGGGAATGGTAAGCTGGGAAAAAGTGAGAGAGTGGCATGGACATATCTACACTACCAAACGTAAAATAGCTAGTGTGAAGTAGCCACATAGCACAGGGAGATCAGCTCGGTGCTTTATGACCACCTAGAGGGGTGGGATAGGGAGGGTGGGAGGGAGGGAGACACAAGAGGGAAGAGATGTGGGAACATATGTATATGTATAACTGATTCACTTTGTTATAAAGCAGAAACTAACACAACAATGTAAAGCAATTATACTGCAGTAAAGATGTTAAGAAAAAAAAAAAACCCAGCTAGTACCTAGTTGTAGGAAAACTGAAGAGGAGCATATCATTGAGGACTTAAATCAGCATAAATCAGCAATTAAAAAAAGAAAAAAGAAGATCATCTCCCAATCAGTTTATGGACTTATACCTCCAAACTGGCTCCTCTCCACACAATCTAGAATGTATTTGAACTTCCATTTGCTTAACTGAAAAGATAAGAGATTTGGATTAGAAAACAGCTGACCTGAGCTGAAACCCAGATGCTTGCAACTCAGCTGAAATTTCTGGGATAAATAAATTATGAACAAAAACAACATTTTAGAAACTCTGGTGTCAGTGAGCTAATGGGCAGCTCCAGATGAAGACTGTAGAAGAAAAACATTGTCATTTGAGGATGGTAATAGAAGTAATTATCTGTGTGCCCGGGGTGGGGGGGGGGGGGGACACAAAACACTAGAAGGCCATGATGAATCCATAGAATCAGTCAACAAAAGAAATTTTCTAGAATTATTTGACCTAATTACAACCGAGGATTTGTCGGCTGTTTTTGTAAATGTCTTAAGGATGTAACACTCACCACAAAATGAGTTATATCATTAATAGGTCATGCAAATGTAAAACTCAGAGCCACAAAGAGCCTATGGACTATGGACAAAGAACAAATGAAGCAGTGGGAATGAAATGAGCAAATTAGCCACACAGAATTAAGACACACTGAAGAGAGAAGGAAAGAATCTGAGGCTCTGACTGTGCAAAAGTATAAATGTAATACAATAAATGCAGAACCAAAGATGCGTATTCAGTGAAAGGACATTCTAACTCTAAATTCAGTTTAGATTATCAGCTTCAGCATGCAATTATCTCTGATTTATTTAACATCTCTACAGACACACAAAAAAAGAGAAAACTACTGCTGAAGTGTAATTAGCAAGAGATATTATTCCTGACCCCAATGGATTATTTTAACTTAATCAACAATGATTTAAGAGCCTAAATATTTGAGAGTATATAACTACATTTAAGACCTGACTTGTGGCTGGGACAATCATTCCAAAAACATGTTTAACCACGTGCGAATCAGAATCTTCCTTTGGTGAATGTACCTTTCCGGGAAGTCCCATAACCTGGAAACCCCCGAAGCATCTGTTTTCCCTGCCTCTGTTCTTGGGTTGCTGAATGTTGCCTGAGAAAATCATATCACCATGTTGGTTCCCTAACAAATTTGTAATTTCAAAACTCAACTTTTTCTTTAAAGCTGCTTAAGAATTGCTTATATATCTCTCTTTTGCTCTCTTAAGCAATCCCCTAGTCTTTTACTTCTCCAAATTTTACTATCCTCCTTCAGGTCTGTTCCATTTATCATTTTCTATGTTCTTCCCCATTCCTCACGATAATTTAGCTTCCTACTTCCTAGCCATAAATTGCCGTAATACTCCCTCGTCTACCTCTTATCTATACCTACATTTTTGCCTGTTGTTTGTCTTCCGTCCTGTCTTAGAAGGGGAAAGGGAGTGGTGGAAATCCCTTCTGCTCTCCAAGTTTTATTCTTCAGTTATGCTTTGGAATATATTCTCTCTTATCTCCAACAAACATTATTTGACCAACTATTCTTTATTTATTTTTTCTTTCTCTCTCTGTCACCTCCTTCTTCCCCTTTCTCTTATGTTCACATCTTCTAAGAAAACATTTGATTTTTCTCCATAACAAGCTACCATCTTTTTCTCTTCTTCTCTTCACAACCCGACTTTGAAGCCTTTGCCTAAAGCAGAATTTCTCCATCTTGGCACTACTGACATCTCAGACCAGATAATTTTTGCTGTGCGATCTGTCCTGTGCACTGTAGGATGTTTAGCACCCCTAGCCTCTGCCTGCTAGATAGATGTCAGTAGCACTTCCCTAGTTGTGACAAATAAAAATACCTCCAGACATTGTCAGAGGTCTCCTGGAGGGAAAAATCATCCCTAGCTGAGAACCCCTGTTCTAAAGTTACCATCTCCCTGTGTTTATGACCAAATTGCTATTCAGCTCAGTAAAATATGACTTCTACTTTGACAACTCTATGCAAACTGCTCAATTACAGAACAACAATATCCTAATGACCAAATCTGATGGTCTATTTTCTGTCTCATTTTTTGAGCATTTGACTTTATTAGCAGTTTCTTCTTACTGAAACCTCCTTCTTCAGTGGCTTTCTTGGACCACTCTCCCACTTGTTCTTCAATCTCTCTTGCTGGTTCCTTTTCCTCTACCCTACTTTTAAATGCCACAATGCTCATCTTGCCTCGAAAGTTTAAGTCTACTTCCATGACTCTACCTAACCAAATGCATATAGGCCAATCACTCCACAAACTTAACTCTTCTAAGACTGTTTTGCTGAACTCTATCAACACACTGATAGAAATCAAGGCATTTATTCCCAGTTATATCCCAAATGCACTTAAAAACTCATCATGCTACCTGGACTTCTCAGTTACATATTCTAAAATCAGGTCTGTTGTTGTTCACTGTATCCATTTAGTGGACTACCATCCACCAGTCAGCTGTCAGCTAAGCTACCACTCTACAGTCAGTATAAACTCTTCCTCCGTTCTGAATTCCCAAATCTGTCAGTTGTCAAATCCCTGAAATCTCTTTAACTATTTTTTCCTTTTCATTCCTATGGACATTACCCCAATTCAAATAATATTCCACTTTTACATGGACTCATGACTTTAAACTTGCCTCTGATCCATTCTATTCATTGTATCTTTCTAAAATACATATATGATTTTTCCATATCCATGTTTATAAAGCTCTCAGTGTTTCTCATTGTCTATAGCTGTATCTTCCAAATTGTGGTACTCATAACTTTTGGTGACACCAAGGATGATTTTAGATGACGTGTACTTTTTTGCTGTTATTTTAAAAGTTTTGTGCTTATTGTAATTTGTATTAGGAAAAATATAGCTAGGACATCAAATCTGTGATTTCATGGCATATTACTGAGAATGAAGCTAAGTAAAAACACCGAGTCTATTTAAAATCACTGTAAGGAAAAAATATCAAGTAAATAATAGCTTACAGTGGTGGCAAAAGTTATGCAGGTTGTGTATAAGTGTCTAAATTATAAACCTACTAGATAAAATGGTAATTATGAGCCTACTAAAATCCAAAGTCCTTAGTACGCCATAAAGTTGCTTTCATAATTTGATCCAACCTCCCTACTGTGACTTCTCCCACAATTCCCCAATATCCACTCTACAGTCAAGCTACACAAGAACTTTCTATTACTGAACCTGCGATGTAATTTTATGCCTTCCTGTCTTTGTTCTTGCTGTTTCCTCTGTCTGGACTAGCACTGTGGCAGTTCCAGTGAATTGCTTCTCTTCGTATCCAGTCCAATATCTTATTGGAAGAGATAATCAAATGGATGTGACCTGTGGTTGACCCTTGAGCAGGACCTGGACAATCAGAGCCTCCTCACCCCTTCCCCTGTCCTTAGAGTGTACACTCTGTCTACTGTTTCCACAGTGGGAGCCTTTTTCAAGGCCACAGACTTGAGAGAGCATTGTGTGATTGAGAACATCTAGGTGGTACACATACATGACTGAACCCCATTAAAGCCCCGATATAAACTTTTAAGATTCTCGTAGGTAGATGTGGAGATCGATTCATCTTGCAGTTGGCAAGACAAGCCTCGAACATAAGTTCCCTTTCCTATTAAAATTTCCACCTGCCAACCTGGAGTAGCCTGCCTCCTTCTTCGGTATCTCCTCGCCCTCTGTGTTCCGGGGTCAACTTCAGGTTTCACCCAGGAAACTCCAGAGGTTGAAACTAAATATCTTTCTAGTGTGCCTCTTGTGTGGCAAGTCTAGAGTTCCAGACTCTCTTGCAGCTGGAGTTCTAGATGTGGGTTTGGACCCACCAATCAGAAACACATGCATGAGATTTCAGAGTTGGAAAATGACTCCCGTGAGGCTGCACTTCCGTTGCTTCTGCTCCTTTTTTTTTTTAAATTTTAAAATTTTACTTATTTTTTTATACAGCAGGTTTTTATTAGTTATCCATTTTATACACATCAGTGTATACATGCCAATCCCAATCGCCCCTTTCAGCAAACCACCACCACACCCCACAGCCACTTTCCCCCTTTGGTGTCCATACGTTTGGTGTCTCTATATCTGTGTCTCTATTTCTGCCCTGCAAACTGGTTCATTTGTACTATTTTTCTAGGTTCCACATATATGCGTTAATATACGACATTTGTTTTTCTCTTTCTGAGTTACTTCGCTCTGTTTGACGGACTCTAGGTCCATCCACCTCATTACAAATAGCTCAATTTTGTTTCTTTTTATGGCTGAGTAATATTCCATTGTATCTGTGTGCCACATCTTCTTTATCCATTCATCTGATGATGGACACTTGGGTTGCTTCCATGTCCTGGCTATTGTAAATAGAGCTGTGATGAACATTTTGGTACATGACTCTTTTTGACTTATGGTTTTCTCAGGGTATATGCCCAGTAGTGGGATTGCTGGGTCATATGGTAGTTCTATTTTTAGTTTTTTAAGGAACCTCCATACTGTTCTCCATAGTGGCTGTATCAATTTACATTCCCACCAACAGTGCAGGAGGGTTCCCTTTTTCCACACCCTCTCCTGCATTTGTTGTTTATAGATTTTCTGATGCTTCTGCTCCTTCTGTAGCAGCAACGTCATGAGATGTTGGGTTTTCTGAAGAAGCAGATGGTCTTGCATGGGGCTGAGACACAGGCCAGGAGTCAGGCATTTGTGGCAGGTTTATTGTAACAGAGGTGGTATAGTTCCGGAGTCAAGAGATGCGTGGAGGATTTCAAACTCTCTAGCTTTTGGATCATTCTGTAGATTCTTAATGGTGACAAAGGTAGCTGCTCTTCTGTCAGCCAGTCCCATAGTATTGCTTCGGAAGGTGTTCCTAGAAACTCAAACTTGAGCCTGGTTCTCCAGGTTCTGCAAGGTTTCTGTACCTAATTCTTTATATTAAATTTGCATGTACGATTTGTAAATATTTATGTATATATGAGTAAATATATAAATATATATATACACACACATATTTATATTCATTGACATACTCAGAAAAAAAAAATGTGCCTGCAGAAGAACCTAAGACTCCTCACAGTAAAAAGTGTCAAATCCCTGTGTTTCTTTTACCATGTCTTGCACCAAAATTGCAGCTTGTTTTGGAATCTCTGCAGCAGCCCAATACCACAGCTCTGGTTATTTTAAATCCATAATTCACTGAGTCAGTGGGTGGCCTTTTATCTCCCACATACTATCATGAACTCCCACCATCTCAAAAGAAGAAGCTGTATAAGAAACCAAAACCCCAGATGAGGTCCTCTGTCCCCACCCCAAGCCTCCTCCCCTATTAAACAGGAGCCCTCCTTGCCACAGTGAGGTTATATTTGCATCCAGAGAGAGCAGAGAGTGAATTTCTATCTTTCTTGGCACATTGTGCTGGTTACTTCAAAGTCTTTAAAAGAAGATGTTGTTATTTATTTATGTCAGGTTTTCAGTACCGTTCCAGGCACTGCCTGTTTGAGTTCTGCCTCTTTCTTGATGTTTTAATTCACTGCTAACAGCGATGTATTTCTTAGCATGCGGGTTGAAAGGCTGACCTCAGCCTAAATGCTGCTGTTAATCAGACTCCCTGGTTTGGTCCAGCATTTTAATTCATTTAATTAATTAATTAATTTATATGTTTGTTTATGTTTTTGCCCTGCTTAGAAGTTAACTACAGCTGTGCCGACCTATCTCCATGGCTTAGTAATTCAAAATTCCAGCAATTGATGCCTGTTTACACACAAAACAGACAAATTTTCCTCCTCCAGAGTCTCCTTTGTTGTTTGGGATTAATTTAGGCATTCTATTACTCTAAGGCAAATAAAATATAATATTGGTAACTAACATTAATTGAATATTTAATGAGTTCTAAATGAATCATATGCAAAAAATCATTTAATTCTTTAAAAAGTCCTATGAGTTTGATCCTAATTTCACAGTTGGAGAAACTGAGGCTTAGAAAAGCTAAATAAGGCTTCTAATGATTATAAAGGATTCCCAGGTGCACATCTATGAACAACACTGTTATTTCTCAGGCCACATCACTCTGGGGGTAAATCAGTCTGCTCAAAACCTTTGAAAAATCATAAACCTCTTGTTTTGACTCTATTCTTAGACTGGTGGCTACTTCAGACTTGAGCAAAGCACTAACAACCAGCTCTAAGAAGAGCGTTCTGAGGGTTTCCTGTGCTCATTCCCCTTTGGGAAACTAGATGGTCCTTCCACTTCCTTTCTCTCTTGTTATTTCTGGTGCACTTCTGCCTACCGTGTTTGCTGCTATTTCTTTCTAGTCTCTATTCTAGATGTATGAGTATTCAATCTAGGAGTATCCATTCTGCCAGCAGTGGTCGACGTTAGAACCAGAGAACTGAGAGGTCAGAGCCCTGAGCAGTGCCAGTTTTGAACTGATACCAGAACCAGTGGTGTAAAGCAAGTCAAAGTAGAAGGAGGGCCTTGTAGAAGACTAAATGAGGGAACCAAAATTGGTGTGTGACTGGCAAGGCCAAAGCCATGGAGAAATTAGCTGGAAGAGCCAGGGCCAACATCCATGGAATCAAAGCTGGGTCACTGAAGAATCCCTTTACCTCAAACGCCCTTTGAAAGTCCTCATTTTCTCAGTTAGCAGAATCTCAATGTTGACTCCGAGGATGTCCACATACAATCATCTTGTAACTAAAAAAACATTCTTAATGTTTCCCTTTCTGATAGAATAATGCCTGGCACACAGTAGACACTCAATAGATTTTAGTTGGAAGAGAGTGCACGCATTCTGAAATGGAAGTGCTCATCTATTAACATCAGGGATAGTTAAGTCAGGCTGAGAGATATGAATTGCACAGAACAATCTCACTTGGTTTTCAACCATTCTGATTTTAGAGCTGCTTCTTTTGGTACTTCATTGCTGTTTATGCCTGGCTGGAAAAGATTTATCGGTTTAGAAGGAGAAGATGTGCATACCTCTGCACATGGAGACACTTAATGCTTCCCCAGACATCAAATAACTCTAATGGTGTTTTGATGAGTTAAGGGTAAGTGAATCAGAAATTTATTGATTCAATTTCCTTTGTAATACACAAGGGTTTAAAATTCTGGGAAGAGCTCAGTTTGAAGATACCAAGTTTAAGACACAGGAAGCAAAATTTGCCAAACTACAGTACAATCATTTTCTCCCAATCCAAACTGAGGATGTCTATAAAATGAATGGTAAATACATTTTTTGAAAGTTTGGTTTAATGTAAAAATAGTTGAACGTGGGTTATTGGTCCTGGTCTTCTATCTCTACTTCCATAAAATGAAGTGACAAAAATGATAGTATTTTTCAGGACTTTAGTATCAGTCAGGTGCTGTTCTAGATGCCTTACGTAGACTACCATATTTAATTCTCAGGATAGTCCTATAAAGTAGGCACTACTCCTGTTATTGTTTTATAGATTAGACTACTGAGGCACAGGGAGATTAAAGACTGTCCCAGCTCAAACAGCTAGTAATTGAAAAGCCTAGCGTACAAACCCAGACAGTCCCACTGCCATCTACTTTTAATTCCTTTAACTAGATATCCTCTAAGGTCCCTTCCAGGCTGATGTTTTTTGACTGTTCGTTCTCTTTCATTTTGATGTTAGAAACACTGGAACCATATCCACACCTGTGGAGGACCAACAGAGGGAGACAAGACACTTAAATAATTAAATGAAATGTCTATGGACTCATGAGATACGTGTCATTTGGAAAATGGGTCTGGGGAATCTAAGCTGAAAGCCGAGATATGTCTTCTAGGTACCTCAGGAATCCCAATGGCTAGAACGTGGCTTATTGATGTGTCCTATGGTCTGAGAAAGTGGGTCAACAAAAGGTTTAATACCATTTTGACTTAGCCCTGTCTGGGATTGTATGATATCCCTACTCAAATGCTCTGAACTCTACAGAGCACCAACCATTTCCACTAACTACAAGTTTGAATTTTGTTAGCCTGACACATAGGTTATAAATTAAGAAAAATATAATTAATGTTTGCTTTTCATTTGGGGATGTAGTATCTATGGTTAGGAGAAGAGTAAAGTACAGTGATCAAAGGAAAACAAAAAAATCATAGAAATTACCAAAATAAGAGACTGTTTAAAGTCTGATAGAGCCATAAAATGGAATATTTTACACATTAGAAATGTTGGTAAGCCCATGTTTCTCAAAATATGAATGTTCATGATAAAATATATGAAAAGAGGAAAATAAAATACTGAACACAAATATGACTGTAACAATGTAAAACAAACAATAAATCAAGCAAACATAAAAGACTAGAAGGAAATTAACCAAAATATTAATCACGTTTGTCACTACATGGGAAAATTATACACTTTTTCTCTTTTTTAAGAACTTTCATTTTCCAAATTTTTTTATAATGAGCATGTGTTTTTATTATCATGAAATAAAACCCAATGTAAACACATAAATATTTTTTAAAAGGCTCTCTAAAATTTTTGACAAGATCTTTACTAACACATGCAATTCTTGTGAAAGCCCTAATGATGGCATGACATCCAGCAGAAGAAATATATAAATGGTGGTATGAAAAAACTATGGAAAGAATAGTACATTATACATCAGATGATGTGGTTTCTTGGATTTGCTATTCACTAGCTCTGCAACCTTGAAAAATCATTTAACCTCTCCAAGCCTCAATTTCTTCATCAGTAAAGTAGAGATAATAATATTTTCCCTGTATACCACTGAGAGTTGTTGAGAAGATTGAATGTGTACAGAAATGCTTTGGAAAAGTTAAAATAACACATGATAGACATCATTCTTATTAAAGAGTAACAGTTAACTATTTCAATCTGTGAATAAAACAGGGATTTCTACTTATGTGTTCCTTAATTAGCTCTGAATATTTACTTTTCCAAATTCCTTTGACCATTTGTGAACAGTTCTATTTTTGAGTGTAATAAATAAAGGCTAGAATTTACCACGTTCTAATATGAGTGGTGATAAAATGCGGAATGGAGTGCATGTGACAAATGATTGAGGGAGCATCACTGACCCCAACATCTCCATTGGAAATCCTGGTAGAACCATGGAGGAAATTTTACAACTATTGAGTGAAACAGACATAGAAGATCCTCAGAGGCAGA
This sequence comes from Stenella coeruleoalba, assembly GCF_951394435.1. Taxonomy (NCBI): domain Eukaryota; kingdom Metazoa; phylum Chordata; class Mammalia; order Artiodactyla; family Delphinidae; genus Stenella; species Stenella coeruleoalba. Next base: position 65,087,134 of record NC_137153.1, read on the forward strand.
ACACGACTCGGTGATACAGGATGTCAGGAAAATGGAATTATTAAATTAAAGAACAAATGCCTTCTTTCCTTTCTTGTACAAACCTGCTTTTACAACCACTCTAAAAACAAATCATCTCAATACGATATGCTTAGTGCTACAGTGGTGTGTGCAAAAGGCTTTAGGAACATGGCAAAGGATGGGCTCAACCTGCCTACAGAAGTTGGAGAAGACTTCATAAAGTAGGCGATGATGGATGGAACTGGATTATGTGGGATGCTGTATGAGGAAAGAAGGAAAAAGCATTCCAGGAAAGGGAAAAGGGGGTGCAATGACAGGGCCGTGCCAAGGAACATGGACAGTTGTTGAGACTATCCAAGGTTCTCTGTGTCTACAGTTAGTTGGGAAAGAAGTGGGAGAAGAAGATAATAGGTGGGACCTGTGCAAAGTTCCTTATGGGACTTTACGAAAAGTGTTTACTTCAGTTTAAAGATAATGGTAACAACTACTGTCTTAGAAATTGGAATTACGTGGGCATATTAGGCTTTTCAAAAGTTAACACCAGCAGCAAGGCAGTGAATGGACAATGGGAAATTTTCTGGTCAGCAGAGACCAGACAGGGAGATACTTTTTCGTAAGGGATGTTAAAAGCCTGAAGGCAATGATGGCAAAGTGGATAAAACAGATTTAAAAGATAATTGGGAGGAAAATAAAACTAGCTCACATTTATAGATCATTACTATGTGCCAGTCACTGTGTGATGAGCTTTACATGGTGTGTCTTATTTTATCCCTAGAACATTATGGTTTAGGTATCATTATGATGCCTATTTTATGGGAGGTACTGGAGATGGGGTACGGATCCAGCCTGCCTAATTTTGGCATAGAGATGGGCTGCTGGAGAAAGGTTGTGAAAAAATGGGAGAGGTCTAGGTGATTTCCTGTGGTTCCAGATTGGGATGAATGATAGAGAATATAAAAGAGGGGCATGTTTGAGAAGACTGATAATAGAACTAGTATTGGAATAGGTGACCATGAGATAGCTGGCTAGAGATTTGAAGAAACAAGTGGAAACACTGATTTAGCATCAAGAAGAGAGATCTGGGTTGGATACAGTAAATGCTTAATTAATTCAGTGGGTAGTTAAACTATTACTAAAAGAAAATGTTTATAAAAAGTCAGCTGGGTTAATTGAGAGAGAAAAAAAAAAGAAAGGAAGGAAGGGGGAAAGAGAGGGGAGGCAGGTGTGTGGGAGAAATATGAGGGAGGGATGGTGAGAGGGGGGAAGGAGGAAGGAAGGAAGGAAGGAAGGAAGGAAGGAAGGAAGGAAGGAAGGAGGGAAGGAATCTGTATGAAGGGTGCCAGACCATCAACCTCAGAGAAGCAGAATCCCAGAATGGACTGTCAAGTTACACTGAGGGCTACTGGACTATAAGGACATGTTTTCTTTTCTTAGATCAGAAAAGAAGCCTAATGAAATGCAGGCTGTATTGTGGGTATGCCAGGGTGATCTGGGGTTGACAAAGAAAATGTCTTGCTAACCTCTGTGCTTAGCATGGCCTCCAAAACCCTGAGATATGTGTTGTAATCCATTATTTTTCCCCACACGAAAGAACACTACAGCTCCCTTTGAACTCTGTGTTTGATCAGTTAATGAAGAGATCCAGTGTTTATGCTGAGATGCAGCTAAAGCCACATCTTGACTTATTGACTCTTCTGGCTTTGATGGAGCAAATTACATACCATCTTAGTGCAGTCAGAATATGCTTCTCTGAGAACAGTTACACCCCCCCCACCAAGTTCCTCTCTATTGATTCTTAAAAAAAAAAAAAACACCACAGTATCTAAAACAAAACAATGAAACCAGTGCTCATTTACATGGGTGAAGTATTTTAAACTGTGCACGCCTTCTGAGTAATATTCTCCAATGTGAAAGCTATTAATCCTTTCTGAATTTTAACAAACCCAAAGAGCCTCTCCATCAATTTCATGTGAGAAGGGCTGGTGAGGACCACTTTCCACAAACTTTAATTTTATAATAGAGTTCTTCAGTTCAAATGGGCTTTTGACCTAGCTAATTTAATTGTCTTTGTTATTGATAGCTGCAGAACTGTAAATAAAGTTAGTCTGAGAATGTGTTCCTGAGGTTTACTATCTTTTGTTTTTCCAGGCTTGCTGTCTTTATTAAGAGCATCAGGGATGCCAGGACCCAGGGTTTACTCCAAACAACATTTTGGATGACCCTCCACATGGCAAAATTTCCTTTCGTTTCAACGAGGGTATACTGTTTTTCATCATAACCAGTGTAAGAGGGTGATATGAAGTGTTTATTATGGCAGAATATGAGGCATCAAAATGCTTTCCTTCCTCGGAACCATGCTTCCACTGGGATCACCCTGGGCTGGCTCCATAACCACTTTGCCAGGGGAAAATATACATAGTTAAATAAATTAAAATATCCAGTTTGTTGTACCTTTCTGCTCCATCTGACTCATGCTTCTCCTAACTGAATAAGGAGGATTGATAACAAAGTGGCCTGGAGGGGAATGGTCTTTGCTGAGGCTGGGTTAAGAAAGAGCATCTGGGAAGAGTAAGTTCCCTTCCTCCTTGTCATCCCCTGTGGAGGTTGGTTGAGTCACTGGAATTTCTGGAGTGTGGCAGGACCTTAGGGGAAAATGGCTAAATGGTAGTGCCTGGGGGAAGAAGAAAAGACCAATGCCCAAGATTTTTACATTTCTTGAGGGTTGTTGTTTTTGTTTGTGTGTGTGTGTGTGTTTTGTTTTTGTTTGTGTGTGTTTTGTTCTGTTTGTTTGCTTTAGTCTTTCCTACAGAGAGCTGAAGAAATCATGAAATACCATCATCATGGGTCCATGCAAGGCCTGGCTCGTTTTCCCTCCCTCTTTTTCTTCCTACCTTTCTTCACTGCTGACTCGAATCCTTGCTCCTATTTCCCACATCGCCAACAAACAGGCAACTATTCAAACATGTTTGACATGTATTCTTTAAATATATATAACATCTGTATATATATGAGTTATATGTATTTTTAATGGATAAAGATGGAATTAGGCTCTAAATCTCATTGTCACTTCCTTGGTTCACTCAGCACTGTTTTTTAAGATCTATGTGTGTTGCCGGGGGTCCATCTAGTTGGTTGCTTCTAAGTACTCCGTGGTATCCCGCTGAGTGAATCACCATGTTTTACTTATCCAGTCCCCCAGCTACAGACAACTTGATTGCCTCCAACTCCCCCCTATCTAAAAATATGCCACACTTAAGTGTCCTTGTGTACACTGTCCACTTTTCCTTCTGATATATATCCAGGAGGTATATTCATAAGACATACTACCTGGTATTTGATTCATTTTGGCTAGAGTGGTTTACAGAAGGACTACACCAGGCAGCATTCCACTGGCAGTACATGGTGGTTCCCTTATTCCCATAGTTCCATCAAAGTTTGACATTGTCCAGAATGGTAAACTTAGTGCATCTTATTACTGATGAATTAGATTACCTCTTTGTATGCTTGCTAGCCTTTTGAGGTTTTTCTTTTGTATATGACCTGTTTATATCTTTTGCAGTTTTTTCTGTTTGGTTCTTATATTTTCTTGTCGATTTTCAGGACTTAAAAAAATGATATACATAAGTTCCTTATAAACTTTAGACTTTAAAAGTAACTCTTTCAAATTTATTATTTACATATTAATTTTGTTCCCGATGTCCTTTATTGAACAGAAATCTTTAATTTTAGTGTGATAAAATCAATAATTTGTTTTGCTTCTAAAATTATCCTACGTTATCTTCTATGATCTTTATATATTATCTTTCACATTTACATCGTAATCCTAAATCCTTAATCCTGGAGTTCCATATTAGTTTGAGAATACATATTTATTTTATTTATCTATTTTTCTATTTGTCATATATCAAGAAACAGATGGCCAATTTTCTGAAAAGGCCCTCTTTTCCTATTGGTTTGTGGTACCATTTAATCATGTATTACATTTCTCTATATATGGGATTTTATCACTGAGCTCTCTATTCTGTTCCAGAAATCTATTTGCCTGTCCTTGCACCACTGCATGAACAATTTTTACTATAAAGACTTTGCAATATGTTAATAAGACAAGTTTCCCCTTTACATTTTCAAAGGTGACATTTTCCCCCTTCCATACAAATTTAGAATACGACTTTATTAGATTGCTCTAAAAATATCAAGCTGAAATTTCTTTGGAATTACATGCAATATACAGATTCATTAGAGTATCTAATATATTGTATATTATCAAGTTGTCCTATTCAGGAGCATGCAATGTCTCCTCTTAATCACTTCTTCTATGTTCCTTAATAGAGGTACATTTTTCCTCCCCCAACAGAGAGCTTGCGTACTCTTGGTTAATTCCCAAACCTTTAAGGGTTTTGCTTCTATTTTGAATGGTATTCTATTTTTGGTTATATTTTCTGTCTGTCTTGATTCAGTTGTTCCTCATCCCTCCCCCACCTTTAGGCTTATGTCTGAAAAAAAAAAATCACACATCAGCATTCTCCCTTCATAGAAGGGCTAGTATTTTCTTCATCTGGTGGATCTAAAATACACTGAAATCCCAAGTCTGGCTGAGATTGAAACTTTTATACCTATGTCTAGTCCAGGATTTATAACAACATTTTTATTACTAGAGAGATTTTAACTTTCTTTTAGGGAGTTTAAAATACTTTGCAAATATCACCCCCTTAAAATCCCACAGCACTTCTAAGAGATAATGATGTAAGACAGTGGGTAAGACACTGTCTTATCTGTCATCTGTCATCCAAGGCTAAATCTTGACTTCATTTGATGTAGCAACCAGTGAGACTCAAGGATGAGCCCTACAGCAGTGAAGACAAATCCCTGACTAGCACAATAAACCTATGCACAAGCTTCGCGATGGGCTCCCTACATAGGCACCAGTGGCTGAAGCCAGACCAATGTCCCCCTGAGGAAATATTTTGCTTTGCCTATATTTGCCTTTTCCTCCCACTCTCTTTCCAGCCTACCCTTTCCCTTTTTTTTTCTTTTTTCCAAATCCAGATATATAAAAAAGCAGTCAAAGTCAATCCAAAACAAACTGCCAAATATATTTTATAAGCTTCAATGTACGACTTAAAATGTCAGACTATTAAACACCAGACATCAAGTGCATTCTCAAGGGCAATGACTATAGGTGCAATGTTTTTACTAGTCTTTAGCCAACAGCTTGTGATCTCTGTACCTGTATTATTCTACTCTCTTGGGAAAAAAGAAAAGGTCTTCTCTCTCTCCTCTTCTTCCTTCTCCCACTCGTCTGTCTTCCCCTCCTCTGTGTTAATAACAGATCTTTTTTTTTTTGCAGTACGCGGGCCTCTCACTGTTGTGGCCTCTCCCGTTGTGGAGCACAGGCTCCGGACGCGCAGGTCAGCGGCCATGGCTCACGGGCCCAGCCGCTCCGCGGCATGTGGGATCTTCCCGGACCGGGGCACGAACCCGTGTCCCCTGCATCGGCAGGCGGACTCTCAACCACTGCGCCACCAGGGAAGCCCCGGACCTTTTTAAAATGAGGCAAAATAGGCAAAAGAATGTTGTAAAACCATAAACACATATTATTACCATTTTATCAGTGATATCCAAGGAGACTGATAAAAGAAATGAGAGGAAAATATGTCTTAAATTTTGCCCAAGTAAAATTGGAATTTAATTAAAATAAAATGTATTAGTTTTCTTTTTTTTTTTTTTCCTTAGGACTTAAATCAAGACATGGACCTGGGATAAATTTAAATTTTTACAAAATTATTCTCACAAGTGCTTCTATGATATTTCCTCCAAAAGGTGAAAACAAATATGTTTTAGTCACTTTGATAAAAAATCCAACTCTAAAGATAATAATAATTTTTCCCCACACAATAGCACTACTCATACCGTATTCTAGTATATACATATTTACTTCTGGTGGCTTTTCCAGATTTATAACAATTTAGTTTCAAGTATTCCCTAATCACAAACCACCTGATCTGGGGATGATTTGAAAGAAGAAAGGATGAAAAATAGGTATGGTTTCTGTAATACAGAATTGGAAGATGTGAAAGCATTGAGAATGATTTTGCTTTTAGAATTTAATCCAGCTGCTTATTTATATTGTTGGGATTGAACTTTATGGAGAAGGGGCAGATGGACAATTAGCCCAATCTGCAAAGTTTCAGTGTTCTCTGGCTTGAAGTTATGATGAACAGAGCAAATATTATAAGTAACCCTGTCTTTGAGGACAGTATTTGAGAAATAAAAGTAAACTTATTAAAGAAAGATTCCATCAGTCTCTCTTCATCTCAGGTATACAAGTTACTCTGTGCCCCTGGCATGGGTTACAGACCCCAGAGAAGAGAGTCAATAATTTCAAACCTTAAATAATAACATATCAAAATTGGAGAAAAATTACACCGACACATTTTAGTTTATGTATAGATCAGGTTAAAACACAGAAAGGATTTAATCCACTAAATTAGTTGCTTAAAAAAATGGGGGAGGGCTTGAGGAGTAGACTCTAGGCAGAGATTCCAAGAATAAATTTGAAAGCAACACTACAAAACTGACCCACCAAAGGAGCTGCTGCCACTGACACAATAAGAAAGGTGAGGGATAATCACAAAGTTCAGGAACAAGGAAGCCATTGCCTCAACTGTGGGCTCCGAACCACACTCCTGCCACCATCTGAGGACCAAGAAGCTATTGCCAAAACAACTGGCTCTAAAACCACACCATCACAGTCACAAGCCATGCCAATGGATGGATAGTCCATCAAACTCTCAATACCCACAAAATTATGAACTGGACGCTTAAAGCCTTGTTTCTTCTATTGCTGAAAAATCAAATGCCCACTAGCAAATGTCTCCCATTTCATTTTTGCATGCCAGTTCTTTCATGGGTGCATCTGCTCGGTGGGAATCAAATAGTTACAGAATTCAGGCTCTAAGGCAGTCTGGTAATAAGGTATAACACAAGGGGATTAGAACAGAGTTGAATGAGTTAATATCTATCACATACCACAGTATGCATATTATTTGCAACCAAGCAAAACAAATTTATGGGCATCTCATAAAAACTGTTGTGGTAGGAAGATCTTGTAAAGTTACCAGTGGACAAAAATGACAGTAGAAAATTAGTTGTAGTCCAAATTTGTATTAATTTTAGATGTATAAATATCACTGGACCATTTATTTAGTATTATTTTACTAGAGGTAAAGTATTTTCAAAATCATCATCAGTTTACATACAACCTCAGTCCCCCTGACTTTATTTTTTTTCATAAGTTCTCATATTTTCATCTGTAATTCCTTTACTATCAGAATTGTCAGAGACCTAACTGTCAAAGTTAGAGAGGGCATATTCAATATGAATCATTTCTATTAGTATAGAGGTTTATACTTCTAGTAATATATCATCTTAAAATCTCCATTTTCATGTTTTCCTTTTTCCTACTACACTGTAGGACTTTTATCCTAATCAGTCAGAGATATCCAGATTGTTTCAAATTGTATTTTTGAAAATGAAAAGTGAAGGCCTAATTACAGAAAGACACACAGACCATCTATGCATTACACATGGCTTTAGAGAGACTAAAGTAGGGTAACCTGGGCTGGAGAGTGAGGGGTGCGGGTTGTGACCTCAGAGGGGATCTGGCCTGACAGGGGTAAGGGTGGGGCATTTGCAGAGAAGTAAGGTCAACATTGTCCAGCCATGAGTGTGGGCTATGCAGAAACCTGATTGGGAACTGAGCCAAAAAATAAAAGTAAAAAATAAACTCTACTAATGTCTACAGAACTTATTACCACTCCAGAGAGTCCAACTCATCACTTGGGCAGCATTCTGTATGGTCTCTGAGGTGAGGGCTTTCTTCAGATCAGAAGTAAGAAGCTCATCAATGCCACAAGACTTTACTAAGCTCCATGTTGCCTGCCCTTTGAGAAAACTTTGCTCATTTTCAAGAGCCCAGAATACCCATAAGCCTCGGATAATAGCGTGTGCATGGACCTGTAGTCAAGAAAGAGATCGAATGCAAGGTAAATCTTAGCACTAGTACTAGGGTGGCCCCAGACATTGATGACACACTTGCTTATTACCCAGAATACTAGAGGTGTTCATTTACATAATCTCCTTTGACCCTCACAATATTTCCAGGCAGAAGACACAGAAGTTATTACCTTCATCTAACAGCTAAAACAATAATGCTCAGAGAGGTTTTAAAACTAGCCAAGAGGGCTTCCCTGGTGGCGCAGTGGTTGAGAGTCCGCCTGCCGATGCAGGGGACACGAGTTCATGCCCTGGTCTGGGAAGATGCCACATGCCGCGGAGCAGCTGGGCCTGTGAGCCATGGCCGCTGAGCCTGTGCGTCCGGAACCTGTGTTCCGCAACGGGAGAGGCCACGACAGTGAGAGGCCTGCGTACCACAAAAAAAAAAACAAAAACAAAAAAACTAGCCAAGAGTCACACTCTCATAAGTGACGAAACACACAACTGGAACCAAATTTTTCTGACTCCAAGACCTGTGCTTTGTCAATGCATTGATTCTGTTGATGTATATCCACTGTAGAGGGGAAAAACAAAGAAAACTGTACCACAAAGTTGAATTTAGTCAAAGTGTTATTCTAACTGCAGTAGATTGAAATCAGTAGGTAAATTTCTTTACTAAGAGGAATAGGATTCTTGAAACCTGAACTTAACTTGTTTGAGTAGAAATATATCCTGAAGCTATGTTATCATAAGAAAACAAATTTTTAGAGAATCATCAGTGTCAAAGCAATGACTGATTTGGTCAATTCAACTAAATTCCCAGTTAGTTACATGAAAAAAGTTTAAAACCAGGAAAAGATGCAGTCAAGGTAGTTTTTGATGTGAAATCAGATCAACAATCATTACATTTTTTCCCACTTTTCAAATAATGGTGTTGGCAATGTAGGGAAAAAAACTATGGACTTATAGGATCCTATATTAATGTTTCTCATTACATTATGCATCATTTATTAAACTCTATATATTTCTACACAAAGGCTGAATTGCCAATCCTAATTTTGCTACCATCTCCTCTACCTCCTGTGCTAGAAAATTAATTTAGGTAATTTATTTGGTACTCTTTTTCTTCTTTATTCATTCCATACAATTTTAAGCACTACTAGGTGACAAGTAGTGCTTAACTGCATGACTGTTATAATGAAAATTTAATGGCATTTCTGCACGAGAGAGAAGCTGACCCTGAAAAACTGTGCTTGAACCAGAATAGATCTGGTGTTTCTAGCTCTAGGCAAAAGCTCTCGGGGAACCCAAGAGAGAATCCTTAAACAAAGATATAATTGATGACACTGGCTATAATAATTAGGCAAAATTTCTGGTTGAGTGAAGGCAGGATTTCATCCTGAAAAACTGGAAACAACCCAAATGTCCATCAATGGATGAATGGATACACATACTGTGGTACATCCATGAAATGGAATAGTACTTTGCAATAAAAAGGGATGGATGACTTGTTGATTTTTTTCAACAACATGGATGAATCTCAGTGCATCTTACTACATGAAAGAAGCCAGACTCAAAAGCCTTTATGTTTTATGATTTCATTGATATGACATTCTGGAAAAGTGAAAACTACAAAGAAAGGAGACAGATCAGTGGTTTCCAGGGACTGAGAAAAGGGAAGGGGTTGATTACAAAAGAGTATGAGGGGATTAGGGAAGATGATAAAATTGTTCTATATCTTGAGTGGGTGGCAGTTACATGATTGGGTAAATGTACCAAAACTCATAGAACTATACACCAAATAAGATCTTCTCACTGTATAGAAATTAAATCGAAAAGATGATATTGGGTTCCAGAGTTTGATTTGTTGAGCTCAAATCAAATCCTACCTCAGCTGTATGTTATTTGTATATTTTGGGCAAATTACTTTGCTTATTCATGGTTATTTTAGAGTCCTCATTTATAATACAAATATCAATAATATTGACCTCATTGAGTTGTCATGAGGATTAAGTGAAGTAATCTATGTGAATTGCCTAGCACAATGCTTGACATGGATTTACTTTCAGCAAAGAGAAAATCATAACTTCATGTAAATAACAGCTGCATACTTACCACTGCGGCCTCTTTGGTTACGCCTATCGTCCCCTCAGTATTTCCTCACATTCATACAAATTCTTCCAGGACCACAATTCAGGTCCTGGACTTTCCCATTTGCCCCCAAGCACCAGTAAGCCTACCGTGAGTACACCACCATTCCATCCTTCTCCTTTTGCCAGTCACTGGTGCTTAGAATAGCTGGTTCCATGACACATTTTCTCTTAATGGCAGCCACACACTGTGCTTGTCAAGCCTAGAAAGAAACAGATGACAGCACACAATTCAATCATCTTTCTGTTGATTTATTCATGGTGACTGACTTTTCCTATTTTTTCTATCCAAAATATCAAAGAATGTCATTTATAAACAAAAATAAGGAATGCTTGCAATAATACATGCAACTCCTTCCTTGCAATTTGTTTCAAAGCACTACATTATTAGGTCCTGGAAACTCCTCTAGGCAGCATCATTTGGTACTGCAAAGAGTCTAGTTAGTTTGGAGGTCAAGAAAAAAAATGGAAAGTACTTTCTTCCAATATCAATAGTGAGGAACCATGGCACGGATCCTCTAAAACAATGGATAGTGCCCAAATTCTCTACATGGTACAGTGCTTCATTTTGGAAAACATTATCATTTCTTTTTCCGACAGATTGCTTTGGTAATTATATTTTGCTTATGTCATTGCCATTACTTTGCATTCTCTGAAAACTCAACAAGGACAACGGGGGTGAGAGGAAACAAAATGACCTAGGGATATACAAGACATCTTCTGGAGGTCAAAAACCTGAAATGTACAGTATTACTTCTTCAACTTGATACCCTAACCAAAAGAAATGATATCATAAGCCTTGGTCTTATGTTACACGCAAATTATTCTGGAGAGATAACATATTCAACCTTGTTAGTCATTAACATCTTAGTGAGAACAAGTTTATAACATGATTTGTTGATGGAGGTGAGGATGGAGAAGAGGAGTAAATAAATGAGAGCTTTTGGTAACCATAGAGAGTGGGGGCGATACACTGCTAAGGGTTGTAATGATGCAGAAAGTAGACACTAGGGTTACTAAAGCCCAACTTTTGTTACTTAACAGTTATCAACTCTTTCAACCCTTGGATCATAAAATGGCTTATTTTTTTTAATGTACTTGGAAGCTGATTGTACACTGACATGTTTCTGAATTTTTTTCTACAGAACTAAATAGTATTCCTTCTGATTCTTGCTGCAAAAGTGAAGTGCTGGCATCCATCTAGTCACATTAATGCAATATAGCCTTACGTGAGACTTTTTGGAGAGAACACACACACACACACACACACACACACACACACACACACCCCTCCCACCTGCACAGACTCTTTTGCCTGTTTTATAAATAGAGCAAAGTTTAATTCCACTCATTATCTGTACCCTGTGCATGTATACAGTATATTACACTTTCCGGGGTAGTCTCAAAAGATAGCCAACAGCAACGTTTCCCTCCTCATACAAGCGTTCCATTCTATCCATCAAGAAGTAGAGTATATTTCCCTCTTCTTTAGTCTAGATGGGAACTCTGATTTGTGACCAAACGAGTGTGGTGAAAATGATATTTGGGACTTCTGAGGTCAGACCTTAAGATTGACAGTCCCGACTTCCTCCTCTTAGAAGCCAGCTGCCATGTAAAAGCGCCAGGCTACCATGTAAGAGACCACCACGCTGTGAGCAGCTGGTCACACGGACCATACAAGTGAGTGAATCCCAGTGAGCGACCCTACTGGACCTCACATCAAACAAAAGAACCACCCAGCTGAATGTATTCAACTAACAGAATGAATAATAAACTGTGTTTTAAGTCACAAAGTCTTGGAGTGGTTTGTTATTCAGTAATACATAACTGAAACATTTCCCTTCCGCATTCATTCACATGCGTCACATCCCACAAGGATTAAAAAGAAGAGAGTCAATAAACATGCATGCCAAGATTTATAGTTGATCCTTAAACAACATGGGTTTGAACTGCATGGGTCTACTTACATGCAGGGTTGTTTTCAATAGTAAATACTACAGTACTACATGATCTGTGATCTGAGGTTGGCTGAATTGCGGATGTGACACTGAGAGTATGGAGGAACTGTATATGCAGAGGAACTGTGGATATGGAGGGTCGACTATAAGTTATACTCAAATTTTCAACTGTACATAGTGTCGGCGCCCCTAATCCCCGTGTTGTTCAAAGGTCAACTGTAATTAAGATGCATACACATTCATAAGTTATACTCTTTATGTCAAGACTCCAAGTAACCAAAAATTTGCAATTTAATCTTTCCATTTAAATTAAGCCATCATGATAGACAACTTTTTTTTTAATTAAGAAATCAGCCTCCATATCCATTAAGTTTGCAGGATCCCTTTCCTATGTGGTATCCCATTCTTCTAATATAAGCTGAAGGCAGTAGTAAAACCAGAAATGCATGTAATTGAAAAGTACATCCATCTATTCATTCACGTTGTTTTCTCCGATGCACATTTAGAAAAATTTATGAGCTTGTTTGAAAAATGTGAAAGAAAAAAGATCAACAGAGCAACCATGATTTATAAAGGTGAAACCCTCATGTCATGAATATTTTATCAGGGAAATGTGGAAGCCATCAGATTTTATCCAAGCATACTCCTCAATCTGATGTGGTAAATTCATAAATGGACCAACACCCATTATTAACGGAAATGATCACTGGATACAGAGGAACAGCACAAGGGCTACAAAACAAACATCAGTTTCAGGAGGCTTCCAGGAGTTTTGGAAATAATCTAGATCAAAGGTGGTTAAAGGCCACTGCTGAGGAGAGAACAAGAAGAAGAGGTCAAGATTTTCTGCATGCTTTGCAGATCAACATCAAAGTGAGTCAAATCCCATAGTCTAGGGGCTTCCCTCGTGGCGCAGTGGTTGAGAGTCCGCCTGCCGATGCAGGGGACACGGGTTCGTGCCCCGGTCCGGGAAGATCCCACATGCCGCGGAGCGGCTGGGCCCGTGAGCCATGGCCGCTGAGCCTGCGCGCCCGGAGCCTGTGCTCCGCAACGGGAGAGGCCACAACAGTGAGAGGCCCGCGTACCGCAAAAAAAAAAAAAATCCCATAGTCTGCAGGAAAATTGGTCCAATAGCTCCCCGTTTTTCCTAGGACTAGATCAGATGCTTCCCTCAGAAGCCATTTCAGTGAGGAACCTAGTCACCTTTATCTTTCATGAGCGTAGATCAATTTCCCCAAGTATCTAATAGTTTTTAAGCTCTGGAGAGAGAGCTTAAAAACACACACATTCTGAGAGCTCTGGAGACATTGATATACACACTGGAGAAAGCAAAAGACATTTTATGAAGGAGAAACAACTGACCACATTCAAGAAGCTCATAGTCAAGCAATTAGTGATACAACTAGTGGCAAAATAAACACCCATTGATCCCCAGCAGAACAGGAGGCAGCACAAAGAACACGGTAAATTAAAAGCAGATCAAAAGAGAAGCATATTCAGTAAAGAGCTCAGGCGGAATGCTGCCAAGGCCAGCTGAGCACTGAGGTTTCAAATGGCAAAGTCATGATGGGTTGGATGGCCCAAGCTGTGCTTTGCGCTCAAAAGAGTTTTCAAAGATGGCCCATGGTGATGTGATTTCATTCTCAAGCTATTGATTTCATTGAAGAAATCTGAAACTTCCCGAGAGTCATTGGGAAGGATGCAGAAAGGGTCAGAAGTTAATTTAACAGCAGGGGCACTCACTGAGACTAACATGTTTCCTTGCAGAGGAAATTAATAATGGATTTGAAAGCAGTCTTTTCATGACTCTGAAAAACAAAGTCTGTACAGGTGTTTGTGCCTCCATTAATGACCTCCTTAACCTGGAGCTGAAAGTAGTCTGTTTACATTGACATCAGATCAGCGCAAAGCTGCAAGGTGGCTGGGGAAATACAATTATTAAGGGACAGAGGATATAATGAGAAGGTGTGCTAGTGAGGAAGAAGCACATATATGTTGTGTATCAACGTTCTTGATTGTAACTGGCTGTGCCTTGTTGGTGGGGAAAGTTGGTGGTTTTCCTTACTTACGAGATTAACCCCAGAACAGAGCATACATGTTCAAGAGTCAGATATGGATAGCAGAGACATTTAAAAACCTTTTAGAATGCAAAAATGTTCCTTAGTCTTTCCCTTCCTTACTCTGAGTCATATTATACATATTACATATATGCACATACAAATAAATATATGTATTTTTAAATAAACTTTATATGGGGAAAATGGAATCTTGTTTATAGTCTTTTCTATCCCTGGTATCTAGAAAGTAGGTACTCAATATATTTTTTACTAAATAAATGAAAGGAATGAATGAATGAATAAAGTTCATGGAAGTGTTCTGGAAATACAGGGCACATTTATATTTTTACTTAAATATTTAGGTTTCCTTCTTTGATTTAGAGACAAAGTGGTGCAGAAAAAAAAAAAGTACAGCAAGGCAAGACAGAAAACAATGAGCTAGACAGATAGGAATTTAGATTCTCATTTATGGAGTTTCACCAACTTACTGGGCCTTGAGAATTTTACCCCTCTGGATTTTAGTCTCCTCAGCATAAAAGGTAGGAAGCGCAGTAGGGGGAATGTTATCATGTACAAAGTGCTCTCCAGAGACAATATTCTATGACTCCATAAAGAAGGTGTATTTTTAGAGCATGATATGGGACTTCTCAGTAACTTCATGAGATGAAAGAATCATAACATATGAGAGCTAAGGAATAATTTCAAGAAAGAAATAGAACAGTAAGAATTTTTTTTTTTTTTTTTTTGCGATACTCGGGCCTCTCACTGTCGTTGCCTCTCCCGTTGCGGAGCACAGGCTCCGGACGCGCAGGCTCAGCGGCCATGGCTCACGGGCCTGAACGCTCCACGGCATGTGGGATCTTCCTGGACCGGGGCACGAACCCGTGTCCCCTGCATCGGCAGGCGGACTCTCAACCACTGCGCCACCAGGGAAGCCCAGAAAATATTTTATAGGATCTGGTTCAACACCATACTTTAAGGAAGATAAATGATTAAAATATGCAGGATGAATGGTGGCCCCCATCAGTCTTAAATATTTCCAGTCATGCCTATTTATCTAGAAGCAGATCTGGGATTGCTTAACTGATTGATGTGAATGTGAAAGCTCCAATGGCATTCTCTCTCTCTCTCTCTCTCCCTCTCTCTCTCTTTCTCAATCTCTCTGTGTCTCTGCTTGTCTATCAGTCTCTCTTTCACACACACACACACACACACACACACACACACACACACACACACACACGCAGACCAAAAACATTCCCAGGGGCAACCTTCAAACAATCTAGCAAGTAAGCGGCATACAGCCTCCATGATTCTTTCTGGCCTAGTTGCTAGCCAGCGAGGCTGGAGGAATGGTATCTCCCTTTCTCTCACTAGCCATACATGAAGCAGAGGTTATTCTGATTTTATTCTAATGATAAAGAGATTTATGAATTAAAAAATGCTATCTTCATGTCTAAGAGTCCCATATTTTTGTTATACATATACCATTCTATAATCTTCCACAGAGTAGCCTGCTTACTGAGAGACAGCTTCTACTGAATGAAGCTAAAATGGACTAAATCAAAACAAATCTGAATTCCTTTGGTTTCCTCACTTCCCTCAGCCTCACCCTTCCATCTCTTAATTAGATGGCAAAACAGCTCAACTTGTAAACATGCACGAAAAGTGTGCAAAATGTCCTCTAAAAAGAGATGTTGGCAGTTTAGAATATGCCATTTTAGACTTATGATCTGTTATAACATTTGATTCACTTATTGAAAAGCAAAGATCCATGCTAGTTTTTTTCCTCCTTCATTAGTAAAATCAATTTTAAGGTCTCCAGGAGGTAAATTATTTTTAGAATTAGTTTTTATTTTATTAGTCAGGTTGAAGTGTCAAAACTGCACTGAAGCCAGCGGCACTTCGCTGAGCTTATTAATATTGATACGATCACTCTGCTCTGTGCTGAGTGACACTGCTAACCTCCCAGGATGACGAGGATTCTTTTTAAAGTGACCACACAATTAAAAAAAAAAAAATCCTCAGGTCTTTTCTTCTGGTGGTTTTGAAAAGGGAAAGTAGAATGTCTGCATCAGTTTTCTATGATTCAATTTATTCAGCTCATGTTTCCTGAGCACCAATTTTGAGCTAACACAATGCTAGATGTTGAGGCTTTGAAGACCTCCAGTATGTGATCCTACCCTTCAAGGGGTTCTGTCTACCCGGTAAAGACTTCTCTAGCACCTGATGTGCCAGGTGCTGTGTTGAGAGCTGCAGATTTTAAATGGTTACAGTATGGTCTCTATATTCAAGAGACATTAACTGAGGGGATAAAAGAATTATTCCAGTATAAAGAGCCCCAAGGGACCAGTGAAGTGAGAAATTATGTTCATGGGGAGGAAGTCCTCAAGGACAGATGATATTTGAACAGGGTTTGGAAAGATGGGTGGAGTCTGAGAGATGGAGATTAGGGATGCAAGACAGGAGGAAAGGACTAAGGAGATGTTCAGAGGGGACAGCATGAGCAAAGAGAAGCAAATCTAACATAGAATATAGTTAGGGAATAGCAAGTAGTTCTGTTTAAACAGATAATGTGTTTGGGGATATAGTGGGTGATAGCAGAAACTGGGTTGCGGCCATGGTGCTGAAGCTGAAATGTCAGCTGGAGTAGTCTGAGCTAAATTTCCACACGGTGAGTACCTAGCAAAAGTTTCCAAGAAAGGAATCAGATCCACTGCTTATAACAGTGGTTTCTGATGCAAGGTTACATTAATCCTTCCATAGGCAGGCATCATACTTGGGATAGCATTTTACCAAAAATTCTATTTTTCTTTTTGTAGCTGGAACACAGTTTGTCATTTCTGGTATAATCTATCAATCAAAATAATGCTCAAGAGTTATGGAAGGAGAGTCAACCTTTGATTTACCATAGAAGATAAGAGGACATTTTACAATTTATATTAAATGTACATACAATCAGGAATTTCTTAGACTGTAACTGCTTTCAGTGTGATCTCCGTCACTGTTGCAAGCACACTGTATATTCACAACTGAGATTTCAGAAAAATAAGATTCTGAAAGCTTCTTTCATAGCATAGGGAAAAGAAAGTCTGAGGTCACCTGTCTTGAGTTGCTTGGGAATCAGTCTGTATCTAAGAAAGGACTTGGGAAAAATAGTCTTTAATCATAGCTTTGCCAGTCACTATGTTAAATGTAAAATGCATGCAATGAATTATAGGGTCTTTTGTTTTTCCCAAAACCTTTTCTGAAAAATAAAATAAAGCACATTGAGTATTCCGAACAAACATTACAGGAAGCAGCAGAACTGAACCTAATATAACCAATATTAGAAACAAAATTCCGTTACCTTGTAAAGCATAACATTATACCATGAGAGATAGGTAGATGTTGACAATTGACTTCATTTTCATTCACTCCTAAACACTATCTAATAAATAAATAGCAATAGCATTGACGAAATAGACACAATTCAGCCAATTACACTGACCTAATGGTTCCCCAGTCTAATTGGAAAGATAAATGTAAAGGAAAAAATCATAGTATGAGTTGATAAATGTTTAGAAGCTAGGGATAAGGTGAAGGATCAGCTAACCAGTTGCATGTCCGATTGACAGGATACTCCCTTCATCAACAAGATGCTATTCTCTCCTGAGTGATTAGTTCAGAATTAATAAAACAATTTTAACAGTGTTTTCACTCTAGTGTGGAAGCCAGAATCTAAGTCAGCATTCTCTAGCCTTATTTGCTTGAGTTATATCACTCTAATCTGCAGCAAAAGGAAAGCCTTCTGGCTTCCTTGAACTGGGAGTCCTTTCTGCCCTCTGAAGCACTCAGAGACCTCCAACTCTTTGTCCACGTTTTACATAATTGTCACCAAAAACAAGGTGAGTGTGTCATCATGGTGACACTGCACAAAGGGAACAGGAAGTACCCTTTCCTTCAGTGAACCAGATATGCAAAGGCAAACAGATGCCAACAATTATAAAAACTGAAGAACTGCATCAAGTCCAAAGCTAAGCAAAGAGAACAGTTAAACACGTAGGATCCCAGAGCAAGGCTGCAGGACAGCCAGGGACATGGTCTTCAGCAAATTCTGCACATCACTCAATCTTCACACCCTAAGGTGGGACAGGGGCTGGGGGAGTCAAGTGGATGGGCTGGTCCATCTTCCATTTTCCCATTCTCCTTACTTCTCTTTTTTGTCTCCTCTTTTGGTTTTCCATCTAACAGATACCCAGACTAATCCAATTTGCCCTCGAATAGAAAACATATATACACACACACACACACACACACACACACACACACACACATACCTATGTATGTGTATATATTATAATTAATTTTCTCTATAAAATCTCAATTATATCACTTATATTCTTAAAATGGGCTGAGAAATAACTTGAGCATTGTCATATGTGCAAAATTAAGCTTTTTGTGACTAAATTAGTTTTGCCTCTCTCCAGTGAAAGTTGTGAAGGCCCAGCTCAGAAAGGGATTGGATCCTGTAGGACTGACTGATTATAGGAGCAAGTAAGCGATACTGAACAATAAGGCATGATTATAAAAGGAAACGGTATGATAGAGAATTCCCTTTTTTCTTGCAAACGTGTAATTTTTTTCAGATTTTCCTAACTGAAGTGGTGTATTTGTCTCTGATTTGTTGAAAGGGAGCAGATGCCAAAGAGCATACATTGAAAAGCTCCGACATGAGTTGATACAATGTAGATCTTATTTTTATGATGTAATTGTGAATTATGTACTTTATGCACTGGTAATTAGAGAGCTGAACAGATGGAGAAGGTTTAGCTTAAAGTGATGTGTCCATTAAAATAACCCGCACTGCCAAGAGTCTACTCATGTTCATGAGTATAGCAAATTTGTTCTAATAAATATGATTGGAAGATAAGGACTTATTGTCATTGTGTTGGAGTCATCCATCTAATGATGGAAGGGAAAATTATCTGTAAATGTCAAATCCACCTATTATCCTATTTTGCTTTGCAGAGGGTTGTAACGGGACATTTTGGCTGCTGTGGAAATTCTGATGTTTGGCGTCTCTTGCTCTCATTATTTAGACGTTATCACTAAAGAAAATCAAACTAGCCACCAAATAAAAATAGCAATTTTAACTATTACTTTAAGTGCATATCTTTTAGTTTGTTGCTGAAAGGGTAGATGGCAACTAGTTTTTTCAATGTGAACATTATATTTTTCTATTTTTACTAGACATGTTTGTTCTTATCCCCCACATCTTTTCCCCAACCTTTTTCGACGGCATCTAGGGCTGCTTTTCTGTTTCGTTTTAATCTGCTTTCACAGGGAGGAGAAAATGAGAGTCCAGATTTCTCATGTGCTCCATCTGGAGATAATGACACAGCTAAAGCATCACAATTGAGGGTACAGAGGCACACCTTCTCATATACTGTTGGTGAGGGTATAAACTGATGTGCTCGTCTGGGAAGGAATTTGGCAATTCGTATCAGACGTCTTAGACAATTCATTACCAGGATTTCCAACCTTGAGAATCTATCTTATAGAAATAACCACAAACATATAGACAAATACACACACACCCAAGTATAACAAAAAAATGCAAACAGCTTTATATCTAAAAACAATCATTGCATTCAGCATATAATACCTAACAATAGGAATTAGACTAAATATACTATAGAGGAGACGGTTAAGAAAATTATAGCATAGCCACGTAAAGAACTGCTGGATAGAAATTTAAATATGTGAAGAGCCTGTAATAACATAGCAAAATAGTTATAATGTAGAATAGAAAAGTAAGACATTTAAGATACTAATAAATAAAGATAATAATCACTGAGTGTTTTTTATACACCAGGTACTTTTCTAAGCACTTTATAAGTAAAATACCATAAAATACTCTTGTAACCCACTGAGGTAAGTAGTAGTAGAGATGACAGAGCTGGCAGGAGCTGGGATTAAAACTCAAGTACTCTGATTTCAAAGAATTTGCTTTTAGTTTTTATTCTGTAGTGTGTCTTCAGTGAATAGCAACTAGGTAAAAAATAATACTAAATACACACACACACACACACACACACACACACACACACACACACGGCCTGAAGAAAAACATTTTGTAGTTTTCCCAAACAGAAGATGGATTCTATTTCCCCACCTGGAATCTGAGTGGCACATGACTTGCTTTGAAAATAAAATGCAGTGGAAATGATTCTGTGCGGGTTTCAAGATGAGGCCTTAACAGGCTTTGCAGCTTCCACATTCACATTCTCTCAGTGCTGCCCTGAGATGGCCATGCAAGGAAGCCAGTCTACCCTACTGAAGAATGAGAGATCATGTAGAGGAGAACAGAGGTGCCCGAGCCCACGGCCAGCGTCAACTGCCAGACATGTAAGTAAAGCCATCTTGAACTTTCCATCTCAGCCAACTCAACAGCTGAATGCAGTCATGTGAGCGAGTTCAAATGTACATAGAAAATACCAAACCAAACCTTTGAATCTTGATGAAAAATAATAATTCATTGTTTCAATCTAAGTTTTAAGATTGTTTGTTATATAGCAATAGATAACTGATATGGCCAAAATACTATGAGATGTTTCTAAAGCAATTATGGAAATATGTATCATATTTTTCTTTTTTGTATGAAACTAATGAAATCTCAATATAGAAACTGTTTAATTTCTTTCGACTTTAGAACCTGACATTGACATTCTTTTGGAATAGACTCCACAGTTTTCCCAGGTTTGCCAGACAAAGGTGGAAGTCTTTCTGAAAGAACCAACCCTTGTGAGGCATGGTTAGTATGTCATTTCATGGTCGCTGAAAATAAATCTTCCTGAGTTGGGCACAGAATGAGCAGCTGTTGGGCAGTTAAGTGTTGAGATGAGGAATCTGCAGTCTGGGAGTCTGAGAAGGTGCTATGACTATTTCTCCCCATCAGCAGAAAGAAGTGCCGAGCTAACTCTCAGAATAAACGCTAAACTGGGGACCATTTCACATTGGACCTCGTCTCTCATATGCTGTCCCTTTAACTTTGTTGTTGGTGGTAGGCTGCTCTCCTATTAAAAAGAAGCTGCAGTTCAATTAGTACCTGCTTATGCTCTAGAAATTGTGCCTCCCTTGTTGAGTCACAGAAAATCTGAAATTATAAACAGGGTGGAGCAAGGCAGCTGTCAACAATCAAATTAGGAACTCAGTATTTTATTAGAGAAATTGTGAGGAGGATTAGAATGTCAAAGTGAAAGTCAATTTCCAGCCAAGTGACATTTGTTACTGTTGATCATTTCGTTCTCTTGGAGAACTCTCTACTCCTTTGGCCTCCGTGAACATTTCTTATGACTCTCTCTCTCTTTTTTTTTTTTTTTGCGTTACGCGGGCCTCTTACTGTTGTGGCCTCTCCCGTTGCGGAGCACCGGTTCCGGATGCGCAGGCTCAGTGGCCATGGCTCACGAGCCCAGCCGCTCTGCAGCAATGTGGGATCTTCCCAGACCGGGGCACGAACCCACGTCCCCTGCATCGGCAGGCGGACTCTCAACCACTGTGCCACCAGGGAAGCCCTGACTCTCTTTCTGACGCTCTGGCCACTGTTTCTAATTATCTATCAAGTTTTCTTCTTGAAATGCTCATCCCAAAATTTTGGTCTCTACTCTTCTCATCCTACACACTCTCTTTGAGTGATTTAATACACTTCTGTGGCTTTAATTACCATTGACTCCCCAACTTGCATATTTAGCTCCCAGTTCTGGGAACAATATCTAACTCTCCACTAGATGTCTTCATCTGAACCTTTCCCAAGTAGCACAGTGTTATCATAATCAAATAAAATTAATTCTTTCTCCCAGATCTCCTTCTCCGCCATCATTTCCATCCAGCTTTTTTCCGGGCTTTTAATGGAATATCCAATCAAATTGTGTTCTTTTGTACTCCTCAATATTTCTGAGAACAGTATCGCATCCATTCCCAGCAGCATGGCACACATAGGGTTCATGATCTGACCCCTGCGTCACCCCCCAGCTATTTTCTTTACCCTGTTATGCCCTGAGCTGTAGTTATAGCCAATGAATTTCACTCTGGTGTGTGCCCTCACGCCTTCCTGCATTGGTAGGTACAGTACTCCCTATGCAGAATACTCTTTCTTTCTGCCTTCCTCTGGCTAATACCCTCACCTTACAAAACTCAATCCAAAGGGACTTGTTTGAGGAGGCTTCTCTGACTGCTCTTCCCTGCAGTGTGGATGAGTAGTCCTCCTATCACACTGTGTTATGCATCGCTCTATCATTGCATTCTATCATACCGTTTGTAACCGACTCTTTTCTTCCGTGTCTTGCCTGGTAGACCTGTTTCCTGAGGGCAGGGACTGTGTGTTTTATCTTAGTAACTCTATTACTTAATACAATGCTTGCCTCCTAGTAGGCGCACAAGGCATTGTTTGTGGAATGAGTGAATGTAATATAGCCGATCCACAGGACATGGATCACTCTGGAAGGCTCAGTGTGAGTGTACAAGATGCGACAGAAAAATCACACAGAGTTTGGATATAAGACTGAGTGACTCACGATGCTTAAGCATGTAATCAGTCTGTGTCCAATCTAGGGTGATTTGCCAAACAACCACATGACTATGATTTTGCTAGTCACATTCCCAGATATAACAAAGGGATCCTGCCTCAGCCACTGGTGATAGGGTCAAATGTCTTACTCCTTGCAACTTGCTGGTCTTGTAATTACCATGGTAATACATTACTACCACTTCCCACACAAGTTTATAGCTACTACTAGCAGAACTACCTCTCCTCTAGGCTCCAGCACTAGGCACTCAAATCTGAGGGAACTTGCTGGTCTCCACTCCCCCCTTAGATCCCAGGAGATCCCCAGGTTTACACTCTGAGCATTCTGGGAGGGATTATTTGGCCAGTCTTCATTAACTTGAATAAACGAGAAAAATATGCACTTAAAACTGCTTCTCCAAGGCATACTAGACCCTTTCGTCTATGGCATTTGCCTGTTTTCACCTTAGAAAACTTCCCCCTCTGCCACGGTTGTGGCAAGAGCCATTCAAACTGCTGAAGTGTTTTTTTCTCTCCGCTATATGCGCCATACCATGGCTGCATATACTAACCGGAAGGAGTGTGCGTCTGCTCATAGGCTGCACCTCCCTCTGGGACGTAGCTCTCTTCTTTCTGCCAAGGCTATTTACACCAGTTAAAACATCAAGCCATCAGTCTGCTGTGCCCGGACAGCTAAAACTATTTTAGTGCTAAGCACTAAAATAGGTGGTAGAGGATATAAACACAAGTAAATAAGACACATGATCCTGATACGGAGCTTAGAATCTCCTTAAGATAAAGAACATATGAAACATAACAAGGTTATGTAAATAACAAGGTTAAAGACAATATGATAAATTGCTTGAGAGATTATGGGTCGGGTCTTTACCCATGGCACTTTTAATTTAATCCTCATCACCATTCAATGAGGGAAAGTATTACTAGACGAGAATTATGGGTGAGGGAATCGGGGATCATAGGTGAGAGGTAACCTTCCCAACACCACGCGGCCAGTGTGAGTCACAGCTGGAACTCAGGCTTATGCTGTGATGTAATCTCTATTATATACTTTCCTCCTAGAGCCAGAGGAGTTTGGAAGAGATGCAATTGCTGTGGGTTGGAGTGCTTAGGAAAATCTTCACAGAGGAGGTGAAATAGAAGCTAGGCCTTAAAGCATTGCCAGGATTTAGAGAAATGGAAAGGAAATACAAGAATATTTGGGGCAGCAACTATTTTTAATAGCACCCTTTTGTAAAGCAAAGGATGGAGATGAAGCTAAAGAGTCCTTGGCAATCCAGTGAGCCCTAAGAATCTCGTTTTTCAAAATAATGATAATTATTCAACCTGTAGCCCAACTAACTTGCTTGTGCATTCTTCTCTCCACAGTAACACCAGGGTCACCGGCAGCTCTGGAGACCAGAAACAGAAGGGATATTTGCAACTTTATTCTGCTGTGATAACTCCTGTTTTCTCTCTGAGCCTGTCAATTTGATATCCCTCGCTAACACTGAACAGGATTGAAAAGAAATGGGTCAGATAGCCATTGCTTGCAGTTTATACAATACAAAAATGAAATCTTGAAATAACACCAGCTGAAGAGACTAGCCATTAAATAAATACAGATACTTCTTTCCTGATCAATGAGCATATCATTGAATTGTGAGAGGTCTTCACTAATGCGAGTCACATGTTGACTGATAGGGAAAAAACTATTTAGCTTATGAGGCTCTTATCCATCACTGGGGAGGTCTGAAAGGGTCACAGTGGTGTCTGAGCTACAGCTTTGTTTGCTTGGTGAAATGAGTTCAGTGGCAATGTCCTCCTGGGTACACCTTGGCAGTGAATCTGAATTTCCTCCCCAAAAAGGTTGTAGCCAAACAAACTCTACCAAAAATATCTGATCTTCTGGGTAGCAGGAGAGAAAGTAGACCAGGTGACTAGGAAATCAAACAACTGGAGACCTACGTTGGTCTAGGCCTTTGTCTCACAAGGAACTGAGATTCCTTCAATAACCAGGTTCTCTTAAATGTGTCTTTCTTTAAAAACATTTCCTCTGATTTCTACTCTTCACTTCAGGAAGTAATTTCAATTAGTTTTTAGACCAAAAAACGTGGGTATCCTTTATTCCCTGTTCAGGGAAAAAAACCTGAACCATAAATATTTTATTTGCCTTTGGTCTCAACCCAGGTCACTTTTGAACTCTGCCTTTATCAACAACTTCTACTACTGCATCCTAAGGCTTCTTGTCTTTTTCCATGTATAGTGTCACCAAGAGAAATGCCATAGAGTAACTGTTCTCTCAAGTGTCTGTCTTGACTCAAACCATGACGTCAGTGTCACAGAGTTCTTCCCAACCAGCACAAGTACCACCCTACTTTGTTCTCAGCTCAGTTTTTGAGATCAAACAGGCAAATACAAGCACATATCCTTTTTCAAATTACCTCATGAGCAACCCCCTGTGAACATGAGCTTAAAACACAGAACTGACTTACATGAAACCACCTATATTGAACATTTGGCATCATGCTTAGTGCATAGATCCTACTCAAGAAGTGTAGACGCTTCCCAGAACTTCTTGGAGAAATAACACATATGACCCGAACAGTGAATTCGAGGTTACATTTGTATCCACATGTAGCCTACACTTGACCATCTCATGATTTACTAGTTACCTACAGAAAGTCTTATAAAGTTCTCAGTCTCTCTACAGACGCTTTACTTCCAGAGGCACAGACAAGGCAATCAGAATTAAACCACCCAAATTTCTTAAAAGGACAGAAGTACATCAGACTCAATTTACAAGATATCTGTGTCTTAAAGGAAGTTTAGTATCTATGGGCTAAACTCCATTTGAGTCCACAAGGTATTCAAGTTTATATGTTGACAATTGATTGTGACTGATGCATAAAGGAATAACTGGGCTCATTGTGGTCTCTCTCGCTTTCCTTTTATGGGCACTTCCCAGTACAGGGTGGCAAACCAGTCATTGAAAACAGATCTCTGAAAAACTCCGGGTAATGAGCACAGAAGTTGCAAGCCAAGTTTCATTTATACTCATCTCTCTTCCACAGACAGACTTTCATTTTTACCTCCCTTTCCCCTCCAACCTCTGACTTTCATTGAGTGTGTATGTGTGCATGGTGTTTGGGTAACTGATTTGAGAACTTTGCTGGATCTTTCTGTCTGAGGCATTTATGCAGTGTACATGGGGATGAATGCAGTAGAGGTGAAATGTAGCTATATTCAGGAAGTATCCCAAAGGGGGATAAAAGGTGGTGGGAAGGGAGTGGTGACCTGCATGCTTGCGGTGTATTTTTCCCTCTTAACTGGCAAGCACTCATTCTGATTTGGCTCCAGTGGAATGTTTGCTCTGTGACCTAGGCCAAGCCACATGACCTCTTGAGCTTGTCTTCTCATCTGTAAAATGGGGTTAATATCTTGTAGGGTTATAGCAAGAATTAAGTGACAAACCATACATGAAAACATTTGTCAGTTTCTTGCTGCATATCAAGTACTCAATAAATATTGGTCTCATCCTTTCTGAAGTTCAAAAGCAGAGTTTGTGAGAGTAGTCCATTCTACTGAAGGAAACCAAAAGGCATATATCAAATTCCACTTCTTCCACTGGAATGTCAGCATGCTGGTACCTGTGCTGTATCTGTGCAAGGAGAATAAATTGAAACGGTTCATGCAGATTCTATTGAGAGAAAAAAAAATCAAAACTGCAGGCAGGATTCACAAAGAAGATGATTTCCTTTAGATCTGAAACCTGATTTTCTTTCAACATTCTCTGATTTCTTTTAAGCCCTGGGCCCACAGGTATATGCTTATGTTCTGGCTGCTTGGAAACATAACTGGTTTCTTTGGTGACTTGGCAACCTTCTTTTCTCCTATTTTCCCTTTATTTTCATCTCACAGAAGAACTGCCATTCTTCTTCCAAGTGATAGGTGCTTGATACACACTCCCTAGCTATGGTCTGTGGTTCGGAACTTGGATTTGCCTCCTTTTCCTACCCATGGGTGGAATATGTTCTTTTTATGATACATGAACTTGAGATTGCAGAACTTTTGATCTGGTTCCTTTATGGCTTTACTGGGTAATGGGTGAAAGGACTGTAAGAGAAGTTTTGGGGGAAAAGGAATGGGAACACTTCTCTCTAATTCCATGAAAGACTTGATTTAGAATATGTCCCTCTTGTCCTATCAGGAGAGGGCTGCTATAATTATGGATTGCTTTGATGAAGCCTTTCTTTAAAATGCACAAAAGTGATTCAGAATCCCATTTTTTTAAAAAAATGAAGTAAGTACAAAGCATTTATATACTTTGCTGATTTACTTATTAGAAGAATTCATCATGATTTCAATGAAATAGTTTAGAGATAGTTAAAACCTAGGTTACACAGTCGGTATGTGCTTGGTACTGTATTTTACTTCACAAATTATTGATGCTTAGCCATTTGCAAGTCCAGCTAGAAATTTACTGATCTTCCCCATTCTTGTAATTTGCATCTTTGTTAATATTTTCTAATCGATACTACTACTAATAAAATATCATACATTTATTAAATGACTGTATGTCAGGATATATATATTATTTAATACTCCCACCAACACTCTGTGAAGGTACTGTTATTCCCATTTTATAGATGAGACTATTTAGGAATTAGAAGACAAGATATTTTCTCAAGACTGCACAGATATTAACTTTTAGAGGCAGGATTCAAATCCAAGCAATCCAGGTCCCTGCAGGGGCATCCTGGAGCCTCCAGCATCTGGCTGACCTGCCACATGATTGCAGACATAAGCAGGTCTAGTAGAGATCCACTAAGCCCAGCCCAGTTCAGCACCACATCCTTGCTGACTTCTAGAAACACCAGAATTAATAAAACGTTATTATTTTAAGCCACTGAGTTTTGGGGTGGTTTGTTACACAGAAATAGCTAACCAATGCAGTGCTGATCTGATTGGAAGTTTGTTAGTAAGTTTACATCCTCAATTGCAGAGCCATAGCATGTTCAAACCTATCTTAATCAACTTCCTCATTAAAACAAAAACTAACACACACACACACACACACACACACAAACAGAATTCAAAAAACAAGGCCAGAAAGATTAGTAACTCTTACGCTTATCTCCTTATTCCCTGTCTGAGGCCCTTCCTGTTGTTATTCTGTTTCTATAGGGAGAATTTATTAAAGGCCATTTGCAGTAGACTAGAAATAGTCTACATTTCTAGGCATACAAAAACCACACTAAATGGATTCACAGAAATAATAGTTTAACACATTTCTTAATGCTGAGCATGTATACACAACCTTTGTTCTATTTTTTGGTGAGTGTCCAGACACATGACACTTGTTTTTTATTCTTCTATAGGGACCTTATGAATGGATTTGAAATGCGATTGCCAACTAGGCTTAGCAGACCTTATAAAAGAAAAGCATTGTGGGACTTATCCATCACCTTAACACTCCTATCCTCCTTAAATCATAGAAATTCTAGAACTAGTATTTATTAGCTTGTTCTTTCTGTTCATCAATTACCTTAGACTCTATATGCTGCAGCTCCATCAAAAGCATTAAATGCTTCCCAGTGGCAAATTCCTGGTTATCTTTAGCTCATGCTGTTAAGTAAGTTTCCACAGTCTTTACAGCTCCAGATTTTATTGTATTTTTTAAATGACTTGGTTTCAGCTGTTAAAGCCTAAGACTTTGACTTAAAGAGAAACTACTGGCCAGCATGTCAGTGTCGAATTTGACTTTTCAGCTTCGCCAAGGCTGATGTGTTTGGAGTATCCCTGCTATGTTGGGGAGTTTTCAAAAAATACTTGCTTGGGTTTCTGACATTAACATTTTACATCTATATTTCTAATAAACTGGTTGACCCTCCATCTTGCTAGGCCCTTGACCACTTTGCTGGCTTGCCTCAGCTTTCTCCATCTGGAGGACTTTATGCTTCACAAGCAAACTTTCTGCCTCTTTTAATTTTCCTGTTTTCTGGATTGTGTGACTAGGGGTGAAAGCACATACTTAGCTCCGCTGATCCTCAAGGCCTTCTTTACCATGTCCCTGTTCCTCTTCCTTTCTTCTCTGGGCTATTAATATGACCAGAATGATGCTCCTATTTCACCTGCTTTTTTCTTGCAGGATGTTGCCCCTCCCTCTCTGCTTCCTCTACTCATCTCAACCAGATGAGCTCTGCCTTTTGGATAGGTAGTTACTCTTTTAGGGGCAGGCAGGAGGGAGAGACACAATTAAACTCAGTCACAATTGTGAGGTGGTATTAATGCCTACAAGGTCCTGCCTGGAGTTTTCAAGTTTGTTATAATGTTTATACTGAGTTCACTGTCAATGTAGCAAAACAAAGCAATTGACCAAGTATATTATAAGTTATTTTTAACAAATTCTGTAACCTTTTTCTTACAATACCATTTCAATTAGGCAAGGAATTTTGAACTGCTCTAAACAGAAAAACAGGCCAATCAGCTTAATGATTCCCCTGTCTAAATTTTCAATTTTTTATTAGTATTGCAATTTCCTTCATTCATTTATTTTGGGAAAATGTCTGTCCTGCACTGATACAGCTTTTCTTCTATATGATATGTTTATTTTCTAAATAATTTTTTTACCTACTTAAAGGTAAATAATTTTTCTACCTACTTAAAGCCTGCTAGACTTTAAGACTTTTAGTGTGGCTAAACTACTTCTTTTCCTCTTCTGTGCATGTGTCTTATTTTCTTAGAGCAGTAGTTTACAAACTTAACCACCCTTGAACACACTATCCAAATATATTGGTATTTATTCTTAAAAATATATCTAATAAGTGAATACATCATGAACATTATAAAATATTATAAGAATGAGAATTGAATAACAAAGATATAAAAAGTAGCTATGTTTTCTAATATATCCTTCCTGAATATCTAATACATCACATTTGGACACCGTGGCTTGGAGATGTTACACTCTCTGCATGTTATTTATCTGGTGAAATATTTTAATATCATCCATCTCTGAAATGGTGATAAGTAAGAACTTGGAAAATAAAGTTATCTTTAGACTCCAGATTTATTATATGCATGTTGAATTAGAAAGAACTTTCTGTGTTTTTAGTCACCAGATAGTTATTGATACTCCACAAACTACTTGCTGCATAGACTTCTATTGTAAGCTATAATTCCCTGTCCGAGAAGGAAGATACTTTTATGGCCATAATAAAGTTAAGAATTTCATTTCCTCACCAAAAGATGCTAGTTGGCTTGTTTTCAGTTGACAACCCTTTGAAATTGTTGAAGCCAAACACATTTTGCCAACAGGGAGTAGAGCGCCACAGAACATTTGCATGGGCTCTGTTTTGAGAGAGCTTAGCAAATACTACATAGGAGCAACTGAGGATGACTGAAAATAAAATAGACTTAAAGACATTATAGATAGAACAAATATTATTTTCACACACATGTGTAGGAAGAAAAATGGGAGTGGTTTGTTACCACTTTAATACAATTGTACTTATATAAATACTTAACTTCATTTTAAAAAGCCATGCTAGAAATATTTAATATGCTTTAATAAATTTTCCAAGCTGTGACTATCTTCAAAACCTATACATATACATTTTGCTCTGTTGATCTCTGATTTTAGTCTGTATAAGTATCACTTTAGGGAGAAATATATATATATTTTGGAAGTTTAGTGTAACACCCAGGATCTCCCGGTGAGTCTTTTGAAGATGGATCAGGGATTCATCTTTGAGAAAGATGTATAACTTGTTCCCTCTGATTCCAAAGGGAAGAAAATATGAACGGAATTTTATTTAAAGGTTCCTTTTAGAGATGTGAGGAAACAATGTTATTTCAGAACTGATCTGTTTTATTCTTTTTCTGATGACTACTCGAGCTGTATGTGCTTTCCTGTATGTTAAACACACGTGGGCGCACTCGTGCGCGTGCACACACACACACAACTGTGTTTGCATCATCCCATTGTATTATACCATAGAGGCATACTTTTTTTTTTTTTTTTTTTCTGCAGTACGCGGGCCTCTCCCTGCTGTGGCCTCTCCCGTTGCGGAGCACAGGCTCCGGACGCACAGGCTCAGTGGCCATGGCTCACGGGCCCAGCCACTCCGCAGCACGCGGGATCCTCCCGGACCGGGGCATGAACCCGCGTCCCCTGCATCGGCAGGCGGACTCCCAACCACCGGGCCACCAGGGAAGCCCTATAGAGGCATACTTTTGTAACAATTTAGATACAGCATAAGTAACAGCTGTCAAAGGAACCTAACTACTGAATCAATTAATTTGGGTATTTTTATTTTTGACTAGCAGCAAAAACAAAGTGAGAGATGCAAATGACTGAGAATTTATTTTTGTTTTTGCTACTAAACTTCCTTCTTTATTTCTAACCTTTCTTTCTTCAGCCTTCTATTGTTGTTATAAATGTTTTCTCCACCTTATTGCAGTTGTGATTAGCTTGGAGGTACCTGTATTAGAGTAGAATCTACCAGAGGCTTCAGAGCAGCATGCCTGGGTTCAAGTCCCAGCTCAGCCAATTACTCTGACTTTGTCTAATCTTCTCATGATCCACCCACGCCCATTTTCGTGTGTGTTTTAATAAATATAAACACAAGTCATAAACCTAGAAAAAAATCAGAAAAGTATAAGGAAGATAACTAAAATGATCTAGAAACCTATCACTCAGATACAATCACTGCAAACATTTTCATGTATATACTTCCTGATTATATTTAGATATAAAAATTGCACACTTAAACATAAAATAAGATCATACTTTACATACTGTCTTGTAACCTGTTTTACTTTGACAATGTATCATGGCCATGTACAAGTACATATGTTTTTATTTTAATTAATGACTAATTAATATTTTATTGTGTAGACAACCTCTTTTTACTGATTTTAATTTCGGGCATTTCAGAATAAATGGTAGAGAAAATCTATTTGCATAGTTGTGCTGCAAATGTAATTGGAGTAGTATATATTCTATATACATGCCATTTTTATATATAGGGTGAGTTCAATCTATTAGTTTCTTCTACTTTTAAATATGAGAATTGGGAAGAGTGTAAGGTTTTAAAAGGAGGGAGACAGTAAGAAAGGTGTATAGCAATATGGAAGAGAATAAAGCAAACATAAGATACTTGTTTTCTCCTTGCCTCTCCATGAGTCCTTGGTATATCTGCTCATTCCTGAAAGGTAAAGAAGCTTACTTTATAGACTCAGAGAGTGAACGCTGATGCATCATCAACTGCATATTTTCCTTCTCATAACCTAGTCTATTAGAGGATGCTGAGAGTTTATCCATCAAAGTCCTTTCCAGGGAGAAATAACTCTTGGCGGAGACCAGAAAAATTGGCAAGAAGGAAGTGAGGAAATAAAGAGAATATGGAAGCAGAAGAGAAAAAGAATTTAGTTCATTTCTTTCACTTTTACTTTAATTGAGCCAAAATCATATCACTATTCCAAAGTATGTTTCACTGTATATTTGCTTAATGTGGGCTCCATTTCCATTACTGCATACTATATTTTATTCATGTTAATGTTTACTATGACATGTGTACTCTCTATCCTATTTCTTTAGGAAGAACCATTTTACTTGCAGATATTTTCAGAATTGCTCACATTTGTGACAAGTCTAAGAGGTGTCAAACTCCTTGCACAGGTCCTGGCACACAGCCCTCAGAGATGTTTATGGAAGCAGATGCCAAATCTTTCAAAATGAGCCACCGCCACAGTCTCAGCCCCTTCATTTTATATTTAGAAAACACAATTCAGGGAGCATAAACTGTTAGCTTGTTTTCCTGCTGAACATCCGGATTACGAGCCTGGTGTCTACACTTACAGAAGGGAATGCCTTTAAGTCCTCATGTACTTTAACAGCTATAACATTTGCAGAAGCTTCTGAATCAATCTTCCATCTTTCTGGTTTATTGTCATTTAAGAACAGATGTGAATTCCTTTCCTGTGTGAAATTTCATGGCTGGACTCAGCACTACTCTCTGGGCCTACAATTCGTCACTCTGTCGGACTGTGTTGAATTCCAATGCTGGGAAACGGCGGTATATTTCAGCAAGACAATTTTGTTTGCCGTATTTCAGTTACCTTTAGGTATAGAGGGGGGCACTCATGAAGAAGAAGATTTAGGTTGCATCAACATTTAATGAACACCTCACTATATTCCCTCCTTGGGCCCCTCCCCATGACTCACTAAATAATAGCATAGCATCAGCTCCTCGTTTCTGTCTCTGCTAATCTTTCTCATTCCAATCAGGCACCACTGTCAAAACTGGGGGCTCACAGTGATAAGTGCTCATGAAGTAAACAGATAGTCGGACTCTCTCAGCTTAAGTGCTCCTTTGCTGCAGGGTATAAGCATTTGCCCAAGTTTTCGTTTTTTTGCATTCTTTCTAAGCAGAGAATTATTTAGTTGCTTTATTCTTCTGCTTCTATTCACTAATCTCATATAGTTGGATCTGCTTCTCTTTCTAACCTAGCAAATTTAATTTTTATAGGAAGATATGTATGTATGACATTATAGGCAATATGGCTAAGTGTAGCTAGCATTTATCTATAATCTATCAATCAATCTATCATCAACTATTTACCGAGTTTAAAAAGTACTGAGAGCTTGCGAACTTAGTTTTTATATTTTTGATTTGTTTCTAGGGAATGTGGATCTGATAAAATTTCTCATGTTCTTGTTGTTTTCTAGTTCAACTGAATGATTCATAAATGGCTTCAATTTAAAATAGAAAACTCATGGGCTTCCCTTGTGGCGCCGTGGTTAAGACTGCACCTGCCAATGCAGGGGACATGTGTTCGATCCCAGGTCTGGGAAGATCCCACATGCTGCAGAGCAACTAAGCCCGTGCACCACAACTACTGAGCCTGCGCTCTAGAGCCCATGAGCCACGACTACTGAGCCCACCTGCTACAACTACTGAAGCTTGCATGCCTAGAGCCCGTGCTCTGCAACAAGAGAAGCCACTGCAGTGAGAAGCCCGTGCACTGCAACGAAGAGTAGCCCTCGCTCACTGCAACTAGAGAAAGCCCACGTGCAGCAATAAAGATCCAACTCAGCCAAAAATAAATAAATAAATAAATAAATTTATTAAAAAAAATAAAAAATAAATAAATAAAATGAAATAGAAAACCCACTTTGAATCATTAGCTATATAGGGGGCAATAGCTTGATCCTTTTCATTTTATTTGGGAAAATAAACAAGCATACAAACATAAAAACACAAAAGATGGAGATGTACATCCAATCTGGTGTTTAAAAAGACAGATTGAATCAAAAATAAATAAATATCTCTTTCTCATTTCATGTATTGAAGACCATTGAATTCACTGCTGGGCAGCACAGTTTGAGAATAATAGATATAAAGTGAAATGCCCTATGAGGAGGTTACATTGTGAGAGAAACCCCAACACATGTTATTGACGAATCTGGGATAATATATCTTTATAAAGAAAAAAAACTCAAAAAGTGAGGCATGGCAGGCATCTTTAAATAGTTGAGAGGCAGTCAGGTGGAAATGGGCTTTTTCTTTTATGTCCAAAATGTGTCATGAACACCAGAGACGATAATGACTTAGATGGCAGACTCTGTTTATTTTAATTTAATTTTATTTTTTTGCGATACGCGGGCCTCTCACTGTTGTGGCCTCTCCCGTTGCAGAGCACAGGCTCTGGACGCACAGGCTCAGCGGCCATGGCTCATGGGCCCAGCTGCTCCGCGGCATGTGGGATCCTCCTGGACCGGGGCACAAACCTGCGTCCCCTGCATCGGCAGGTGGACTCTCAACCACTGCGCCACCAGGGAAGCCCAGACTCTGTTTAATTATAAGTATTTGGAATTCTCTAAGGGGGTCCCTAATAAATAGCATCCTTCTTTCCCACTTGAGTTCTGAGGTTTTTGAGAACAACAGAGGAGTGCCAGATAAAGATCAAAGCACTGTACTTATTAATGATTGAGTTCAACTGGAAGGATGCTCTTAGTGTGAAAACCAACCTCAGAATTAGGCAGATTCCTTTCTCAGGTAGCATCAGTCAGGGAGGCTTCCCCACAAGGGTGATCCTCCCAGAGGAAGGAGGGATGTGTATTCCCATGTGTTCCCAAATCTCACTTCAAAGAGGAGGAACATCAGCGCTGAGCCAATCATGCCCTGTATTCATCTCCATCAACCAGAGGAGCCATCTGCTTCCTTGGTTATAGACTGAGTAAACAGGGCCGAGAGAGTCCAGGGTTGTGTTTAGGGAAACCACCTTTACATAGAAATCAGAAGTGAGGACAACATAATACCCCTTAAAAGGATAAGGAAAGTCTTTTTTATTGATCAGTACTCCCCAAGTTTCATGTGTTGCTTTTGGAGTGTATTGAAGATTTCCACTCATTTAATAATAATTGTTCAGTGCCCCAAGTTCTCAGGCTCTGTGCTAAATGCTGGGGACATAACTCTGCAGGAAAATAGGCACAATTCCTCCCCTCTTGGAGCTTAAAGTGCAAGAACATGCAAGCTCAGGGTAGTTTATCATTTGGTGGGGGTGTGGTACAGTAGCAACTCTTTACTTTGGCTGCCCTTGGAAATCACCTGGAGAGCTTAAAAAAAACTGATGCTCAGGCCCCACCCAATTCTTATACTGATTTAGTTGGTCTGAAGTTTAGTCTGGGCATGAGGATTTTCAAAAGTCCCCAGGTAATTCTAATGGGCAATCAGGGCTGAAAAACCACTGTGGTTAAGGGAATTCGAGGGTAGGATGGTGGATGAAATAGATGCCTATGCAGGTCTTGATCATGTTGATACTCCCAGTGCTGGTGCATTTATAGGTACTCAAAAATTAATTAATTGATTAAGATGATAAGCATTTACTGAAAGCTTCCTATGTACTAATTACTGTTCCAGGCATATATGAGTCAGACGGTCATGGTGCCTGCTCTCAAGGATCTTACATTATGGAAAGTGGAAATTATATTCAGTGAAGAAACAGAAAAATTAAGAAGATAATTTCTTATAAGGAAATGTAAAGACAATAAAATAAGATGATAGGGGTACCTCAGTGATGGGCCACTTTGGATAGAGTGTTCAGCAAGAGCCTCTGTGTTGAGAAAACATTGGAACTGAGACCTAAAATACGGTAAGAAGCCAGTTTCTAGGAAATAGGGTTCCAGGTAGAGAGAGTAGTAAGATCGGAAAGTGCCTGATGCAACTGAGAAATGTATGGAAGGCTAGTGGTTGCAACTTGCTAAAGTGGCAAACAAACTTGTTTCTCTTGGGAATCATAACTATTGACTTACATAAATCTACAGGGACACTTACATTTCTGACAATATGGAAGACTTAAAAACCCTGAATAAAAATACAAGCACCGGGGCTTTCCTGGTGGCGCAGTGGTTGAGAGTCCGCCTGCCGATGCAGGGGACATGGGTTCATGCCCCAGCCCAGGAGGATCCCACATGCCGCGGAGCGGCTGGGCCCGTGAGCTGTGGCCACTGAGCCTGCGCGTCCAGAACCTGTGCTCCGCAACGGGAGAGGCCACAACAGTGAGAGGCCCGCGTACCACACACACAAATAAAATAATAATAATACAAACACCGGACATAAAGAAGTTGGCGGAAGAGTAAGACACGGAGATCACCTTCCTCCCCACAGATACATCAAAAATACATCTACACGTGGAACTGCTCCTATAGAATACCCACTGAACGCTGGCAGAAGACCTCAGATCCCTCAAAAGGCAAGAAACTCCCCACATGCCTGGAGAAACTCCCCACGTACCTGAGTAGGGCAAAAGAAAAAAGTAAAAACAGAAAGAAAAGAATAGGGATGGGACCTGCCAGTGGGAGGGAGCTGTGAAGGAGGAAAGGTTTCCACACACTAAGACTCTCCACTTGCGGAGACTGTGGGTGGCGGAGGGGGGAAGCTTCAGAGCAACGGAGGAGAGCACAGCCACAGGGTTGCGGAGGACAAAGCAGAGAGATTCCCGCCCAGAGGATCGGTGCCGACCAGCACTCACCAGCCTGAGAGGCTTCTCTGCTCACCTGCTCGGGCGGGCGGGAGCTGGGAGCTGAGGCTCCAGCTTTGGAGGTCGGATCCCAGGGAGAGGACTGGGGTTGGCTGCATGAACACAGCCTGAAGGGGCTAGTGCGCCACGGCTAGCTGGGAGGGAGTCCGGGAAAAGTCTGGACCTGCTGAAGAGGCAAGAGACTTTTTTTTTCCTCTTTGTTTCCTGGTGCGCGAGGAGAGGGGATTAAGAGCACCGCGTAAAGGAGCTCCAGGGATGGGCACGAGCTGCGGCTAACAGCACGGATGGCAGAGACGGGCATGAGATGCTAAGGCTGCTGCCGCCGCCACCAAGAAGCCTGTGTGCGAGTACAGGTCACTCTCCACACCCGCCTTCTGGGGAGCCTGTACAGCCCGCCACTGCCAGGGTCCTGTGATCCAGGGACAACTTCCCCGGGAGAACGCACGGCGCGCCTCAGGCTGGTGCAACGTCACGCTGGCGGCTGCTGCCGCAGGCTCACCCTGCATCCGTACCCCTCCCTCCTCCCGGCCTGAGTGAGCCAGAGCCCCCGAAGCAGCTGCTCCTTTAACCCCGTCCTGTCTGAGCGAAGAACAGACGCCCTCAGGAGACCTACACGCAGAGGCAGGGCCAAATCCAAAGCTGAACCCCAGGAGCCGTGCGAACAAAGAAAAGAAAGGGAAATCTCTCCCAGCAGCCTCAGGAGCAGCAGATTAAATCTCCACAATCAACTTGATGTACCCTGCATCGGTGGAATACCTGAATAGACAACAAATCATCCCAAATTGAGGAGGTGGACTTTGAGAGCAAGATATATTATTTTTACCCCTTTTCCTCTTTTTGTGAGTGTGTATGTGTATGCTTCTGTGTGAGATTTTGTCTGTATAGCTTTGCTTTCACCATTTGTCCTAGGGTTCTGTCCGAACTTTTTTTTTTTAATTAAAAAATTTTTTTTCTTAATACTTATTTTTTTATGTTTTCTTTTAATAACTTTATTTTATATTATTTTATTTTAGCCCCTTCCTTCCTTCCTTCCTTCCTTCCTTCCTTTCCTTCCTTCCTTCCTTCCTTTCTTCCCTCCCTCCCTCCCTCCCTCCCTTCCTTCCTTCCTTTCTTTCTTGCTTTCTTTCTTCTCTCTTTTATTCTGACCCATGTGGATGAAAGGCTCTTGGTGCTGCAGCCAGGACTCAGTGCTGTGCCTCTGAGGTGGCAGAGCCAACTTCACGACACTGGTCCACAAGAAACCTCCCAGGTCCATGTAATATCAAATGGCAGAAATCTCCCAGAGATCTCCAACTCAACACCAACACGCAGCTTCACTCAACAACCCTCAAGCTACAGTGCTGGACACCCTATGCCAAACAACTAGCAAGACAGGAACACAACCCCACCCATTAGCAGAGAGGCTGCCTAAAATCATAATAAGTCCACAGACACCTCAAAACACACCACCAGACATGGACCTGCCCACCAGAAAGACAAGATCCAGCCTCATCCACCAGAACACAGGCACTAGTCCCCTCCACCAGGAAGCCTACACAACCCACTGAACCAACTTTAGCCACTGGGGACAGATACGAAAAACAACGGGAACTAAGAATCTGCAGCCTGCAAAAAGGAGACCCCAAACACAGTAAGATAAGCAAAATGAGAAGACAGAGAAACACACAGCAGATGAAGGAGCAAGGTAAAAACCCACCAGACCTAACAAATGAACAGGAAATAGGCAGTTTATCTGAAAAAGAATTCAGAATAATGATAGTAAAGATGATCCAAAATCTTGGAAATAGAATAGAGAAAATGCAAGAAACATTTAACAAGGATTTAGAAGAACTAAAGAGGAAACAAGCAACAATGAACAACACAATAAATGAAATTAAAAATACTCTAGAAGGTATCAATAGCAGAATAACTGAGGGAGAAGAATGGATAAGTGACCTGGAAGATAAAATAATGGAAATAACTACTACAGAGCAGAATGAAGAAAAAAGAATGAAAAGAACTGAAGACAGTCTCAGAGACCTCTGGGACAACATTAAATGCACCAACATTCGAATTATAGGGGTCCCAGAAGAAGAAGAGAAAAAGAAAGGGACTGAGAAAATATTTGAAGAGATTATAGTTGAAAACTTCCCTAATATGGGAAAGGAAATAGTTAATCAAATCCAGGAAGTACAGAGAGACCCATAGAGGATAAATCCAAGGAGAAACATGCCAAGACACATATTAATCAAACTATGAAAAATTAAATACAAAGAAAACATATTAAAAGCAGCAAGGGAACAACAACAAATAACACACAAGGGAATCCCCATAAGTTTAACAGCTGATCTTTCAGCACAAACTCTGCAAGCCAGAAGGGACTGGCAGGACATATTTAAAGTGATGAAGGAGAAAAACCTACAACCAAGATTACTCTACCCAGCAAGGATCTCATTCAGATTTGATGGAGAAATTAAAACCTTTACACACAAGCAAAAGCTCAGCACCACCAAACCAGCTTTACAACAAATGTTAAAGGGACTTTTCTAGGCAAGAAACACAAGAGAAGAAAAAGACCTACAATAACAAACCCAAAACAATTAAGAAAATGGGAATAGGAACATACATGTCGATAATTACCTTAAATGTAAATGGATTAAACCTCCCACCAAAAGACACAGACTGGCTGAATGGATACAAAAACAAGACCCAGATATATGCTGTCTACAAGAGACCCACTTCAGACCTAGGGACACACACAGACTGAAAGTGAGGGGATGGAAAAAGATATTGCATGCAGATGGAAATCAAAAGAAAGCTGGAGAAGCAATTCTCATATCAGACAAAATAGACTTTAAAATAAAGACTATTACAAGAGACAAAGAAGGACACTACATAATGATCAAGGGATCGATCCAAGAAGAAGATATAACAACCGTAAATATTTATGCACCCAACATAGGAGCACCTCAATATATAAGGCAAATGCTAACAGCCATAAAAGGGGAAATCGACAGTAACACATTCATAGTAGGGGACTTTAACACCCCACTTTCCCCAATGGACAGATCATCCAAAATGAAAATAAATAAGGAAACACAAGCTTTAAATGATACATTAAACAAGATGGACTTAATTGATATTTATAGGACATTCCATCCAAAAACAACAGAATACACATTTTTCTCAAGTACTCATGGAACATTCTCCAGGACAGATCATACCTTGGGTCACAAATCAAGCCATGGTAAATTTAAAAAAACTGAAATTGTATCAAGTATCTTTTCTGACCAGAACGCTATGAGACTACATATCAATTACAGGAAAAGATCTGTAAAAAATACAAACACATGGAGGCTAAACAATACACTACTTAATAACGAAGTGATCACTGAAGAAATCAAAGAGGAAATCAAAAAATACCTAGAAACAAATGACAATGGAGACACAATGACCAAAAAACCTATGGGATGCAGCAAAAGCAGTTTTAAGTGGGAAGTTCATAGCAATACAATCCTACCTTAAGAAACAGGAAACATCTCAAACAACCTAACCTTGCACCTAAAGCAATTACAGAAAGAAGAACAAAAAAAACCCAAAGTTAGTAGAAGGAAAGAAATCATAAAGATCAGATCCGCAATAAATGAAAAAGAAATGAAGGAAATGATAGCAAAGATCAATAAAACTAAAAGCTGGTTCTTTGAGAAGATAAACAAAATTGACAAACCATTAGCCAGACTCATCAAGAAAAAAAGGGAGAAGACTCAAATCAATAGAATTAGAAATGAAAAAGGAGAAGTAACAACTGACACTGCAGAAATACAAAAGATCGTGAGAGATTACTACAAGCAACTCTATGCCAATAAAATGGACAACCTAGAAGAA
The DNA here is from genome assembly GCF_951394435.1 of Stenella coeruleoalba. Taxonomy (NCBI): domain Eukaryota; kingdom Metazoa; phylum Chordata; class Mammalia; order Artiodactyla; family Delphinidae; genus Stenella; species Stenella coeruleoalba. The sequence goes on from NC_137153.1 coordinate 65,127,749, forward strand.
ATGGACAAATTCTTAGAAATGCACAACCTGCCAAGACTGAATCAGGAAGAAATAGAAAATATGAACAAAACAATCACAAGCAGTGAAATTGAAACTGTGATTAAAAATCTTCCAACAAACAAAAGCCCAGGACCAGATGGCTTCACAGGCGAATTCTATCAAACATTTAGAGAAGAGCTAACACCTATCCTTCTCAAACTCTTCCAAAATACAGCAGAGGGAGAAACACTCCCAAACTCCTTCTACGAGGCCACCATCACCCTGATACCAAAACCAGACAACGATGTCAGAAAGAAAGAAAACTACAGACCAATATCACTGATGAACATGGATGCAAAAATCCTCAATAAATTCTAGCACAGAGAATCCAACAGCACATTAAAAGGATCATACACCATGAACAAGTGGGTTTTATCCCAGGAATGGAAGGATTCTTCAATATACGCAAATCAATCAACGTGATACACCATATTAACAAATTGAAGGAGAAAAACCACATGATCACCTGTATAGATGCAGAGAAAGCTTTCGACAAAATTCAACACCCATTTATGATAAAAACCCTGCAGAAAGTAGGCGTAGAGGGAATTTTCCTCAACATAATAAAGGCCATATATGACAAACCCACAGCCAACATCGTCCTCAATGGTGAAAAACTGAAACCATTCCCACTAAGATCAGGAACAAGACAAGGTTGCCCACTCTCACCACTCTTATTCAACATAGTTTTGGAATTTTTAGCCACAGCAATCAGAGAAGAAAAAGAAATAAAAGGAATCCAAATCGGGAAAGAAGAAGTAAAGGTGTCACTGTTTGCAGATGACATGATACTATATATAGAGAATCCTAAAGATGCTACCAGAAAACTCTTAGAGCTAATCAATGAATTTGGTAAAGTAGCAGGATACAAAATTAATACACAGAAATCTCTGGCATTCCTATCCACTAATGATGGAAAATCTGAAAGTGATATTAAGAAAACACTCCCATTTACCACTGCAACAAAAAGAATAAAATATCTAGGAATAAACCTACCTAAGGAGACAAAAGACCTGTATGCAGAAAATTATAAGACATTGATAAAAGAAATTAAAGATGATACAAATAGATGGAGAGATATACCATGTTCTTGGATTGGAAGAATCAACATTGTGAAAATGACTCTACTACCCAAAGTAATCTACAGATTCAATGCAATCCCTATCAAACTACCACTAGCATTTTTCACAGAACTAGAACAAAAAAATTTCACAATTTGTATGGAAACACAAAAGACCCTGAATAGCCAAAGCAATCTTGAGAACAAAAAATGGAGCTGGAGGAATCAGAGTCCCTGACTTCAGACTATACTACAAAGCTACAGTAATCAAGACAGTATGGTACTGGCACAAAAACAGAAATATAGATCAATGGAACAGGATAGAAAGCCCAGAGATAAACCCAGGCACATATGGTCACCTTATCTTTGATAAAGGCGGCAAGAATACACAGTGGAGAAAAGACAGCCTCTTCAATAAGTGGTGCTGGGAAAACTGGACAGGTACATGTAAAAGAATGAGATTAGAACAGTCCCTAACACCATACACAAAAATAAGCTCAAAATGGATTAAAGACCGAAATGTAAGGCCAGAAACTATCAAACTCTTAGAGGAAAACATAAGCAGAACACTCTATGACATAAATCACCGCAAGATTCTTTTTGACCCACCTCCTAGAGAAATGGAAATAAAAACAAAAATAAACAAATGGGACCTAATGAAACTTCAAAGCTTTTGCACCGCAAAGGAAACCATAAACAAGACCTAAAGACAACTCTCAGAATGGGAGAAAATATTTGCAAATGAAGCAACTGACGAAGGATTAATCTCCAAAATATACAAGCAGCTCATGCAGCTCAGTAACAAAAAATCAAACAACTCAATCCAAAAATGGGCAGAAGGCCTAAAAAGACATTTCTACAAAGAAGATATACAGATTGCCAACAAACACATGAAAGAATGCTCAACATCATTAGTCATTAGAGAAATACAAATCAAAACTACAATGAGATATCATCTCACACCGGTCAGAATGGCCATCATCAAAAAATCTAGAAACAGTAAATCCTGGAGAGGGTGTGGAGAAAAGGGAACACTCTTGCACTGCTGGTGTGAATGTAAATTGATACAGTCACTTTGGAGAACAGTATGGAGGTCCCTTAAAAAACTACAAATAGAACAATGATACGGCGCTTCCCTGGTGGTGCAGTGGTTGGGAGTCCACCTGCCGATGCAGGGGGCGCGGGTTCGTGCCCCGGTCCGGGAGGATCCCGCATGCCGCAGAGCAGCTGGGCCCGTGGGCCATGGCCGCTGGGCCTGCGTGTCCGAAGCCTGTGCTGTGGCAGTGGGAGGCCCGTGTACCGCAAAAAAAAAAAAAAAAAAAAAAAAGTACAACCATACGACCCAGCAATCCCACTACTGGGCATATACCCTGAGAAAACCATATTTCTAAAAGAGCCATGTACCAAAATGTCCATTGCAGTTCTATTTACAATAGCCAGAACATGGAAGCAACCTAAGTGTCCATCATCAGATGAATGGATAAAGAAGATGTGGCACATATATACAATGGAATATTTCTCAGCCATAAAAAGAAATGAAATTGAGTTATTTGTAGTGAGGTGGATGGACCTAGAGTCTGTCATACAGAGTGAAGTAAGTCCGAAAGAGAAAAACAAATACCATATGCTAACACATGTATATGGAATCTAAGAAAAAAAAAAAGTCATGAAGAACCTAGGGGAAGACAGGAATAAAGACACAGACCTACTAGAAAATGGACTTGAGGATATGGGGAGGGGAAGGGTAAGCTGTGACAAAGTGAGAGATTGGCATGGACATATATACACTATCAAACGTAAAATAGCTAGCTAGTGGGAAGCAGCCGCATAGCACAGGGAGATCAGCTCGGTGCTTTGTGATCACCTAGAGGGGTGGGATAGGGAGGGTGGGAGTGAGGGAGACGCAAGAGGGAAGAAATATGGGAACATATGTATATGTATAACTGATTCACTTTGTTACAAAGCAGAAACTAACATACCATTATAAAGCAATTATACTCCAATAAAGATGTTTAAAAAAAAAATACAAGCACCTTTTGAAATTTAGAGCTAAGCTCACAAGAAAGGAAAGGAAAATCCCAGAGGCCAGAAATGAACAGGGAGCTGGAAATCAGAAATGTAAATGAAAGATGAAGCCTTTGTCTCCCTGTGGAGGGAGAAAGGAAGATGAAGATGGAGAGAGTGAATAACTATACTTCTTGTATTTTAATGGCTCCTAAGTCCCATGAGACAAGGCAGACTTCCAGCCCACCCACTGTGTAAAGCTGGAATGGATAACCCATTGTAAAGTCAGAACCCATGAAGCGTTCTACCCTCAATAAAAGGGTGGACCAGTAAAAGAAATTCTGCCCACTGGTAAGGGAAAAGTACTAGGAATCCATCTTGGCCTGAGTTAAATAAAGGCTCTGAGAATTTGTAACCACAAGTCTGCTGCCAGGAAGTCCTGTGTTACAAGTTTTTCACTATAGTGTGATCTGAGAAAGAAAGCACAAATAGAAAATTAAATTAAAATGTCACAGATTCGCTGTCTCTGATAGGGAGAAAAGAGAATAAGATAAGGAAGAGGCACCTGGAAGGCTTCAAGTGTACCACTTACGTTTTGTTTCTTAAGTGGAGTGACAGTAGGAGTTTATAATCTTAATTTTAATTGCATGTCTATTTTTAAAATAAAAATGTCCAATATTGATATAAGATATAAAACTTTTAAAATAATGTCAAATGGTAAACTATAGAAAAAAAGAAAGAATTGCTTAACAAATATTTGTTCACAGATTTTCATTATGTGAAACCCAATACTGTGAAGACAATTCGACACATCTACTACCGTATAATTTACTCCTAATTATCACTGTGCAAATATTCATGTAATGGGTTATCTATCCAAGGCAACCTTCAATTCTTCCCAACTCAATAGCACATAGTTTCTTTGCCATTTCCTTGATTCTCTTGTTAATGGTCACCAATATCATCATCATCATCACCACCACCACCATCATCATCATACCTAAATTCTTAACTTTTATATTAGATTATGAGCTTCTTGAGGGCGAGACCCACATCAGATTCATCTCTGTATTTGCATACAGTAGACATCACCACCATCAATCAGCCTTAATAGAAACTAGGTTGTACTGAGGATTAGGAATACAAAAAAAAAAAAAAAAGATGAGAAGGAGTCTGGCCTAGAAGAGCTAATAATGTAAATGGATAGGGAGGGCAGGGGGCAGTGTGGAATAATGACATCTTAAGAGCTGGCATGAGATTTCTCTTGAAAAGAAACTATCTTTGGGGGGAAAAAATCTTGATATTTTGGGATAGAAGGTTAAGACCCTGATTGCAGAAATATTCACAAGCCAAACAACCAAAGTGATGGCTTAGGTACTCTGCATGAGAAACTGAGAGAAAGTCTGTTCTACTGTGAAAAGGAAGGGGAGAAAAGAGTGACTGATGGGGGAAGAGAGGTCCCAGACAGATGGTATGAGGCCTGGGGCATGACCTAGTCAATAAAAAGTCCCTCTAGGTGAGATGACTGAAGGAACAGGGATCTCCCACATTCAATTTACAGCTGTTTGTGTTGCCATGAAGTGGGTCCCTTCTCCATTATTCTCAATTCATCAGAAATAACTACTGCGTTATGAATGCTTTCACTGAAGAAGAGAGACTCTGTGGAAACTGAGAAGGGGCTGAATTTTATATTTAGGTGTACCCCAAACAGAATAAAGGCAGTACCCTAGGGCATTAAGATGATCTATAACCTGAAATATTTCAAAAGGAGTATAAGCCCACAGTCAGAGGTGACCATATGAAAAGTAACCCCTAAAGGACTTTGAGGAAATCCTGAGGACGGCTTTGAATTTCCACTAGGTGTTAAACAGAGTTTAAAACTGATGCTACTTCGCTCTAAAACTGCCAAGAGAGCCTTGTTAACATCTGGGATTCATTTTCAAAAGGCAAATAGCAATATAAAGTGGAAAATATTAAGGACCAAATGAGCACTACTCATTGTTAAAGCAACATAGACGTGGGACGTACTGAAGTTTGTGAGAGTCAGGCATGGAATTCTAGAAGAGACACTTGAGCTAGATATCCAAGGAAGAATAAGATGGAGGGGAAGAGAGGAAAGCAGTGAGGAAAGTGATAAAGGGAATGATTGAGTACAGACATGGAAATGGGAAGGTTGGCCACCTGACAGCTAATATGTGCTCAAGGAAAGCAAGCAATCTTTAACAGTAGTCCAAGCAAAATGTAAATTGTTAAAAAAAATTTTGTAATACATTCCCAATCTAAATATGAATGGTTTTAGGAGTTTTCTGGGTTTTTGGACTAACCACTCTATGGCTTCCCTCCTTTGTACATGTAATTGTTTCTATGAATTACAAGTAGCCAACTTGCACATTCTTGCCAGGTGTGGGAACTCTGTGTGTGAGTGTCTTGTGTGTGTGTGTGTGTACTGTGTACATGTCCATCACATATTTGGGAACAGACAGCAAACCAGCCTATTTCCTTGGAATTATCTCAGAGGAGTGCAGGTCTCTAGGAATGGATAAAAAGCCTAGTGGTGTTCCAGTGGGCTGCTCTCTAGTGGTGGTCCTTGTCAGATGGAGTATCTGACACTTTGCTTTCTGACAGTGGATATGTTTGGAAGAGTTGACATGAGGCCTGAATTTCACATTGCTTCTGAGGCTACAGGTAGCTGAGCCCTGCCCTGGGAGTCTGAAAGCCAGGCTGTGGCCCAGGTGAGGTCAACAACAGAGACACCCAGGGAGGACTGAGTAACAAAAGGACACATGCAGCACCACCACCGAGCACACATCACTAATCTGCTGCAAGAATGGTAAGATTACTTAGCATTTATATGGAACTTTGCAATCACTAATTAGTTAATCCACAAAACTCCCCTGTGAGGAGAGTATTTTTAGTTCTTTTTTGTTTCCACATGAGGAACCAAAGACATAGTGAGGATAAACAACTTGCCCTAAGCTAAACATCAAGTCAGTTAATAGCAGGAGTGTTGTGGGAATATAGAGTTTCTAAATTCTTATTTTGTCCACTTAGTCCATAAATACCCCTTGGTCTTTGGGGAAAGATGGTCAAGTTGATCCTCAGAGAGATGAGACCCTTCACTACAATAAATGGTATAGTTTTTCTGCTAATAAGACCTGCTTAGGGAGAGTTTCTGTTTCAGGAGTGGGTGCTTTTTGCCCACTCTGAAATAATGAAACCAAAATAATGTCTACTGGAGCAGGGCATTTGTTTTTGTGAGCTGGGATGCAGGGACTGCTGGTATGTTCCCAGCAGTACTTAGGCACGGGGATTTCCGTGTTGTACTTTGTAAAGTAGTGAGTATTGGGAATAAGAAGAGGCTGAATGGAGAGGGGAAAAATAAGGCAAAGAATGGAGCCCACTTCTTATCCAGCCTTTTGGACAGAGTCTGACTCTTTGTGATTTGAGAGATGGGGACCAGAAATTGATGGAAGGATTCTTGAGAGTCTGAAATCGTAGCACAAAGATTACTGCATCCAGGTCCAGCTGAGCAGTGTGGTTAAGAAAATGGAGGAGGCCCTTCTGTCTGTTCTGCAAAGATTAAAAACATCAGAACAGTCGGACACAGTGTCCTTGGCACATACTTTGATCACGGCGCCATCAGCAGGGGCAATGACAAGGCTTCTCCAAGCTGCTTTGAAGACAGTGATGTCAAGGAGAGGGATCAAGAGCAGTGGAGAAAAAAACAGGCGGAGTTTTTTCGGGACCCTCGTTGATGGATTGGTTTGTGAGACACCCTTCTGAAGATTTCCAGAAGTACCTGGCATGCATTTTGGAAACGTGCAAGTTGACCACTCAGAGTCACAGCATATGTAACCATGGCTTTACATTTATGAGAACAAGCTAGTGAGGGCAGGGGCCGTTTGGAGTTTATCACTGCAGTAGATCCTCTTCCCGTTTGCTGCACATCTTACCTTCCTTCTGTTCCAGTAAGTTAATCATGTTTTTTTAAAATATTAAAAATGAAAAGCAGTCCCATATGCTCAATGATGATGTCTTACAATCACATCTGAGAAGGCTGAAGAACAATCTGATGAAACTTTCTTGGTGAAAACACTTTTACAATGTAGTGCAGTAGGAAGAGCATGGCTTTGGAATTAAGAATCCTGGGTTCAAATCTCAAATCTGTTATTCGGAGCCATAAGCTTGGATAAGTCATTTAACTTAATTAGTTTCAATTTCCTTAACTATTAAGTGGGAACGTAATGCTATCCTCATGTCATACATGTCTGGGGGCCAAATGGCATGACGTATGCAAAAATGCTTTGCAAAGTGCAATTTATAATTGCTACTTTTGCATGAGTACTTGCTGTTACGCATGTTTCACGGATTACTCAATCAGGAACTCTATGAGGTAGGCACAATTACTATGTGGATTTGTATCAGTTAGGGCCCTGCAATAAACAAATAGCACCCTCAAGTGGGAATCACCTGAGGAGAGCTTAAAAAAGGAGCTGTTTACAAAGTCATGGGCGTGGTGTATGGAAATTACAAATATAATGGTACCCTGGTGATGCTCACAGAAGGCGCAGTTAACCATCCCTGGGCCTCAAGGGACCAGAGAAGGAAGCAGGTACTGGAACCTGGAAATAACTGCCTGGAGAAATCCACCCACTAGCTCTTGTGGCCTTTGGTCAATGGCCTTAGCCAGTTGTTGGCAATACCACAAAGAGTAAGTCAGGGAAATCAATACGCTGGCAACATTCTCTTCTCTTCTTCCATACTCCTGGCAGCCAATTAAAATGCAATGTCAGAGGGCAAACGAACCCACTCTCATAGTCCATTTAAGGGATGACCATATTTCTGGGTTTGCCTGGAACCATATCAGTTTATACCCTTTCCTGATATGGACAGCCCCTTCCCTTTTACTTCCATGTGTCCCGTTTTGGACAATAAATTAAATTTCCATTCTATCTAGGATGGTTTACCTCCTAGTATTGGTACAAGATTGGAGAAGGGAGTTCAGTGGACCTGGAGGGGGGAAACAGAACAAATCCCACACAGTACTTTCCAGAAGAAGAAATAAAGACTTAGAGCCCCAAACAACCTGCCCAAATTCACACAGCTAGTGAAGGCCAGAGTGGGGTTGAAGGCAGGCAGTGGGAAAGCAGTTGAACTACAGAAACTAAGCTCGTAACCACTGCTGCAGGAGGCCCCTGACATGCAGAGGATATTTACCTAGGGGGGGATTAAAGAGTTTGTTTTAAGACTCAGTGGCTCAGGCAGTCAGTATTATGGTAAGAACTTCAGTTGCACTGGTGAATCTAGCATAGCTGAATAGCATATTTTCTTATTATTACGTTTGGCTGACAAGAGGCTCATTCCTTACAAGGGGAACAGACGGCCAGATCTGTAGTTCCCATGTCAGGAGGATTTCCTGGATGCTCCCCTTAAAGGAGTGTATCAAATCTGCTCATTTTAAAAGACCTCTTAGATGTACTAATTCAACACTCGTACAGATAGAAAACCATCAGTTCATCCTATGATTTTGCTCTATGTCAGTCAATTTTCCACGGTCTTTCTGGTGGAGTGAATCTTCCTAATGACTTACACTTACGGCAATAAGTGAAAACAAAGGCAATAAAGAAAGCCCAAGGATGTTTTCTGGCTTTGGTCTTTTTAAAATGATGTCTCCTGGAGATGAAAGTTGGGTCTTACAAGGTAATCGAAGAGCCTCCCATAACCTTTTTAAGATGCTCTGCTTCAGCCCGCCTGCTAGAGACTGGATGCAGGCAGTACATAATCAACCACAGCTCTGGGCAGGGAGCTGTGGCCTATTTGAGAACTTGTTTCCTTAAACCAAGTACGGTGAGACTGAGCCTACATAAAATCATTCTGGAAGCAACTCATCACCATTGTCAGAAATAATTAACTGAGCTCTTAATTTTCTTTGCTTGGAGAAAATTATGCAAACACATGATGCTTACCCTTTGAAAGCTTAAACTAATTTTGTCACAAGCGAAAGGAATACACAGACATAAAAATAAGATATTGAGGGGGCTTCCCTGGTGGCGCAGTGGTTGAGAGTCCGCCTGCTGATGCAGGGGATGCGGGTTCGTGCCCCGGTCCGGGAGGATCCCACATGCCCCGGAGTGGCTGGGCCCGTGAGCCATGGCCACTGAGCCTGCAGATGGCATTGAACATAATATATACCTACCTATATACTTTTATATATGCATGTACATATGTATATAATACATATTTATGTACATGCATATATGTACATACATATACAAGTATGTAGGTAGGTATATATTATCTTTGGTTCCATCCACATCTTCCTCAATAACATATATACACACACACACATATATGTATATATATATGTTATTTCATATATGTGTGTGTGTATATATATATATATACACACATGAAAGAGAGGGAGATAGAAAATAGAAAGTGAGAAAGTCCACCCCTAAGTAATATATGTATGTATGTATATATATTTGTAAATTAATTTTACAGATAGCTAGTAGGGACAATTTTTCTAATCGAGAAAAAATTTAAGCCTTCTTCTCTGAGCACCAAGGCACCAATGCCATATTTTCAACTATCTATACAACCTCTGTGCTTGGATGTTTCATGATCACATCAATCTCAATAGATTTGGAAGATAAACTCTTCCTCTAATCAGGTATTTTTCCTCTAATCAGATCTCTTTCCCCAAAGAACACCAATATTTGGGAGTCGGAGAGATATTTTTGCCCACGGATCATCTAGCTTACGCTTGAACCCCTGCACAGCTCTCAAACAGTTCATTCCAGCGTTGACTCTTTGGGCTCTGCAATACCCTCCAAGACAAACTAGGCCCAGGGTGGGTTCATGGAGATCTTTGCCGGGCAAAGCAGGGGATGTGGAATTGGCTGGCATGAAGACTGTGGAGTTCAAGGTGATCTCAGTCGGGGGTTCAGGTATTAACATAAAATTGAAAGCCAACCGTACAGTCCAATAGACTGTCAAATAGATTGTTATTTGAGAGACAAAAGCCAAAGTCTGAGGCAATGGGGTCAATGAAGAAAATATGAAACTGAATTAATTGGGCTCAAACTGTGGATCACAGGCAGCATACAGCTATTGGCTCCCTAAACACAATTTATATAATTTTATCTAAGGGTAGGATAACCTTGTTAAAAAGTTAAATGAGCTTAGTCAAACAAAGTCTGAGAGGGAGAATAAATGTTTTTGCCTCTCCCTCTAGGCTAACCCCTCAAGCTTGCTTTGATGGTATTCTTACCAATTTCTCCTTCATCAGTTATCCCCACATCTCTTCTTTATCTTCAGGCTTTGTTTTCCATTGAGTCCCCTATTCATATAAAGTTACTTTGAGTTCTTCTTGCCAATTCTTTTGCCCCCACAAGTGAGCACGGTCCCCTTTCCCTTTTACAATGCTGAACACTTTGAAAGAATAATTGTACCCTCAATGACTTTCTTTGCTTTCCATTTTTTTTGTCACCTGGTACGATCTGACTTCCCCCCTCACAAATTTACTTAAAACTGCACTCCACTAAAATCACCATGGGCTTCCTGAATGCTAAATTCAATGGTACTTCTCAGTGTATATGACTAACCATTCCTTCTAGAAAGCATCTCAACATCTGGCCTTAATAATGCCACTATCCTTGGTTATCTTCCTAATTCTTAACTCCTTCAATGATTTCTCCTCTTTTTTGTCCCTTAAATGTTTTTATTCCCTAGGCTAAGATCCAATCCTTAGCCCCTATCTTCCATGTTTTCATTCTGAAGCAATCTCATTAAATGCCAGAGATTCAATGTTAACACACCTCTGTGGCTGAAACTTATTCTACAGGTATAGCCTTGACTTTTCCTCTAGGTTCCAAGCAAGTATTTTATATTCCTTTTGGATATTAACATAACGATGACCTATTAGTACTTCAAACTCAGTATGTTCCCACTAGAATTTATTTTCACATGTCCCAAATCTGCTTTAGTTCCATATTCCTTATTTCAGTTAAGGATGTTACCATCCTCTCACTTACATAAACAAGAAATCTTAGTTAAATGGATGCCAATCAATTTTACATTCAATTAATGGGCTTTTAAGAGTCTACCTCTGCAGGTATTCCTAAATTGTTTCTTTTATTGTGACTATTTTCACAGCTCCCAGTCAACATTACTTCAAGCTGACCTCATCATCACCAATCTTTCCCCCAACTGCTTCCCATAATCCATCTTCAATGCATGGTAAGGGTTATCATTATCATGCATCAATCTGATTGGTTGATTTCTCTGCTGAAAAGCTTCTATGACCCCCCATTGGCTTCTTGATAAAGTCTAAATTTTCTCCTTGGGATTCAGACCTTCCCTGATTTTATGCTTCCCACGTTGCCTGTCTATCTATGTCCTTGTACCCTCCTCCCTGGACCATACACCCTACATTCCAATTCTGCCTCCATTTCTCAAGAATGTCATGCCCTTGATGTTTCTAGCTTTTCCAGATCTTCATTTTTCATAGTCTTAGTGAGTCTTTGTGAAACCTCACCTAATTACCTCAGATAAAATAAATACCTATCCTCTCTGAATGCTTCTACTACTCTTTTTAGAAACATGTATGGGCCTGTATTGCTCAGTACTGAACTCACTGCTCTATATCTGCAACCCCCATTCCAGATTTTAAACTCATGAAACACAGCCTTGTCCTCTTATGGTTTCCTGCAATGCTTTTCATAGTTCATTGTACAGAGATATATTCAATAAATGTTTACTCTATTGAATTAAATTCTTATTGCTGGTTCCTTTGAAAAATGTACTCGATTTTCCATTCTTTTTATTCCAACAATGCTATCCCCAATCCAGGCCCTAGGCACAGTTCATCTTGTTTACTACCTTTATGAAATTTCCCTTTCAACTCATCTTGTGTAAGTCATCACTTTCATTATGTTATTCCCTACTTCCAATCCCAAAATAGCCTTGATTGGTTTTGACACCAAATTCAGACCCTTCTTTCCATCTCTACAGGTCATCTGAGATCCCCATTTCCTCCCTCTTCAACCCAAACTTGCTTCCTAATACTCATAAACTATATTCTTCATACCAGTCAGATCCACTTCACCCTAAATTCCATACACGTCATGCAATTCTCACCTTTGGGCCTCTGCTCACCCTGTATACTTTTACCTGACATCTCCAACTTTCATGTCATCCAATGTCTAGCTCAAATTTCCCTTTTTCTCTCAGGCAATTTCTCATTACCATTCTTCTGTGCATGGCTATTGTACTTAAAATCAGTATCCCAGAGGAACAATCAATTGTGTTCTCATTGCTATAGGTTGGTTAGTTTTCTCTCTCCAGCTGGCTCTGTGAGGCTAGGTGCTATCACGCATATACTTCTCTATCCCTGCCAGCACTTTTAAGGACACTGCTGGCCCTTAAAACATAATGCTTACTAATTGATGAAGAATAATCATAAATGGGGGCTCCATTCCCTAATAAAATGGCATTATATAATTCATATATCAATACAATTCCAGGAAATTGCACATGGTGAGTGGCTTTTAGAAGGGCTGCCATGCTCTGGATTGGGATGCCCAGCCCTAAGCTCAAGTGGACACGATGCAGGACCAGAGAAGCAGCCAGCTGAGCCTGCCTTATTCAATGAGATGGTTTACTGTGCCAACCTCATCTGCCGATCCCATCAACCCTAATTATAATCAACTAATTCTATTAGCTCCTTAAAGCTATTTCAGGAGAGAGTGCATTATACTAAGCAAGCATCATCGAGTAACAGAGTTATGCTCTTCCTACATCAGGCTTCATTCTAGTCAGTCAAGCAGAAAGAACATTTTGCATTAATGTTCTCATCGAAGTGTCCAGTTTTCGCTTCTAAAACTTTGTTTCTTTGGTCAATTATTTTAGTCTGCAAAAGTCCAAAACAGGTGTGATATTTATCTGCTGATTCTTAAGAGGGATAGGCAGAACGAAATAAAGGAAAATTTTATTTCATGCCGTCAGGGAAGAACCAACCTTGATTCTGCAAAGCTTATTAGCTGCAGGTAATAGAGAAGGAAAGGTGTCTAGGAATGCTGTAACTGCTGTCTTTATGGTGTTATGCAGAACATTGTGTCTTGGGGCTATTTAAAAATATTTCCCCAATCCAGAAAGACACCGTTATTCTCCACTCCCCAGAGTTCTGAAGCAGGTTAACATGAAATTTAATATAATATTAGGTTGAGATTCAGTTGTAGAAATAAGAAAGGCAAACACTTTGTCTATTTATCTACACCTTGGAAGGTGATGCCGGTGACAGAGGTGCTTGCCGGGAGTGAGCTCCTAATCCACAAACTAGAAGAAAGCATTAGGGATAATTTTCAAAAGATATAAACCCATGACTCTTACATGGATGAAAAATGAACATGTGTTAAAGATTTTATTCAACTCCTTAATGAGGGAACTGGTCAGATGTTGCAACCAGTTCAAAGAAGAGTCCACAGAACACATGCATTTCTAGATTGGACACAGGGAAAGCAATGTGCCAGTGGGGGCAAAACTAGCTCTTCTCAGGTGGGGAGAGAAGTCAGTGGCTAGAATCTGCTTGTCTCTAGGCAAGAATGATTTTTCACCACTATCAGCTATCTACAATTTATAGATTTGTAACATGGCTACACTAGAATCAGAATCACATAGCCTGAAATGGTGTGATCTAGATAATGCAGTTTTCCAGTAAATCATCAACGTTTCCCTACAAATACTTCTAGGGTAATATGTGAAATATAATGTGCTCTTTATGAATTGAAGGAATAGGCCTTTCTCTAAGAAACTCAGAAAGAAAATGTTATTAAATATGATCCTAGGTGTACTTTATTTACTTATTTATTTGGCCGTGGCATATGGCACGCAGGATCTTAGTTCCCTGACCAGGGATCGAACCTGTACCCTCTGTTGTGGAAGCACAGAGTCTTAACCCCTGGACCACCAGAGAAGTCCCTCCTAGGTGTACTTTAGATGCTTGTTTAAATATGTCCAGATCCTGGCCAGAAGTTTATCCTTGAGCATAAGCCCTGCACACCAGGTCTGAAAGAAACTTCTCACTGGATGGGGATGATTTTAAATGCTTTTTTCCCCTCTATTTCCTTTTCTTTTTTTGGTTGTTGTTGTTATCCATATTTTCTTCCACCTTAAAAAGAAAAGAGCGACCACTTACATACACAAAACAATGGTTAAAATGATCAGTCAGCAGCAGGTAGGGGGAGAAGTATGAAGCAGGTGAGGAGAAGTAACAGGACGGTACCAGCAGCTTCGGCCACTATTAACAGGCTTGATTCTACCCTTAGAACTAATCAGGCTTCTCCACCTCATCTAGGTCTTAATTTTATACAGGGACAGGAGCCACTAGCAAGAGGTTCCAATCCACACCAGAGAAAGGGAGGTGTTAACCTAATATTTGGAAAACTTCTTGAAATTGTGAGCTCTTTGTGGACAAAAGCTCTCTCTATATATTACGTAAAACTATCGTAGCACTTTAGTGCCTGTTGCAAGAACTTCATGAATGCCTCTTTCATGGTGATTAGAATGTCTTCATTTGCATCAATAAAAACAAGCAAGGATGAACAAACTTTTCGACTTAGTTTTTTATTGTTGATCAACTGTTTACTCAGACCTAAAACCTATCTATTATCCCTCCTTTCCTCCTCCTCGGCCCCCGCAGCACAAGGTTAGGCTAAGTTAGATTTTTCAACTTGTATGAGCATCACACCCACCCAAGATGAGCACTCTTATGCAAAGGAGTTAGTTTTTCTCCCATCCAATCTATGCCTTCACTTGCATAACCAATGTGTCCATTAAAAGATCTCTCTAACCAAATAGCATCTCCATCACTAAATGAGACTTTAACTGTCTGGTAAAAAAACCCTTAAAGGGCTTCCCTGGTGGCGCAAGTGGTTGAGAGTCTGCCTGCCAATGCATGGGACACGGGTTCGTGTCCCGGTCCAGGAAGATCCCACATGCCGCGGAGCAGCTGGGCCCGTGAGCCATGGCCGCTGAGCCTGCGCGTCCGGAGCCTGTGCTCCGCAACGGGAGAGGCCACAACAGTGAGAGGCCCGCATACCACAAAACAAAACAAAAACCCTTAAAATATTGAGGTTTTTATTTTCCCTCCAATTGCCCCTTCTCCTGCCCCTTCTTTATTATGGCAGATCTTGGAACTAAACAGTCTGGCCCACAAAACATAATATAATTACTATCTGGTCCTTTATAGTGGAAGTTTTCTGGCCCCTGGTTTAGGATCTTGTCTCTGCCACTTTGTCATCCCAGTGACTTTGTACAGGTTACTTAGTCTCCTGATGCCTCAGTTTCTTCATTTGTAAAGGGGGACTAGTAATGATAGAACTCTCTCATTCGTTTGTTATGCGGACTAAAGAGCTAAAATACAGAAAGTGCCGAGCAGAGCGTCTGGAATTTAGTAAACTCTATACGAACATTAGCTATTATTATCATTATTATTATTTCTATTTTTTCACTACTGCTAATATTTCTGTTATGCTCATATCTCCATTTATAGGGTGGCTTCTTTGTGTCAGGCACTGTGCTAATAAGTTTTCATGGGATTTCTGTCCTCTCCACTTTTACGAATGAGGGAACGAAGGCCTGGTCAGCATAAATAACTTGCCAAAGTCACTTAGCAAATAGAGAAGCTAAGATCTGAATACAGTTCTGACTTCAAAACTGAAGGACATCCTACGATACCAGGGCGTTTTAACCTCTTTTCCTTTTTTTTTGTAATGAACCCTTCATTTTCCCTCAACCAAATTTTACCAAACATCCAGATTTTTCTGGTGGCTCAAAATGTTTCTCCTCTAGTTGATCTGGTCTATAACTCTGCCTGCCCCTTGCTGCCCACTGGCCCCTGAGTCAAACCCCGGGGCACTGTGTGTCCCCTTGAATGCAGCATGACAACGGCTGCACGTGCTCTCATGTCTGCTTCAGCAGCATAGAAATCTCGGATCTTCTTGCAGGACCATTCTTTGAGGATGGTGAAGAATGAGGGTGAAAGGTCTTGCCAATATCATATTAGCAGATTCCTTAAACTCAACTATAACAATAGCATAGCATAAGGTGTTCAAATCACAGCTCTAGCACTTTCTTGCTCTGGGAAACTGAACACATCATTTAACTTCAATATGCTTCAATTTCCTCATTCATATGCCTACCTCTAGCATTTGTGCAGCCTGGGAAAAGAGTATGAATGGAGGCCCACTTATCATACATCCAATGAAAGATCATAACTCAAGCTAGTATACTGTTTTATCTTCTATCATTCTAGAAAGACAAAGTTCACATGTAGAATTCTCAGGGTATCATATCGGGACATGGTGGCACCAGGACAGCTGGCCAGTAGCTCACACTCCTTTCTCCCACCACGCTTTTCCTTTATGGTAAGGATACAATGTTTACACTACTCTGACCATGAATGTGAGCTCCTTCCATGACTCCTACAAGCAGCTACCGCTTGGCTTTCCCTTGACCATCCAGTTGAACATGCACCCTTGGCTCCATAGACCCGTTGTCCACTGGGAGGGGTACAGCTGGAGAAGAGCCCAAAGCAGAGCCTACTGAAGCACAGGGGTCAGGACAGAGACTCCTCTTGCCCTGCCCCAGGAGTGGTACTACTTATTTGTATATTGAAGATAATAATGGAGAATCCACTTATTAATAAGAATTAATAAGTTAATATATTTAAAGTGCTTAGAACAATGCCCAGTAAATGGTAAGAACCATATATATGTTTGCTATTACCATTAATTTTAACCCCATTGTCAATGACTAGAAATCTATGCTTTTGCAAACAACCAATGAAGAATGTGACTGGTCTGAGATAGATCTAGGAACTTGAAAAGAAGTTACATAAGATGGAATGACCTTATATAAAGTCAATATAGATTCTTGGCCAAGTCTTCTTTTCAAAACAACTTTAAAAACATATGAGATGCTAAATGAACAAAAGTTCAATACTATGCTATGGCAGTTGAGAATCTAGAGATTAACCTCAGTGTCAGTGAACTGATGACAATCAACTGGGATGCAAATCATACCTCTCCAACCAAATAACTATGAACGCTGGTACATTTTATGATTCTCTACTGCTATTCTTTTTTTTTTTTTTTTTTTTTTTTTTTTTTTTTTTTTTTTTGCGGTACACGGGCCTCTCACTGTGTGGCCTCTCCCATTGCGGAGCACAGGCTCCGGACGCGCAGGCTCAGCAGCCATGGCTCACGGGCCCAGCCGCTCCGCGGCATGTGGGATCTTCCTGGACCGGGGCACGAACCTGTGTACCCTGCATCGGCAGGCGGACTCTCAACCACTGCGCCACCAGGGAAGCCCTCTACTTCTATTCTTAACGAAGGGAGGCCATCTCTTGATCCTGTTCTCTATTACCAGTTCATTAAGAGTATATATCTAAAAGCAACCTACTAACCTTTGCAATTATATGTAGAACAAGTGACCAGAGAAATAATCACTGAGAACAACAAAAAATAATGCTAATACAACCAATACAGAATCATTTTAGAGTTAAATAGTGACAATGATACCTGCAATTTATAAAGTGTTTTGCATATTTACAAATTAGAACCATTATTTTCATTCTACAGGTGAGAAAACTGAGGCTCAGGAAGGTTAAATGACTCTTCCAAGGCCATGCAGTTTGTAAGTAGCAGAGCTGGCCTTTTAATCCAGAACTATCTCATGCCTAAGCCACCTTTTTGACTCCAAAACATGCAGTCTCTCTTTTTTTTTTTTAACATGCAGTCTCTTAATGTACACTGCAATTGAAAAGAGTATATTGTTTTATGTACAACATAGTGCCTAATGACTGTCACCCAATGTGATCATCCCTGTGTTCTAGTGAACTTAATTCAGGTTTATGTGCCTCTTGCACGTGGCTGTTGCCATTTTGGTTTAGTCCCTGGATTGTCAAAATCTTCACTAATGTAGCTGTCATGGTCCCTGAATTAAGGTTTTTACTAAAATATCATAGACATAAACATCAAGAATGCCTACTGACAAGCAAAAACAAGAAATCCCTAGCAGAAACCACATTCTATAGGGTTTCTTTACCCCAGTCTTGGCAGGCAGAGTTGTTTCTTTTTAATTTTAGTTCTGGGAAGGGATG
The DNA here is from genome assembly GCF_951394435.1 of Stenella coeruleoalba. Lineage (NCBI taxonomy): Eukaryota > Metazoa > Chordata > Mammalia > Artiodactyla > Delphinidae > Stenella > Stenella coeruleoalba. The sequence goes on from NC_137153.1 coordinate 65,146,015, forward strand.
GCCAGAGTCATCCCCTTGACACTCTTTGCACTGATCCTTTTCTCCTCTGCAAAGACGTTTCCTCTTTCGTTCCATGTCTGCAGTGTCCCTGCCACCTGGCTGCTCATGAAAAAGGAACAGATTCTAGAACATCACTTCCCAAGGTGAGGTATATCCATTTCAACCTCTAAATGAGGAAACTGTTGGTGCAGAAAATCACTAAACAAAAAAGCATCTCCTTCAAACGCCCTCATGAAAGGACACATTCCCTGGCAGTGGGATGAGGAAGTGAGAAACCATTACAAAGGAGTACCAACACAAGGAATATCTGTTCATTCCAAAGTTCTGTGCCAGTCTCCCAGATCTGTTAGCCATTGAGTGCTATGCTAGGCCAGCGTGGAAGCACTGACAGCAGAAGAAAGACCCCAGGCTTAATGTTAGGTGTTGGAAGTGATGCCAAGGAAAGCCCTTGCTTTTAGCAATCACAGTCTCCGAGATCCAAAAATCAGTGCTTGACCAAGGCCAATGTCATCTCAACTCCTCACAAGGGCATCCCATTCTACCCTGATATGATTTTTCTAAATACAGAGCTTTGTTTTCCTGGAGAAAGCTGTGTTATAATGGAAAGAATTTTCTAACCTGATGTAATATTAGCTTTCAATTCCCGACTTTTGCCTCTTACTATCTGCATAAACTGCACCAAATTCCGTGAGCCTGTTTTCCCAATGACACAAAGGAAAAATAATATCTTCCCCTTGGTGTTCTTGTGAGAATCAAATGGTATATTGTACTGAATATATGAAACCTCCTTATAAAGCTGATAACATTATCCGAGTCTATGTTGGTACAGCCCAGTTCCTTCTGTTCTATGGGTCGTCTCCATTTTAAATTGGCCTTTTAGTTTAGAAAGGAAGCAATTACCAAGAGCTGTGGAAGTCAAGAGTGTAGGCTCTAAGTATCCTATCTTTTCTCCTAATCTGCTAACAGTATTTCATCATAAAGTGGCTGTCACCAACCCTCTCTTAAACAGCCAAGATCCCCCTGTGTAGGGGTTGCGTTAGGTGACAGTGAGATATGAGTAGGGCTTGTTAAAGAGAAAGGGTAAGCGCCTTCCACTTCTGGCTTCTTTGATTAAAATTATACCTTCCCTTGACTCTTCAGTGTTGTCAAGGAATTTAGCTGTCATCCATCCACTGTATACTCCAGATTCCTTTTTGGGACTGCTGGCAGTATGATTATTGACAGACAAGCAAGTCTGAATACTGAGGCTGGTGAATGACTGGCATCCTTAAACATGGTAAAGATGAAGACTTTTCATCTGTAAGACACTGATTTTGCTTCTGGCAATGATGAGGGATGGGTCATGTCAAAACCAAATGAGAATCTACAGTTCTGTGAAAAAACAGACTCTTCTCAGAAAGGAGAACTTGCTGCTGGATCTGACTTCATGAGTCTTTTCCCAAGTCTGCCTCCTTTGCTTTTTCTCTTCCTTTGCCTTTTTCTTTAGAGAATGACCTTTACTTGTTCTTCACCTCTCTCGTTTCACCTTCCGTAATAAAATATACAATATATAATCAACGCATAACATCCTAACTGGTTTACCTTCGGAGCGTCTTCTCAGAATTGTGTCGCTTAAATCTCAGCGCATTCACTGATCTAGCTGCATAACCCTGAAAAGCTTATTTTACCATTCTCTGATACGGAGCTGCAATGCCATAGGCTTCCCCTGCTCAATCCTCATGCACATATACTCACACCCCATTGGGGGCAAAATTAAGAAAAAGAAAACTAAAAACTGGTTGTATACACAGGATGGAACTAGATAGAATCTTGTGTCTCCCAAACAGGAAATAGTTGATCAAATCTAATGAGCTTTCAGCTCATAAAAAACAATGGAGCTACACAGATGGTCAAGGACAAATGATTTTCAAGAGAAACAGAAAATAGCTTGAACTCAAGAAAACTCCTTGGTATTTATTTATTTGTTTGTTTGCTTGTTTGTTTTCAAATGTGCAGATTCTACAAACACTAAGCATATTTTATGCCAAGTACTTCCTCCTCTACTTCAATTCATTGACATTTATATATAATAAGCTGGCTCACCAAGTTACATGGGCAGATGTTCTACAAAAATATAGTTATAAAGAGTCTTAGGCATCATCAATTCCAATCCTCATTTTACAAATGAGTAAACTGAGGTCTAGAAATGTAAACTGACTTGCAGAAAGTCACATAGTCCATGGCAGAGATGAGCCTGGATACCATGTCTATGGAGTTCTAATTCATGATTCTTCCCGGTACACTAAGGCTGCCTGGCAAATCTCAGAGAAATAAGCCAAACATTTTGGTGGAAATCAGAGTGTTATGTCGTTTCCAAAGAACGAACAGAACATGGGCCTCTCAGCAGAAATTGCTGAAATTTAGTATTCCTAAATTCTTGTATAGCCCTGCAACTTGGCAAGAATCTCCTTTCAGAAGACTTGTGCTATTATCAACAGGATAAATGGGTGGCTACTTACTCAAAACAACACTGGAAGAAAGAAACATAGAAGAGTGTGACATAGATGCCTTCCCATTGCATAGCTGTTATTCTCCAAGAATCTCATAGAGAAAACACTCTTTCAGGAAGCGCCAGCTGAGCAAAAGTGGAGACCTAAGAGCTTGCATAAAATTCGCAGTTTGCAATCCACAGTGGAGCCTCTGAATTTTAAACTCTGTGGTATGACAATGACATAAAGCAAGTTTGTTTGTTTCTTTTTCCTTAAAAGCCTAATAAAGACATTGTTCAGAATATATTATTAAATCTTGGCTGGAGCCTTTAATCTAAGGTCTGATGCCCTAAAAGTTCAATCACCACAAAATGCCCACCACAGCTGGTACGCTGACCTGAATGGCAAGTCACAGAGCCAGCAGCACGGGCAAAATGACAACAGCTACACACACACACACACACACACACACACACACACACACACACAAACACACACTATATTTTCATGTGTATATGTGTGTGTCTATATATGCAAGCCCATACCACTCTCTTTGATAATAAGAATCTTTTACCCTCTGAAAAGCTGCAGAAATCTCAGCTACTACTGTAGCCCTGTTAACAGCCAACTCTGTGACAAGGGCCTACTCAAAAGAGAGGAAAGTCAATAAAAGTAAAGTGTAAGTGTCCTGTTAATGACAGGTTCTTCCAGGCACTTTCCCCCAAATTATACCATTCCTATTCAAATACCATCTCAAGAGTCTCAGACAGTGTCAAGTGCAATCATTGTTATTGCAGTTGCCAAGGTAATCAATTGAAATCATAATGAAGGGAACAGAAGGAAATCAATAGAGTCTGAAATTACAAATAAAGAGAAGCTATCGTTTAAGAGCATTTGGCTGAAATCTTCCATATTAATGGAGTCAGAAATGGCTGTGTCATTCAGAAGCAGTGTGGTGCGTAATTCAGCCGAGTGCATTAGAACACCTAAAAGAGACTGCAGTAATTAGGACTGCCTACCAAGAATCTGTCCACCTCAGAAGGCATATTGCTGAGCCATTTATTATAGCTCCAGTGTGTTTTTATATCTCAATATTTTCAATCATCTCCCCGGCACCCTTAGGTAGGAGGCACGATTAGCTTGCTCAGAGACATTAAGAACAGGTTGTTAGTCCAGTCTGACTCTGAGATTAGGAAGTAAGAGGGACTAATGCATTTTATTTTAGAAGTATGCTCTTTTACAAAAATTCTATTGATTTGGTAGAGCAATATATCTGGTAGAGAAAGCAAGGGATAAGTATGGAACTAGACTATAGGAAAATTGATTATTGCCTAGTCTTTAATCACATGCCTCAAAAGTTCATTGGGCTCCATTAGAGTGATATAAAAGTTTTCAATTTCACTGTTATTTGTAAAGGGAAAATGAACATTCTAGAAGTGCCTAATACTCATGATCAACTACACCCTAAAGAGAGAACAGGAACCAAATGACAATAAAGGTTGAATAGCTATCCAGTTCTTTTAACAAAAAATAGTCCATAAAAAGGATAAGGAATTATGAAAAAATCACGTACTTTCCTATATTGGCTTATCTTTGGGAACTGAAAACGACAGGTTTATGGATTTCAGCAGAAATACATTTATTTCATTTTCAATAGTCTATGACGGGCTTTCCATATTCCACTCCACTGCTTTGCAGGCCTTGGCTTGCAGGCTGTCTGTTTGAGAAATCCTAAACTTTTAATCTCAATCTATAGATGGCAGGAATACATAAAAAGCTTACATGTGTTTGGCATCAATATCACGAGAACACTGGGACTACAAGCATATAATTTATACATATTTAACTATACTCTTTCGGTCAAAAATAGAAAAAGGAAGAGAGGAATACAACAATACAACTCACGTAGCGTGAGTTCTGATTGCCATTCTGCTCAGTAAACCTATACCCAAGAATGAACATGAGATGGGAGGTTAGAAGATATTTTTCACACAGCAGGCTTAGTTCCCACATGCTTCTCAGAGAGTAAGCATTATAATTCTAGTGTTTTAAGATATTTATTTGTTTAACTATTTATTTATTTTTATGCCACGTGATCTCTACCTGTAAACTGACTCCTTCACATGGTACTCAACCAAAGAATTATCAAATTTCTGCAGACAAGACAGTGAATAAACTCTCCATACCATGTTGATCAAAATTGTTTTTCCGGTTTTAAATATTAGCCAGACATAGAGAATGCTGGACTGTAAGGCTTGGGTGCACAGTCTGGATAGAACCAGTTAATTATGTGCATTTCACTGATCCTTTGTCAGGTGTCAAACACTGAAGGATCAACCTAAAGATATACTGAACTTATTGAGAAAACTGTTCCCTTATTGTGCCCTTCTCCACCACGGCAACTTCCTATGATATTTTCAAAGATAATTTTAACTATATGTAGTGTTGGCTGATTTTAGAACCCAAACCTCATCTGAGATATAAATTCTTCATGCATAAATTTTCTGCCAGGCCTTAGCACTCATTTAGTTCACAACAATGGACACGTTTTCTAGGACGTAAAGGTCACTTGTGTTGGTCTCTTTGGGGAGCATATTAGAAATGCATACTCTCAGGATTCACTCCAGATCTACTGCATCAGAATCTGTACTTTAACTAAATACCCAGATACTTAATACGCAAGTTCATGTTTGAGATCCACTGTGTTTGAGAGGAAAATGTATGGCGTAATAGACCTCAGAGCATTATCCAACTGCTAAATAAGAAGAAAGCAAGAGAGAGAGAAAGCCTAAGCACATTTGTGCAGGCGTAATAGTTGGGGCAGAGTTCTATTGCTACGTGTACTAGCATATTATAATCATCACATTAGCTTTGGCATCATGGTTATTAGTAATCATAAATAGATTCAGAATGTGTTCATATTTTATAATATTGAATCATCTCCCCTCCCACCTCCAGGCCAGAAGAACGCATGTAAACAAATAATAAAAAGATAACATGATAACTGCTATAATAAAGATATAAATAAAATGCTTGGAAAGTTGAGAAAACTGAACTATCCATTTTGCGTGGAGAGATTGAAGAAAGGCTTTTTCAAATAGACAGGTGGATACTGAGGAGACGGGCATTCCAGACAACAAGAACACAAGGGGTTTTGAAAGGCTTTGCCATTTAGTAGCTGCTAAGTACCTGAGTGTGCCTAGAGCTTATGGTGTATGTGGTTTTGCAATCTCTTCAGGGGAGGTAGGAGAGGAAGGGATGATAGGAAAAGATGAGGATCAAAAGATTGGAATAGGGTAGAGAGAGCTGGACTCTAAGATTAACATATTATCAGTGTTATTGAACCCAAGAATCAAACTTATTAAAGTTGATATGATATGGTCAGATTTTTAACGGCTTTATCAAAACCACTTATATAAAATTGCATTTGCATATTAAGACTAGGTTGCTGGGGCTTCCCTGGTGGCACAGTGGTTGAGAGTCCACCTGCCGATACAGGGGACACGGGTTTGTGCCCCGGTCCGGGAAGATCCCACATGCCGCAGAGCGGCTGGGCCCGTGAGCCATGGCCGCTGAGCCTGCGCATCCGGAGCCTATGCTCTGCAACGGGAGAGGCCACAACAGTGAGAGGCCCGCGTACTGCAAAAAAAAAAAAAAAAAAAAGACTAGGTTGCTGAAAAATCAATGGCTGGTCCATCCAATAAAATTGAAAACCTGGTTTTCAGGATACGAAACACATTATAGTGTTTGATATCATTTTTTGCAAAGGAATACACAATAAGTTGTATAATACTTAAATATATACTTTATCTTCCCAGTGCCAGGGGTGGCTGCTCATTTGTTTTCAAACATATAAGTAATATTGCCTTTAAACCTCCGACTCTAACACCTATGGATATTTAAATCTTTCCCAAGATACGCATGTAGTAACTTGGGTGATTTTGTCTTCATATCCTTCTCTGTGCCTGGGCTCTTGTACCCTCATTTACTATCTGTACCAGATGCTGTACCGTGTGAAGGTAAACAAGAAACTCAGTTCCTCCACCAGCTGCTACAAAATGAAGCTGCTCAGGCATTCTCAAATGTTTGAAGGCTCAAGAGAGAATAATACCACACAGCAAAGAGTTTTGTGCTACCCACAACTCCTCTTCCCTTTCCCCTCTCATCAATATGACCCTTCCCAAAGTCTCAAGAAAAGGACAAATACTTTCCCCTCTGTTAGGGAAAGCAGCTTCCTCCCCCGTCAGGAGCTCACCTTCTACTCCAAGCACTTACTAAAGTAGTTGTCAAAAGTAGGAACTATTCTATGCCTTAAAGGAATTGTGATAGCCACTGTTAAGAGAAAAACTGTTTAACTTGTTACTCAATATATACTATTCAGACACACAATACATTTGTGTGTGTATATACATGCACGTACTTATATATATTATATATATACCCACACATACAGATATATGTATACAAATATTTGTACATAGTGTATGAACATATATATATATATATATACACATATATTATGTACATATATAAGCATACGGTATGTGTGTATATTCGTTAACATACATATGTGGACAGAAGGTTGGAAGGATATGTAAAACAATGTTAATCATGGTTATATATGGGTATTGAGATTATGGATAATTTTTACTTTCTTACTTTCCCCTATGTGTCTGTGTTACATACAGGAATATGTAATTTAAAAAAATTGGTTAGTGAAAGGGAATGTGATCATTTTATTTGAAGGAACAGTTTCATTTGAAGAGTGAGCAAAAGCTGACGAGCAAGGGCTTCCTGACTCAGTAGGTGCTGATGGACTTGAGGCAATCTATGTACACTATGGTTTGGAGAAGTTGTGCCTTGAAAAGAAAGGTCAATTGAGATGGTAGTTCTAGAGTAGTATTTTTTACACTCCTCTTTTTTTTTTTTAAGTTTTATGGGAGTATAGTTGATTTACAATGTTGTGTTAGTTTCTGCTGTACAGCAAAGTGAATCAGATATACATATACATATATCCACTCTTTTTTAGATTCTATTCCCATATAGGTCATTACACAGCATTGGGGAGAGTCTCCTGTGCTATACAGTAGGTTCTTATTAGTTATCCATTTTATATATAGTAGTGTGTATATGTCAATCCCAATCTCCCAATTTATCCCTCGCCCCCCACTTCCCCGCTGGTAATCACAAGTCTGTTTTCTCCATCTGTAACTCTATTTCTGTTTTGTAAATAAGTTCACTTGTACCATTTTTTTTAGATTCCACATGTAAGTAATACCATATGACTGACAAGGGATTAATCTCCAAAATATACAAACAGCTCATGCAGCTCAATATCAAAAAAAGAAACAGCCCAATCAAAAAATGGGTAGAAGATCTAAATAGACATTTCTCCAAAGAAGACATACAGATGGCCAAAAAGCACATGAAAAGATGTTCAACATTACTAATTATTAGAGAAATGCAAATCGAAACTATAATGAGGTATCACCTCACACCAGTGAGAATAGCCATCATCAAAAACCTACAAACAATAAATGCTGCAGAGGGTGTAGAGAAAAGGGAACCCTCCTATACTGTTGGTGGGAATGTAAGTTGGTATAACCATTATGCAGAACAGTATGGAGGTTCCTTAAAAAACTAAACATAGGGCTACCATATGGAGGGCATAGGAGGGCAATCCCACTCCTAAGCATATATCTGGAGAAAACTGTAATTCAAAAAGATACCTGCACCCCAATGTTCAATGCAGCACTATTTACAACAGCCAAGACATGGAAGCAACCTAAATGTCCATCAACAGAGGAGTGGGTAAAGAAGATGTGGTACATATACACAATGGAATACTACTCAGCCATAAAAAAGAAAGAAAGAATGCCATTTGCAGCAAAATGGATGGACCTAGAGATTGTCATACTGAGTGAAGTAAGTCAGAGTTCTAGAATCATATTTACTAAACTAATTCCAGAGTTGGTGCTTAAGGAATTACATGTAGAAAACACTGTCTAAAGAAATCTTTGCACTATGTTTTATCTAACATTTCCAAATGTATTTGACATAGAATCCACTTTTTTGCATGGAATACTACGAAATACTAATGAAAAATTATTGTTCCATAGAACACATTTTGAGAAATGCTACTTTAAGGAACAGTGGAGTTAATAAAAGCTTATATTTGCTAGACTTGACTATGCTTGTGGGTCTAGGGGAGGGAGACTGTGAAGAAGACATTGAAGATGTAAGACAAAAGGAAAATAGTTTTTGGACGAAAGTTCCAGAGAAAGCATAAGGGGATGAAAACTAAGACATTCCTACTCAAAAGACTGGTTTCTAAACCAATTTCAGCATCAATTGTTGACATTTCATTTTAACAAGGTTCCCAGGAGATGCATTCATACATTAATATTAAAGAAACACTGCTCTAAGAAAAAGGAATCATGTCAGAGGCCTGAAAAATGTGGGAAAATGTTTGAAACAGCTAGTGTGGGGAATGTGACAGGGAATTGACAAGGGTCCATTTGATACTGATTCTAATCAGTGTCTTGGTTTGGTTGTTATTTAAGTTTCTCCAGTGAAGCTCAGAACTTAAGAGTAGAGAAACAGAATTATGGTTGTGGCCCAGGTTAGGGATTGACAGAGGAGCATTACTGAAGAGCAAGGGAGTAGGAAGTCCTAAAGCAACCGAGAGAGTAGTATTGAAATAGCTGAGTTAGAGGGCATTTGAGGATCCAAAAAAGCCAGAAGGAACCTGATGCTTGGGGGCGGATTAGGAAAAACCTCAAGAGGTGTGAGGTGAGCAAAGTGATAGATAAGGAAGTCAGGTTTGGAAGCGCTAAGTTCTGGTATTTCATTTGTAGAGGAGAGAAGATGAGGAAAACAATGGGAACAGAAAAAGGGGAAGAGATGATAGGAAAAGTCCCAACGGGTATAGTTTTTCTGCTGTCTACAGAATTGTCATGCAGAGTGCTGGGTGGGTCAGAATCTCCTCCCTTCTGTAGTTCCAGAGGGGAACTGAGCCAATGTTATCCCCAAATAAGGACTGTTTTTATACTCTTCTAGATTTTACATGTGGCCTTAACCAGCTTATAGTAAGACTCGGGTTATGCCGTTTTCCATGCTGGCTATCAAGGATCAGTGAACAGAAGTGGGATTACTAGGGTGAAACCAAGTTTCATTTTAGGAGAAACAGTAGAGAACATTCAAACAAAAGTTTCAATGCATAGAGGAGTTTGGTCACAACAGAAGTAAGATAATCAAAGGGAAACTTTATGCACAAGATATTACTACTACTGCTGCTGCTGCTGCTGCTGCTGCTATTAGTAGAACACTGACTATTTACCAGGTACCTCTAAGCACCGTGTGTATTTATTACCTCATTCCATCTCCAGAATACCTCTATTAGGTTGGTATCATTAACACATCCATATTGCTAATAAGGAAACTGGAAGATGTTAAGTAATTTATCTGAGGTCATGCAGTTAATAAGAGGTACAGCCAGGATTTGGTCCTATTTCGCTAATTCCAGATTCCATGTTCTAATTCACCTCAGTATACCCATCATCTTTATGCAGATGCAGTGACCGTTTTCATCATTGGCATCATCATCACCCTAATCATAATCATCATCATCATCATCACTAATAGGTCTTATACAGTGATTTAAAATTTATGAGTTACTACCTTCATATGATGAGAAGGTTTTTAGACCTTAAATCAATATGTATGGTTTCCACATCCAATTCTTTGCTCTCTACAATCTTGCTCTAGACCAGCAACACCAGTATCACTTGGAAGCTAGTTACTGAATCTGAATCTGAATCTTAACAAACTTCCCTAGAGACTCTACATTGAGAAGTTCTAATCTACACTGTTCTATGTTGCAATGTATTGCCATGAAGGACCATTTCTGGGAAAAATTGAAATAAGAGTTTTTATTATCAGGGCCTTCCTACTTTGCCCTCTTATAACTCCACTTTCCTCTCCTAGGAAACTACATCAGTTTGAAAGTTTCAGCAGCAAATATCAGAACACCATAAGTGTGATGGGCTTCAGCTACGAGGAAATGAGTTATCTCATATAACAGGATGTCAACAACTCAGAGTTCAAGGCTTTCTGATTCAGTGGCTCATCCAGGCCATCACCAAATTCCTTCCATGAACTATGACCTCAAGTTAGTTTCTCTTGGCCATAAAACGGCTGCAGCAGTTCCATGTTTTACCGTCCTTCACAGAAACATTGAGAGGAAGAATTAGGGAAACTTCTTTGTGTCTACTTGATAGATGAGGCTCCAAATAGATTTTTCTCTCATGTCTTACTTGCCAGAATTGGGTTGCTTGTTACTTCCTAAACAAATTACTAGGTAAGGGAAAGGGATTGCATGGACCAGTTTACACTAATCTCTGGGATGGACTGGATGACGGAGAATCAACAAACGTGGTTACTTCAGAATCCAAGTCACCCATGCTGCCATTGGCTTCCAGGAGATTACTGCTCCTATCTGCCATCCTGGTGTCCTGCTTTCTGCCCTCTTCCTCTACCTCCTCTCAGCTTGCTGTCAAGACACTCTTATAAACTCATTCATAAAATATTAATGACCAGTCAGATTTTGCCAGTGTAATCCGTCTGAAAAGCGAATCCAATTCCAGGTGACTGTTCCCAGTTGTTTAGACAGCAACATCCCTTAAGTGGAAAGCTGAGTTCAAAAGGCAACTACAGTTAGGTAGGAAAATAATACAAAAATAAAAGAGACTCCCATTGCTTTGATGAAGTTTGGAGTGCCAAGAACACTGGACTGAGAGACCAGCAATAAGGCAGCTAAATCTGGAGAGAGGTGGTGCCCTGCCGACGTACACAAGTCATTTCACTATCTGAGCTTTGGTTCATTCATCTGAAAAGTGATCATACGTTGGCCTGGTTCACCTCATACCATGAGGACAATAAATGATAACGCATAGGATGAATATTAGAAAGCAAATATAGAGGGTTATTATTCCTCCAGTACAAAGAACAGTACCTTGCTCTAGATGTTGAATATATATTTGTTGAATGAATGATTAACTGTACTTTCACCTTTGCAAGGAAAGGTATTTAAATGTAACCCAACAAAGCATATTTTACAGTGTCTATCATGCTTAAGTAGCAGGTGTCTAGTGGCCTTTCCAAAGCTCTACAAATCATCCTAGTCCATTTATAATAACTTACCTCTACTCTAGTCATATGTGAAGGAAAAGAGCAGCTTTACATTATTTTGAGTAAGGTAAAATACTTATGACATTTCATAAAAAGTTACAGACATGCCCTTCATTTATTTTTTTGAAAGTAAAACATTTATTTCTTTGATTACAGAAAGCAGTACTCATTGCAAAAAGAAGGTTGGAAAAAGTATAAGATACAAGTTTAAATCTTATAAAATCCTATCACTCAGGTGTAACCACTAATAAAATCTTGGCCCCTTTAAGGCTGTTGGCTTTGAATATTATTAATTTATATTCTTTTCTACCCATATATACACACACATTATTGTATAATAAAAATCATACTACATATGCTGTTTATCAATGAGCTTTTTAAACTAATCAATTGGAAATGTATATATTTTCAAATCAGTAAATATAGATAAACATTATCATATTTTATGGTGGCCTGGTAGTTCTTCATGTAGATAACAGAAGATTAATTTAGTCGGTCCTCTGCAAATGGAATATTATGTTTCTCTCCAGAGAGTTTGTTTTTTTCTTCCCAAGGAAGGCAGCACTTACTGTCATTTTTTTAAGAAGCAGGTTTTGGAAAAAGAAATGAGCTTCAGAAATTCTGCTTCTTCCCACCTGAATGACAATGTGGGATGCTATGGAGATCAGATGTTTAGGAGCCAGAGAGATGAGTGCCATCTGACCAAATAACATCTGTGTAATGGCGATTACATCACAGCCATTATCTGAAGTGCTATTGTAGCTCTGAAGAGCAGTAGAGAAACAAACACGCATAATGCAGCCAGCCATCAGCCCATCAAGGAAAGCACGCTTATTAGAGCACTACAGAAATAAAGTCATTTCAGAAGGAAAAAAACACACTATTTCCCCCTCATTTGGAACCTTCTCTTTAAACACAAAACTTGCCACAGATAATTTTCAGACATCCTGCTTTACCCTACAGCACCATAATTTTAGCTAGAGAGCAGGAGATTAAATGTGGAGGTTCTCTAATCTATTAAATTCTTTTTGCCTCTGAACATGAAGTGTGAGTTACCAGTTCCAGAGTTTGCCTACATATTTCAATGCCTCTGTCACTCCCAATTGTCTTTATGCCAGAGCACGTTCATCTTTTGTCATAAAGGTCTCAAGGAAGCACCAAGTCACACAATAGGTCCCTGCTCTCTGACCCACCAGTCTCCAAAGACCTGATACGCATTTTGCCATTTTGGGGGCCTTCTTCTTCTGCTTTTTCCTACACTAATCATCTTCTCTGACTTTTTCTTCACTTCCTTTACCAGAAGACAGCCAGCATCCTGCTCTCTTTACTCTCTTTCCTACCAAAACTTTCCTTTAAACAGAACCCAATTCATTCATTCACATTACTATTTAACTATTGTGATGATAATGCTATATTACATCCCAAATCTCAGTGGCTTCCATTAAAAACCATTTATTCTGGGTCTACAGGCAGCTCTGCTTTAGGCTGCAGTTTGGGCTCAGGTCTGCTCCACATTTCTCTCATCCTCTTTGGACCAGCAGAAACCCAGGCATGTTCTCCTTGTGGTGACAGGCAGGAGTACAACAGGACATGTGGTAATATTCCATGCCTTTGATGGTCTTGGCCTAGAACTGGCACACTGTCACTTCTTCCACATTCCTTTGGTCAAAGAAAGTTTCACGGCCAAACTTGACATCAAGCTAATGGAAAGAAACTCTACTTTTAAAGGGAAGAACTTCAAGGTCACATGGCAAAGGGTATGGATATACAATTCTACAGGGAGGGCATGAAGAAAAGGGGAACGATGATCTAATGTACCACACATCCTGAGGCTGATAACAGATTGTTGGTCCTTCTTGGGGAAATTTTTAACAGAGGAAACCAGCTTTAAGCCAAATTCCAATGAAATTCTAAACGTGTGTTTACAGAAAGCAATACACTGGAGATGAGAACATTGCAGAGTCCCTTTACAGGAACTCCTTTCCTACTCATAGAGTAGAACCGAAATGATAGTGAGCCAGTGGATAGATGAGAAGTCATCCATCTACTGGGAACCTGAAAGCATGCCCAGAAATAGTCTTGGGTTTGGTATTACAATGGAGGCATAGGTTTAAATCCCACTATTTCAGCTGTGTGACTTATTTTCCTAAGCCTTAGTTCCTTCACCTGTGAATGAAACATTAGGAATAACCACTTCTTAGGATTGCTGAGGGGACAGAATTAAATCCTGTATATAAATTGCTTTGTTTCTAATTAAGTGCCTGGCACATAGTAGGCATATTCATAATTTTCCCTTCATTTATAGTCATCTTTCAGAAAAGAATTACCATGTTTATTATACTCTGAAGAGGAAGTAAACTGCGTTTGTTAAATAATTGATCCAGAAGCACATTTCAGGCTATTCTTTACTTACTTTGTGCATTTCCTGCTGGCTCTGACATCCATTCCATTGAAAATGACTCTAACACAGCCCTCTAACCTGTATAAACATAGCTGCTGGTAGGTGGCTTTTAGATCATGCTAGATCTTGGGGGCTAGAGAGAATGGGTTGAAAATGCAGTGACACTTTACTGTATTCCTAGCAACTAAACTGAGTTAATCCATGCACAGCATTTTTTCGTTTCCAAAGCTGTTATCCATGGCAAATACTGAAAGTGGGAAGCTATAGCAGGTTCCTCCTCAAGAGCAGTAACCCACTAACCATTACTTTCACTTTCACCAAATCCTCATAAATTATTTTATATCAGTTCAATCTTTAATCTGGTTGCAGCTCTTCCGGATTAAATGAGAGGTTCTTAGTGAAATTGACTAGCATAATGCCTGGCATGGAATAACAGCTCAACAAATCCTTTTGATCCTAGAAAAAAATCTGAAATGTCTAAAATCACAAAAGTCCTCCAAAGGTATGATTACTTGTAGTATAGACATCTGTAGATTATCTCACTTTAAATATTGGGTTGGCCCAAAAGTTCATTCGGGTTTTCCGAAAGATGTTATGGAAAAACCCGAACGAACTTTTTGGCCAGCCCAATACAAAGACCCATGTCCTTTAAATTGGGTAAAGAGACACAGAGAGGGAAACAATGTTCTTAAGGCCACAGATCTAAAGAATGGTAGAGTTGGGACTTGAATGCAGGCATTCCCACTCTAAATCCAATAACCTCTCAAAGTCAGCCACTTCTTTACAGAGGTCAAGTTTCTGCTTCACTTGTGATAGATCACACAAAAACTACAAAATGGCACAGAATGATTCATGTTCTACCATCACCCATTTTCAGAAGGATTAGCTCTTTTTCAAAAGCAAATGTGCTTTTTACTTATCAACATAGCTCACTGAGTAGTTAGGAGAGTGTGACACCGATAGAAAGAGACAGGTTTGACAGTATGCTGAATTTGATAAAAATTGTTTTAGATAATCTTGCAGAAGTTTGGGGATCTGGGAAATACCAACTATGATCTACTGATCAAGTTTCTATTTTAGTTTTAAAATATATGCATTTTGTGAGAAACAGAATTCTCATCTTAGCATGCATGTACTTTATGCAATGAATGGAGTACTAAAAGTTGTGTAAAATAATTTTATAACACAAATTATTATATGCCTATACTGAGGTTGCTTAGACCTTCATAGAATCGATGAATCTTAGAGCTAGCAAAAAGTCCTCAGAACTTTATCCAAAGCTGCATTTTACAGATGAACACTCAGACCCAGAGAAATTAAAGAAGTGCCCTAGTTATAGGTAGGTAGTGATGACTAGAACCCAAGTGTTCTGTCTTCCAGCCGAATGCTTTTTCCATTGTAATACTAGGAAAACAAATAAAGGAACAAAAATCTTTGTGTTAAACTATTTTGAAAAGAAAACGCTATTTTTATAAATATTCAATTTTAGTGTATCTCTTATTCTGACTCTCGATGTTGTATATTGAATTGCTCTTTAGTAGAATGCATATATATGTCTATACAAATGCATATATCTATATTTATTTTGGTTTCCATGGTAGCTATTTGCTTGCTTCAAATCATTAGATCCTCTGCAGCATGGGCTTATTTTTTCTAATCCCCAACAGTCCCCGACACATTTATGATATTGCCATGTGCATACTGGGTACTTGATAAATATTTGTGGTTGCTGATAGAACTGCCCCTGCTGACAAACTACTGTTGGAAAAGCCTGAGGTCTATATTAGAGAGAAGCTTTTCTCTTTTAAACTATCGATTGATTCTTGTGTGACATTTAATAAAACCTTTCCATTACCACTTACATAACAGCAATTAAAACCCTCATCAAATCTATCTTAACTGCTTACTCTTCCACTGGGGAGCATTTTCCTTGGTAAACATCTGCAATAAAAGGCTATTTAATCTTCATAACTGAAACAGCCAGTTATGGTAATTCGTCTCTTTTATTGTCAGTTTACATTGGAATCACACACAGCTCTAGTCCTTTCAAAAGTACAAAAGAGAGCATAGTTCCTCTAGCAAAAATAGCTAGTAGTGAGGTCCCTGTCACTGGAAGCAGCCATATCTGGCCCAAGTGATCATTTGTTAATAACACTACCCAAAGGATTTCTCAATGGGAGTGAGTTAGACTAATGAAGACCTATGATGCCTTCCAATTAGAGGTTCTTTATTTTTAGGTTCTCCAAGTCTAAGAATGATGTTCTCAAACACTGAGAGAGTGACTCCATATTAAAATTCTGAAACCAGGTTTCAAAAATGGAGAAAAAAATCTCCATTTATACTTCATTTTTCTTTTTAAAATTCTTTAATTTGTTTCACTTCATAATAAGATGGGGAAATACTCACTTTGGAGCATTTAAATAAAAATAAGGCAAGACGTAAAATTGTATATGCAATATAATCTTGAAATAATAATAAGAGTAGTAATTTCCATGTATCAAACACAGGCATGAGTCAAGCACCATGTTAGGGGCTCTGGTTGCTTCACTGTCTGTTCATATATTAATCATATGTGTGTCACTGAGTCTTTTCAAATACAGCTTCCTGGGGTAAGTTACATTTAAGTGGAGTCTTTAAACACAAATAGGAGTTGGCCTAATCTAATTGGTGATTTAATTGATGATAAACATGTGTGATAAAATTTAGATTGCTGAGTAGTATTTTCATTTTACAGAGGAGGAAAAAGAGGCTCAGGGAAGTTCAACAAGTCACCCAAGATCCACAGATAGTAGTATTTGGGTTAGTATTCAAATCATGCATATCTTACTTCAAAGTCCACAAGGAGCATTAAAAAAAAAAGTAGGGAAGACAACACAATAAAATAATGGTAATGGTCATTTCTTTATACAGTTTGTCTTTATACTTTCTATATAATTTGTGTCTTCTAACCATTCTACAAAGAGCACCTATGATTTTTTTTTTTTTTTTAATTTTGACTTTATAGTGCAGTTTAAGGTTCAGAGCAAAACTAACAGGTAGGTACAGAGATTTCTCGTATATACCCTGCCTTCACACATGCATAGCCTCCTTTATTATCAACATTCCCAACCAGAGTGATATACATTTTTTTTACAATTAATGAACCTATACTGACACATCAATAATCATCCAAAGTCCACAGTTTACATTACAGTTCACTCTTGGTGCTGTACATTCTAGGGCTTTGGACAAATGTACAATGACATGTATTCATCATTATCGTCTCATACAGAGTATTTTTTACTATCCTAAAAATCCTCTGTGCTCTACCTATTCATCCCTCCCTTCACCCAACCCCTGCCAAACACTGGTCTTTTGCCTTTTTCAGATGTCATACAGTAAAAAACATATAGTGTTTATTTAACTTTTTCAGATTGGCTTCTTTTACATTTACTTTAAATGTAAATGGATAAAGTTCTCTAGTCAAAAGATACAGAATAGCCGAATGTATAAAAAAAAAGATTAAATAATATGCTGTCTACCAGAGAGTCACTTTAGCTTTAAAAACACACATAGACTGAGAATGAAAGGATGGAAAAAGATATTTTAAGCAACAGTAACAACAACAACAAAAAGCTGGGATAGCTAGAACTCATATCAGAAAAAGACTAAAAATGGTACAAAAAATGAAAAAGAAAGTCAGTATATAATGATAAAGAGGTCAATCCATCAAGAAGATAGTTCTATCAAATATTTATACACCAAACATCAAAGCACCTAAATATATTGAGCAAATACTAACTGAACTAAAAGAAGTATACAGATATATAATAATAGTTAGGATCTGTAATATCAACTACTAAAGTTGGTACCAAGCTACAATTGTTTCACTCTCAATAATGGACAGATCATCCAGACAGAAAATAAGGATGGAAACAGTGGATTTGAACAACATTATAGAGCAAATAAGCCTAACAGAGATATAGAGAACACCCCATCCATAACAGCAGAATACACATTTATCTCAAGTGCACATTAAATATTTTCTAGGTAGATTATATATCAGGACACAAAGTAAGTCTTAGCATATTTAAGAAGACTTAAATCATAAAGAGTATGTTTTTGGACCACAATGGTATGAAACTAGAAATCAATAAAAAAAGAAAACTAGAAAATTTACAAATACATGGAAATTAAACAATACACACCTGAACAACCAATGCATCAAAGAAGAAAGGATAAGGAAATTAAAAAGTATCTTAGAATGAACAAAAATGGAAAAACAACAGACTACAACTTATAGGATGCAGAAAAAGTAGTTCTAAGAGGAAAGTTCATAACAATGAAGGCATACATTAAGAAAATAGAAAGATCTCAAACAACCTAACTTTATACCTTAAGGAACAAGAAAAATAAATTAAGCCCAAAGTTAGCAGAAGGAAGGAAAAATAAACATTAAAGCAGAAATATGTGAAAGTTTGTACACTTTTACCAGTCTCTCCCTATTTCCCCCACCCCCTATCCCCTGGCAACCACTTTTCTACTCTCTGTTTCACTGAGTTCAACTTTCTCACTCTCTTTTTTTTTTTTTTTTTCAGATTGCACATATAAGAGATACAATGCAGTATGAAGTATTTGTCTTTTTCTGTCAGGCTTATTTCACTTAGCTTAGTGCCCTCCAGATTCATCCATGTAGTTACAAATGGCAGGATTTCTTTCTTTTTTAAGGCTGAATTTTATATGTATATATAACAATTTATTGATCCATTCATCCATCAACGACACTTAGATTGGTTCTATAACTTGGCTATCGTGAATGATGCTGCAATGAACATGGGAGTACACATATCTCTTTTAGATAATGGTTTTGTTTCCTTTGAATATATACCAAAAAATGGCATTGCTGGGTCATATAGTAACTCTATATTTTTAAAATTTATTTATTTACAATCTCTAAAGGGGTAAATCTATTTTTAATTTCCTCTGGAACCTCCATACTGTTTTTCATAATGGGTATCAGTTTACATTCCCACCAACAGTGTCAAAGGGTTCCATTTTCTCCACATCCTCCTCAGCATTTGTTATCTCTTGCCTTTTTTGAGAATAGTCATCCTAACAGGTGTGAGGTGACATTGTGTTTTTTTTGGGGGGGGAGGGTCTTCTATGTTATATTAAGTGAAATAAGTCATTGTGGCTTTGATTTGCAATCTCCTGATAACTAGTGATGTTGAGTACCTTTTCAATCTGTTGGGCTTTTGTGTGTCTTCTTTGGTAAAATGTTTATTCAGGTCCTTTGCCCATTTTTTAATTGGGTTATCTGCCTACCTATCGATTTATTTATTTATTTATTTGCTATTGAGTTGTATGAGTTCCTTATACATTTTGGATATTAACCCCTTATCATATGGCTAATTTGCAAATTAGGTTACCATTTTATACTTTTGATTGTTTGCTGGGCAGAAGCTTTTTAATTTGATGCAGCCTCTCTTATTTATTTTGCTTCTGTTGCCTTTGCTTTGGGTATTTGAGTATCAAAACCCAAAGCATAATCGTTAAGACCAATGTCAAGGAGCTTTCCCCCGCTAGGTTTTCTTCTAGGAATTTATGGTTTCAAGTCTGATGTTCAA
Source organism: Stenella coeruleoalba (assembly GCF_951394435.1). NCBI lineage: Eukaryota > Metazoa > Chordata > Mammalia > Artiodactyla > Delphinidae > Stenella > Stenella coeruleoalba. The sequence goes on from NC_137153.1 coordinate 65,165,679, forward strand.
GATTCAAGCTGAATTGATTTTTGTGTATGATGTAAGGTAGGACTCTAGTTCCATTCTTTTGCATATGACCCAGCACCATTTATTGAAGAGACTATCCTTTCCTCTTTGTATATTCTTGTCTCCTTTGTTTAAAATTTATTGACTACATACGCATGGGTTTATTTCTGACCTCTTGATCCTGTTCCATTATTCTATATGTCTGTTTTTATGCCAATACTATACTGTTTTCATTACCATAGCTTTCTAATATAGTTTGAAGGCAGGAAGTGTGATTCCTCCACCTCTGTTCTCCTTTCTCAAGATTGCTTTGGAAATCTTGTACAGAGCTAGGTTAACTCTTACTATATTTCTCAACTTCCTCCTCTTCTTTCTCTCTTGCTGTAAACCGTACATTCCTAGAGTGTCTATTAGACCAGAATTTTTTAAAAAGTTTAATTTTTCCACTTTAGCTTTTATTTCTATTGATTTTTTACACTTACATAATTTAAATACAAATAATTCTACATCTTCTTCTTTATAAAACAAATAGTTTTTTTAAAAGGAGTGCCCTGACCTATTGTCACCTCTTCCTGCTTCTGCAGATTAAAACATTCAGTTGGTAATTCAATCTTATTATCAGTCAATAATATGGTATTTGCTTTCATATTCCCAAATGTCATGCTGACACTGCAGCTTCTTGATTCTCGAGTTTAGGTATCATCTCTTAATTTCTTGCATTTGCCTTTCTCCTTGCAAAGGAAATTTTGCAATTCAATTATTTCAATATTTTATGTTTATATTATTATGATCATGTTATTCTCTTTTAAGAGCTGAGTCATATGGTCATTTATCATTAATTTTTTTTTTTCTAATCAACAGCTAGTATTTCCTGCTGTTAGTATTTGGTTTTTTGTTTGCTTTCTATGTACTTATCATTCAGGGAACTCCAAACTCTCTACTATTTGTTTAAACCTCCTCTCAATACACTGAAACATATTTTCTATTACTTTGATATTCCTAATGATGCCTCATTGGGAGCTTTCTGACCTACTCCAATATGGACTGTTTATGATTTAGACCTGCTAAATCATAAGCACAGCTGTCTTCTTGAGATTTCCCTGCACCATCATCCTAAGGATTTTGCCCTCCTGTCTCTTTTGTTAGAGACAGGAATGTGAGAACATTAAGGAGGAGATTTAGTTATGATAACCCCATCTCTGTCTATCTCTTCCACAACTAATTTGTTGCCTATTCCTGGGCCTTTGAGGATTTATGTGATATAATTTGCTTCTCTGTCTTGCCCTTTGTTGCCTCAGGATTTAGCTTCCTAGGACTGATAAATTAATTATCACTCACACACTATCTTGTTTTATAGCTACAAAATTGTGTTGCTATGTCTTCTTTTCCCTTCTCTTTGTCCTTATGGGTTGCTGCTTTAACTCTTTTTTCAGCAAGGCCGTATTACTGGACTTTGGGGTGAGAGAAGATCTAAATATAAATTTTCAATCTATCTGGCTGAAATTATAGATGAAAATTGCCAAACTTTAAATATTTCCAAAGTTTATCAACTAATAAGAATCATTATTATTATTATTGGCCACACCATGTGGCTTGTGAGATCTTAGTTCCCCAACCAGGGATTGAACCCGGGCCCTCTGCATGGAAGCACAGAGTTCTAACCACTGGACCGCTGGGGAATTCCTAATAAGAATCTTTAGAGATTTTGTTAAAACACTTATTCCGGGGTTTTATCTAAGATTTACTAAATTGCAAGCTTCAGGGAAAATGCCAGGGAATTTGTATTGTTAACAAGTGCACAAAGAGATGATATGATAATCTGATTCGTGAAACACCATTTCAAGATGTGAAAAGAAGGAAATTTTCATGAATAATTTTAAGATGTCAGCATAGCCCTCATACCAAAAATACATAAACATTTGCACACACACAGGCATACACACAAACTATAAGTCACTCTGAATTACAAACATACATTCAAAATTTCTAAACAAGTATTAGCAAATTGAATATAACATTATAATAAAAGAATAATAAATTATTACCAAGTTATGAATCATCAAAAAATTGCTAGAATGTGTCAGGATTGAGGAGGTTTTTTTCATGTAAATCACAAAATGGACCTTTTAAAAAATATCTATGTAATGATCTCAGTACATGTTGAAAAGCATCAAGTAATAGTCAACATGCATTTCAGATAGTTATCAAACAACATCCTTCTAGGAATCACACATACACACAAAAAAGTCCTTGACCAGATTAAGTGCTAGAAACTCGCAAACACCTTACTCAATGAGTTAATAATAGATCTATTTCCATAGAAAGCAGGAAAAAGGCAAAGACATCATTATCTCTACTATTGAATATAGTTGGAAGCCTTCCTCAATGCAATAAGATAAAATAATAGAGGAATACATATTGCAAGAAAAGAAACTAGCCTGTCATTTTCTACTTAGAAAATCCAAGAGAATCATCTGAAAAATAATGAGAATTCATTTAAGTGGTGTCTGCATACAAAATTAACATTTAAAAATGCAACAGAATTCTTAAATACTTACAGTAGTTAACAGAAAATAGACAACAGATTGACGAACAAATGAGTAGTCAGAAACAGTACATGATAAAAGTAGCAGTTCAAATCAGCAGAGAAATAATGGAATATTCATAAAATTATTTGGAAAATATGTTCTTTTAATTTAGGAAATTCACATCCAACAAAATATAAAAATGTGCTAAGTCTATAACTAAGAAATTCTTGAAAGGGATATGTATGTGACTAATAAACATATTTAAAAATTAAATCTCATTAAGCATATTTTAAAAGCATATTTTAAAATCTCCAAGATATATTAAAATTATATTTCCCTCATTGAGAAATACAAATTACAATACCAACCAATTTTTTTGTCATTCAAATGGGCAAAAGAATTTTTTAATTGGACCCTATCCTGTGTTTGTGAGAATGGTGGGAACAGCACTGGGATATATTTTTCTGCTAACACAGAATTAAAAAACCCACTTGAAGGAATTTGGCACCATCTTCCAAAATTGAAAATACTTAAAACATTTACTCAGGTGTTCCATTTCTAAGAATCTCTCACATAGAAACACTCATATAAGCACAGAAAACTATGTCCCAAAATGTTAATTGAATAATTATTTTTAATGGTAAAAATATGTGGAAAATAGACTAGACATTAATCACAAAGGAAGCTCGAAATTGATATGCACATAACTATGGCTGTGTAATTCTTTAGAGGAATGATATATGTACTATCATGGAAAAAGCTTCAAGACATTCTAAGTAAAAAGAGCAAATCACAAGGATACATAAAATGCTATCATTTAAAACAGAACTAAAGGGTTATACATGGAATGATTAACAGAGGTTACCTCTAGTAAGAGGAGTGGGAGTTAGAAAGTGATATTTATCTCTGTGTTTTCTATGTTTTACAACAAGATACAATATCCCTTATATTACTTCAGAAATTATTTATCTACAAAAGTAGTCTTAGTTTCTGAAATTCATTAGATGCTGTTATGAGAATTTTCTCTTAAAATATTGGTCACTGTAGTTCTTTTTTTTTCTTCGTCTTTATCTAAATGGGAATGTGGCATTTGAATTCTGCCTCAGCTCCTGTTGATTTGACAGAACAGAAGGAAAATAGTCTTTTACTTCATGCCTTCTCAGATCTGCCAAGTTGACTATCTTTTCTGTCCTATTGGTCCTTATTCATGCTCTCATTTCCTGAGAGATCCCTACCCTAGTTTTCTCTCTTGGCCAATTAAAGCTTTTATCAAACAGAGAGAATGAACACCTATATCTGTGTGACTATGTGCTGTTTTTTCTGAGTATTTCGAGATAAACCAGATTAGAGGATACTTTTACTTTATAATGGGGTAGAGGGGAGGCGGTAAGAGAGCTCCCTGAAGAGGAGGTCTTCCTTGGCCTTGCTTCTTGGCATGAGCTGTGAAGTTTTACTTCTTAGGACAACTATAAATTTAGATGCATGTCCACTAGCCTTTCTTTTTCCTTTTATTTTTTATTTTTATCATTTTAGCCTTTAAAAATGAAACCCCAACAACTTCATAGGCCAGATCTGGCTGGGTATGGCTTGTGGCAAAACATAAAAAGGAGGAGAAGGGAAAAAGCCAAACAAAAGAGTAAAATAGTATTACAAATGTTTGGATATAGGTAAAAAATAAATCAAATAGGTATTCACACTTTAAAGAGTGCCCTGAATGTTTCTCTACTGTAAACCCTTCATAACAGATCAATACTGTTTACACCACTCACTCACAGCAAGCAGTAAATGTCTTTCACCTCACCTGTTTCTAACCATTTAACATCGTTAAAAAGATGGCTAAAAACGTCAATTGAGGTGACTTCTCCTAACCTAAAAATGGATCAGTTAGCCTTGGTGACATTCATTGCATGAAACAGGACCTAGAGAAGGAATGGGGGAGGGAAAGTCACAAAATGAATGTAAATGTATTAGTTTTCCAAGTTCATGAAAGTTAATCTTTGTTGATCTTTGTTCAACAAAACAAGACGACAGAGGGAATGAAAATTCTGCTCTTATACTGTATCTCTAACTTGTTTGATATATTTGTACTATGGATTGCCTAAAATATTGATTATGCTGTAAGTATGTCAAGTTAAACAATAACTCTGAACCTCCAGCCCTGGACATTTGTCATGTCAAATCTCCTCAGTGGCAGTGGAAATTGGTGATCAATGCCATTATAAAAGGAACAGATATTCATTTTTAATAAACATGGCAAGGCTGAAACGAGGTAATTAAGTAGAAATAAATTAACTTCTGCTCTATTGTAAGGGAAAAACCTGCCAGGATTGATTGCTGCATTCATTTAATTAATGTTTTAGTGCAATTCAGAAGTAGTAGAAAGACTGAGGATTGGCACATGCTATATAACATTCCAAAAAGGGAATGGGGATATTTTAGGAGAAAAAAAATTGCTTTTTATCAAGTCTCACATTGCCTAAATTAATTGCTTCATTCTGGCAACACGATGTTTGTTGGAGTGGGTTTTACACTCTGGAACCCCAAACCCATTTCTTCTTTGTAACCTGGCTAAAAAAAGGAATGAAACATGAACTTTTGGCCTGGGCAAACTATGGCTGAGTTGATGCCTCTTTCAGTTTGTGAACGTGTTCACTTTCCCTAAGGCCCAGTGGGAAATGTGCTGAGTACTCCCTTGGCAATTTGGCATCACTGCTGGCTCCCTGGAATTCACTGCTGCATTGCAGTGCAGAAGCTGGGAACTACATTTCCTAGAATCCCCTTCCCCTTATTGTTCCAGGTTCCAGTCAGCCCATAAGAACACTTGTAGAAGAGCTGGAAGGTGTTAGAAAAAGAGAGGCCAGTATGCTGCAGGCAGATTTATGGGATTAAAGCAAATTTCCAGCTAATCCTGCAAAACCATCCGTTTTACTCTTGTAAACTACATAAAAAATTTCCCAGAAATTCTTAAGATCTGCAGCGGCTTATAAATAAGCTGTTCAGAATCGGTCCACTTCAGGACCAAGAGGCTCTCTGGTACTCCCTGTCCTTTATTCCTCTGTGTTTCTCAATAATTGATAAGACTAACCTCCTTTGTTAAAACCCTCACACTTGGAATACCTAGAGTTGCTTCTGTTTTCCTTTGCAAACTCCCTTGACTGATATACCATTGTTGAAATCATCTTTGGATCATTGGAATGGATGTTTTTCCCAGTAGTGATACCTACTTCATCCAGAGCTGAGCATTCTCTTGGATGCAAAGCTAGAATTACAAATACCAGAAACGTTCTAAGTCTGTCACCTTGGTGAGTCTGACATGATATGACATTTAATTTTGTGATTAATAAAGATCACATGATACCAATCAACATGAAAATCTTCGTTACATATAAGAGATGCCTCTGTCTGAACAGTCAGAGTAAGGGGCGGAGAGCTGCGAGGGGCAGTGATATCCTGAGGGGAGATGCAAAGGAGTATTCAGGAAGAAGACTGAGATTATGGAGGGTGTGTTTACCATGTAACAAAGATTCTAGGTGTGACAGAAGAAAGATAAGAGAGGAGAGGAACCGTGAACATCTGGGTCAACAGAAAGGAACAGAGCAGAAAGGAATAGGAGTAAGAGGCAACAATGGGATGTGAATCATGAAATAGCTGGTACAAAATGTTATCACTAAAAATCAGTGTGGTTGACCCTCTTCTGTTAAAACAGTCTTACTAAATGAAATGGTAGCAAGATTTTATTTGTTTATTCAGGAAATACTGAGCATTTTCTAAGTTCTAGTAACTGTGTTAAATGGAAGGTTTATAAAGCTAAACAAAAGTTATTATCCTTTTTGAAAGTGTTCTCCAAAGAGTGAGGGGTTATAAAGAGCCAATGTAATTCCAACTGGATTGTACCACTTCAACTGAACCTAGAAATCATATCCTGTTCAAAGGGAAAATTTTTTACACATTCAGCATCGAAACACTCCAGGTGTTCTCAAAGTTCTTACACATCCCTGCTGATCATCTGTGTTGCCCACCACATCAATACTGAATGTCTTAATTAACACTCTTGGTTGCAAGCAACAGAACCAACTCAATTTAGTTTAAGAATAAACAGGAAATTGTTGGTCATCTACTGAGTACTACAGGTTGGGTTCTCCAGAAGGAGATATTGAGGTGGAATTTGGCACATAGGAAATGTCTTAGGTATTCTAGCAAAGTGTGTGTGTGTGTGTGTGGCTGGGGTGGGGGGTGGTGGTGGAATTAAAGCAGATATGGTTAGAAAGAGAAATTATGCACTCACTGTGATCAGAAAGGGATATGGGTCATCCTGGAAACGGCAAACTTTGGGTGAGGCAGCTCTCTGCAGCCAAGGCAAAGCCTGAAGGCGCTGACCACATTCTCAGAAGTTAGGGGAGCAAGCCTGTTCCTGAAGGGGGATGTAGGTGGCACACCTTTATGGCCATCACACTAATTATCTTGTGTTGTCCAAGAAAAAGAAAAATAATCAGGTCTTCCAGAAGACTGGGGACTTGGGTGACTCTGGACTATTGTAGTAGCATTTTGTGGACTTCATTTCTACATCTCTGCTTCTAACTTTATTAAGATATCAATGTCTAATCCTTTTGTCTCCCAATCCAGTTCCCAAAAAGAGACTTTGGCTGGCTCTGATTTGATCAGGTAATCAACGATGGGCCAATTCTTTGCAGTCAAGGTCCTATAGTGCAAACATGGCCTCCAGGACCCTGTTAGTAGATAAGTGGTGGTGTTGGTGGTGAATTAGTTCTCAGGAAAGAGAGAATGGCTCATGGATTGGGAAGACACCTCAAAAAGTAATCATGTAATCAGTAGCCACTGAAAGTGTTTTTTAAGTCTCTTACATATCACTTATGCTGGGGACTACTATCATTCAATACCCTAGGATCTTTGTTAAAGGAATGAAATTTGTAACACTTGCTCTTGCCCAAGCTTATCAGAATGTGTTGGTAATATCTCTCACCCGCCAACATTAAGCATAGTTAGCTTGGTATCTCTGTCACTTGCATATATTTCCTGGTACAGATTCCAGGACAAGATGCTTAGATTCTAGGTATGACAGTACATTTTCATGATGAATCATTGTGAGCAGTCCCTAGAAAATAATATAAGGTATCCATGATGATACCTAAGTGAGGCTAGAGAGAGGGAGAGAAATGTGAGCCAGGAACTTAGTGTTACATTCTTTCTTTATTGCTTTAGACATTCATCACAGAAATGTAAGAGGCTGTGTTCCCTATGAAAGGCCAGATGGCAGAGACACACCAATTATTTACTCCTCAAAAATAATGTCACTTATAGCATGAGAATACACGAAAAGCCCATCTATCAAAAGTTATCACCTCCAGGCAGTAATGTATAGATTAAATACTCTGATGGTCCTTCCATTATAAAACTATACTAGATTTGGACAAAGTAGGATTTTTAATGAATTGCTAGAGCTAAATAAGAATAATCTCTAAGTGACTAAAAAAGTGAGGTTAAATAAAGGTAGTTGTAATCTTTTCAAGCTTGTGCAAAAAGGGGCGAGATTACCCTAAAGGCAACTGCAAATATCAACATAGCAATGAGGGGTAAGGTTGGGGGCACAGGGAGAAGACTGTGCCTGGGGCCAGCAAAAGATGGAAAGTTGAGTCTCAGAATCCTATCTTAAGCCTGGATCCGAAGGGGCTAAAATGTTTCCCACATTCCCATATGTTTTACCATCAACATAATGCTAGATATTTACAAGATAATTAGTCAGTTGGTCACACCACTAAGTGATGCAAGCACCCTAAATTTTTTTTTTCTTTTCTGTAGCCAGAGGAATAAAGCAAACTTCACCCTAAAACCAATCACTTTACAAAGCTTTGAAAAGGCAGAAAAATGCAAAGGCAGAGAGTGGAAGCAGTGAAGTTTACACTGATGGAAGGAAAAGGATGGAAGGAAAGTGTATTGGTTTTTGTAAGAACAAAAAAGACTAAGAAAGAAAATGTGATTCCATAGAGTGATAACATATTTTGGCTGGAATTAAGCTATTGTTCCTCAGCTTCAAATCCACCCCTCTCTCCCCTGCTTTGGTGATACTAGGACTGAAACTCTGAAAGTCATGTTTCTCCTTTGCCAGCTGGGACCCTGTTACAGTTCATCAATAAAGAATGTAGATGGACACTTGCAGGTAGGAGAAGAAAGAAGGGACTTGTGTTTTCCTGTTTGCTTTCTGTGAATTCCAGTAGAAGCTGTTGATCATAGTAGTGCTTCTAATACTCACAAGCCAGTCTTGTTATGCTCCTCAGAGATATCAACAGCAGTCAGCCACACATCTGGCTCAGAGATTTGAGTCCCAACTCTGTAGGATCCCTCCTGTAAGCTCAGACTCTCTACCACCAACTAAGCAGCACCACTTAGAGTAGATTTGAGTCTCAGCTACATGGTTTGAGTAGATTTGAGTCTCAGCTACATGATCCTCTAAGCTTCTAAGTTTTCATTATTCTAAACTCTCCTCTTTGTGCCTCCACCTCTAGGGAGTGGTAGCTGCTTCCTGCAATTCCACTCTCATGAAACCTTATTATTCCATTTTTGTCTATTCAATTCTAATTAATGATTCTTTACATTAAATCCTCTCCATTGAAATAACTGGTGTGGCTTCTGTCTCCTGACAAGATCCTGATGAATACATATATGGGACTCCTTATTTCTTAAACCAACTATTTTCATCCTTATTTTAATCTTAGTGAAAGGTGGCCAAACACCTCAAAGGTCAAGCAATTTGAGGAGTAAAATGATAGAGCGGGGAGCACGCAAGGAAGAGAAGGGAGTCATAGGCTTCTCTACTTTCTGGGCTGTGAGGTATGAAAGAACATGATATAGTTGACCTCAGCCCCTGCTCCCCAGCAACCTGAAATAACAATTGCAATCTTGATTTTAATGAGCTCACCACTGAAAATCAATCAGCAGTTGAGATCGAATGTTGAAACAAAACAAAACAAAACAAACCCAAGCTATCAGCACTCACATAAAAATTCTGTCTTCTTTCCTGTTGATGTTTCCATTTGCCAACTATTTAAAAATGAGACTGCAGTGAGCAGCAGCAATTGCTTTATATTCAGTGCCCTTAAATGAATGTTTGATATAAAGGGAGATTAACTGCATATAGTCTTTTTCTGTCCGTGGTATTAAGCATGAGGTTTCAGTTCTGCACCACGCAGTGAGGGAAATGCACACACAGAACGTTAGGGCTGAAGCAATGACTATTCCATCTCTGAGGACTGTTCAGGATGATGTGCCTTCCTTCTGCTCTATATGGAGAAAGAGCTGTGTGCTTCCAGGGAGGAGTGGGCATAGGACAGGGTGCCAATTCAGACTCTCTTGAAAAGCCTAAGGTATTCAGCTAGTCATCACTGCAGTATACTTCAAAGGCTAGGTACACCAGATTGCACACCCAGATAAGAGGTTACAAGGATATCTGACATATTTTCAGGGCCTAATTGATGCCACAGCTGAGAGTGCCTCAGGGTAATTCTTGTGCTAAAGTAGTTTGGCCAAGTTGTAAAAAGATTTTTTTTTTTTTCTGGTACGCGGGCCTCTCACTGTTGTGGCCTCTCCCGTTGCGGAGCATAACGCTCCGGACGCGCAGGCTCGCAGCCACGGCTCACGGGCCCAGCCGCTCCGCGGCATGTGGGATCTTCCCGGACCGGGGCACGAACCCGTGTCCCCTGCATCGGCAGGTGGACTCTCAACCACTGCACCACCAGGGAAGCCCCGGATATTTTTTTTTAATGTATCACTAGTTGGTTTGTTTCCCTGATAAATGTTTCTTTCTCTTGTGTTTTTATCTTCTTGTTCTGGCAATTGTCAGGTAAAACTTAGATGGCATCCAACTTGAGAAAAGAGAAAGGAGTTTTTAGTTCATAGGTAAGATGAGGATGATCAGAGAGAAAGAGAAGAAAGTAACTCTGATAATAAGAAAAGTAAAGGGATGTTGCTGTGGATGCCATTGAGACTCTAAGAAATATTCTTTAAGTAAATGGTATTTTGAGCGTTAGAAACATGAAACAGAAAATCAAATGTGAGGGCACTACTCATTGCTGTTCAGTTGTTTTTTAAGGAACTCCTAGGCTGTTCTAGAAGATGATCGATACTGGCCTCTATCCAATCACCACACAGGCATGATAATGACACTGTCCCTTGTCCTGATGCTAGTGGTACATTGCTGGCTCTGGAGCAAATCACTTGCATCTTAATGTGCAAACATAGTTGTCTTTTAAAATACTGGATCTACTGGGCAGGAAAGTTACCTACCCACTTGATTCACAGAAAAGAAGGTCAGATTTGCTCTGACATAAACATCTATAGTGAATGAAAGAGAAAGAAAAACTAACTTAATAGACATTTTAATAAGTTTGCAGATCTATAATGGCTACATTGTTCCATATGATGGTCTGCTACGGGCTGCATGTTTGTGCCTCCCCCCACCCCACCCCAAATATTTATGTTGGAATTCTAATGCTCAGTATGATGGATTTAGAAGGTGGGGCCTTTGGGAGGTGATTAGGTCCTGAGGGTGGAGCCCTCATGAATGGGATTAGGGCTCTTATAAAAGAGATCCCACAGAGCTCCCTAACCCCTTGATACAATGAGGAGTCAGGGATCCAGAAGAGGGCCCTCATCCAACCATGAACTGTGAGAAACAGACTTCTGTTGTTTACATGATACCCAGTGGGAGGTATTTTGTTAAGGCAGCCTGACACACTAAGACATGGTCTCTCTTAATTTTTTTTCTTCTCAATAATTTTGAGCAAGTTTAACAGAAGATGAGTGGGTATGTTTGTGTTTGAGATATTAGGAAATAATTGAAATAGGTGGGCTATATCGGTGTCTTTTAAGGTTTTGAAACTATGGATAAGGATACTCATTTGATGCTCAGATGATGTTACTGTAATAGGTTATCAAATTCACCTCTTTGACATATATTGAGCACCAGCTATATACCAGACTATGCTTGGTGCTAGAGATATAGAGATAAAAGACTGCCTTGAAGAATTTTAGTTTAGTATGGAGATTAAAAAAACCTAATCCTAGCAATGACAAAAAGTAATAATTGAAAGCACACCATGCTGTGAGAGTTCAAGAATGGAACATGTGGGTGTTGGAATGGGTGGAGGGGAAGAGATGAGTTAATAATGAAAGAGTTCCTGGGGGAGGAAAAAGGTGTTTAAACCAAAGGGCAGAAGATAAGAGATGAAACAGAGAGGTAAATGAGCAATAAATAGGACTAAGAAGTTACTCTCGGTTTTCCCCTGTCTCCTTTCCTGGTTCTGTGCTTTGCTGACCCCATTCATAGTTTCTCTATGTTCCCCCCCACCCCGCCCCTCATTACCATCAGGCTTACTCTTCCCAGAACTAGGACATCAATTTTGCATTCACCGGAGAGTCATACAACACCTCACGCCCTTCCCAGATAAATGAAGTCCTTGGGGGAATGGCAAAACACTTTGTAGGGGCAAACTCATTTTGAAACACCTTACAGGATTTTCTTAGGTTCCTTTGAAGAAAGTTGCACTAGAAATAGAAGCATATCCTTGGACATAGTGAATCTATTTCTAGGAATCCATCCTACATAAATTAGGATACATAAATTTTATACATACACAGACAGACAGACAGACAGACACACACACAGCACACTACATATATGGTATATGCCTACTGAAGATTTTGTCCTGGTTTCTCTGCATCTTCCCCATCTCCACCTTCCACTGAGATCATCCTTTACTAGAACAGTTCTTTTGGTTTTAATGGTATTGAATATGGAGGTTGAGGGGAATGAGAAGAAAAACAAGAAACAGATAAATAAGGGTAGAGGAAGTACCTTAGAAAGGAGTTTTGAAGAATTCTTATTTTTATAATGGAAAGAAACTATGGATCTACTTATGTAGAGTTCAAGATATGTCTACCCATATGCACTGATGCAGTTTCTTCAAGATATATGTATTCATAAAATGCATTCATACATACATAGAAAAAAGCCTGGAAGGATACCCTCAACACTGCTAACCTTTATTCTAAGGAATGCAATTGAAGTAGTGGGCAAATTTTCACATTTTACTTTGTATTCTTTTAAAATAAGCATGTGTTAACTTTGTAATTTGACAAAACCATAAAAATTTTTAAAAGAAAGGCATAGATTCACAGTACTAAAAAAAAAAAAAATCTGTGGCATTCATTTTGCCTCTACAAAAAATCATAGATGCCTAGAGCTGAAAGGGAGCCCAAGAGACCACCCAGCCCAGACAGGGCTGTGTCTAGCCCATCCAGCAGATGGTTTCATATTCTTTTCTTTATTTTCTCTGGGAATGGAGAGATTCCCATGGTGGTCTATTCTTGGGTTCAACTATCCTTCCTCTCTTGAAATTTCCACTTCTGAAGAAATTGATTCCCAAAGGTAAAAGACATTGTTAGTAAAGGATTATTTTTAGCTATTATTCTGAAGCATATGGGTTGAATGATGATGGGTAAAAATTTCAAATACCTGATACATTTGCCAAGAAGAAATTATCTGTTGAATGACTTCTGAGTGACCCAGTATAAGTCATAGCATCTGAGATATTAGCATGTCTTACAGGGAAGAATCTGAGTAAACTGGACAGGTTTCTAAGTATGACTTAAAGAAAGAGGTCTCCAGAGTCTTGACTTGGTTCTATCATATCCTGGATTCTTGAGTATTCTACCACCTCACAATGGGATGAAAACCAGCTGCTAATTCTAATCCAAGAAAAGTTTACAGATAAATAATTTTAGATATGCAAAATCGTACAACTTGGGAAAGAAACAAGAACTCATCATCAAATTCCCTAACCGTATTCCTTAAGACTAGCTTCCAGGGTCTTTTTCTACTTCCCTCTATATCTAGAAAATATGAGCACATTTTCTGCCCAGAACATAAATACTCCAAGAAAGTCATTTCTAGCATGTTTGTTGCCATGTCCAAATAAGAAATAATGTTTTAAAGATGAAGAGAAATCTAAAATCATTGGGGTCACTTTAGAGTTGATCTTGGTTAAGATTATACCCATTCTGAACCTAGTCTTCTTTTTGGTTATTCTCATAAAAATGGCAGCATCAGAGATGTCTTGTTGAATGATTCATTTTGTAGCAAATAAAAACACCTCTCAACCATGTGGTGTCAGGAGTTGTAACTCACATATACTCTAAAGAATCAGTTATTTGCTAAGATTGTATGAAGACTGGAACGCATTTCAGGAGGTTTACTATTGGCATGCTTTGTTACTAGCTCTCTCCCACCTTAGTAACCTAACTTACATCTATGCACTTTAGATAAATATGCCAAATCTAAGCTGCAGGCAAACCTTTCAACACTGACCACTCAAAAGAGTTAGCTATTTTCAATTAATTTTTAGGTAAAATGAATACAATGCTTACTTAAGGAGATACATCATGTGTTAACTTTTATTACTTTAAGGAAACACTTTCATTCTAAAAACTTATTATCCTATTAGGAATATAGTTCAATATTACATATTTCACATGATGAAACAAAAGCTACATAATATTGCTTCACATTCTGAATAGATAAATAAAAACACAAGCCTTGGGGCTTAGTAGAATTGAAACTGACCCTTAAAGTTGGAGGCCTAGGAAGTTGCAGCCTCAATTTTTTGCATGTTCAGTCATTATATTCTGGCCAGGAGGTGGATGGTGAGGTCAGATGATTAGTCAATAAAGCCTTAGAAGTGTTAGTTATGAAGAACTACGAACATCTCCCGTAAAACTTTTTTTTCCATATAAAACTTTTCATTCACTAGCTCACAGGTTCTCCACAGGGAAGGGAAAAGGACAATTTTGCCCTTCGGGGGCATGTGGTAACATCTGGAGATGTCTTTTGTCACAAGTTGAGGGGAGTGCGTGCTCCTGGCATGTGTTGGGTAGAGGCCAGGGATGATGCTGAACATCCTACCATGGACGGCACAGCCCCCACAACAAAGAACCCAGCCCAAGACGTCAATGATGCTGAGGTTGAAAAATCCCACATTACCACGTTAATCTTTCTGTTCCTTGAAAAATCCAAGGCCTTTCCACGTGCTCTTCTCTCTCCGTGGAAGGCTTATCCCCTGGATCCCACTGCTGCTTGGAGTCTCTCCTCTCCTCTGCTCAAATGTCACCCCTCAGAGGGTCTTCAATGCACCCCAATCCCAGTTCCCACACTCCAACTCCCCATTCCAGCCAGGCTCTACTACATCTCCCTCTTTGCTTTTCTTCATCCCATATTCTATTTATTACTGTCTTGTCACCTCTATTTCTATTGTGGAAAGAACCATGCCTGCCACATAAGCATTTGTAGTAAAAGTGAATATATACTTGTTTATATTTATGTTTATTCACATTCACACTGGGATTATTTAGCTAAGACATTATCTAGGAGTAATACTTACAGCCACAATTTATTGTGCACTTGCTATGGGGTAGACACTCTTCTAAGAGCTTTACATGGATTATCTCATTTAATCCTCACAACAACTCAATCAGGGAAGTATTCTAACAATTTCTATCTTACCAGTGAGGAACCTGAGGGTGTGGTAACTTACCAAAGTTAAGCAGTTAATACGTGAATAGGCAGAGAGTCCACCTTGGCAATGACTGTGCTTTGAACCAGGGAGACTGCTCAAGCTCCTTCGTTATTAAATACGAGCCAAACTTTGTCTAAGAGACACAGCTGGATTTCCACATTTTTCCATGTGGGTGACCAAAGCCATAATTTTCTTCAATTCATTTCAATTCAAGAGAAGTTTATTGACAATCTTCCAGGTGTCAATGCTGTGACTAGTACTCAGCTACTGAGCACTCAAAGATGAATAATCTCTCCTGATAATAAGCACCCAGATCTCAATCGTTCTTTGGCAAATGACAACCCACAATGCTGGGTGGTCTCAGAGTCCTCTTGCAAAGAAAAGTTGACCGAATGCAACTGTCCTGCTCTTTCACTTTATCTTAATGCCATTAACATATACAAAACGTACATATTGTGCATGGCTTGGTGAAACAGTTTATATATAATGGACCAATCTGAAGTGCTGAAAGAGCAGAGTTTGCACTTAAAAATGCTGCCCATGTCTTGGGTCCTTCACATGCTTTTTAAGTTAAGAAAATTCTCTCTCTTAACCTTTTATAAATACAGTTCACAATTATATTGAATAAATCCACAGGCTGTTATTTGGAAACATAAAACAGGCACATGAACAAATTCACAGCAGGGTAACAATTTTCTTTTTCTTTTAACCTCTTGCAAATGTCAACTTGCCATTCCCCAAATTGCTCTTAGGAGAAAATAAAGGCGATATAGTTTTAAAACACACTCTAAGTGTGCTTGCTGTCAGGAGTGGAGCCATCTCGGCTTTCTCGGTTGTTTCTCTTCCCATTTCAGAATAACCTGCTTGGAAGGTCCTTGCCTTCAGCCAGAGAACCCAGGTGTGCAGGAAAGACCAAGCTATTTTCCTGACCACATGAAAAATCTTCCAAAAATGGAAAAGAAAAATTACATGTGACCACCCCATCCTATACAATGACTCCTGGCAGCTATAAAGTATTTGAACCTAGAATTTACCAAACTTTCTTTCTCCTTCTCATTTCAAACAAAAGAAATTGATGAAACACAGTCATAGAATATCACACATGGACTTTGTTACTATCGGATATTCCTTATCAGAGATTATCTATTCCTTCTTCCTGCTTCAAGGAAAAAACTATGCTATACATTTTGTCTTAAAATTCTCTGACAACATATTGCTTTAACATACCTTTATTGTACGCCCCTCCCATCCCTCCAAAATCTAATAGCTCTTATTACCAGAAGGGTGATTTTTTTTCTTTAGTCAAGATGAAATTCTTCTACTATTTAATGCAATTTCTCTGTCTTGGGAAAAGATGGATAACTATAATAACCTCTCTTAGCAAAGTACCTTCAGTTAATAGCAGTGGATATTTTTGTAGTGCTTTAGATGTTTACAGAGGACTTTCACATACACTGTCTTATTTGAGAGTCAAAACATCTCGTCTCATTGTAGACATGAGGAAATTGATACTCACAGAGGAAAAGGCCAAGTAGTTAGTATGCAACAGAACTGGAATTCAACTTGAGTTATTTCTGGCTTTCTTCTCTTGAAGAAAAATGGAACTTTCATTTGTTTTAGTGGGTAATATTATGACACCATTTTCTCATTTCCTAAGGTTCTTTTTGAAATTTTACCAAATATTCCACATTTCTTAAATTATGCAGAGATGATTCCGGACATTGTTGAGGATAATGGGTGATGAATTCCTACAAATTTACACTCAGTGTGTGTGTGTGTGTGTGGCAGGGGAGGGCAGTTAGCCCACAGTACATTCGTGGTATAAAATGACAGTTCGTAAAAATGACCCGTCTTCTGTTATTATTTAGTCATGTAACCTTGGCAAAACACCTCACTCTTGGGACTCTGGGTCCTCATCTAAGAAGTGAAGTGAGAAGTTCAGAGTCACTGGTTGTGAGAAGTGAGAGAGACTTGAAGACCAGGTGAGCCAACTTCTTGGACCTGATTACCAGTCTATAAAGACCTGCTGAATTTCACTGAATTTGATTTTGCCTCTGAGCGAAGAGGAGCCTGGAGAAAGTGAAAAACTGACCAGTCACACAGCAAGAAGACTACAGGATTCTGACTCTTGGTTCTTGGTTTGTACCCTATAGTCATACTTTCGGATCTCTAAGGACATTGTTCCCTTTAAAAACCTATGATTATTAAATGTTTTCTGTCTAGCTAGCCATTCTCTAAATTACATTCTGCATGTCTCTCCTTAAACGTCTTACTCATTACTGGTCTGCAATGAACTCTCAGGTGCTTTCTCAGACTACAACTTTATGTTGATACATACATTTTTTTTTAAATTTCCAAGGTGTGAATCATTTATCCCTACTTAGGACTAACAATAAATCCCAGACATTGCTACTTCTCCTTTAAAGCCCTACCTAAATTATTTTAGAAGTTTATTATGAGAGGAGACCTAACAAAACATTTAAGAGAGCAGGCTTATCCCAATTTCTAGTTTTATCAGAGAGTTAATCAACAGCAACATGCTGCCTTTTCCAATTCATTCATTCATCCAACAGTTTACTGTAGTTTTTAAGAGACCAGTTCATATCTGCCACTTTCCTTCAGTTTAACTTTGGGCAAATTATTTACCAAATCTAAGCCTCAGTTTCCTGATCTGTAAAATTAGGAATATTTGTAGGGCCTAATCATGGGATAGGTTTTAAGGAAAAACAGAAATAATACATGTAACAGACTAGGCATAACAGAAGGTTTCATAGAAATTGCTCAGTAAATACTGACTCATGAATAAAGGACAAATATTTATAAGGTATCACCTATAAGACTGGTGCTGTGCTAGGCACTTAGGTCACAATTATGGACAATGTGGACAATATTTATTTTCCACCCTGGAGGAACTCACAGTCTAGCAGTGAAGACAGACATGGAGTCATGTGGTTGTAACGAAGAGATATATGTCCTATCATAAAGGGAGCACCAGGACCCATGGTGACATAAAGAAAAATATGACCATCTTGGCTCTGGGGAAGTCAGAGAAGAAGCCTTGAAGGGAGAGTGTGTTGGTCAGATAGAGGGGAAGGAAGCTATGATCAAAGAGCAATGAGAGGCCAGAGCATAGGACATATGGTAGGAAGTACAGGGTCATCAAACTTGAACTGGTGTTTTGGGACCAGATTGTGAAGGGCCTTGAGGACCATGTTAATAAGGAGCTTGGACTTTTATTTTGGATAAGAGTAAGCGTGTTATAGCTAGTGGGAAGCAGCCGCATAGCACAGGGAGATCAGCTGGGTGCTTTGTGACCGCCTGGAGGGGTGGGATAGGGAGAGTGGGAGGGAGGGAGACGCAAGAGGGAAGAGATATGGGAACATATGTATATGTATAACTGATTCACTTTGTTATATAGCAGAAACTAACACACCATTGTAAAGCAATTATACTCCAATAAAGATGTAAAAAAAAAAAAAGAGTAAGCCTGTTAAATAGAGAAGCAATGCAAAGAAATGTGTTTTTAGGAAGATGACTCTACTGGACATAAAGTGCACTGGAAAAGTAAAAGTCAGATGACAAGAAAACCAGTTCAGGGGCTTTTGTCATGGCTTGGACAGGAGATACTGGTGCCTGGACGGTGATGTTGGCTGTGAGTGTGGACTGAGATTGTAATAAGGAGCACAGCATTTGCGGCCATCACAGTGCATGCTGCAGGTTAGAGATGTCTGCAAACATATCCAAAGTATTAGAGCTCCACAAAAGATGCACTAATATGCTTTAATTTAAGCCTGCTTTGATGGTGGTGAAAGTAAAAAGCATAGATTATGTGGAGTAGTTCTTTTTTATTTCAATGAAAAGACTAAATTAGACGCTTTAACTTCCTCAACCACTCCCAGGACTTTTCTAAAAGGTAAAGATACGTGGACCTACTCATTTCTTAATGACTGACTCCCACCTCTTCCCCAGGCTGGGTTAGATTCTTCTGCCCTATACTGTAGCCTGAGCTTATCTCAAATTAGCCGTTATCACACCTGTATTGGAACTGCCTTTTCACTGACTTCCATTCGTGTCCAAGTCACACGAGGGTGAGGGCAGGAACTACCTGCTGCTCCCCACTGTATTCCCATGCCCGGCACATAGATGTGCTCTAGAAACGAAAGAATAAATGGAGGAAACAAAGTCTTGGCTAGGAAGATAGGAGAGAGAATCATGCCTGATATAGGTCCTGAATACAATAATACATTTTTCCTCTTTTGCATAAATCTATGCATTTTCCATCCCTATATGAATGGCAGAGACATACTGGGTTTAGGTTGCAGGCCCAAACAGTCTCAAGGTACCTTTTAGTAGAGTGAAAACTATGTGGTTTCTGGAGTCAGTTATACCTGTGTTCAGATTCTACCTTGGCCAGATATTATTAGTTAATTCCAAGACTCGGTTTTCTCAACCATAACGTACAGATAAAAAGTAATTAATATCAAAGGATTGAGAAAGGATTAAATTAGAGAATATGGTAGATAATATGGTAGGTGATAGATGACATATATATATATGGTAGCTGTTATTATTAGGCACTTCTTAATAGTTTCTAACAAGCTGAAAAGTTTAAAAACCTTAAAAGCAACTAAGAGGCCACAATCAATGATGGGATCCTTCTGAGCAGTGAGAAAGCCTCACCAGTGAGAACAGAGATTTTCATGAAAGAGTAAATTTTTTCCTGCTATCAAAATGGCTCCACATAGTCACCTAATAAGCCAATTAACTTAAACAAGAAAATATATCTACACATTCACATTGTAAATCAGCTATATCTCAATAAAAAAATTAAAAAAGAAAAAAAAAGAAAATATTTCTCAGCACTAACTACCTGAAACTTACAAGTTGGAACTGTTCAGAAGAGAATTCTGTACTTGAGGAGGTAAAGCTTTAAGAAAATGATCAATGAATTTCCAAAAGTCAGAATTTGGGTAAAATCTACCACTTCATATATAGCAGTTGTAAAAATAGTTCCATGACAGAAAAAAAATTACAAAGAGCTATTATGGGTTCAACAACACTCCTTAATGAGTTACAATTCATTAATTATAGCAGCATCACTGAATATGTTTCAATAATAAGGTGCTTATTCTGTCTGCAAACATTATTATGTAGGTATATGGAATTACAGATTCTACAATATCTGAGAATCTTTTATGCTCTTCTACTGATAAGTTGAGAACTGATATGAATTAAATAAATTAGTGAAAGAATTCAGGACACATTTGTAATGTAAATGTCTACTTCTTGTACATGCGTCAAATATTTTAATCAAGGGAACTCTTTTTAGATAATCTGAAAGAGGACAAAACAGTAATAAGACCATTTGAGTATATTTCCTTTCTTGAACTGTTCTTGTTCTTAGTTTACTCTGTGCATCACACAATATTCCAGAATTTTATTGAACTTCCCCATGTAATTCCACATATCATTTGAAAAAAATTCATGGATATAAATTTCACACTTTTGAATATAATGCTAACTTATCCATTATATGCTTACTTCAACAACTAGGTTGAAAGCTCTTTGTGGATAAAAATAATATCTTTTACTTATTTTATACCCCTAGATACTTAAAAAAATTTTTTATTGAGTTCTAGTTGATTTACAATGTTGTGTTAGTTTCAGGTGTACAGCAAAGTGATTCAGTTATATATATATATATTTTTTATTCTCTTTCAGATTCTTTTCCCTTATAGGTTTTTACAAAATATTGAGTATAGTTCCCTGTCCTATACAGTAGGTCCTTCTTGGTTATCTATTTTATATATAGTAGTGTGTATATGTTAATCCCAAACTCCTAATTATTCCCCCACCCTTTCCCCTTTGGTAACCATAAGTTTGTTTTTATGTCTGTGGGTCTATTTCTGTTTCGTATATATAAGTTCACTCGTATCACTTAAAATTTTTTTTCTCCTAACAATTTTTGACAGTGTGGGAATAATAAATAATTGTTATTTAACAGGCTAGTTGGCTTGTTAACGTTCTTAAAGATCCTATGAGAGTTTTAGATCAGAATGCAGGTCTACTTTGGAACAAAGGGTAAGTGTGGGTAAAGACAAGGAGAAACTTTATTCATGAGCTGTGGCTGACCTTTGAGGTGTGGGAGGGAAAAAGAATAGCTGATGGGTGTGGGGCCTTGGGTCCACGTGGCCTGCAGTCATCACAGTATCTCAGCCCTCCATGCTGACAGCTGCCAAATTAGTCTCCCTCCAATAATGATTCCCAAGTTAGCTTTAGTTAATGAACTGAAAGGAGCTGCAGGTACTTCTGGCCATTAACTGCCTTTCTTTGTGGCTCTGTGAGCTTGCAAGCTTTCTCTCATCCCAGAAGCCAATGGCAGCCATCGAAGGGGCCTGCTGTGAGGCAGATTGCAGGGAGACAAATCTGTGTGAGGCAGGTTCTCATTTGAGAGCCCTTGCCAGAGCCAAGAAGCTCATGCTTTAAGTTTTAATTAAAGACAAACTGAATCATTTTGGGGAAAAGTTTGGGCACTCCTTGCCGGGAAGACAGCCATATACTCTGTGTAGCTGGGGTTATTGCGGGCTCGTCTCCATCTGCATAGTTGGATGCTGAGGGCAATACAACTACCAGGTGTTAGGAAATAAATGTCACTCTGGTCCTCGAAGAAACTTAACAGCACAAAATGGATAAAGGCGTAGGAAAAACAGAGAAACACAGATGTATTTCCTATACAGATATAGACAAATACAAAAATAACTTTAGAGAGGAAAAAAAAAGATACCATAAAATTATCAATTGAGAGTTTTCCCTGTAAATAAATCTTATCGTATTGACTTCAGAGGCAGTTGGACTTTATAAACATAAAGTAAGAGTGTTTCAGAGGTCTTACTCTCCCATACTACATACTTCTGGAAATCAATTCTTATAAATTTGTTTCAGATGCTCCTATGGTATTTATATACTGGCAACACTTGTAGCTATGAGGCCCATTACACCTGGGGCTCTGGTTATTTTATAGATATGACTCATTTCTTTTGGTCCATGCTCTTTCCCAAACCTGAAGAACTTTTGCCTCCAGACAATATATTGAACTGATACCCACTAATAAACATACCAGGATTTAACGTGAAACTTACATAGAAAGAAGAAAACAAGTCGAGCATGATATTCCACAAGAGTCAAATATTATTCCCTTGAAATCCCACTATGTCTCCCAAGACTGTCTTAATGTTTCTGGATGAAAAATTTGTTTCAGAGTGGGTCCTGTTTTTTTTTTTAATATTTATTTATTTGGCTGTGCCGGGTCTTAGTTGCAGCATATGGAATCTAGTTCCCTGACCAGGGGTTGAACCCGGGCCCCCTGCATTGGGAGCACAGAGTCTTAACCACTGGACCACCAGGGAAATCCCCAGAGTGGGTCCTTATAATCATCTTAAACACATTTCTTTTCTACCTTCTACTCTGTGTGGCTCATTGCTTTTGGTCTATTGCCATGACTGACTTAGCTTCTTTTCTGATGGGTTAACCATTTCCCTAGCTGGGGTCTTCTCCTAGCTAGAGTTGTATTCCTTCACGAACATCCTCAGGGCTTCCTGGGCACTTGAGGAATTATAGAAGTGATATGTTGGAGACCACAGGTCTTTCAGAAGAGTACACAGATTTCTTTTCAAGAAAGCACACAGTCAGGAGTTCCCCACCTGCAGGTTGTTTTACCCAATGATACTTTAGATGCTGCTGAACACCAAAAGCTGGCTCTCTGTGGAATTATTGTGTCTCCTGGCAGAGTAACAGAACAAGCGCCAACTTCTTTCTTTAGTTTCTAAGAAGGTCTTTAAATGTTAGCAGATAGCCCACTCTAACTAATAAGATTTGATTCTCTGAATTTCAGTTTTTCCTCCGAAGGATAAAGAGAATGCTTTCTATGGTGGTTGTAAAGATTAAAGGTAGGTTTAAGAGGCATCTGGTTTAGTTCTCGGCACATAGGTGTTAAAAATGGAATCGATCATAAAACTGGAGACTTAGAAATGTCTTAGGATCCTCAGTGGTGATGTTGCTCTCCACTCCCCGTTCAGGTGAAGGTATGTTAAGTCAGGGAGATAGGACATGAGGGCCTGCACTTATCTTTGAGAATGTGCATAAAGACCAAGCCCCTCATGCTTCTGAGTATCTGTCCCACTGCACTTCCACTCTTCCCTGGTTGATAAGATGGAGGAAAGGAGACAAAACATGCATTTTATTATGACTTTGGGGAATCAGACTCTAACCAGAAAACCCCCACTGAAGGAAAGAATCTGGGCACTCAGACATGTCAATGAGTATAAGAAAAATATAGGCTAGGCACTCAGAGTTGGGTTTTTAATATAACAGTATCTCAATACCACTTCTTAGCCTCCAACTCCTAAAGCCACTAGGGTGTGGGAATATAGGGAATTTGAGATTTTTCTCAGGTAAAAAAAATATATATATGGGATTCATTTGCTTGAACTTCAGAGGCTGTGTGGCTCATTTAGCTTTGGCAGGTAGAGGGGCTGTTTATGTCACCAGTGTCCACCAGTCACCAGTCTCACCATCGAGGATAATTCTCCTCTCTTCACAGTTCTGCAATTAATACCTATGCCTGGGTACAGCAAGCCTTCAATATGTGTTAACCAAATGAATGAGTTCATAAAAATGATATAATGTGTGTGGATCATGATGGAGGGCTCTCATCAGTTCACCCCAAGAGAATAGAGAATGAAGAGGTCTAAGCTCAGAAAAGTGCAATGACATTTTATAAACAGCATTATGTGTTCTTGGCTAATGGAGGGGTAAATAGCACAGTTGAACTAATTCAAATTATAGAAAATTGTTTATTTCAAAATTTAGGCACTTATACCCAGTCTTTATAACTACTTCCAAACCAGTCTGAACACACAGTTTTATACTCTATTTAAAATATTTTCAAGGAAGAAGATTCAATGAGTTTCCCCAATAAACATCTTCAATGTCTGACCAACTTATCTGATAATTTACTTTCCCTTGAAGCTATTTCTCCTTTGTTCTGTCCTTTGTGGTAACAGCAAATAGCTAATAGCCACCATCTACACATCCAAAGACCTTTTGAGGTAAATTATAGAAGACACAATTCCCACTTTCAAAGAGCATACAATCTACCAAAGGAAAAGAAGAAATGTATTGGCTATGCTTGAGTGAGAGAGAGCTATTTGGGGTAAGACAAGTTAAATGACTCTTTATATATGGCAGCAGACTATGGTGTACTGTGAAAAGTGCATTGTCAGTAAAACAATACTACTTCTCAGGGTCTTTCAGGAGAGAGGATCACACAAGTATCCCCGTTAATAACTGGCAATAACAGGAAATGTGTACAATTTTGAGGCCTAATTTTTGAAAGAGGAAAAGTCTTATTTAAGCCAAGGTTATTTGTCTCTGTTAGAGCAGAGCAGCTAAAGGTATATTCAAACTAATTCATATATATGAACTATATACATTTAATATATATAATATGAATTATATACCTGAATGTATACATGTGTGTAAACCTATGAATTTAAGTGAAGGAAGGAATGGGTTGACTCAAGGAATATGCATAGGGAAAAGTGTCTAGCGGAATGTTTTGTACACAGCTGATACTCAACTTTATTAAGTGTCTCTTCCCTTTCCAGTTTGTGTCCTGATGTAGACTTATATTTAAAGCAGTGGTAGTCTTCAGTAGGTAGTGTAGCCTACTCACCTTGAGATTGCCATTTTCAACTCACAAAGCTGATGTTAGGTGGGTAGGGCTGCTGGTTTCATTTCTAAGCCTGCAGCTGTAAGTTAGGACCACTAGTCCTAATTCAGTAGCAGCAAAGTAGGAACTCTGCAAAGATGAGGCACCACTAAATTCTCACTGGGCTCAGAGCAGGGGCAATGGGTAGTCATGCTCTAGGGTTAGGGAATCAAGCCAGGAACCCAGAGGCCATTCCCTCAGGGTAAAACAGGTCAGTCCCAGAAAGCTGAGCCTGGAAGCTGATGATGGAGACCAAGTTGTGATAGGAGGCCAAAACCAAGCTCCTAAAACAACTGAAACAGAGAGAACAATTGTATCAAAGTTCAGAAAGAGCAGCTGGAGAGCAGGATACTGAAACCATCAAAATTTGTAAATCAGAGGAGAGAGAACCAAGATGGAGTCTGGTGCCAGTTATCATTCAGTCTCAATCTAACTAATACTGAGTTTGACATTGAACTTAGTCTTTGCTTTGGGCAGGAAACTCTCCTAAGTTTCATATTTGGTCAGGAGGGAAGTCTGGCTAACATTGGGATGAGGGGAAACACATACCTATAGAAAGAAGTATTGAAACAGACCAGGAACAGGGTTGACAGCACTCCTGACCCAGCCAGAGCTAACACACAATCCTGCCATGTTCATTAGTTTCAATCTTTCCTCTTCTAGATAAGATCTAATAAGGGATTTGAGTTTTCCATCTTCTTTTCCCTTTACTAGACCACTGATGGAGCTATTAATGAGTGTGAAATAGCCACAGAGCAGACAGCCTTAGAGAAGAATAGATGAAACAGATGGCAAGACTAATCCACAAACTGGATAAGGTCATTAAGAATCCACTCATCATCACTATCAAATATTCAAGAGGTGGTTTTTCTGCACATTAACTTGACAGTATAATATGAGTCACAGCCTTTCTGGGGCTGTTTCAGTATCTGTAGAATGTGAACCTTAGACTAGCTCAGCAGTTATTAAAACTGCTCGGAGGAATCCTAGGGTTCTAAGACAGTCCCCTTCAGGTTACCTCAAGAAACAAGAAGTCTCAGGCCTCTACTTTAAAGCCATGTTGCATTTATATGTTTTATGCAGTGACACTGCAGTCAGATTTCTCCTGGTGGAAAAAAAAATGGTCCCACTGCTAAGATAAAGTTTGTGAATCACTGGGCAAGGAAATTCCTAAGGACATCCCTGGCTCTAACAATCTGGGACTCTGTACTGAACAATCATCACACCTCTTGTCTACAACTTCTTTTCTATCCAGGTAATGCTGATAAGGTTAAAAGGCAATGCCATATCCTATAGCCAATGTTTATCACAAAATGTAAATCTGCTGCCTAAATTCCCACTTCCCAAATAGACAGGATATAAGTAATCAATTAACATTTTAAAAAGTAACACATCTTTAAATTATGCAAAAATAGGCCATGTTTATATTTTTCAATGATATCTCATTGTCAGAGCTATAGTTTAGAATAAGCTAAAGTACGTGGTGGTGGGCAGTCCACCAGGACAAAGGGCAGGGGTGCAAACTTGAATTTTGGGAAAAAAAGTGGAGAAACCACTGAGAATGTCCATGCCCTGGTCCATCTCTACCACACACACCCTCTTTTATCCCTTCCCCTATTTTTGGGTCTGGGAGAGTGGCTTGCTTTGAACATAGTTAAAAACAAGAAAATTTTCACTGAACCCTGGCACACGCTTGTGCTTAAAATGCACTTAAATACAAATAAAAAGTTTGTGCTTAAAACTTACGCCTCTTAATTCCTTTAATTCCTTTTATATTTATTTATCTGGCACCTACAATGAGTCAAGTGTCAGGTTTCCCTCTCTCTCTCTCTCTTTCTCTCGAGATGTATCTAGACCTACATAGAATGACTAAGACACAATTCCTTTCTATCTAGGAGTGCCAAATATGTGAAAATGTTCTGGATTCTAAAAGTAACATAAGCTCATTTAAAAAGTCACACTCAGTATTGACAGCAATGAAGTTCAACCACTCATGTTCTGCCTTTCAGAGATAAATATAACATTCGGTATATCTTTTCACACTGTTGTATCTATCTATTAAGATACCTATATGAATACATTATTTAAAATGAGGTTCTACTGCACGTAGAACCTTTTGCAATCTGATTTTTTTCAGGTAAGGTATAAATGGTAGATGCTACCAATTATGCAACTGAGTCCAGTGGGGCCAATTTTGTCAGTGACACCAAAGACACGTAAAGTCAAACAGCCAAAACAAATGCCTGCTTGAGACCCAAGTCAAACTGAGTTGAGAAGATGGGGCAGAGGTAGCAGAGGGCAGAGGCACAGCCCTGGGGCAAAGTCAAGCGGCGGCGCTCCACTGTTAATTCAGGGCTGTGGTGGGTATAGACTGGGCCTTCCTCCACACACACTCCTGTCCCTTTTAAAGCTGTCATATTTTTGTGTTGCACCCTGACATACAGGGAATATTCTTATCTTTTGGGCAATCTATGGATTCACTCTGTCAAGTCAGAAATTGAAAACTAGTAGGCCACAGGCTAAATTTGGTTCAGAGGTAGTTTCACTGGCTTGTAAGATTTATAAAGAAAAAAATGAAAAGAACTATATTTAAATTAAAGTTGAAAAAAAAAAACTGGATTGCTGACCATTCTTTAAAAGTTCACTGTAATCTTGTAATTCTATGTGAAACAATTGGCTGATGCTTTAGGGCAGGGGTTCCCACACTTTGCTGCATATTGGAGTTACCTGGGGAGATTTTGAAACTCCTGAGGCTCAGGTTGGACCTCAAGCTAATTAAATCAGAAGGTCTGGGAGTAGGAACCAGGTATCAGTGATTTTTTAAGATGCACAGGTGTTTGCAATGTCCAGAAAAACCTGAGAATAACTGCTTTAGGGCCCTTTGAACTCAGTAGTCTCTCTGCCTGAAAGATTTACCCTTTCCTTTCGAATATCCTTGATGGCTACAGGTAATTCACTTTCTACCCTACCTGCAAATTTCCCTTCCCCAGCACCTGATATACCTTTACCCTACTTTGCTCAATTCTTCAGCACTTGTCATCATTTAGCTTATTATGTATTCACTTATTTATTATCTGTCTCTTACTACTAAAAGATAAAACCCCAATAGGTCATGGAGTTTTGTCTGTTCACTGCTATATTCCCAGTATTTAGAACAGGGCCTGGTATATAGTAGGTGTAATTTGTTGCATAAGTGTGGAATGATACTGAGAAGCAGTTGCTTTCTTTAGAAAGGGCACGTGTTGTTCTATTTGCCACAGCCTGCTTCACTCCTCTAAGTTATCTTCCTGAGTCCTTTATGAATCTGTGACTCTGGATTTAGCTATTACCCTTAAGTTCAAATGGAAGTAAAGGCATAGGAAATATTCAGTTAAGTTCATGGTTGGTTTAAGATGAGCTGCTAGAACGTTGAGAAAAAAAATACATGGGTAAAGAAGAACTTCCCAATCATGATGTATTTGAGTGTTTCTTTATTTCTGAGTCAAAAGATGAATCATGACATTATCACACTCTCTGATCTCAGCTCAGTTTGGTACTCGACATACGGCGAATGAGGCGTAATCTGTTTACTAAGTTTTTTCTTTTCTCAGCAAGGGTCTGAACAAGTTGTTCTATAGCAGAGCACTGATCAAAAGTGGTAAACGTCATTATCCTTGGCAGATTACCAAGAATTCTGCAATTAACAGCAACATGAATAAAACTATTTTATGGACTTTAAAGTAAATGTAGCTTGATGAAGGAAAAACATTCATCTTGCCACAAATTAACCTAGTGTTAAAACTTCACACTGAATACATTTCTAAGGTTACTGAGAATTGCTGTGGAAAGAAAAGTAAGTGGAAACAAGAAATAAAATAAACTGTCACCTTGCAAGCTCTACTTCTATGAATTCATTAGAGAACAGTATTTATTCAATACCCCCATGTGCAGAGCCCTGTGCTGGGTACTCAGGGTTATAAGTAAAGAAAAAGAGAATATTAGTCCATCAGCTCTTACATGATACAGGGAATGAGTCCATGCAACAATTTAGACTAAAAGGAGTGAGTAAATATTGGATTATATTATGGAGAAAGTGAGATAACTACTAACTGATTCACAAGAATTATATAAAATTTTGAAATTCTGTTCCTCTTCTGAATTTATGTAGCAGATAAATACAAAGAAATATGAATAAAATATTTATACTTGCCTGGCAATACGTGACAGTATCTGGAGGAAAAGAATATATCTTCTATATCTGAGCTCATATAATCTATAAGTCTGTTTTCATGTGTGAATTATATTTCTATACTGAATGGTAAATGAACACATCTGGTTATGTGCCAGTTATCTACTTGCTCCGAGATATATCACTTGACCTCTCCCTCTTAGCTTTATACAGGAGGCTGATTCCTGGAAACTACATTTCCCAGCCTCCCTCTCAACAAGTAGATTCAGAAGGAGGCTCTGGCAGCATATGAGAAGCTGAAACAAAGGGAATATACAGGATGTTTCTTCCTCCCTCTCTTTGCTTTGGGTGGCTTCGTCAGCAGTGGCTTAATGTCCTACCTCGTGCCAGCACCAGATGGGGCGTCTATCCCTTTGCAGGCAAGCTCCCCATCACAGTCCTCCAAGTAAGTGGACTAGACACTTTCTTCTTGTTCCTTCAGCCTTACAGGGGCAGCAGTTCCTGCTATTGGTGATGTTTGCTTTGGTCATGCAAGACCTGTATAATTAGTTCCTTGGTTTAAAATCCCTCTACTGACCTACGGAATTTTCTTGCTGCTTTCCTCAGGGACTCTAACCAACATATACTGAGTATGTATACTTTTAAAATAAACTTATCTGGTACTATCCAAATCGGCATACAGTGGGGATGGACTTACTTTTTCTACCTCTTTGTGAGGAAGTAGAGAAATGCTAAACTAGAAGGTGAGATTCAAGATAAAGTGGAGAAGTAAAAAACTGAACCACACACAAGTCCTCTTAGAAAAATATAAGTTCAGAGGTATATCTAGAAGTTGGTTTTCTATGTTTTTAAGTTTAAAAAGATTAGCCATTCTAAACCGCTCTCTATTCTTCAAACTTTTTCCACCATCTGATTGGTCCTCAGTTCCACGTATTCTTAAATGCTTCTTGCATCTGACCCTTTTAAAGTTTCCTTTGACACTCCATTAGTTCAGGTAGACTCATACTTATCTCCTTAACGTGATTTCTTCAGTCCATCCTCCGCAAGACTGCTAGTGAGTGCTTTCTAAAAGTTAACCCGGCTCACTCAAATACCTGACTACTTAAAACAACCTAATGAAGCCCATTTCCTATACAATAAAATTTAGACTCCTTTGCTGGTCATATACAGTCCTTCATGATTTGACCACTACCTATCTCTTATCCTTATTTGTGTCTTCACATCTCTCTATTTTCTATCACTTCAGCTGTTCTGAAACACTTGCAGTTCCTTGTATGGTATAAGCCATACAATGTCTGTTTTTGCAGGTATGCGGTGTTGTGATAAGAGCGTATGCAACATCGTCCCCCTTCTTCGTGAAAAAACCTGATTCATCCTTGAGAACTCAGTTTTCCTATTAGCATTCTTAGGAAAATTTTCCTGGCCTCTGAAAGCAGAATGAAACACTCTTTGAGCTAGTAGAGTACCTTGTGTTTTAATTATTGCTCTTACTCACTACTGTTATTGGTTTGCATATGCTTCTCCCTAACATGACTCTAGTCTCTACTTACCATTCTGTCCCCAACATTGAGCCCAATATAGTAGAGCAGCGTTATATTTTTATTAACTGACTGGAGACAGTTTTGGCTTAGTAACACCTATACTTTGATGTGCATCTCCCCGGAACTTTTCTAAGACTCCCTCAGAGAGGGTAGGGAAGTTCTGAGGCCGTTGATTCAGCTACCTCGCATGCTTTTCTCTGTGGAGCACACTGGGCCCCAGTCGCGAGCCCATTCTAGGTCACCCTTATCCACCTACTCATTTTTCTGTCCTTTCTACTTCTAGAAGCTCCAAAGATGAAGGGAAATATCTGCTGTGGTATAGAAAGTTGTAAGGAAAGAAGATTGTCCTCTGTGTGTGTGTGTGTGTGTGTGTGTGTGTGTGTGTGTGTGTATGTGTGTCTACTGCTTTGTAACTTACTTGTTACACATACTGTATCATGTTATGGGTAAAAACAACCAACAACTGTTGACTGAATGAATGATCTCTTCCACTACATCTTTCCATATACCCAAAACTGAAGCCATACCAGATAAAAGATCATTCTCAAGAGACTGCAGACTTTTAAACCTACAGTTCTAACCTTCCTGTTGTTGCCTCAGCCTGGAACATACTTCCCCTCATTCTCTAACTACTAATCAATCAGAGCTGAAATCAAATGCCATCACTTCTGTGAGTGTCTTTCTGACCTGTCAAAGATCAAACAGCTTTTTCCCCCTCCCCATAGCTTGCTGTCACTATCGCTATTTGGCATTTACTTTGGTCTGCCTTATAAGTTAATATTAGGTTTTTCAAATGGCTATCTCCTCTATGTGTGATTTTCTTGCAGGCAGGTTACCTGTCTCCCTTATCTTATCTTCTTGGAACTCAGCATGCTCACTGGCACATAGAATAAACTAACAAATATTTAGAGAATTCAATCAAATTGACATAAATGAATTAATCAAAGAATTCACATATGGATTATTTTTGAACCAGTAAATGTATTAGTTTGTGTGAAGATACTGAAAGCTGGATGAGTTCTCAACAATTTTGTGAGGTGTCAAAACCTGAAAGTGGCACCTTTAAAACATGAATCTGGCACCTTTAAACTTCTGCTACCACCACTCCTCTGCTGTTCATCCTCAGTCTCACATGACAAGGTTAGGTCTCAACATCTCAAGGCCTTGGTAAGGTATCTGAGATTAAAAATGTAATATCAACCAGTCCCTCCCATCAAGCCTCTTAGATAGCCTCATCCACCAGAGGGCAGACAGCAGAAGCAAGAAGAACTACAATCCTGTAGCCTGTAGAACAAAAACCACATTCACAGAAAGATAGACAAGATGAAAAGGCACAAGGCTATGTACCAGATGAAGGAATAAGATAAAACCACAGAAAATCAACTAAATGAAGTGGAGATAGGCAACCTTCCAGAAAAAGAATTCAGAATAACGATAGCGAAGATGATCCAGGACCTTGGAAAAAGAATGGACGCAACGATCGAGAAGATGCAAGAAATGTTTAACAAAGACCTAGAAGAATTAAAGAACAAACAAACAGAGATGAACAATACAGTAACTAAAATGAAAAGTACACTAGAAGGAATCAATAGCAGAATAACTGAGGCAGAAGAACTGATAAGTGATCTGGAAGACAGAAAGGTGGAATTCACTGTTATGGAACAGAATAATGAAAAAAGAATGAAAAGAAATGAAAACAGCCTAAGAGACCTCTGGAACAACATTAAACACAACAACATTCGCATTATAGGGGGCCCAGAAGGAGAAGAGAGAGAGAAAGGACCCGAGAAAATATTTGAAGAGATTATATTCGAAAACTTCCCTATCATGGGAAACGAAATAGCAACCCAAGTCCAGGAAGCACAGAGAGTCCCATACAGGATAAACCCAAGGAGAAACATGAGGATACACATAGTAATCAAATTAGCAAAAAATAAAGACAAAGAAAAATTATTGGAAGCAGCAAGGGAAAAACGACAAATAACATACAATGGAAGTCCCATAAAGTTAACAGCTGATTTCTCAGCAGAAACTCTACAAGCCAGAAGGGAGTGGCATGATATACTTAAAGTGATGAAAGGGAAGAACCTACAGCCAAGATTACTCTACCCGGCAAGGATCTCATTCAGATTCAATGGAGAAATCAAAAGCTTTACAGATAAGCAAAAGCTAAGAGAATTCAGCACCACCAAACCAGCTCTACAACAAATGCTAAAGGAACTTCTCAAAATGGGAAACACAAGAGAAGAAAAGGACCTACAGAAACAAACCCAAAACAATTAAGAATATGGTCACAGGAACATACATAACGATAATTACCTTAAACGTGAATGGATTAAATGCTCCAACCAAAAGACACAGGCTTGCTGAATGGATACAAAAACAAGGCCCATATATATTCTGTCTACAAGAGACCCACTTCAGACCTAGAGACACATACAGACTGAACGTGAGGGGATGGAAAAAGATATTCCATGCAAATTGAAATCAAAAGGAAGCTGGAGTAGCTATACTCATATCAGATAAAATAGACTTTAAAATACAGAATGTTACAAGTGACAAGGAAGGACACTACATAATGATCAAAGGATCAATCCAAGAAGAAGATATAACAATTATAAATATATATGCACCCAACATAGGAACACCTCAATACATAAGGCAACTGCTAACAGCTATAAAAGAGGAAATCGACAGTAACACAGTAATAGTGGGGGACTTTAACAAGTCAGTTACACCAATGGACAGATCATCCAAAATGAAAATAAATAAGGAAACAGAAGCTTTAAATGACACAAGAGACCAGATAGATTTAATTGATATTTATAGGACATTCCATCCAAAAACAGCAGAATACACTTTCTTCTCAACTGCACATGGAACATTCTCCAGGATAGATCACATCGTGGGTCACAAATCAAACCTCAGTAAATTTAAGAAAATTGAAATCATATCAAGCATCTTTGTGGCCACAACGGTATGAGGTTAGAAATGAATTACAGGGAAAAAAACATAAAAAACTCAAACTACATAGAGGTTAAACAATACGATACTAAATAACCAAGAGATCACTGAAGAAATCAAAGAGGAAATCAAAAAATACCTAGAGACAAATGACAATGAAAACATGACAATCCAAAACCTATGGGATGCAGCAAAAGCACTTCTAAGAGGGAAGTTTATAGCTATACAAGCCTACCTCAAGAAACAAGAAAAATCTCAAATAAACAATCTAACTTTACACCTAAAGGAACTAGAGAAAGAAGAACAAACAGAACCCCAAATTAGCAGAAAGAAAGAAATCATAAAGATCAGAGCAGAAATAAATGAAATAGAACCAAAGAAAATAATAGCAAAGATCAATAAAACTAAAAGCTGGTTCTTTGAGAAGATAAACAAAATTGATAAACCATTAGCCAGAATAATTAACAAAAGGAGGGAGAGGACTCAAATCAATGAAATTAGAAATGAAAAAGTAGAAGTTACAACAGACACTGCAGAAATACAAAGCATCCTAAGAGACTACTACAAGCAACTCTATGCCAATAAAATGGATAACCTGGAAGAAATGGAGAAATTCTTAGAGGACTGAACCAGGAAGAAACAGAAGATATGAAAAGACCAATCACAAGTAATGAAAATGAAACTGTGATTAAAATCTTCCAACAAACAAAAGTCTAGGACCAGATGGCTTCACAGGTGAATTCTATCAAACATTTAGAGAAGAGCTAATACCCATCCTTCTCAAACTCTTCCAAAAAATTGCAAAGGAAGGAACACTCCCAAACTCTTTCTATGAGGCCACTATCACCCTGATACCAAAAGCAGACAACGATACTACAAAAAAAAGAGAAAATTACAGACCAATATCACTCATGAATATAGATGCAAAAATCCTCAACAAAATACTAGCAAACAGAATCCAACAGCACATAAAAAGGATCATACACCATGATCAAGTGGGATTTACGCCAGGGATCAAGGATTCTTCAATATACACAAATCAAACAATGTGATACACCATATTAACAAATTGAAGAATAAAAACCATATGATCATCTCAATAGATGCAGGAAAAGCTTTTGAAAAAATTCAACACCTATTTATGATAAAAACTTTCCAGAACCTGAGCATAGAGGGAAACTACCTCAACATAATAAAGGCTATATACGACAAACCCACAGCAACCATCAATCTCAATGCTGAAAACCTGAAAACATTTACTCTAAAGTCAGGAACAAGACAAGGATGTCCACTCTCACCACTATTATTCAACATGGTTTTGGAAGTCCTAGCCACGGCAATCAGAGAAGAAAAAGAAATAAAAGGAATACAAATTGGAAAAGAAGAAGTAAAACGGCCACTGTTTGCAGACGACATGATACTATACATAGAGAATACTAAAAATGCCACCAGAAAACTAATAGAGCTAATCAATGAATTTGGTAAAGTTGTAGGATACAAAATTAATGCACAGAAATCTCTTGCCTTCCTATACACTAATGATGAAAAATCTGAAAGAGAAATTATGGAAACACTTCCATTTACCATTGCAACAAAAAGAATAAAATACCTAGGAATCAACCTACCTAGGGAGACAAAAGACCTTTATGCATAAAGCTATAAGACACTGATGAAAGAAATTAAAGATGATACCAACAGACGGAGAGATATACCATGTTTTTGGATTGGAAGAATCAATATTCTGAAAATGACTATATTACCCAAAGCAATCTACAGATTCAATGCAATCCCTATCAAATTACCAATGGCATTTTTTACAGAACTAGAACAAATCATCTTAAAATTTGTATGGAGACACAAAAGACCCCGAAGAGCCAAAGCAGTCTTGAAGGAAAAGACAGAGCTGAAGGAGTCAGAGTCCCTGACTTCAGACTATATTACAAAGCTACAGTAATCAAGACAATATGGTACTGGCACAAAAACAGAAACATAGATCAATGGAACAAGATAGAAAGCCCAGAGATATACCCACACACCTATGGTCAACTAATCTATGACAAAGGAGGCAAAGATATACAATGGAGAAAAGACAGTCTCTTCAATAAGTGGTGCTGGGAAAACTGGACAGCTACATGTAAAAGAATGAAATTAGAACACTTCCTAACACCATACACAAAAATAAACTCAAAATGGATTCAGACCTAAATGTAAGACCAGACACTATAAAACTCTTAAGAGGAAAACATAGGAAGAACACTCTTTGACATAAATCACAGCAAGATCTTTTTGGATCCACCTCCTAGAGTAATGGAACTAAAAACAAAAATAAACAAATGGGACCTAAAGAAACTTCAAAGCTTTGCACGCAAAGGAAACCATAAACAAGACGAAAAGACAACCCTCTGAATGGGAGAAAATATTTACAAACAAATCAATGGACAAAGGATTAATCTCCAAAATATATAAACAGCTCATGCAGCTCAATATTAAAAAAACAAACAACCCAATCCAGAAATGGGAAGAAGACCCAAACAGACATTTCTCCAAAGAAGACATACAGATCGCCAAGAAGCACATGAAAAGCTACTCAACATCACTAATTATTAGAGAAATGCAAATCAAAACTACAGTGAGGTATCACCTCACACCAGTTAGAATGGGCATCATCAGAAAATCTACAAACAATAAATGCTGGAGAGGGTGTGGAGAAAAGGGAACCCTCTTGCACTGTTTGTGGGAATGTAAATTGATACAGCCACTATGGAGAACAGTATGGAAGTTCCTTAAAAAACTAAAAATAGAATTACCATATGATCCAGCAATCCTGCTACTGGGCATATACCCTGAGAAAACCACAATTCAAAAAGAGTCATGTACCACAATGTTCAATATTGTAGCTCTATTTACAATAGCCAGGTCATGGAAGCAACCTAAATGCCCATCGAGAGATGAATGGATAAAGAAGATGTGGTACATATATACAATGGAATATTACTCAGCCATAAAAAGGAACGGAATTGAGTCATTTGTAGAGATGGATGGATCTAAAGACTGTCATACAGAGTGAAGTAAGTCAGAAAGAGAAAAACAAATATTGTATATTAACGCATGTATGTGGAACCTAGAAAAATGGTACAGATGAACCTGTTTGCAGGGCAGAAGTTGAGACACAGATGTAGAGAAGAAACGTGTGGACACCAAGGGGTGAAAACCACGGTGGGGTTTGCTGAAATGGGCGATTGGGATTGACATGTATACACTGATGTGTATGAAATTGATGACTAATAAGAACCTGTAGTATAAAAAAAAAAAAAAACTAATACTAAAATTTCTTTGGGTTATTTGTATGGAAACATGTTAATATAAATGTTTCAGACATTACATGACATTTCTAAAAATCTTATATGTTCTGGTATAATGTTATAAGTCCTAATTCTAGTTATTACTTTAAAATGTATATCTCAGAAATAACTAAATTTCCTTGTCAATTGCATTATTATGAACTTTCATCAAATCTTTAACTGTGGTCATTTTTAAGTCTGTTGTCATTTAAAGACAGTTCTGGGTGTACTCTGATGCTTTTTCAAAAATGTTCCTACAAAAGGGTTTCATCTTCAAGGAATTCATGGAAAAGACTCTGACAAGTACAGGTTTCTGGTAACTGACTATACTGCTGAACTGAATGAATAAGCATTTTCAGAACTCTAATGAAAAACTGATGAATTCATAAAAGTGCTAACAAAAGATCAAGATAAAAAACAATTACATGGGACTGAGTGAACAGATGAGGATGATTATAATTTTTGTGAATTTCTTTTTGAATTAAAAAAAAAAGTCCCACAAGGACTCAGAGGCAAAAAATATACAAATCAATTTTCACTGCAAAGTAAAGGAGCTGTTACAGTGGAGGATTACTGGACTGAATGTCAATATTATGACATAGTATGTGTGTGTTTCGTGTTTGGTAATTGCAATCATTGTTGCTTATGTTGTGGTCATCCATTTACAATGCTTGGTGTCAGTTTATTTATCTCTTGTAAAAATAAAATACAGTGTGTGTGTGTGTGTGTGAAAAAAAAGAGATACAGGTTACTATGTATAAAATAGGTAAGCAGCAAGGATATATTGTATAACACAGGGAATTATAAGCATTTTCGTGTAATAACTAAAAAAATAATAAAAATAAAAAATAAAAACATAATATCTAATCCTCCCAAGAGCAGCTGCATTTTAATTGGAAACTCTTGAAAAACAGTTAGCCAAAAAGGAACCAAAGGAACAAATCATGGTGGGACTTCAGACAACCTGACAATTGAGAGAGGAAGGATAATGAGTCAGGGATGAGCTTTCACAGTCTCTCTCAAAGCACAAATACCAACAGTTTCTGCCTTATTTTTGGTCTGGATAACTGTATTTGGACTTGAGCATGAATAAAACAAAGATTTCTAAACACACAATATTAAAGGGACTATGCCACAGTTAGATTTCAACTCTTGTCAACAATCACCAGTATTTTCTCCCAAACAGAATAGAAATCAATCCTTAGAATAATATAAGCATTTGAAAGTAGACTCCTGTTATTTTAACCCTGCACAATGGATAGGGAAACAAATAGAAGCCCGGAAGTACCTTCAACA
This sequence comes from Stenella coeruleoalba, assembly GCF_951394435.1. NCBI lineage: Eukaryota > Metazoa > Chordata > Mammalia > Artiodactyla > Delphinidae > Stenella > Stenella coeruleoalba. The sequence goes on from NC_137153.1 coordinate 65,203,867, forward strand.
TGAAAAAAGCATTCAGGTGAACATTAGTTTCTCCCTGACTTTGGTCCATTACACAGCTGCTTTGCTAGTGTCCCAACTGAGCAGTAAAACTGAAGGCATGAGTAGGGAATTGCTGATATTTATCAGACGGAAGCAAGTTAAAATGAAAAGAAGGTGAAGTCAAAGAAGTAACCCATGTGGAACTTTCACCAGACATCTTTCTTCCCGAGAATGCAACACACTTTAAAACCTCATCTCATTAACCTCTATTGGATGTTTTCCATGCTTTTGTAAATACATATAGTTTTAAATAGACGTGTCAGAATGTGTTAGTGAACTTATTGAGCAATTAGTGTTATAGACTCAAATTCTTTAGTGCTCACCTTAGAAAACAGCCATTGGCTAAGTCAAGGCTAAGAGAAGACTATGGAAAGCAGATAGGGAAAGTGGATGAACCAAGCAGGGGAGAGATTCAACTATTCTGCTTCTATGGGTTGTCAGGTAAGATTAAATCCTTTGATCTTTTATGTTCACCAAGTGACTTCTTCTTCGAGACTTGCTTTATAGTGTTGCCTTGTCAGGTTTTTCCTTTGTATTCTATATATACAAATCAGAGACATCAGACACAACACTTATATGTCTCTTATTCCAATCATCATCTGATTTGGGCAAAATAATGAAGAAATCAAAATCCACTCTAGTGGTATCCAATCTTCCCATTAAGCATCACCTCCCACACCCAAGGTCTCCTTTAAAGACTTGTGTGGTATGCTTTCCTACTATCACAGATGACCTGAAGAAAAGACTAGAAATACTAACGGTATCACTCCTACTCAGAGCAATGAAGCTAAAAGTCCTTAAAGAAATGAACATATTAGAGTACGATTTCAGAGAGCATAAAGAAGGCAGGCAAATACTCTAGGAGCCACATAAACCATGGCTAGCTCTGTCAGTGAGTGAGACAGTCTAGCTGTCTAGACTGGCTCAACCAAAATACAAATTTGGAAAGCCATTATGACTCACAAACCATAGTGTGTGTGACACCAGAAACATTTGCTTTGTCATTGACTTTGTTGTCAGCAAACCTCACTCAGGACTCTTGTTCCTTTGATGTATTCGCACCAAAAGCTTAGGGAGAAAAAAACACTACCACAAAGTAGGTTACTAGTATAAGTGGGTTCTGCCTTAAAGAAGAAGGAGAAAACAGAAAAATTAACAAGTAATTATTCACAATGATAAAGGGAAAAATAAAAGAATAAAAACGACTATTCCCATGTGACTAGAGCATCAAATCCAGCATTTCTGAACATGAGACAAATAATTATTCACCACTGTCTTCTAAGCAAACAGTTGAATGGCCTGGGTAAGATTTACATTTTATGATCTGGTCTTGTTTTACATAACAGAGGAACGAATAAAGCTTTTCTAAATCCAAAAGAAGTTCCTGCTACTCTCTTTAGATTTCTTATTGCGGAATGTTAAACATATTCATATTGATGACTAGAATTTCTGGATGTCATTGGTAATTTTTTTTGAATTCTCAATGAGCTATAATCGCCCAATGGAGAGTAAACATACATCCAATATTGTGCCTAGAAAACAGTTCAAAAGGAGCTTGAAAATGGTCAAAGTTGTGAAAAAGTGCTTTCAAGTTATTGGGATGGCTCAAGTACTCAACTGTAGTCCTAACTGAATTCAACAATTCTTTTTTCTTTTCATGGAAAAAAAGTTTTTTTCTCATTTTTTGCTGTCATCTGAATTCTTGTGTTTGCTGTCTGACTGGTTTATGAGTGAAAAGATTGACTGGTATAAGTGGAGGAAACCTAAGTGGGCATGAAATTGTTCCCAGCAAACCCTCAGCAAGGCTGAAAATGGCACACTCTTAATTCCACCCAACAGTTGCATGGAAGCAGTGTGTAAGAGAGGAGGAAATCCAGCAAACACACTAAACACAAATAAACTGAGAAAGAACCTCAAGTTAGAGAGTCTTCCAGGCTGCATGTATCCTGAAATATGTCTTTTAAATACCTGAAGACAAGGAGGTCTATAAATATGCTTCCTGAGGCTGCAGTGGGCATGTTACGGAAGACTTTTCACAGCACACAAGAGCAAAGCATGTATGCAATGAAGTAGCATTTTGTGGGTTCATGATATAGCTGGCAGGAACAGGGCAACGGATCTACAATTGACTATAGTCCCTCTGTAAAGCACGAAGACTATGTGCACTCAAAAATGAATTTCAAGCAACTGAAGACAAGTTGAGAGAGATGTTTGAATTTTAATTAGCATGTCATTTCTTTTTCTTGAATTTTATTTTATTTATTTATTTTTATACAAGAGGTTCTTATTAGTCATCCATTTTATACACATCAGTGTATACATGTCAATCCCAATCTCCCAATTAATCACACCACCACCACCCCCTCCACTTTCTCCCCCTTGGTGTCCTTAGGTTTGTTCTCTACATCTGTGTCTCAATTTCTGCTCTGCAAACCGGTTCATCTGTACCATTTTTCTAGGTTCCACATATATGCATTAATATACGATATTTGTTTTTCTCTGTCTAACTTACTTCACTCTGTATGACAGTCTCTAGATCCATCCACATCTCTACAAATGACTCAATTTCGTTCCTTTTTATGGCTGAGTAATATTCCACTGTATAGATGAACCACATCTTTTTTATCCATTTGTCTGTCGATGGCCATTTAGGTTGCTTCCATGACCTGGCTATTATAAATAGTGCTGCAATGAACACTGGGGCGCATGTGTCCTTTTGAAATATGGTTTTCTCAGGGTATATGCCCAGTAGTGGGATTGCTGGGTCATATGGTAGTTCTATTTGTAGTTTTTTAAGGAACCTCCATACTGTTCTCCATAGTGGTTGTATCAATTTACATTCCCACAAACAGTGCAAGAGGGTTCCCTTTTCTCCACACCCTGTCCAGCATTTATTGTTTGTAGATTTTCTGATGATGCCCATTCTAACTGGTGTGAGGTGATACCTCACTGTAGTTTTGATTTGCATTTCTCTAATAATTAGTGATGTTGAGCAGCTTTTCATGTGCTTCTTGGCCATCTGTATGTCTTCTTTGGAGAAATGTCTATTTGGGTCTTCTGCCCATTTCTGAATTGGGTTGTTTGTTTTATTAATATTGAGCTGCATAAGCTGTTTATATATTTTGGAGGTTAATCCTTTGTCCATTGATTTGTTTGTAAATATTTTCTCCCATTCAGAGCGTTGTCTTTTCGTCTTGTTTATGGTTTCCTTTGCTGTGCAAAAGCTTTGAAGTTTCATTAGGTCCCATTTGTTTATTTTTGTTTTTAGTTCCATTACTCTAGGAGGTGGATCCAAAAAGATCTTGCTGTGATTTATGTCAAAGAGTGTTCTTCCTATGTTTTCCTCTAAGAGTTTTATAGTGTCTGGTCTTACATTTAGATCTTGAATCCATTTTGAGTTTACTCTTGTGTGTGGTGTTAGGGAATGTTCTAATTTCATTCTTTGACATGGAGCTGTCCAGTTCTCTCAGCACCACTTATTGAAGAGACTGTCCTTTCTCCATTGTATATCCTAGCCTCCTTTGTCATAGATTAGTTAACCATAGGTGCATGGGTTTATCTCTCGGCTTTCTACCTTTTTCCATTGATCTATATTTCTGTTTTAGTGCCAGTACCATATTGTCCTGATTACTGTAGCTTTGTAGGATAGTCTGAAGTCAGGGACTCTGATTCCTCCAGCTCTTTTTTTCCCTCAAGACTGCTTTGGCTACTCGGGGGTCTTTTGTGTCTCCATATAAATTTTAAGATTTTTTGTTCTAGTTCTCTAAAAAATGCCATTGGTAATTTGATAGGGATTGCATTGAATCTGTAGATTGCTTTGGGTAGTATAGTCAGTTTCACAATATTGATTCTTCCAATCCAAGAACATGGTATATCTCTCCATCTGTTGGTATCATCTTTAATTTCTTTCATCAGTGTCTTATAGCTTTATGCATACAGGTCTTCTGTCTCCCTAGGTAGGTTGATTCCTAGGTATTTTATTCTTTTTGTTGCAATGGTAAATGGAAGTATTTCCATAATTTCTCTTTCAGATTTTTCATCATTAGTGTATAGGAAGGCAAGAGATTTCTATGCATTAATTTTGTATCCTACAACATTACCAAATTCATTGATTAGCTCTAGAAGTTTTCTGCTGGCATCTTTAGGATTCTCTATGTATAGTATCATGTCATCTGCAAACAGTGACAGTTTTACTTCTTCTTTGCCAAATAGTATTCCTTTTATATCTTTTTATTCTCTGATTGCCATGGCTAGGGCTTCCAAAACCATGTTGAATAATAGTGGTGAGAGTGGACATCCTTGTCTTTTTCTTGATCTTAGAGGAAATGGGTTCAGATTTTCACCATTGGGAATGATTTTTTCCTGTCGGTTTGTCGTATATGGCCTTTATTATGTTGAGTTAGGTTCCCTATTTACCCAGGTTCTGGAGAGATTTTATCATAAATAGGTGTGGAATTTTTTCAAGGTTTCTCTGCATCTATTGAGATGATCATATGGTTTTTATTCTTCAATTTGTTAATATGGTGCATCATATTGATTGATTTGCATATATTGAAGAATCCTTGCATCCCTGGGATAAATCCCACTTGATCATGGTGTATGATCCATTTAATGTGTCCTTGGATTCTGTTTGCTAGTATTTTGTTGAGGATTTTTGCATCTATATTCATGAGTGATATTGGTCTGTAATTTTCTTTTTTTGTCGTATCTTTGCCTGGTTTTGGTATCAGGGTGATGGTGGTTTCATAGAAGGAGTTTGGCAATGTTCCTTTCTCTGTTATTTTTTGGAAGAGTTTGAGAAGGATGGGTGTTAGCTCTTCTCTAAATGTTTGATAGAATTCACCTGTGAAGCCATGTGGTCCTGGACTTTTGTTTGTTGGAAGATTTTTAATCACAGTTTCAATTTCACTACTTGTGATTGGTCTTTTCATATCTTGTTTCTTCCTGGTTCAGTCCTCTAAGAATTTCTCCATTTCTTCCAGGTTATCCATTTTATTGGCATAGAGTTGCTTGTAGTAGTCTCTTAGGATGCTTTGTATTTCTGCAGTGTCTGTTGTAACCTCTACTTTTTCATTTCTAATTTCATTGATTTGAGTCCTCTCCCTCTTTTTGTTAATTATTCTGGCTAATGGTTTATCAATTTTGTTTATCTTCTCAAAGAACCAGCTTTTAGTTTTATTGATCTTTGCTATTATTTTCTTTGGTTCTATTTCATTTATTTCTGCTCTGATCTTTATGATTTCTTTCTTTCTACTAATTTTGGGTTCTGTTTGTTCTTCTATCTCTAGTTCCTTTAGGTGTAAGGTTAGATTGTTTATTTGAGATTTTTCTTGTTTCTTGAGGTAGGCTTGTATAGCTATAAACTTCCCTCTTAGAAGTGCTTTTGCTGCATCCCATAGGTTTTGGATTGTCATGTTTTCATTGTCATTTGTCTCTAGGTATTTTTTGATTTCCTCTTTGATTTCTTCAGTGATCTCTTGGTTATTTAGTATCGTATTGTTTACCCTGTATGTATTTTGAGTTTTTTATGTTTTTTCCCCTGTAATTCATTTTTAACCTCATACCGCTGTGGCCACAAAAGATGCTTGATATGATTTCAATTTTCTTAAATTTACTGAGGCTTGATTTGTGACCCACGATGTGATCTATCCTGGAGAATGTTCCGTGCGCACTTGAGAAGAAAGTGTAATCTGCTGTTTTTGGATGGAATGTCCTATAAATATCAATTAAATCTATCTGGTCTATCGTGTCATTTAAAGCTTCTGTTTCCTTATTTATTTTCATTTTGGATGATCTGTCCATTGGTGTAAGTGAGATGTTAAAGTCCCCCACTATTACTGTGTTACTGTCGATTTCCTCTTTTATAGCTGTTAGCAGTTGCCTTATGTATTGAGGTGCTCCTATGTTGGTGCATATATATTTATAATTGTTATACGTTCTTTTTGGATTGTTCCCTTGATCATTATGTAGTGTCCTTCCTTGTCTCTTGTAACATTCTCTATTTTAGAGTCTATTTTATCTGACACGAGTAATGCTACCCCAGCTTTCTTTTGATTTCCATTTGTGAGGAATATCTTTTTCCATGCCCTCACTTTCAGTCTGTATGTGTCCCTAGGTCTGAAGTGGGTCTCTTGTAGACAGCATATATATGGGCCTTGCTTTTGCATCCATTCTGCAAGCCTGTGTCTTTTGGTTGGAGCATTTAATCCATTCACGTTTAAGGTAATTATTGATATGTATGTTCCTATGACCATTTTCTTAATTGTTTTGGGGTTTTTTTGTAGGTCCTTTTCTTCTCTTATGTTTCCCACTTAGAGAAGTCCCTTTAGCATTTGTTGTAGAGCTGGTTTGGTGGTACTGGATTCTCTTAGCTTTTGCTTGTCTGTAAAGCTTTTGATTTCTCCATCGAATCTTGGCTGTAATCTTGGTTGTAGGTTCTTCCCTTTCATCACTATAAATATGTCATGCCACTCCCTTCTGACCTGTAGAGTTTCTGCTGAGAAATCAGTGTTAACCTCATGGAAGTTCCCTTGTATGGTATTTGTCGTTTTCCCCCAGCTGCTTTCAATAATTTTTCTTTGTCTTTAATTTTTGCCAATTTGATTATTACGTGTCTCGGTGTGTTTCTCCTTGGTTTTATCCTGTATGGGAGTCTCTGCCTTTCCTAGACTTGGGTGACTATTTCCCTTCCAATGTTAGGGAAGTTTTTGAGTATAGTCTCTTCAAATATTTTCTCGGGTCCTTTCTCCCTCTCTTCTGCTTCTGGGACCCTATAATGCGAATGTTGTTGCGTTTAATATTGACCCAGAGGTCTCTTAGGCTGTCTTCATTTCTTTTCATTCTTTTTTCTTTATTCTGTTCCACAGCAGTGAATTCCACCATTCTGTCTTCCAGATTCCTTATCCGTTCTTCTGCCTCAGTTATTCTGCTATTGATTCCTTCTAGTGTACTTTTCATTTCAGTTATTGTATTGTTCGTCTCTGTCTGTTTGTTCTTTAATTCTTCTAGGTCTTTGTTAAACGTTTCTTGCATCTTCTGGATCTTTGCCTCCATTCTATTTCCGAGGTCCTGGATCATCTTCGCTATCATTATTCTGAATTCTTTTTCTGGAAGGTTGCCTATCTCCACTTCATTTAGTTTTTTTCCTGAGGTTTTACCTTGTTCCTTCATCTGGTACAGAATCCTCTGCCTTTTCATCCTGTCTATCTTTCTGTGAATGTGGTTTTTGTGCCACAGGGTGCAGGCCTGTAGTTCTTCTTGCTTCTGCTGTCTGCCCTCTGGTGGATGAGGCTACCTAAGAGGCTTATGCAAGCTTCCTGATGGGAGGGACTGTTGGTGTGTAGAGCTGGGTGTTGATCTGGTTGCCAGAGCTCAGTAAAACTTTGATCCGCTTGTCTACTGATGGGTTGGGCTGGGTTCCCTCCTTCTTGCTTGTTTGGCCTGAGGTGACCCAACACTGGAGCCTCCGTGGGATCTTTGGTGGCACTAATGGTGGACTCTGGGAGGGCGCATGCCAAGGAGTACTTCCCAGACCTTCTGCTGCCAGTGTCCTTGTCCTCACAGTGAGACACAGCCACCCCCCACCTCTGCAGGAGACCCTCTAACACTAGCAGGTAGATCTGGTTCAGTCTCCTATGGGGTCACTGCTCCTTCCCCTGGGTCCCTATGCACACACTAGTTTGTGTGTGCCCTCCAAGAGTGAAGTCTCTGTTTCCCCCAGTCCTGTCAAAGTCCTGCAATCAAATCCCACTAGACTTGAAAGTCTGATTCTCTAGGAATTCCTCCTCCTGTTGTCGTACCCCCAGGTTGGGAAGCCTGACGTGGGGCTCAGAACCTTCACTCCAGTGGGTGGACTTCTGTGGTATAAGTGTTCTCCAGTTTGCGAGTCATCCACCCAGCAGTTATGGGATTTGATTTTATTGTGAGTGTACCCCTCCTACCATCTCATTGTGGCTTCTCCTTTGTCTTTTGATGTGGGGTATCTTTTTTGGTGAGTTCCAGTGTCTTCCTGTCAATGATTGTTCAGCAGTTAGTTGTGATACTGGTGCTCTCACAAGAGGGAGTGAGAGCACATCCTTGTACTCTGCCATCTTGCAAACTGGACATCTAGCAGGTCATTTCTGATATAAGAAAAATGCAGTAGAATCTGAAGAAGTATTAGAATTAGAAGCAGAGAATTATCCAGGATCCAAGTGCAAAAAATATATAATATACTGTGAATACTTATGATGGTATAAGGTACTGAGTTTCAGAATTGGAGACTAAGGCACACAGCTGAAACAGAAACCACTAAGTTGGGCACATTATAACTTTAGAAACCATCCTTTTTATAGGGCCAGCCCCCTCCTGACAGGGTTTGTTGATAGATGCCAGTTCACCAAAACTGCCACTGCTGTCCATCTCATCTTTCCTTCCTTCCTATTCTGGTAGATAGAAGAAGAGGGCTGAGTGAGAGATGTGGAGGTCCTGGGCAGGCAAGGAGAGGTCAGTGCAATGTTCATGAAGAAAGGATATTCCTTTCCCTAACTTCCCTGTGGAGGATGGAAAAGTGTGAAGAAGGCCCCAGGAAAATCACTCATGTAAATGCAGGAACACTCATGTTTATCCAGCAGCCTGAACGTCTACTTAGCTTCTGGATCTTGTTTATTGCCTGTTTTCCATCAGAACACGGGAAAGATGGTGTAGGGTGGGCCAGGATTGACTTTCTCCATTCTGTGTACTCCAGCGGTATAGAAAATTGGATTCTCCAATGCCTGCAGGCTCTAGGGCAGGGAGGTTGCTGAAAGTGCATAAGATGCAGGAAATACCATAGAGTCATAGAGAATAGCATAGACAATAGAGGAATGAGGCATGATGCTGCCAACTGGAAATTGGCCGGAAGACATGGAGAAACATCTCAAGGGGCCACCAATACCCAGGGGCATTGCTAAAATACTCAGAAAGGCAAGTGCAGGGGCTAATTGGCAATGCCACTCCTTCTATCCAAAGCCCGTGGGGGGACAGCTAGGTCAGAGTTATGGCCAATCAAGGAAGTAACTGCAACATAACCCAGGGCAGTGTATTTGTTAGAAATGTGTTTGGCTGCAAGTAATGCAAAGCCTACTTTTCAGTGGCCTTAACAAATAGAGATTTATTTTTCTCATATAATAAGATATCATTGGGAAGTTGCTGCTGGCCTTGATTCTGTATTGTAACAATTCTGAAATTCTCTCAGCCTTTCCCTCATGGCTGCAAGATGGCTGTCTCAACCCCAGGTACCCAGTCTGTATTTAAGGAAGGAAAAAGTCTGGGGGTGAGAAAGAATCTAAGTCTGTTACTTTTATCAAGAAAATAAAAGTGTTCTCAGAAGCTCCACAGCACACTTTTATCTCATTAGCCAAAATTGGATCACTCTGACATTGCAGCTGCAAGAGATGTAAGAAAGATTTTAGCTTCTTCAACCTTTATATTGGAGGAGTAGTTTTCCAATAGTGTCTGACACTTGGGAGTCATACTGAAGGAAGCACTGCCTTCTAAGTCCCTCATTCTGCACTCCTACTCCAAGCAGGCCATGCAGGGGAGAGAAAGGTGAAAGGGAGCCCAGAATCTCACCCGTGCAACAAGACACTGAGGCTTGCATGCGGCTTGTGCTGATGAGGAGATGGAGATGAGGAAGAGAAAGAGAAGAGTCCCAAACTGCATATGTCTTTTAATGAGGTATTAACATGAACACAACAGAGTCTTAAAGATCTAAAATGAAGGTCCTCTACTAATTGAAAGAAACACAAAAAGAAAAAGAACTGGATGAGAGGTTGTTAAGGGAATCTTCCACCAGCTGGAAAGGAGGCTTTGACTGAATACAGTTAGTAGCTCTTATTAGCAGGATAAAATCATTTTATTCCTGTGTACCTAACAAATTTAGACTCCTCACTAAACTAGTTACACAGAAGTTAACTATTAACTTATTACAGGACCTCAGTGGGTAGATTCAGGCCTTCTTTAGCTAAACTTCTTTTGTTTTATGAAGTTCCAATTGAAAGGAACCCTTGAGAAGACACACTTCATTAAAATACACCCAACCCATTTTTGTGAGATCCTCAGATGGGTTGCTATGTAATCAAATACATGCTTGACAAAGTTGCATCTGAATAGAGCCTAGTTCTATTTGGGAATAATACGTGATTTCCAAGTGATAGATTAATTATTATTGCCAGTTCTTCAGTTTCCTCAAACTAACTTTTGGGGATTTGTACCCCCCTCCACATACACACATCTGACATACTATTTAACTGTGTAGTATTCTATCATTTCTGTCATCCTAACACATCTTTGCTTATACTTCCTCAAAGAAACAAATATACTCTTTCAAGCTTAAAATCAAACTCAGTAAGTCATTTTCCAAAATCTGCTTTATTTAATTAAAGGAAGCCATTGGAGCCCTATGTTTGTCATAGTATTTTAGACATAAAAACTGGGAAACTTTAGATACTTCTAATACCTTTAAGGAGAAATAAACTGATTTGATCTAGTATGAGATTTCTGATATTCCACTCCACAAAGATTTATAGAATTTCAACTATGTGCAGTCACAATTATATGCTGTGAACACACAAAGGAAAAAAATATTCCCGGTCCTTGAGAAACTGAAAATTCAGCAGTGGATACATATACTAGTAGCAGCATAAGCTAATATCCATAACACATTGTGATAATTGCCATGACAAAACTACTTATAAAGGGCTAGGGAGACACAACTGAGGGAATAACTATACCTGTATAAAATTTATTATTAATTTATGAAGGAAAAATTAATTAAATGAGTTAATCAAGGTCTGAAAGTCAGCTAAACTCTTCCCTGTTGTTTGAGAGAGCAGTGTGTCCTTCTAGGCATGAAAGGAAGAAAACCATTTCTCACCCAGCTAAAGAAAAGATTCTCAACCTAAGTGCTGGCTGCCTCTGAAGAAACCTGCAGAGAAATTTTCTTATACTGCATCAGGTATAACAGAAGGAAACAGCTGGAAGCTGAGGGGCAAATACCAACAGCTCCCATGTGATTAAAAAGAATTGCCAAATGCAGTTGGTATATTCCTCCTCCTAGCGGTATCTTTTTCTCTTGGTTATGTGCTAAATTTAAAAACAATAAATAGTAACAGTTATTACTTATTGAGTGCCCACATGTCACTTATGTTTAGTCTGGCACTGTAAAATGGAACTTACATATATTATTTCTAAACTATATAGCAATTCCACTATAAAGTAGACACTGTATTACCTCCATTTTACAGACAAGGAAACCATGAAATAGAGAGAAAATTGTCCACAAGTGGAAGACTTAGGAGCTGAGTTCAGTTTTGTCTGACTTCAGTGCTTATGCCCTTCCCACTGTGTCATGGAAGAAAAGACAACACCATTATTGATGCCTCAGTTTCAGAGCAAGGGGAGGCATTCCTCCGTGTGCCTCTTTTTAGTCCTCCTTTAGAAATATACATGCAATGGCCCCTCCCCTCTTGTAGTGTGAATTCAGACCTCCTCAGCCCAATGTAAAGTCAGTGTAAGAGTTTAAAAACTGTTCTAGATTACCAATACTCTTCTTTCCATTGCTGCCAATTGATTTTTTTTTTCCCCCTCAAGTCTGATTTAGGTTTTGCTAGTAAATATTGTTTCTGTCTCCACCCTCACTAGCAAACACAGCTGGTTTCGGCTGTCAGAGATTCAAAGAACCTTCTGCAAAGATTTAAACTAGATGAAAACAATCAGAATGAAAAAAGGAAAGAATGTTTAAGTGAAAGATAACATCTCAAAATACAGGTTTGGCTTGGCTTGCATTTTTTGGAAGCCAATCAGAGTTGACAAAGAATTGATATTTTTATTGTCATTCTTGTCGTGTGGTTCTCTTAATGATAAAGTCAACATTAAATTCCTTTGTTTTCCATTATCTTACAGCAAAGAAGCATGTCTTTAAGTCCTCACTTGGCTGACAATGGACCTCAGCCAGGTCCCTTTCTCTCTCTGCATGTGTGCAGTTTCCTCAAGTATATTATGAAAGGCTAGACTAGATGTTTCAGCTCTAGTTCTAACACTCCATTTTTACAGGTATAAATCATGGAAACACTATTTCTTAAGTGCAGTGATTCTATTTCCTCTAAATCCGTGTTTCTTCTAGATTTTACATACCCTTAGGGGCTTAAAACTTTATATCAAAGGTGAATGGGGTTACAGGCTATACATGACATAAATTTGGGGGAGGATCAATGCAACTCAATAATTTTGGGGCTAAGGCAATTTTAAAAACACCTGTTATTAAGGTATACTTGACATATAACAAATTGTATGTATTTCAATTGCACAATTTCTTGTTTTGGCAAATATATATACCTGGGAAACCATCACAAAATAGTGAACATAAGTTGCCTCATGCCCCTTGGAATCCCTCCATTCCCTTTCTCCACTCCCATCTCTACTGAACTGCTTTCTGTCACGATAGATCAGTTTGCATTTCCTAGAATTTTATGTAAATGAAATCACAGAATTTTTTTTCTTTTGCCTGTCTTTTTTTAACTTAATTATTTTGAGGTCCAGCCATGTTGCTACATGTGTCAATAGATCATTCCATTTTATCAGTGAAAGTATTCCATTACATACGTGGATAATACCTCCTCATATTCGTCTATTTATCTAATGGGCCCTTAAGGGGGCTGTTTCTGGGGCTTGGTGTTTGCCATACTTAGGTCCAAGTGATGTCAGCCTTCTCTAGCAGTCAAGCTGCTGGTTTCCATGGATTTGTCAATCCTGATCAAACTATCATGGCTGTAGACCTAGAGCTGGTGCCTCCAGGTTATAACATCACAGATTCCCACTATTCTTATCTGAGGTTCAGTAGCTTTTCTTGAATAATGCTTCTAAATATGGTATATTCCTAGAGTCCTGAAATAGTTGTTTTTAGCCATCTTTTCCAGTTTATCACTGCTTTTTGGAGAGAGGATTTGCCAAGCTACTCACTGTCGTTCCCAGAATCCCCTGATTTTTACCTTGGTGTAATTTTTCTGACAAGTTACATGAAGAACAGGCTAGTCCCTACTTTTGAGAAAAGTTTCAGCTAATAAAGAAAATAGAATTTGTGCCCATGAAACTAAAATACAAGACAAAGACAAAGGCACCGTGTGAATAAGCAACCACTGAGTTCTTTAGGTGTTCAGAGGAAGGAAATATCATTCCCTCTGGAAAGGATTAGGAAAAGCATCCAAAGAGGGGAAAGCATTTGAATAAGCCTTAAAGGGTTGGTAGGATTTCAACAGATATTGAAAGACTGAGCAGAGCAGTTGCATAAGTAGTTTGCTGACCTGGGAGTTGTTTAACTTCTCTGTTTGTAAATTTTAAAAGTACTGTAGTACACGAATACATTTTATTATAAAACTATGTAAATAATACTGCTGGGAATGTTCAATCATCTCTATTTCCTTTGCCTCCCTCATCCTTCTCCCTCAGCTCTATCTCATTTCTTTCCCCACCACTATTTATAAGCTTTTTCCTATGCATTAACATACATATATATGTTAACAATGGATTCCTGAAAATTTGAATGGAGTGATTTCATCCATAGTTAGATCAAGGAAAAAAAAAAGGAATCTTTCTAGGGCTAGGTTTATGGTGACACAGACAAATATTTGTAGTAGCAAACAGTTTACTGTCTGAGTAAGCCTAAGCAGTACTCAGTAGCCAGGGACTTCAGTTTATTTATTAAGATAAGCTAGGCTATGCTAAACCCCATGATCCCAAAGGCTTAATGCAATAAGAGCTGGCTTCTCATTCACTTCCAGTGTTCTCTGAAATGGAGGAGCCCTTCCCTTCCAGCTGCACAGACTGGGAAGAAAGAGAGACTAAAAGATTGTGCAAGACATTCCATGTCAGGCCTGGAAGTGATGTATATCATTTCGGCCTACATCCCATTGGACAAAATTCAGTACCAAGTATGTTCAAGGTGGGCTGGCAAATTAGTCTTTTTGTGTGCCCAAGAAAAGTTTAAAATAGTTCAGTGAATTCATATCATTTTCTCTGCCACAAGTTTCCTTATCTGCGAGGTGTGTGGTCAACTAGATGAGGATAACAGCCTTCTCAATTCTATTCTTTTATGAGTATTGCATTCAATGAGAGAATCTGACCTCACTTTGGCATTCGAGTGGATTGAGTTTATTTTAACTTGAGTAATTTAAGATTTTTGTCTACCTGTCATTGTGTTGTGCGTCGTATCAAGAGACTATTGGATATGAGAGTAATCTGGCTGCAACATGTGTCACCCCGCTGAGCACCAGTGTTGATTTGGCTGATCTGGCTGACTCGGCGAATGTCCTCTTTCTCCCTCACCACTCCATGTGTGTTCCACCTGAAGGTGTGCACTCAGTTGATGAGAATGACCTTCCCCGATAGAGGAGGACCATTTTTCAGTCAAGGGTATGTGAAGAGCTGAGCTCTGCTGCTGGAACCTCCAAACAAGCTCTCAAGGTCCATTTGTAGAAGAAATGTAGGGTGGGCAAACTTTCAAGGCTCCAGGCACATCCAACTGAGGTGTTGCATGGGCAGTCTGCCTTTAAAAAAAATGTTAGATTATCTGAGTCATTTTTTTTCCTTGCAAAATTCTCCCAAACTTCAAAAAGTAGTGGGAAAAGGTAGAAAGAGAAATAAAATCATTAGTTATCTTCTAGGCAATGTGATATAATTGAAGGAGTCAAGATTTCTGAATTTAAGTCCTAACTGTGCTGTTGATGATAGATGATTTGGTGCCAATCACTTACGTCATTTAGTCTCTCTGGACCTACATTATTTTCATTTCCATTTGTTAATAATTATGACTGTCTCACTGGGATGTTATGAGGATCAAATGACAGAGTACATGGGAAGCTGCTTTGGAAACTATAAAAACCTATACAATTTATTTATACAATTTATAAACAATAAACAAGAGAGAATACAAAAAGGCAAGCAAACAAGAAAGATAAGACAGCTAGAACCGCAGTAAGCAGGAGAAACAGACCCTCAGAAGGGAATCAATGTTGGGTTTTGAGACCTCTGCAGCAATGCAAGATGGAAAAGAGGTAGAGCTGGAATTGTAGAGAGAAGTGGAAACTGGGGAGCAGGGTGGAGACTCGGGGACGAGTGAGAAGAGGAAGGGATGAGGCACAGTGAGTTAAAGGAATAAGTTTAGAGAGTATTTTTTAAAATAATTTCTTTTATTTTAGATCAAATTTAGATTTATAGAAAGGTTTCAAATATAGCACAGAGTCCTTGTCTACTCCTCATCCAACTTGCCCCATTGGTAACGCCTTAGATAACTATAATATGTTTGCCAAAAATATAACATGTAGAACACCAAACTGAAACAGTATCTCACAGAAATAACAATGTACTGATTTATACACACCACTAGCACTATAAGAAACTGACACTGGTACATTATTATTAACTAAATGCCAGACTTTATTGGAAAACCTAAATTTTGGCTAGTTGTCAATTCAGTTTGCTGAGCTGAGCTGAGCTTAAACTGATCCCCGTCTCCATGTGTCCCTTAGTTAATTTCTGGCTTGCTGACTCAGTTTCCAAAAACACCTTGGGAAGTAAAGTCATCACATTAGCCTTTCTTTGTCCTCAGGACAACATATATCTGTGTCCTGATGAATAGATATTCTGGGAATAACTCTTCAATCTTACTCTTCCTAGGGAAGTCCTTTGGAGGTAGCAAGGTAAGATGATTCAGCCAGCTGGGTCAGTAAAGATAGTGCCATTGTTTTGCTTTTCTTTAACTTACTCATAACCCACCAGCAAAGAGCAATTACTTTTAAAAATATAAGGCATATTGCGTAAGGCCCTAGGGAGAGGAGGCATTCTGAGTTTTCCACCTTCTACATAATTATTAGAGATAATGGAATATTACTCAGCCATAAAAAAGAATGAAATATTGCCATTTGCAGTGGTATGGATGTACCTAGAGAATATTATGCTTAGTGAAATAAGTTAGACAAAGAAAGACAAATACTACACGATATCACTTATATGTGGAATCTAAAAAATAACACAAATGAATATAATACATGCAAAACAGAAACAAACTCACAGATACAGAAAACAAATTTGTGGTTACCAAAGGGGAGAGGGAAGGTGGGAGGGACAAATTAGGGATATGGGATTAACAGATACAAACTACTATATATAAATTAGATAAACAACAAGGATATACTGTATAGCACGGGAATTATACCTATTATCTTGTGATAACCTATAATGGAACATAATCTGCAAAAATACTGAATCACTATGCTGTACACAATATGCTGAAACTGACACAATATTGTAAATCAACTATGCTTCCATTGAAAAAGAGAAAGCTTAGTATAGCTTGTGGTCCCCAGACCACCCCAGGATAACCTGAGGGTCATTCTTAAAGTTTCATCTATTTGCAGTGATCTTCAAATAGAGATTTATAAAACGTGTCTAGGTATGGAGCCACAATGACTCTTAGCATTTAGTAGGTCTCGAGTGAGAGATGGGAAGCAGCTTAGGACAGTCTCACACAGCGAAGAATTGTCCTGCTTAGCCACCAAGCAAACACTGGTGAATACTGCCAAGGAAAAGCTACCTCTTTGGGATATCCATAACGTAAGGTGCTAAGAATTCATTATCAGCTTTCCTAGGAATTAGCATCTCCTATTTAGGCTAGCTCTTCAGGACAATACCAATTGTCGGAAATGCAATGCCATGTGGGTATACATCCTTCTCCATCATGGAGGAAGAAAGGAGGCAAATTTCTGGGAACTGTAAAGCACAATAACATAAATAAGAATAGCCATAAATGCATACACACATTCCATGAATGGTTTTCTTTCTTTTGTGTGTGTCAGTACTATAGCAGAAATAATTATACCCTAGTGCTTGCCAAGTTTCTTAATGTAGTAACAGTTGCAAGTCAGTCTCTTAAATTAATAGAATTCTGAGAGCAAATATCACTAAATATCATGAAAATGATTCTCATTATTCTACATATTTTCTCTCTGTATCTGTGTGTCTCAAAAAGGCCCTAAAATCTTCACCAGGGGCAGGAGTTCAGCACTTCAACACATGTGCTTTTAAAAATATTGGAAAATTCACAAATTAATTTGCCAGCTAAACTATGTAATCAGATCATGATTTATTCTCCTAGACTAGAGTACTAGAGTACTAGAGTACAGCTAGTAGGTTGCGTTTCTCTTTCCTTTTTTAAAAGGGGCAAAAAGATGACATGGTTCCAAGAAGAGTTTTGCCAATATGTAGAGCTTTTTATTTTTAATCAATTTTTTTTATTGAAGTAGAGTTGATTTACAATGTTGTGTTAATTTCTGCTATACAGCAAAGTGATAGAGCTCGCTTAAGGTAGAAATATCAGTCTTCCTTGGCTTAAGTTCATGGTATGGGGGTTATGGAACTGTGCAGAAATGGTCATTAAAAGTGTCATTAAAAAAATCTATTCATTCCCTTTCCCATTACAGGCTTTGCAAATGCAGCCCTGCTTGCAATTTCTAGAAAGCTAGCTACTTATTTTCTAGCCAGTATACCATTCAGAGAATTATACTAGACTTGCTTCTTACAACAAACACAATGATTATCTCAGTCAGTCCCTTTACCACTCAAACCTTAGCTAATTTCATTTTGGCTCTGATATTTACTAGCTTTGAAGGGGAGGGCTAGGGATGGTATCCCTTCTAACCCCACGAACACAGGCTAACTGTGCTATAGGAGGTAGAGCCAATTTACAATCTTCACAGAATTTCAACAAAAAGGAAAAAAATCATGCAACGAAATAGAAAATAGTCTTGGTTGAAATCTTTGCACATTCTCAGCATGATTTTATACGCAGTTAGTATGTTGATAAGTATTCCAAATACAGAGTAATCTAAGTTTTAATTCAGGATACTAGGTGTCCCTGAAACAAAACCATCTCTTAGTTTAGCCTATGGATGCAGAACCAGTTCCTAGACCATTGACTTTTTACCAAAAGATAGATTTGATACCTACTTCTGACAAAGAATAACCACCTATACCAACCTCTGTTTTATTTACCAAGGATAAATAATTGAATTTAAAGATAGCCTTAAGAGATTCCATTTTCTGTCACAGGAAGTAGCAATTAGAAGTATCTATGATACACACGCAGAATGCCATGTATCCACTGTCAGAGACAATGGCTAAGTCACAAGGAGATAAAGCATTAGTATTATTTTAATATCTTATATGTGCTTATTGTTTTCTCTGCAGTATGATACTATATTGGAAATTTGGAATCAACGGCTTGGAATCAAGGGCTCTCCATGCTAAAAGGAAACTCAGAGACAAACTGGACAATTTCTTTTGCTTTATAGATATGCAAGTTGAGGTCCAGTGAGGTAAGGTGCTCTGCTCAAGACCGCCCAAAGTAATAGAAGACCTTCATCATAAAATTTCCTCTTTTACAAAATACCTTTCTATTTTTTCTGGGGAAAAAATGTAAATTTAACAGGGAGCAGTTATAATGTTTATCGCTACCAAGATGTTCTCTGTTGCTGGATTTTGTTATACACCCTTAAGATAGTGTAGAGTATGAATTTCACTTACCTTATTCCTACCGTATGTGTTGCAACGTAGCCAACTTTGCTAGTTAGTCTTATATAAGAAACCATAAATGTTTTCATATTTTGATCAGACTCCAAGATCCTTTTTCTTATTAGAGGTTTATATATTCCAAAACATCATACATAAGATTCAAGATACACGTCAAAATAAGGCCTTCCCAATCTTATTTCCCTTTATATTTTTCTCCATTCACCATATATTATTAAAAAAATGATGATACGAATTATATAGTGTTGAATCAGAGAGAAACTGTTTTGCTCTAATCTGATCAGGTATCTTATCTAAGCATCTATAATCCATTGATTAGGTCACAAGCTTAAATATACAAAGTTCAAGGAATTACAGCAAATGTGTCTTCTCAGGTGGTTAATGCTGCTTACAGATTAAGAGACCTCATTTGTTAAAACAGTGACTGGCAGCAAAAAATAAGTCTATTGTAGGAAAGTGTATATTTTAAGGGTATAGTTAAAACTCTTCATTGAGAAGATAGTTATTGCCTTGAGATGAATTCAGAGATAGGAACTCTTTCCACTGGCAGCCCAATAGAATTTCATGACTTTTTTGACCTCAGCCATCAATATTATGGCTTCTAGCCATCCCACCTATTTTGGTCTGAGTGCACAGGTGGCAAAATGACAAATAAAACAGTTGGGACATAGGCTAAAATGTCAGTGGTGGAATTTGAGCCACTATAACCTAGGGAGTTGAGTAATCATAACAGTACCACAGCATCTGTGGATTCAGACCCATGGCTCTATTCCAGACAGTGAAAATTCAACTTACCTTCGCAGAATGAGTTAGTTCTGACTTTCCCTCATGGATTTCCCACTTGTAATAGAGGCTCAGGTTCATCCACTTAATTCTGTTGTAGTGACAGACAGAATCTGGGAGTCACACTTTCTGAGATCAGCTGACCTAGGAAAAGTTAGATAATCAATACTATTTTGGATTATAGCCATTTTCTCAAATTACCCTAAAGCAGTGAACACGTTATCTCAACGATTTGTTTCATTTTTTAACCTACCTATAAATAAATAATGTCTCTGAAGTGCATACTGAATAACTATAATGTCTTATAGATTAATGATTAGTTAACATAATTCTAGCACTACCAAGTTTCCTATAGAAATTTGTCATTAAAATGGGTCTTACCATTGGATATCTTGTAAACATTGCTACTGTCCTACTACTTATAAAAATAAGTTTACTTATCTTCAGAGCTTTGTTTTACCAGTCCATAATAGGACACTTGACTTAGTTTCACAACTTAAAAAGGAAGTAATAATTGGTGCAGTCTTTAAAAAGCAGGAGTACATGTGTCCCATTTGCTTTGGGTTGTATCCTACCAGACTGCCACAGATCTCAGGGGAAATACGGCTAGAGAATGATGATTTTGAGCTGTTCCTTTGGGTTGCTTCTCACTGAAATGTTTTGAAATCTGAAATTCTACTTTGCCATTTTCAAGAGTTATTTAAAGCATTCCTTCTGCACACTTGAGAATGATGAGGATTTAAGGGTGCCAAGAACCAGCTTAAGCTGACCGTGAGTGAATTCTTGTTTTGCAGTCCTCTTATCTCCCTACCAATATCACACTCTCCTGAGGAATGCTAAGAAACCTTGTGGACTTCAGAGATTTTTCACATTGCCTTTTTATTTTCTTAAATATCCTATCTGATTTAATTTTCTTCTCATTTTGGAAAGTAATATTTAAATAAAATTTCATGCTTCTGTATTCTTTGGAATCAATGAAAGATATTCTCTCTCTGTCTCTTGTCTCTCTCTCTTTTCACTCCATCTTCCTGGGACTAGCTGTGACAATACAGAAAAAAAGTAAGAGCACTAGCCAATAACCTGAAAGGCTGGCATTCGTAATATAAATCAGAAAATATTTCTAGCTATGTGTATTTCTTCACCAAAATCTGTCCATTTGCACTGCCCCTCTGATGGTCGCTCCTAATGTTACCTCTTTACCTGTATACCTAAGAATTGTTTTCAGATGGATCTCTTTCTATTTACGTGGGATCGTTCGCGGTCTAACTTCTTTATCTAGCTAATAGCAGATGTTTACCTACATGCAAGGACTATTTCTCTCAGGTATGTTATGAAGCCCCTCACTAGGATGGGAAAAGAATCCCTGACACCTTTCGTCCTGAATATCCAGTACTTTCTCTTCTTTTGAAATATATCACTGCATATGCATTTTAATTAAACCCAAACTGCATTCACAGAGGGGTTTATGTGTTACCAATTATTCCTAATGAGGTTTTTCCTCTCCCTTTTGAATGTTAAATCATCATCTGTCTTTCAACATGTGTGGAAAATGCAGTATAATTATTGTAAATAATGTCTTTTCCTAAGCATGAATTTGGGATTCGGGCAGTTTTCGTTTCTTTTTCTTCCAGCAGCTCAAAACAAACAAACAAGCAAACAAACAAAAAAACACTTCAGTTGTCTTACTGTGGGTGTTTTCTAAAGTATAGTCACAAAAGAGATTGTGAAAACGACAACGTTGTGTTTGATATTTATTCTCTCGCACTGACTTCCATATAAAAACCGCTAAGTTGGGAAGACAAAAGATGCTTTCCCAACTGCTGGTAACACGAAGCTCCTTTGTATTCTGACTCTTCTCTTTCTCTTACATCAACATCAATAAGAATTTTGTGGGAAAGACTGAAATGTCAGTCTTTCCGAGGAGCAAGCAAGTCCAGTTTATTCTTTGCCCTGTAATTAAAGCCTGTTTTTGTGAGAAAAGTAAACCAATACCCAGCAACCCAAGATAAACTGCCAAGCTATTTTTAATCTACAGAAACCCTTTCAACAGTATGAACCCTTGGAGACCTGCTGCAGTTTTTCATTCTTGAGCCAATAGAAGAAAGATTCACAGAAGACAACAGTGGGTAATAGTCTTACAGTATTAAAATGGGATGTCTTCTTTTAAATGCTCGTTTCTAAACAAACAGCATTACAAAGGAGGAGGATGGAAGTGGAGGATTTGATACATGTTCTTCACGGACCCAAAATATGGATGCAGTCCTTCCTTCCATTTCCCTGAGGAAGAGCCTATCCAACTCCGATGTCTGACTTTGTTAGAGACTTGAGGAAAAAAAACAAAAAGTTCCAAGACAGAAAGGGAGAAGATCTTAAAATTGGTTATTAGACATTACTTCTCCTCAAATTCCACCATAAGGGGTCTCCTAGAGCCAGCTTCCCCCTTAGCCTTCAGATGACAGCCGCATTCTACTTCTAGACCACCCTCATCCTCAGAAATATACTGTGCTCAGCTAACTCTTTCCTGAATCCCAGGCTCATCTTCTCATGTTTGGCCACTAGCTTATCTCTCTAGAAAAATCTTAACCCACAATAATTTCACCAATTCAGGAAAGCAACTCTTTCAGTTTATAATACCAGTTAGGGATTTCTCCATTCAATCCCCTTCTTCTATTATTTGATATTTATATAATCTAAAGGTACCCTAAAAGGATTTCCTAAACCAAAATGCAGCCTCTCCCCAAAGATATGTAGAGCCAATCCTATGAAATTTTTAAATAGTAGATTTTTAACAGGTGAGTCTTCTCTCCTTAGCTCCTGAGTCCGAAAAGGGTCTTCTCACTACAAACTACTTTGTCCTGGTTATGGGAAATGTATACTATGTGAGCATTTGTAAAGGATTTCTCGGGGAAAACATCACCCTCACTCCTGAGACTTTAATGTGTCAACCCTCTATTCCAGTGCTGTCCAAGAGGAATACAATGGAAGTCACAAATGTGACCCACATATGAAATTAAAATGTTTTCTCCTGGGCACTATAAAAAAAAGGAAAGAGGTGAAATTAATCTTAGTAATATATTTCATTCAACCTAATATATCCCCAATATTATCATTTAACACATGCTCAATATTAAAATATCACTGATATTTCTCTCTTTCTTTTTTTTTCATAAGGAGGCTCTGAAATTCAGTATGCATTGTACATTTACATCACATCTCATTTCAAATTAGCTACATTTCAAATGCACAATAGCCATACAAAACTAGAGGCTACTGTACTGGACAGCACAGCTCTACACCTTCACCGTCAGGTGAGTCCTTTATCTAGACTGAGAGAGTGAATACACAGATAGACAATGGCCAAGTCATATAGGACATAAACTCTGACCCAAATAAGAAGCCCAGGAAGTCAACTCACAACGTCTGCAGCAATTGGCCCAGAATAATAAGGACTCGGTCAAGGACTGCCAACTTTGCTTTCCCTCTCCCACCCCATCTCTACATCTCAGGATCAACCAAAGAAAGTCAAATAAGCTCCCCAATCAACCACATAAGATGCCCGCTTCTCGTTAGCTGCCTCCAGTTTTGCATACCAACAAACTCCAATCAGAGCATACCTGAAACCCTTTTCACTAGAAAGCTCTCCCACTCCCTTGCCTGCCATTGAGTCACTGTCGAACACAAATGGTGGCAGCTGACTGCTTCACAGAGTTCTGAATTAATAGCGTCTGTTTGTTATCTTTTGGGTGGTCTTAGGTTATTTCTATAAGACTTGAGCTTCACTTCTGACTATGTAGAAATTCTCCCTTACATTTGAAAATCCAAATATGTGAACTCAGTGAGGAAGGGGAGGAGGGTGGTACAAGGAAGATGCTTTTGACCCAAAGCAACATGAAGTAGAACAGCTATATTTTGCTGAAAACACACACATTGTGGTGTTTTGTTGTTGTTGTTGAAGATATTACTTTCAGGTAATGGCAGACAAACGTTCGCCAAGATTTAGGCATAATGTGGTATAATGCTGGTAGGGAGCTGAGAAAAGGGTGCTTCCTCATCTCTGCTTAAAAGACATGTACTTTCAAATATGGAGAGGAAAACAGTCCTTGATATTCCTGGATTTTTCACAATCCATTTTCCACTCTGTAGCCTGTGCCTGTAGAGACACATCTTAAAACCTCTCTGATAATACAGGCTGGCGGATGAGGATTTTAGGAGCAGGCAAGATGTCTGCCCAAAATGTGGGATTAGCACTTCATTTTTGGCTGAAGCTAAAGTAGGGAGAAAGCCCAAAGGAAAATCATATTACTTCTGTGGCTGCACAAACAGTGGAATAATATATATAAATGGTACTAAGACAATCTAGAAAATGTTTGCAAGCCCAGCAATATAAATGCTGTTTTTAAGACTTGAATTAAAGGAAAATTTAATCAAGGGAAACAGATAATGCCTTTTTTTTCAGAGTTAAGTGAAAACTGGATCCATCTCTTGTTAAAGAAATTTAAGGAATTTTTTTCCAAATAGTGCCTCTCTGCTTAGAATTCTGACCCATTAAAATGGGTTTAAGGTGGACAAAATGAAAGCCTTTGAGTTTTGAAGTTGCCTTTAAATAGAAATACTTTATTTTAGGAAAAAAATGAAATGAAATCCATTTAAGGACATTATGAGGCTCTACAGAGAAAGAGTATCTAATTATTTGCAAAGCATTTATGACCTGAGAGTCCAGGGCTCCCTGTTACTGTATTTACCATGTTATAGCCACACCTCAACGCAAGGAACTTTGGGGACTTGAAAGCGTCCGCAAAGTTAATCACTTCCCACTCCTGCAGTAACTAGTTATCTGCAGTTACTGCAGAGAGTGTCCCACTCAATCTGTTTGGTTTTTTTTGCGGTACACGGGCCTCTCACTGCTGTGGCCTCTCCTGTTGCGGAGCACAGGCTCCGGACGCGCAGGCTCAGCGGCCATGGCTCACGGGCCCAGCCGCTCCGCAGCATGTGGGATCTTCCCAGACCAGGGCACGAACCCGTGTCCCCTGCATCGGCAGGCAGACTCTCAACCACTGCACCACCAGGGAAGCCCCTCAATCTGTTTTAAAATGTTATATGAAATGCACTATTTTTATATGAAATGCACTATTTCTCAGAGTCTATTTAAAAAAAAATCAAAACTTCCTCTCACTATAGGCCCACTTTGAGATAGTATTACATGGAGAGAATGTAGCATTCCTGCCCTCTAAAAGATTTACAATATAAATATCATCTAAAGAGGGAAAATTACATCACCTCACTAAGAAGATGAGCTCTAGTTCATCAATCACTAATTGGGAAACTTAGCCAAATATTCATATAAATGTCATATCTCTGTCAGACAGGACACAGAGAAGTGGTTTTGATTTGGTCATAACTTACATCATCTGTGAGCCTTGATGTCTGCTATCTTACCTGTGCAGCAAGGGTCTTATCTAGGATGTGAATTTCACTGGAAAGCTGGCTGTCTTGAAAAGGAAAGAAGAGATGAGAAAGAAAAACTAGACTCAGAGGACCAACAGCATTTTCATTCGTGAACAGTTCAGATTAACTCATAAACAACAGGAACATTTCATGGCTGGGCCATGGCACTCTGCCTGCTGTCCACATTCCTCATCCTTTGGAGGAAACTGGCCCAGCCAGGGTGACCTCACTCACTAGTAATATGGAGACTTAAACTGCTTCTAGGACATGGCTCTTGACACAGTGTAGCTACATATGCTGTAAGACATTAGAGAGCCAGTGAAGAAATTTAGTAATGACAATTCCCTCCTTTTTCTGTTTCAGACCTTTGGTATCTGTTGATATTTACTGAAATAGAAAATATCACAAAGTGATATAAGAGTAAGAGAAATCCCTCCCTACTGCCAAGGGCACACACAATGGGAAAGGTAGCAACTGGGCCCTCTGCTAAAAACCACATCATATGTGATTTGAAAGCTTCCAGAGATTAAGTCTATTACGGTATCCATTTTGTGTCATAATTATGTGATCCACAACCATCGCTGCTAAACGTGAGTTTGGTGTTTAATTTGCCATTCATAGTGTGTCACTCCAGACTTCAGCAATTTGGCTTCAACCCCCTCACATTAAAGTCCTCTTGTAACATATGTCTTCCCTACTGGATTATACCTGTCTAAGAATATTCATGTATTGTTTATATGTTGTTAGCATTTTACTCTAAGTCACTTTTATGTATTAACTCACATTAATGCTCACAGGAAATTTTTATAGTAAGCAATAGAACTATTTAATCATACAGATGAGGAAACAGGCACAGAGTGATTAAGTAACTAGCCTAAGATTTCTCAGCCAGAAAGTGGCCAAGCCAAGTTTGGAACCCAGTAGTTTGGCCCCAGCCTCTCAGCTCTTAACCACCTACGTACACTACTGCTTTCTGAGGACCAAGCCTATGTTTTCCTTATCTCTTTGTTCTCAGCCCCTAGTACAAGGCCTGCAACAAATGTTCAGTGAATCGGGCATGACACTGAAAGCAGAATCTCTATGTAGTACTCATCACACTGAGGTGTAGATGCTCAGCTAACATGATCCTTGAAGCTTACTAAGTGCTGCATCCTCTATCAGGCTGACCTTGCTGTCATCTCTATTACTCAATCTGGACTCCTCTTTCTTGCCTGGGATTATTAATAAAGCCAAGGTGATAATAGCACTGTGATCATATCTCTGCCTTCTAACCTGTTCCTTCCTCTAACACTAGTTTACCTCTTTCAGTCCCTCTTTCTATTTCTAAATGAAATGTGAAACCTCTATGTACTAAACAATGGGAAAAAATGACCAGATATTGATTTGCTAATTATATAGCAAAGGGGACTTATTTAGTAAAGTCTGCCTTGTGTAGTCACTTTAACTTTTGGTCAGTCATAATCTTCAGGAATATCACTGGTTAAAGAAGTCAATATGTGCTTCCCTCGTGGTGCAGTGGTTAATAATCTGCCTGCCAGTGCAGGGGACATGGGTTCAAGCCCTGGTCCAGGAAGATCCCACATGTCGTGGAGCAACTAAGCCCGTGAGCCACAACTACTGAGCTTACGTGCCACAACTACTGAAGCCTGCACACCTAGAGCCTGTGCTCTGCAACGAGAGAAGACACTGCAATGAGAAGCCCACACACCGCAATGAAGAGTAGCCCCCACTTGCCACAGCTAGAGAAAGCCCATGTGTGGCAACAAAGACCCAACACAGCCAAAAATAAATAAATAAAATAAATTAAAAAAAAAAAAGAAGTCGATATGATCATATCACAATCCTATCCCTGAACCAAATCCCCACCTAGTGGAACAAATCAGTTCCTTTTGCTTCATAACATTCTCACCTCATCTATGCAACTAAAATGTTTTCTATTCTCCTCAGTATATGTATTTTGGAAACCAATCAAAGCAGGAGAAATAGGCACATGCCTTCTATGTGTTTCTGCAATATGAGTGCTAATAGTTTCAACATTGGGAAGGTAAGGATCCATGTCCTGGAGTGGATATTCAGATTGCCTAGAGGCCAAGCACTTCCCTAGAAGTCAAGCACTTCTCCCAGTTAGGAGAGTATTATGGAATGGGGAGGAGGGCATTACTGAGTCTTGGACTTCATCACTGGTACATTAGTACTGAGGATACAATGAAGAATAAGACAAGTCCCTGGCTTCAAGGAGCTCATAGTCCATCAGAGGAGACAAATTATTTCTCAATGTGTTACCTACTATAATAGTCATCTACATAACATATGACAGAATAAACACATGCAGGAATGACTACATAAGTTTCAGGGACCAGTGCAAAATGAAAATGCAGGGCCCTTAGCCACAGCAATCAGTCAAGCAAGAAAAATAAATAAAAGAAATCCAAATTGGAAAGGAAGAAGTAAAACTGTCACTATTTGCAGATGGCATGGTACTATATAAAGAAAATCCCAAGGATACTACCAAAAAACTATTAGAAGTCATCAATGAATTCAGTAAAGTTGCAGGATAAAAAATTAATATACAGAAATCTATTGCATTTCTATATACTAACAGTGAACTAGCAGAAACAGAAATTCAGAAAATAATCCCACTTACAATTAAATATAAAATAATAAAATACCTAGGCATAAATCTAACCAAGGAGGTAAAAGACTTGTCCTGGAAAATCTCTAAGACACTGATGAGAGAAAATGAAGACAACAAAAACAAGTGGAAAAAATATATCATGCTCATAGATTGGAAGAATTAATACTGTTAAAATGTCCATACTACTTGAGAAAATCTAAAAAGTCAACGACATTCCTATCAAAAAACTCCCTGATTTCAAGCTGTACTACAAAGCTACAGTAATCAAAACAATATGGAATAAAAAAGACACATTTTTATTAGAACAGAATAGAATAGGGAGTCCAGAAATAAGCCCACACTTACAAGGTCAATCAATCTACGACAAAGGAGTCAAGAATATACAGTGGGGAAAAGACAGCCTGTTCAATAAATGATGTTGGGAAAACTGGACAGCTACATGTAAAAGAATCAAACTGGACTACTTTCTCACACCACACACAAAAATAAACTCAAAACGGATCAAAGACTTAAATGTAAGACTGGAAAACATAAAACTCCTGGAAGAAAATATAGACAGTATGCTCTCTGACATTGGCCTTAGCAATATTTTTTTTTGGTTATGTCTTTTCAAACAAACAAAAGCTAAAATAAACCAATGGTACTACATCAAACTAAAAAGCTTTTGCACAGCAAAGGAAATATCAACAAAACAAAAAGATCACCTACTGAATGGGAGAAGATATTTGCAAATGGTATATCTGATAAAGGGTTAATATCTAAAATATGCAAAGAACTCATATAACAACATCAAAAACACAAACCACCCAATTAAAAACTGAGGAGGACCTGAATAGACATTCTTCCAAAGAAGACACAGAGATGGCCAACAGACACATGAAAAGATGTGCAACATTGCTAATCATCAGAGCAATGCAAATCAAAACCACAATGAGATATCACCTCACACCTGTTAGAATGGCTATTATTATCAAAAAGACCACAAATAACAAGTGTTGGCGAGGATGTGGAGAAAAGGGAGCCCTTGTGCACTGTTGGTGGGAATGTAAATTGGTGCAACCACTATGGAAAACAGTGTAGAGATTCCTCAAAAATTTAAAAAGAGAACTACCACGCAATCCAGCAATTCCACTTCTGGGTATTTTTCCTAAGAAAACAAAAACACTACTTTGAAAAGATATATACTCACCCCTATGTTCATTGCAGCATTATTTAAATAGCTAAGATAGAAAAATATAGAAGCAACCTAAGTGTCCATCAATAGATGAATGGATAAAGAAGATGTGGTGTGTACACACACACACACACACACACAAGAAATATTAGGTGGCCGAAAAAAAGAACGAAATCTTACCATTTGAAACAACACAGATGGACCTAGAGGGTATATGCTAAGTGAAATAACTCCAAGGAAGACAAATACTGTATGATTTCACTTACGTGTAGAATCTAAAAAACAAAACAAATGAACAAACATAACTAAACAGAAACAGCCTCGTAGATACAGAGAATAAACAGGTGGCTGCCAGAGTGGAGGGGGGAGTAGGAGGATGGGTGAAATAGGCGAGGGAGATTAAGAGCTACAAACTTCTAGTTACAAAATAAATGAGTTAGGGGGATGAAATGTATAGCATGGTGAATATAGGCAATTATATTGTAATATCTTTGAATGGTGACAGATGGTAACTAGACTTATCACGGTGATCATTTTGTAATGTATAGAAATATCAAATCACTACTTTCTGTGCCTGGAACTAACATAGTGTTGTAGGAAGGAAATGCATCAAAATGCTCATGAGTTATCTCTGCGGGGGGGGATTACTGGGTGAATGTTATTTTTTACTTTATGTTTTTATGCATTTCTAGTTGTCTGTTATGAAAATGTATTGCTTATAAAATTAGAAAGAAAACAATAAATACTATTAAAAATAGAAAAAAGAAAAGAAAATGCAGGGTTCTTGTTCATAAATTCTTAAGAATTTCAAAAGGCATTAAACTAAGTGCAGGTCCCTTGGACTGCACATCCATGAAGCTGGCCTTGAACACGTGGAAGAGGTAATGGGATCAGGGTATGAAGCATTGAAAATGCTTCCAAAGAAAGTGATACTTGTGCTGGTTCTTGCAGGATGACTAGGAGTTTGGCATGTGGAGAAGGAGGAAAGCACATTCTGGGCAAGAAAAGAAGTTAACAAAATAAACAGGAAGAGTGTGTGAGAGCAGGTTGCCAGTCTATTTTGGGGATAACAAACTGAGACCAGAGAGCCTTGGATTGCAGGATGCCCGGAATACATCTATAGAGGAAAGCTGAGGCCAGCGTGTCAGGAGCTTAGAGAAATAAACAGAGGAAAGAATGAGGCAAATCATAATTTAATTGTAGTTTCACCACTTACTGCCTGTGAGCTCTTTAGTAAGTGACAACACCCCTGAGCTTCAATTTTTTCATCTGAAAATTGGAGAGTTCTAGCCTTGGCTCAGCCACTGAAAATTGGAGAGTTCTAGCCTTGGCCCAGCCATTAATTAGTTGTGAGACCTTAAATAAGTCACTTTCCCTACCTGAATCTCAGCATCTCCACATATAAAATGAAAAGCTAAGGCTAGATGAATGGTTTTCAAACTGAGCTCCGAGGAGGTGCCTCAGGAGATGTGGGGAAGGTGGGCGAGGGTGAAGGGACAGCCCAGCAGGATTCAGCCACCAAACATTTAAACTAGAGCGGCAACATCTTTATCAATGTTATATATGCATATGTGTACATAAGTATTTGTTCTTATATATGCATATATGTGCATATTTACACATGCATAAATATATATTTATGTGTATTATGTATAGCATATGTTTTATGTTACAGTATGCATTTATGTATATGTATGTTACATCACTTAATAAATATGTGCTATATATTATGGTATAATAAAATATATTATAACATATGTGTTATATACGTATTATTTATTCAACAGAGCATCTCAGTTGCCACATCTGAAAACTGGGGATATTTAATAGTATCTCACTTATAGGTTAGTATGAAGATTAAATGTCAAAAATGTATGTAATGTTCCTAAAAAAGTATCAGGAACAGAGTAAGCATTGCTTCCTCTTTTATAAGTCACAATCTAAGCCCAAGAAGTCGGGAATATGTGCATCTTTTGTCCACGTCTGTCTTCCCAACACCTTGACAAGTGCCGGCACTTAGTGGATGCTCACTGTATTTGCTGAATATATGAATATACAGTGTCTACAACACACTCGTTTCTAGGCCAATGTTTGAGATGTAAAGGTAAACAAAAAACATGGGCCCAGCCCTTGTGGCTGTTAAACATATAAACACACAATTAAAGAACAACTGGAATTTGTGTTTAGTGCTTTACCAGGATTACAGATAAGAATTAGTTTGAAGAAATAGCTCCCTCTCTGCTAACAGTTGGAAACCTCCAAGAGTGAATAGTCCCAAATGCCTGTCAAAGTTGTAAATTGTTCTAATATGGGAGGAAATAGGCAGAGAGGTGGAGGGAAAACTTCTCATCGAATAGCAGGGAGCAACCTGGCTAAGACTTTGGGCACGTAGAAACAGAAGTAGGAATGATTGTCTTAGGAAAACAACTTTTCCCTAATAGGTTATATTCTCTATATTCCTGCTGTGTCATCCTGGGAAGTGAAGAAGGAAGAAGAGACGGGCCCTGTCCTTAAGGAATTTCCCATCCATTGGAAAAGAAAGCATTATGATACATTCATAAAATAGTAGCAAGACCTTTCCTCCACCCACTGCTGCCATAAGCAAAGATATTCCCAGGGAATGATGTTGAATGGATTGGATGTGCTCTGGGAAGGTTTAAGAAACAGATGAATTTACAGCAGAGAAGAGTGAAGAGGTGACTGAAAATCTGGCATGGAGCAACTGGCTAAGTGACGACGAGCCTTCTATCCTGGGGCCAAGGACATAAACAGGTGCTAGTGTGAGGCAAACGGGTTAGCAGAGATCAGCGTCTTGGGGGTGATGAATGAGTTAGCAAACGCCCCTACGGACATTTCCTGTTACTCAGATGGCTGAGTATTTTCACAGCAATAGAATTTCTTTGAACCCAGATGCCTGATTGGACTGCTATAGCCGTTTGTCAATTAGCTATGTCGCAACAATTATTTAATCCTACAAGGACAAGGAAAAGTAAAGCTAGGACCCCCAGGGCAATCATAACTCACCCACATGGCTCATACATGTTCATTTGGTTTCTAAGTGGATCGCTTAGTTTATGGCATGCTCAGTATGTAAGAGTTTTCTTAGAATTAGTGTACATTGTCCTTAATCGGAAATATGTCGTGCAACAGTCTTTTTCTCCAAATGAGTATTTCACTAGTGGCACACAACCTGTGGTCATTAAGCCCAAAATTAAAGAACATGAAACAATTAACATTTTTCATTCCTACTGTTTCTTTTTTTTTTTTTTTTTCTGTGCCTACGTTTGCGGGAATGGGAATGTTTTAGTTTCTCACAGAATCATTTGAGTAATGTTATTCTAACAATTTGAAATTCTTATCTTCTTTAAACCATGTAATTGTGTACTAAACAAGGTAGG
Source organism: Stenella coeruleoalba (assembly GCF_951394435.1). Taxonomy (NCBI): domain Eukaryota; kingdom Metazoa; phylum Chordata; class Mammalia; order Artiodactyla; family Delphinidae; genus Stenella; species Stenella coeruleoalba. The sequence continues at coordinate 65,235,941 of NC_137153.1, forward strand.
AGAAAATGCCTTTTCACTCACATTTTTCCCAATGCAGAGACTGTGATGAAAATCAGATAGTAGAGATTTATGTCTGCTGGGCTGGCAGTCATTTCATATTTACTTGGACTATGAGATTGAAATCAAATTGGAGGCTCCCTATCCAGGAATGTGTTATTTGCTATCTAAATAACTATATGTGAGCAAATCAGATGTGGATAAGCTGTTTCCATCATCACTGTGTGTGTTAGCTCTGATTCTTGAAGTCCTAGCTCCATCTATGCTAGTTTTATCAAAGCTGCTCTTTTTGGTTTTATGTATTTGCTATGGTTGGACTGGAGAGTCTGTTCTCAATTTCTCAACTGGTAATAACAAAGGAAAAATTTAATGAAAGGAACCAAGGAAATACATTTTGTACATGAAAGTGGTTAATAGACAAACCCACTGCTGGATAAGGAATTAAGGGGGAAATTGTTCAAAGAATTTGTGGAAGCAGCAGGAGTTTGTTTTGTTCACACTATACAAGCCTCAAATTCCAAAATGCCAGATTGGAGACTATTTATATTTCCATTCTTCTATCTGGGGTCTTTTGTCTACTTCTTACTAACAATCTTACCTTTAGTTTGCAAGTAGAAAGAAAATATGATGCAAACCTACTTTTGTCATACAACTTCATAAACTCTATTTGACCTTAACTTTGTAAGCAGAAATATGCTTATTTACCAACAGTTATGCTATCAGTCAAGGGTCTTGTTTGCAAACCTACAGCTGATTACAGATATTTTATTTATTTATTTATTTATTTTTTGCAGTACGCGGGCCTCTTACTGTTGTGGCCTCTCCCGTTGCAGAGCACAGGCTCCAGACGCGCAGGCTCAGCGGCCATGGCTCACGGGCCTAGCCGCTCCCCAGCATGTGGGATCTTCCCGGACCGGGGCATGAACCCGTGTTCCCTGCATCGGCAGGCGGACTCTCAACCACTGCGCCACCAGGGAAGCCCTGATTTCGGATATTTTAAACAAAAAAAGGAATTTTTTCTTTCTTTCTTTTTTTTTGGAAAGGGCACAACAAATACATCAAAGATATTTTAACAGGATCTCTCTGGCAAGAAAAGCCTTTCTCTGGTGCAGATCCCCACTGCTCCTGGTCACTCTCACAGCTACCAGGAATAATTCCTACCCTTCTTTTCATTAAGGAACTCAAGGCCCCAGGTAAGAAGGTCCAGCTGGCAGAGACAAGGTCTTGTGGCTGCCTGTGCCCTGCTATGAAGCCATAGAGAGACAGAGCATCTTTCCTGTTCAGGTTCTACAATGGAGGAAAGACACCATCCCCTTCAATGCTATAGCCTTGGGCTGTTACTTCCAAATGGGAGAAGGGATTATATATTAGAATCCCCCCGAAATGACAAAGGTTTGCTACTTCCGCTTTATTAATGATTTTATTTAAAGTAACAGATTATAAACATATTGATACTTTTTAAAAAAGTAAAATTGAACATTTCTGCACTCTTGGTATTTGATATGCTTTACAGTAAACCTATTGGGACTCATTTTGTATTTAATGGGAATATAAAATTAGAGGGAGCTTTCATCTTTAACTGATACCAGTATTATCTCTCAGATCTATAAGTAGTTCAAATGTCTAACTCTCCTTCTTAATTCCCAGCTCCATGAATAACATGTTTATTTCAAAATGACTACTATGCCCTTACTACCTAAGGAATCTAGTGTGGATGGCCCCCAAAACCATTGTCAGCCCCCTTCGCCCTTGAACATTCCAATGTAGAGACTGGAAATGCACATACTTTCCCAGCCTTTTTTGCAGAGAGGGGTTTGTATGTAAGCCACTTCCAGATCATGACATATATGCAAAACTCAATCAGGGAAGCTTCTAGGAAAGCTTTATTTACTGAAATTAAAAGACAGATGCAGGCTAAGCAATGCCCCTCACTTCCTCTACTTTCTACCTTGAGCATGGTCATACCTAGAAATAAAATGAAAAGGCCAAAGAACTGAGAGATGTTAGTGCTGACATCTCAAGTCTCACACTGTTGGGTCTGCGACAAACTACATCCAACCCCTCCCTTCCTTGGGGACAATGTAAGTCAAGTTTGCAGTGACTTGAAGCTGAGAGCATTCCTAAGTGATATGATGGTTTCAACAATTGACATCCATTCATAACTGGACATTTCAAATAACCTACTCCTACTATGTATTGAGCATTGATTTCAGGCTAGCACCATGGGAAGTGAGGTACAACCCAGATTCTCAAGGAGAAAAACAGTATATATAAGAAGATACATAAATAATACAATGTGGTAAATGCTAAAATGGAGTCATGTTCCCGGAGCTGTGAGAACACAGGTCAATTTTGGTATGAGCTATTAGGACTACCTCCAGTAAAATGGAATAATCTGCTAATAGAGCAAGTTGTGGCCTATTCACCATGTTAGCAGGGATACTTAGTGTTTGACAATGGATATTATTATAGTAAATTATTATTTACAATGAATAATGAGAATAGCATATATTTGTTATTTATTATTATGGACACTTTTACATCATTAACTCATTTTATCTTAGAAAAACTGGTGTGAGGTGGGACACATATGTAGATGGGGGGAAACTGAACTCCAAAAATATCTAAATCAGGTTTGGTCAGCCTTAGCACTGTTGACATTGTAGGCTAGATAATTTGTTTTTATTTCACTGTGGTTATTAGAAGAGTTAACATGAGATCCACCTTCTTAGCAGATTTTAAAGTGTACAATATGCTATTGTTATTTATAGGCACAGTGTTGTACAACAGATCACTAGAACTTACTCATCTTGCATAACTTAAATTTAATACCCGTTAATTAGCAGCTCTCCATTTCCCCCCTTCCCCTAGCTCCTGGAAACCACCATTCTATTCTTTGCTTCTGCGAGTTTGACTAGTTTAGATAATTCATATAAGCGGAATCATGCAGTATTTGTCTTCGTATGACTGGTTTATTTCACTTAGCATCACGTTGTCAAGTTTCATCCACGTTGTTGCATATTGAAGGATTTCCTTCTTTTTTAAGGCTGAATAATATTCTATGTATATACCATATATTTTAATCCATTCATCCATCAATAGACATTTAAGTAGTTTCCATATCCTGGCTATGGTGAATAGTGCTTCGGTGAGTATGGGAGCGCTACCGTCACTCTGAGGTCCTGACTTAGGATAAGACTTCATTGGTCTGGGGCTCTCCTGTGCTCTGTAGGATGCTTAGCAGCATCTTTGGTCTCTATCCACCTATAGTACCATCTGCCTAAATCCTGCTTATAGTACCAGCCTCCCCCCAGTGGTGAAAACCAAAAATGTCTCCCGGTATGTAGCCACACGTCCCCTGGGATGGAGGAACAAATTATCGCCTCCCCTCCAGTGAAAACACTGGTTTAGGGGACTTGAACAAAGTCACTCAGAAAGTGTGACAAAACCAAAACTAAAACCTACTCCACCTGATTTCCTGGTCTGTCCTTTCATCTTTGCAGAACTGGAATTCAGGGGATAAGATTACCCAGCTACTATAACCACTTATATACAGATATTTGCCCAAGGATAACTCAGAACATACACTTTGCAGATATAAAATCAAATCATCAAGTATAAACAGACACCCAACACATGAAAAGGATGACATGAGGCGCTCTGAGGGCAACTGTAATAATGTGCCACCTATTTCATGTGCCTATTTCTCATATTTCTCATAACCTCTGCAACTGGGCCAACCACCCTAGATTTTGAGGCCAAGCTTACTCCCAATAGGAGAAATTTAAACAACTGCATGTCGGTGGACCACAATCACAAGATTAATTTAGACTTTATTGAGACTGTACTCTAGTTCAGGGCAAACTTTCTTTGTCAAGGGCCAGAGAGTAAATATTTGAGTCTTTATTAGACACATAGTCTCTTTCACAGCTATTCAACTCTGCCTTTGTAGCTAGAAATCAACCATAAATAATATGTATATGAATGGATGCGGCTCTGTTCCAACAAAACTTTATTTACAGAAACATGTTGGACTTGGCCCATGGGGTATAAAGTTTGCCAACCTCTGCTCTAGCTGGGTGAACTCTGTTTTTTCTTTATTTCTATATCAAATCCTTCTTCTATTCATCCCAGTATCCAAATTGCAGTCTATAAGCTCAAAGGTACACGATTTATAACTTCCTTTACTTTGCTATAACTTAAATTAATTTCTGTTTCAGGCCTGCTTTCTGGTAGGTGGTAAAAACTAAGTCACAGCCAATTCAGATTCATCTCAGCTTATTCATAATACATTCAGGATTATCTCATTGATTTTAGAGCTTTCTCCATCAAATCAGGATGTTTCCCTCCATTCCCAGGTTGTGTCTCCGTTTAGGAAGGCTCCTGTAGTGCCACGTATCAGGGGAGAAAGTAACAGGTCCCTTGTCTTGATCCGTCCACTGGCCTTAACATTCCTTTTGGTTTCTGCTTATTGATCTCAATGTACTTCCTGTTTTAATATAGGTTTTATTATTATTTAGCTATGGTCAGGCCAACAGATCAGGATATAACTGCCATTGTAAAGATAGTTTGTTTACTCACAGATTCCAAAAGGAAGAGGCACACCACGTGCCATGGGGGCCACATGAGGAAGCACTAGGGTCTCCAGGAGGCAGAGGGAGAGGCGAAAACCATGGACGAGAGGTTTTATTGTGGTTTCTGTAGGAAGAAGTGAGTGAAGCAGGTTAAGCAGGCTCAGGATTGGCTGGTTTGAATAATTTCAGCTGGCTCAGGGACACAGGAACTCTCCCTAGTTGTCTGGTACCTGGCCATGGGGTGATTAGGGTAGGTGGATAGTGGCGTAGAGTGTAGGAGTTTAAAAAGGAAGGTGGTCGGGAGCGTGGGCTCTGGATTGGTTGGTCTGCACTTGAAAAACTGGCTATCTGGACTAGCAAGTTGCTTACTGTCTCTAGGAATTGGCTAAACCTGGGAGGGACAGTCCCTCCAGGATCCACAAGGACCCTGGTATTAAAGTATCGTAATACATAAAATAAAAGACACTGTTAATACACTTCCCTCTGCAGACTACAAGGCCTTATAGACCACTGCTCTCTGGGCTGAATTTATACCACTCTCAGGCATGTGGTGAAAGTTCTGAGGATCCTAACACCATGCTCAGGACACAGGAATTTCAGAAGGTTACCTTACAGTGAACCAGAATCTTTCTGGCCATCTCTACTCCTCTGCATGGCACAGAGGAAACAGCCAAAGCCGCTGCCTCCTCCAAGTCCAGTTAGGAAATAAGGCACTGATCTATCCTACCATCAGTCCTCCCAGACTTATTTGGGTTTCTAAAGTTTCAATACGATGGAAAAACAGGGGCACAGGACCCGTTCTCATGTGTCTAAAACCTTGCTTTCCTCTGGTTTAACTCTCTCATCCAGCCTAAAGAAATTTAACCTTGCTGGAGGCAGAGGAGAGATGAGGTGGGAAAAACTAGCTCTTGCCAGCTTTTTATTTTTCCCCCACCTACTGCTTAGTGCATAAATGTTATGCCCAGTATTCCTCGGGGCTGTGGATTTTGAAAAGAAAAACCAAGGCTTTTGAAACTCATATCTCTTTTTCTCTCACACCACATTTTTTTTGTTATTTTTTTTTTTTTTGGTACGCAGGCCTCTCACCGTTGTGGCCTCTCCCGTTGCGGAGCACAGGCTCCGGACGTGCAGGCTCAGCGGCCATAGCTCACGGGCCTAGCCGCTCGGTGGCACATGGGATCCTCCCGGACCGGGGCACGAACCCGTGCCCCCTGCATCGGCAGGCGGACTCTCAACCACTGTGCCACCAGGGAAGCCCAATCTACCACATTTTTTAAAAAGTTTATTTTGACACTTAAAAGCTGAGCTTTGACTCTTTTTTTCTTTTGTAATGTATCATAGGAAGAGCCCTGAGAAGGAGAAACATATTGGTAAATGTACCAAAATATTATCTTGCAATACCAGCTATATGCACTGGGTATCTGTCTTAGTCCCCTTGCTTAAATTCCACCTGGAAAGCCTGACTCTTCCGTTCTCGACTTTCTCATCCTGCTCCTTCTCCAGCTGCCCTTACACCCTCCCCTCCCTGGTGGCACTGTGCTCCTCCTGCTGAATAATGTTCCCACATATACAGACATAAAAAAGGAGTTTCTGCCCTGGAGGAAACTATGGGAATTACATATTCTGCAAATTCACCTAGTATAACTTTACTTTCTTTCTTTTCTATTCTTTTTTTTTTTTTTTGGTCTCACAAACCTGGATACCAGAACATCTGGATAAAACGGGAAAAGTTTTAATATGTCAGTTCTCTACCTTAGAAACATTGAGGGACTTTTAAATTTAAAATGTGAGGATAGGTGAGAAATTAAAACTAAGTTTAATGCTTTTGTGTGCAGCCAAGTATGTTTTAACTATAGATTCTCAGCCCTGTACACAAAAAGGACCAGCTCCATTTCCATGCATTTTCCCATTGTTCCTTCAGTTCTTCAATAAATATTTATCGAGCACTTACTATGAGGCAGAAACTAATCTATTTGCTGAGGATACATTAGTGAAAAAAAGAGAGAAAGTCAGCCACCTTCATGGAATATACATTCTAATTTCAGGAAAATAATGTTTAATTACTAACATTTATGTGGTGCTTATTATCTCTAGGCATTGATCTAATCCCCACAGTAGCATGATGAGCTAGCTTTATTACCACACCTGTTTTATAGATAATAGTTAGCAATTTGCTCAAGGTTTCAGCGCTAGTAAGAGGTGGAGCCATAACTTGAACGCAGGTAGACTAGCTCCAGTGTCTGTTCATGTTCTCAATCCCTCTGGTCTACCACCAGTAGCTTATAAGTAAATTTGTTAGAATTCAATGATTTCTATGAGAAAAATTACGTATAAAAAGGGAGTAGAGAATGCTAGGGAAGGTTAGAATCTTAGGGTAGTTAGGAGAGACTTAACTAAGACATGTGATTTGAGTAAAAACTTGAAGGAAGTGAGGGAGCAAGAGAGATAAATATCTACAGTGAAGATGCTTAGGAAGAAGGAATAGCAATTGCAAAGTCTCTGAGGCAGAACCATGCCTGGAAATCCACAGGTGCAATTTTGCATTGTACTTCATCAAAACAGATCACATATGTTTAACACAAAATGTCCATCTTTGAGTTCTTCTATTATTTTGGCAAAATGAAAAACTTTCTAAAATAATTTATCATGTCTCCTAATAATTTCAAAACAGCATTTTTATAACTTGGATGAGACTAAGAAGAGTTAAAAACAAAGAGTAAGAAATAAAAGAAAGGCATTATTACTCCTTGATATTGCTGAGGTGCATTATAAGGGACTGATAAAATGTTGGGCAAACAAAAATAAAAACAAGCTCTGATTGTACTGTATGTTTCTTTCGAGGTGAGAATGATCATTCTTATTCTTACTAATTAAAAAAAAAAAAAAAAAAACTAAATGGCATGAATACTGTTCTTGGTAATACATGCCACATGCTAATGGTAAACCTTCAAGGATCTGTCCTCAAAAGAGAAAGAATGCAGAGAGCTGGTCTTGGCTAGCACTAAGCTGGAGTTTGTTGTTGCATTTACTTTGCCCTAGACGTCTCCAAACTCATCTTCAACCAGTTGATCTTGTTCCTGATTCACAGGAATTAGAGATTAAACAGCTTGCAAACGAGGCTGCCCAGCCAGACTCTGGCAGAATGTATGTGAGGCTCACAAGTGCCTGGCTGTTTTGCTCTGCTCTGTAACAGATGGCTTGTTTCTAAGGACAAAGTTCTTTATTTTCTTTCAAGTTTTCTATGGGTTGTAAAAAGAATGGGGGTGCCGGCAGCTCAGTATTCACCCTCCTCAGTCCTAGACGACATTCATCAAGGTCTACTGGGTAGAAGAGATCTTAGGCTCATACTCAAAAGAATAGGACACAGATCTCAGTCTTTTCTCTAACTAGAGGTTCAGTTTATAAAAATGGACTTTTTTATCCTCTCTAAACCTCAGTATCCTCATTAAACATGAACACAAAAATTACTTCTCTACTGTTTTCATAGTATATTGTAAGAAAAAAGTCAGCTAGTAGGTTGAAGTGCACTAAAAATTAAAGTCTTTAGCAATAAAATTTTTCTGTTATCCTGTCTTATTTTTCCTACCTTTTTATTTGTTAATAATTCTTAACATTTTCCCAATCTGTTTATTCTCTTGTCTAACTTCTTAATCTTTCCTAGCCTCCTCTGTCTTTTTTTCCCTATATTTACTACTTAAGCTATTTTCCTTCAAACCTGACTTATTTTTAAATTATTTTGAATTAGTTCACTAACCTAAACATTCCTTGGTACTATAGTTTTGCTGATTTTTCTCCTCTGATATGTCCTCATGTCTGCACTTAATTTGTATGTATTCTTAGCTGACATTGGCCAGCATTCACTTTGATATAATACAAGGGTCCCAGCAGTAAACTAGATTTCGTCCAAGTCTCTGACTGTACTGGTTTGGCCACACTGCTCCCACCTGCCTGGACCAAAGAGATGAAATGCAAACGGCTGGTTCTCCCGAACAGAAGGAATGCTAATGCATTTGGGTGGAAGTATGGAATCCAAGCTGAGTAAGGTTAAAAAAAAAGGAGGGGAACCTAAAAAAGACACAGCAAATGAGGAGACACAGGAAAATGGTGTTCTGAATTAGATGGAAAGTTACTCACAGACTCTTTAAGGAGACTGAAGAGGTTTTTTCCTCCCTATTTTCCACATTTTCCCCACTTTTATATGCAATATTTAATGACTTTCATTAGAAATATAACCTAGTCTCAAAACACTAGTATGAACATTGAGTCAGAAAAAAAAATTTCTCCTCTGATGAATTATCTGATGTCTTTGGAGGCTAAGCGGATGTTAATTTCTCTTTCTCCTCTGCCATCCATTCTCCACTATGTCTCCCTGTCTTTATCCTGTCTACTGTATTTCCTTCAATCCTGTACTCTTTTCATTTTTTTTTCCAGAGAAAAAAGACCAGTGTCTGGTCTCTTATGCTCTCCTAGACTATGCTCCTCTTGAAGTCAGGGGTTGCCTGGTTTATACAGTATTTATACTCCCAACTCCATATACTAAGGTAAGTCCTCAGTAGGTTGATAAATGAACAGCCCTCACTTAATCTTGTATGGACTCACACTGCCACCACTAAATTAACCTTGCATACTAATGAAATGGTTGGAGATTCCATACTACTTCTACTTCTGACCTTAGTGCAGTGGTGGCCTCAGACTCTGTACCTTAGAGTCCTAGGTGCTCCTTAGATTCTAGATAAAAGAACACAAAAAACAGTGCTCCAGGGAGAAAACACAACCATGTCCAGTTGCAACTTGGAATCTCCAGAAAAAGATGCTGAGACATTTTGGGGTGCGAGGTGTTTATTAGGGATCAACATCTATGAAAGTTAGTAGGAAGAAGCACATTTGGGAAGAGAAAGATTGCAAACTCTCACGTAGGTCCAAAAAGCTTGAGCCAACCCAAGCCAGAGTGCGGGCAGGGGACGTCTGGAGTAAATATTACTTGGTAGCGACGGTCTTATGCATTATGGGCCAAAATGGCTGTATCTTTATACTCCCCTACTCCCAACACACACACACACACACACTCAGTCACTGTGTGGGCTGTGACCTCGGGTGAAGAGGCTCTTTGCAGCTGAGGTCCACCCTGAAGGAGCTGCCCGCTGGAGGCTATTGGCTGACCACACTGCCCACAGATGGGCAGCTAGTCTCTCCTTGAAGGGAAATGTGTGTGGCACATGATCTCTTGCAACCACAGTTGCAGAAAGGTTGGACATTATTTTGGGTGATAAAGTTGCTAGCCAAGAACTTCTATGCTTGGTGCCACTCTCCTCACGTATCAGATACTAAAAAAGGAGCAGGGGTCATATGCCAGCCCAAAAAATGCTTCAATGAGCATCTGCTGTTAGCTATATTAGCAAGAAATGAATGGGAACTGTAAAAATTAATCAGAGACTTTGCACTTGCTGACATATTTATAAGAAAGCGGTTATAAACCACTACAATATGGTTTTCTCTTCTTTTTCTCTCCTCTCCCCTGATCCTCTGTCTCCTCTCCATGCTATCATGTCTTCCCTCTCTTGTTTGGACACTTCTGACTTTTACAAGCATATTCCCCTTTAGGGAATAAAAGGGGTCAGGGAGAAGGGGGCTGAAATTGATGGTATGAACTACATAGAAAGTCACCATTCTGGAGCAGTTGCGTCTGTGAAAGTCTGCACCTATTCTCAGTGGTCCATGAGGATTGTGTGGTTTCCTGGCAAGACCTGACCAAAGCTCCAGTGTTGTCTGAGGGTTCGTTCCTCCTGGGGTTTCACATATGTACAGATGTACTTCATTATAGCTTGAGCAGAGGTGTCACCAATAGCAATTACATCCTAACTTAGTGGTTTTCCAAAGCAACTGAGCAAAAAGAAGTCATCAAGAGTTTACTCTTTTCTTCCTTTTTCAGACATGGGTAAATTAACATACAGCTGGGATTTCAAGAATCTCAAGGAGGGGGTTCAAATGAATCTATTAATTAGTGTTTGTTTGGGCAGTAGGCTGTTAAAATTCGACAGAAAATAAGAAGAGTACTATTTGACTTCTTTAGGCACAAATGTTTGCTGAGGGAGGCCTTCTAAGGGCAATGTTCCTTACTCTAAGTTAAAGTTCTAGGGAACAGTTTTCATTCACTCTATGTTCAATGACTGAAATCACGACCATGGCCTGTTACTTAAAGGTATAATCCATGTATCTGTAGCTCTGCTATAAAGGTCCAAATTCCTTATGTGTGTGTGTGCACGTGCGCGGCGTGTGTACGTGTGTGTGTGTGTGTGTGAGAGAGAGAGAGAGAGAGAAAGAAAGAAAGAAAGAAAGAAAGAGAGACAGGGAGGGAGGGAGGGAGGGAGAGGGAGAGGGAGAGAGAACGTTCACGTGTGTGCTATGGGGCACGGAGGAAAGAGGTATCACACTTCACTTGACATAGTAACTACCAAGTGTCACTCAGAATAAATAAAGTACTAGATGGCAAATTTTCTCCCCAGGCATGCATGCATAGTTAAACTCATAGAATGTTAATGCCTACTGAGCATTTATTGTATATAAGCCTCAGTTCTGAAAGTTCTATACATGTGTTAGTTAATTAAATCTTTACCACAGCCCTACTATTAGGTGCTATTGCTATCTCCATTTTACAGATGAGGAAATTGATACTTAGGAAGTTTTAAGCAGCTTGCTTAGGGTCACACCACTAGTAAGTGGCAGAGCCAGGACTGAAGTCACCTCTCTGTGGCTCTAGAATGGATGGTCATCCAGACAGTAAGTGGCAGAGTTGAAATTCAAACCCAGGTCTTTTGACTCCAAAACTCACGCTTTTAACCAGATTTTACAGCCTTGGTATTTAGAAGACAATGAAAGAAATATTACATCTGCAGATGATATGTGGAAGCTGAACCCAAGAGCAAATACACACATATACCTATGCAATAAAAAGCAAAAAACAAAATAAATGTCCTCCTCCTAATTTATGATGCTCAAAAGGCAAAGAAGTGTCTTGTCCCATAGGTTTTCTCTCCTTTTCTCTACCTTAGCTCAATGGGACCCACGCTCCAGATTCTTCGGTCCCTCCGGAAGATTCAGCTTTGTGCTTTGTTTCCTCAATAGCTGAAACAACAGGAGTGTTCTCCTGCCTCCTTCACAATCTCAGATCTGATCTACCAAATAATCCAAAATTAGCAGAAGGAAGGAGAGAAGAGAAGGAGGCCTCTGTCTCCCAATCTTTTCCAAGGGCTGCTGTTTTTTTTCTCCTCAAGAGGAACAACAGTAAAAGCGAAGCAAACAAAGACAACTCCCACTTCTGCAAATCCCCAGGAAATTCCTTTTTCCAGAGTTCTCAGTCACTAATTTGGCTAACACTGCTGCTGGTAACAGACCCAATGAATCCTCCATAACTGATGTGAGTTGCATAGGGAAAAGACTGGGAGGAACTCTTCACTTCTCTTCTGTAACAGCGAACAGCAGAAATGAAAGAGGCAGGGGATTTTGCAAAATGCCAACTGCCTAGAATTAAGAACAAGAGCTCTCCTTGCCAGACCTAACCTATGCTGGCCATCATGGAATGGTATATACTGTCATTTTATAGCAATTTGATAATCAACAGCTTATTATAATTCTTAAGATCACATATTTTGCTGTGTGTGTGTTAGTGTGTGTGTGTGCAGTAGAAGGAGTGAAAGACAGCTGGACAGCCACAAATGAGAACAAAAGAGTTGCTGTTATTGTTAGTTCTCCTCAGAATGACCCTTCTGTCTGGAAGAACAATGTCCTACGATCTTTGGCTACCCAGGCTTTACACCATCCATATCACCCTGCAGCAGCAACAGACTGATGTGTATTTTCGCTGTCCCCAGAGTGGTCCTCTAATCCTTCATCGGCCACTCCAGCACAACTGCACAGAAGCCATAGCAGGGATAGTCAGGGTGCATACAATGGATTCCAATCTATCCATCACTTAAACTACAGTCTAGGACATCAAAAGGTCAAAAAAACAAAACAAAAAACTTTAAAATCAAGAGATGCTTTTGTCCATTCCAGGTCAAGGAAAATCACTATACAATCTGGCTTCATTCTTTGCCTTTAGTATAGTTTCCCACTTTTCAGTAGATAAAATTTAATGTCTGTGTGTGAACATTCAGTAACGAAATAGTAGTGGACGGGATGGTAAGCATTTTTAAACTGCATTTGAGGAAGAGCAGCTTCTACCTACCACAAACTTTGGATTCTATTATTAACTCTTCTGATTGGGCATCGTGGAAATAGGGCTTAGTCTAATTAACTTTAATGGATTTGGGGGAATTTAACCTTAGTTCATGGGCTCTCAAATGTATACTTAAGGATAAGTGAGTAAACAGAAAAAATATTTAGGGACTCAACTACTTTTGAGGCAAGCTAATGAACATGCATCATGTAAGGGACTGGTCCTATTCCTTTAAAAGATCAAAGATGACAGAGCCAAAGATCCCACCCTCAAGCTGCTTATAATCTAGTATAGAAGGGTAAAAGGCTACACATATGATGGAGTCATCTCTAATTCTGTATTTGAGGCCATTGTTCCTAAGTTTACATTCTCCAATCCCACATTTATCGCCACTAGAATCAAAAGAGTCAATGCTAGAAATTGAAAGGCCATTATACCTTGGAATTATAGGAACAGGAAGGAGACAGGAAGGACACTGCAGGCAGAGAAAGCATGCTGGAGTCAAAGGGATTACTAAAATGCTCCATATGAAGCATTAAGAGGGTGCACCTGGTACTTAGGTTTGTGGCTTCTTCAATAACTGTCTACGGTTAAATATAACCTAAAAGGAACGATGAAAAACAAAGGGAAAAGCTCTCTCTACAAAAGAATAATGCACTCTAAAAATTCTTAGGCATCTTCTCCTCATACTTCTAAGAAACAAGTCTTTGCAGTTACAATTTGAGTTTAACTTTTTGAATGTGAAAAGCAATTCCATATGTGTATATACTTTTTGCAGCCTGTGTGATTTAGCAAAAAACAGGCAAATCTATTGCTTTCATACTTATATTAGAAATGCCAGATGCATAACCACAATTTAGATTTGATTTTTTTCAGCTCAAACAATAGTGTTCCTTTAAGCAAAATTGGCTTGACTTTGAGAGTGAATGCGAAAACTTAATGTTTTGAAATCTTGCAGAATAATTTGTTGGCAGCTCAAGATCTTGTTTTGCCAAGTTTTACTCCAAAATAATTTTCTTACTCAGAGCTGATACAGGGAATGGCAATTCTCACTTGACTGTATGACAGTTACACAACTGAGCCAACTGGCACGCTGGAAGAGGGAGGACATCTTAGACTCAGGGAAGAGGCCTGGTTATTTCAGTGATGGGGACTCAGAGGCCCAAAGAGTACAAACTTGCGCTATTAACTAGTAGAAAAGGCAGGACTAGTAATATGTTCGAGATGATGAGCTTTCAAAAATACTGCCCGAAAAAGACAAAATTAAAGAGAACTCTGGGAAAATGGTGGCTTGAGACATTCCACACACTTCCATTCAGTGCTCCACTCCAACTCAGCCTCTTCTTGTGGGCCAATAGTCAGGGATGAGCCAAGACCTGTTACCCTACTCTCTCCCCTTTGCGTCAGTACTCTAGGGCTCAGTACAAAAGCCCAAGGAAAGGATCTGAAAGCAGCCCTCCCTAAGGAGAAAGTCCATTTGAGCTCTCCTGGACTTCAGGGTCTCCCTGACCCTAAGAATCTGCAGAGGAGGAGAACATTTGGGTTTACTCAACTCTACCTCTGAGATTCAGAGAACACAAAGAGATCACAGAGCAAAGATGCTCTGTCTTCACTCACCGAGAGAGGAGAGATGGACAGTCTGCTGTATGTTCAGCGAGCCATAGTGCAGAGACGGATGCTCCCTCCATTTACTCTCTGAAGCATTTCCATGGAAGCTGTCCTGATTAGCAGACACAGAAAAATGGCATCCCATTAAAAGGGCAAATAAGGGCTTCCCTGGTGGTGCAGTGGTTGAGAGTCCACCTGCCGGTGCAGGGGACACGGGTTCGTGCCCCAGTCCGGGAAGATCCCACATGCCGCAGAGCGGCTGGGCCCGTGAGCCACGGCCGCTGAGCCTGCGCGTCCAGAGCCTGTGCTCCGCGATGGGAGAGACCACAACAGTGAGAGACCTGCGTACCGCAAAAAAAAAAAAAAAAAAAAAAAAAAAAAAAAGGCAAATAAGCCAGAGAGCAGAATAAACAAAAATCAAAATAGACTAGCAAAGAAATAGAGATGCTTCTTTTAAAATTACATTTAAAAGAAGTAAAAGAACATGTACAGAAATCCAAATATAGCACCCAGCACAGTTCCTGGCACTAAAACCACGATTTTTTTAAATTTAAAAGTTGAATAGATGAAGTGAAAGAGAAAGTTAGTACTACAGAGGCTTAAGCTGGTGGCTTAGGAGATCAGGTTGAAAACTATATTAAATCATAGAGGGAAAAAAAGAGAAAAACTATATAGAAAATGAGGGAAAATATACACATTTTGGAAAAGAGATTCATGAGAAAAATAGAAGTTCTAGAATAAGAAAAAGATGCAAATGGAGATAAAAATTAAACAAATGATTGATGAAATTTTCTGTGAGCTGAAGAAGACCTGGGCCCGCAGATTTAAAAAGCTCATCAATTTCGAGATAGTACCTACACCTAGGTGTGTCCTTATCAAATAACTGAACTCCAATGATGAAGACAAATAAATATTTAATGCAGCCAGATAGAAACAAGTAACTTACAACAACAACAACAAAAAGAATTAGATTAGTAATGAATTTGTACAATTCCAAAACCTTGAGGTGGTGGGATAGTATCTACAGATGCTTTCAAATAAAGGACTGGATATGTGATAAGACATCATTCCCCAGCAGTCTATAAGAATGTTATTCAAAGAGATTTTTTTCACTCATATACTCCATCTGAGGAAACACTTAAGAAAAGACTCAAACCGGAGAATAATAAATCTGAGCCTCATGATAGCTGGAACAGAAGAAGAGGTAAAGCTGCTGAGCAAAGAACTTCGTATCAGATTTATAATGAAATATAATTAAATAATAATAGCCTATCTGGAAATTTTTACACTAAAGGATAAACAAGAATTTGTAAAATAAAACAGGCAAAATGCGTGGAAAATTCTGATAATTGTATGAAACTCTAAGTATTAAATTGTTTTAGAAGGAGTTCGGATGGAGAGAGAAGAGTAAAATAACAGCATTCCAGAAGTCTCATATGATATGCAGATGGGGGGAAGTTAGCGAGCAAGTGAAAATATTCTAGAGGTCTTGCCTTATTGGGAGGAGGGAGAGAAGCAGCAGAGGAATTAAGAACCGTAATAGGGAGTTATGACCTTGTTTTCCTATAGTTTAAAATAAATATGCATATAAATATGAGTAGGAGGACAAATAAGGTAACCATTAATGACAGTTAAATTACAGTAGAACTCCTTAGGTGAAAAGGGGAAAGAAGCAATTGATAGTTAATAAAACCATACAAACATAAGGAAAAAGAAAAAAAACAGAAAGCATAAAGTAATAAAGTGTCAATAGTATGTATAAAATCAACTATATCATGATGCAAACATAAAAGAATTTATTCTTCCAATAAAGACTAGGGAATATTAGACTGGAGTAAGAAACCAAAGCCAAGCTATCTACTATTTATCACAAACACAGTTAAAAATGAAGTGATAAAGTTTGAAAATAAAGGGACAGACAAAGACTAGGTGAATATAAATAAAAACAGAGTAGAAGGGGCAATATCAAACTAAGACTAAATTTAAAATCCCTAAATAGAACAAAAAAAAAAGGAGAGAAACTACAGAATATTAAAAGGTATAATTTATGAGGCAAGAAAAACAATCAAAACCCTGTAAATAACAACACTAAAGTTAAAGAAATAAAACAAAACCTATAGCAATTCTAGGAGAACTGATTAAAAGATAAATGATGGTAGTTTATTTCTATTTCTATTTTTCAAACTCAGATCTAGAAGAGGAAATATTAATAACAACATAGAGAAATTAATAATATATTCAATCAATTTTATTTAATAGGCCTATTGAATCTTCTATTTTGGGAATAGAGAATACTTTTGTTACATTCAATAGAAATATATAAAAATCAATCACATATTTGGATATGAATGAGACTTCAATAAAATTTTTCTATCATAAAGACCGCACTGAAAATAACATAATAAAATAAGAAAAAATGCTTAATTGTAATATCCTATTTGAAATAATGAATCATTTTTTATAGAACCTTTGGTTTAAGAGGGAAGTAAAAGTTAAATTACATCTGTATGGAAAGAATGAAAGTAAAAAACACTTTGTACTAAAACTTTTTGAAAGTTTTTTTAGTTGTTGGGAAACAAAAGCAATATTCATGACAAAAGTGATGACTTTAAATGCCTTCATATTAAGTAAGAATGAAATGAAGGGAAGTTAACATTCATCTTAAAAAATGTGAAACGGGCCTGTGCGGCTCTTCGGTGGGGCTAATGGTGGATTCTGGGAGGGCTCACTCCAAGGAGTACTTCCCAGAACTTCTGCTGCCAATGTCCTTGTCCACACGGTGAGCCACAGCCACCCCCTTACCTCTGCTGGAGACCCTCCAACACTAGATAGCAGCCGTGTGGCTGACAGAGTCTTGGTGCTCCAGCTGGTGTCAGGCCTGAGCTTCTGAGGTGGGAGAGCCGAGTTCAGGATATTGGTCCACCAGAGACCTCCTGGCCCCACATAATATCAAACAGTGACAGCTCTCCCAGAGATCTCCATCTCAACGCTAAGACCCAGCTCCAATCAACGACCAGCAAGCTCCAGTGCTGCATATCCTATGCCAAACAACTAGCAAGACAGGAACACAACCCCACCCATTAGCAGAGAGGCTGCCTAAAATCATAATAAGTTCACAGACACCCCAAAATACACCTCCAGATGTGGTCCTGCCCAACAGAGGAACAAGATCCAGTCTCATCCACCAGAACACAGGCACCAGTCTGCTCCACCAGGAAGCCTACACAACCCACTGAAGCAACCTTACCCACTGGGGGCAAACACCAAAAACAATGGGAACTGCAAATCTGGAGCCTGCGAAAAGGAGATCCCAAACACAGTAAGTTAAGCAAAATGGGAAGACGAGAAATATGTATCAGATGAAGGAGCAAGGTAAAAACACATCAGACCAAACAAATGAAGAGGAAATAGGCATTCTCCCTGAAAAAAATTCAGAGTAATGACAGTAAAGATGATCCAAAATCTTGGAAACAGAATGGAGAAAATACAAGAAAAGTTTAAACAAGGACCTAGAAGAACTAGAGAACAAACAAACAATGATGAACAGCAAAATAAATGAAATTAAACATTCTCTAGAAGGAATCAATAGAAGAATACCGGAGGGAGAAGAATGGAAAAGTGACCTGGAAGATAAAACTGTGGAAATAACTACCACAGAGCAGAATAAAGAAAAAAGAATGAAAACAATTGAGGACAGTCTCAGAGACGTCTGGGACAACATTAAACACACCAACATTTAAATTACAGCGGTCCCAGAAGAAGAAGAGAAAAAGAAAGGGACTGAGAAAATACTTGAAGAGATTATAGTTGAAAACTTCCCTAATATGGGAAAGGAAATAGTTAATCAAGTCCAGGAAGCATAGAGAGTCCCATATAGGATAAATACAAGGAGGAACATGCCAAGACACATATTATTCAAACAATCAAAAATTAAATACAAAGAAAAAATATTAAAAGCAGCGAGGGAAAAGCAACAAATAACATACAAAGAAATCCCCATAAGGTTAACAGCTGATTTTTCAGCAGAAACTGTGCAAGCCAGAAGGGAGCAGCAGGACATACTTAAAGTGATGAAAGGGAAAAACCTACAACCAAGATTACTCTACCCTGCAAGGATCTCATTCAGATTTGACAGAAAAATTAAAACCTTTACACACAAGCAAAAGCTAAGAGAATTCAGCACCAACAAACCAGCTTTACAACAAATGCTAAAGGAACTTCTCTAGGCAGGAAACACAGAGAAGGAAAAGACCTACAAAAACAAACCCAAAACAATTAAGAAAATGGGAATAGAAACATACATATTGATAATTACCTTAAATATAAATGGATTAAATGCTCCAACAAAAAAACACAGACTGGCTGAATGGATAGAACAACAAGACCCGTATATATACTCTCTACAAGCGACCCACTTCAGACCTAGGGACACATACAGACTGAAAGTGAGGGGATGGAAAAAGATATTCCATGCAAATGGAAATCAAAAGAAAGCTGGAGGAGCAATTCACATATCAGACAAAATAGATTTTAAAATAAAGACTATTACCAGAGACAAACAAGGACACTACATAATGATCAAGGGATCAATCCAAGAAGAAGATATACCAATTGTAAATATTTATGCACCCAACATAGGAGCACCTCAATATATAAGGCAAATGCTAACAGCCATAAAAGGGGAAATCGATAGTAAAAAAATAATAGTAGGGGACTTTAACACCTCACTTTAACCAATGGACAGATCATCCAAAATGAAAATAAATAAGGAAAGACAAACTTTAAATGATACATTAAACAAGATGGACTTAATTGATATTTATAGGACATTCCATCCAAAAAAAACCAGAATACAGTTTCTTCTCAAGTGCTCATGGAACATTCTCCAGGAGAGATCATATCTTGGATCACAAATCAAGCCTTGGTAAATGTAAGAAAACTGAAATCATATCAAGTACCTTTTCTGACCACAATGCTATGAGACTAGATATCAATTACAGGAAAAAAAACTGTAAAAAATACAAACACATGGAGGTTAAACAATACAGTATTAAATAATCAAGAAATCACTGAAGAAATCAAAGAGGAAATAAATCAATACCTACAAACAAATGACAATGAAAACGTGACAACCCAAAACCTATGGGATGCAGCAAAAGCAGTTTTAAGAGGGAAGTTTATACCTATACAATCTTACCTCAAGAAACAAGAAACATCTCAGATGAACAACCTAAATTTACACCTAAAGCAATTAGAGAAAGAAGAACACAAAAACCCTGAAGTTAGCAGAAGGAAAGAAATCATAAAGATCAGATCAGAAATAAATGAAAAAGAAATGAAGGAAACGATAGGAAAGATTAATAAAACTAAAAGCTTGTTCTTTAAGAAGATAAACAAAATTGATAAACCACTAGTCAGACTCATCAAGAAGAAAAGGGAGAAGACTCCAATCAATAGAATTATAAATGAAAAAGGAGAAGTAACAGCTGACACTGAAGAAATACAGAAGTTCATGAGAGATGACTACAAGCAACTCTATACCAATAAAATGGACAACCTGGAAGAAACAGACAAATTCTTAGAAAAGCACAACCTTCCAAGACTGAGCCAGGAAGAAATAGAAAATATAAACCAATGAATCAGAAGCACTGAAATTGAGACTGTGATTAAAAATCTTCTAACAAACAAAAGCGCAGGACCATATGGCTTCACAGGCAAATTCTACCAAACATTTAGAGAAGAGCTAACACCTATCCTTCTCAAACTCTTCCAAAATATAGCAGAGGGAGGAACACTCTCAAACTCATTCCACAAGGCCACCATCACCCTGATACCAAAACGAGACAAAGTTGTCACAAAAAAAGAAAACTACAGGCCAATATCACTGATGAACACAGATGCAAAATTCCTCAACAAAATATTAGCAAACAGAATCCAAAAGCACATTAAAAGGATCATACACCATGATCAAGTAGGGTTTATCCCAGGAATGCAAGGATTCTTCAATATACACAAATCAATGTGATACACCGCATTAACAAACTGAAGGAGAAAAACCATATGATCATCTCAATAGATGCAGAGAAAGCTTTCGACAAAATTCAACACCCACTTTTGATAAAAACCCTCCAGAAAGTAGGCATAGAGGGATCTTACCTCATCATAATAAAGGCTATATATGACAAATCCACAGCCAACATCGTTCTCAATGGTGAAAAACTGAAAACTTTTCCACTACTGTCAGGAACAAGACAAGGTTGCCCACTATCACCACTATTATTCAACATAGTTTTGGAAATTTTAGCCACAGCAATCAGAGAAAAGAAATAAAAGGAATCCAAATCGGAAAATAAAATGTAAAACTGTCACTGTCTGCAGATGACATGATACTACACATACAGAATCCTAAAGATGCTACCAGAAAACTACTAGAGTTGATCAATGAATCTGGTAAAGGAGCAGGATACAAAATTAATGCACAGAAATCTCTTGCATTCCTATACACTAATGATTAAAAATATGAAAGAGAAATTACAGAAACACTCCTAGTTACCACTGCAACAAAAAGAATAAAATACCTAGGAATAAACCTACCAAAGGAGGCAAAAGACCTGTATGCAGAAAACTATAAGACACTGATGAAAGAATTTAAAGATGATACAAACAGATGGAGAGATATACCATGTTCTTGGCTTGGAAGAATCAAAACTGTGAAAACGACTCTACTACCCAAAGCAATCTACAGATTCAATGCAATCCCTATTTAACTACCAATGGCATTTTTCACAGAACTAGAACAAAAAGTTTCACAATTTGTATGGAAACACAAAAGACTCCAAATAGACAAAGCAATCTTGAGAAAGAAAAACGGAGCTGGAGAAATCAGGCTCCCTGATTTCAGACTATACTACGAAGCTGCAGTAATCAACACAGCATGGTACTGGCACAAAAACAGAAATACAGATCAATGGAACAGGATAGAAAGCCCAGAGATAAACCCACGCACATATGGTCACCTTATCTTTCATAAAGGAGGCAAGAATATACAATGGAGAAAAGACAGTCTCTTCAATAAGTGGCACTGGGAAAACTGGACAGCTACATGTAAAAGAATGAAATTAGAACACTCCTTAACACCATACACAAAAATAAACTCAAAATCGATTAAAGACCTAAATGTAAGGCCAGACACTATAAAACTTTTAGAGGAAAATAGGCAGAACACTCTATGACATAAATCACAGCAAGATCCTTTTTGACCCACCTCCTAGAGAAATGGAAATAAAAACAAAAATAAACAAATGGTACGTAATGAAACTTAAAAGCTTTTACACAGCAAAGGAAACCATAAACAAGACAAAAAGACAACCCTCAGAATGGGAGAAAATATTTGCAAATGAAGCAACTGACAAAGGATTAATCTCCAAAATATAAAAGCAGCTCAATATCAGAAAAACCAAACAATCCAATCCAAAAATGGGCAGAAGACCTAAACAGACATTTCTCCAAAGAAGATATACAGGTTGCCAACAAACACATGAAAGGATGCTCAACATCACTAATGATTAGAGAAATGCAAATCAAAACTACAGTGTGGTATCACCTCACACCAGTCAGAATGGCTGTCATCAAAAAATCTACAAACAATAAATGCTGGAGAGGGTGTGGAGAAAATGGAACCCTGTTACACTGTTGGTAGAATGTAAATTGATAGAGCCACTATGGAGAACAGTATGGAGGTTCTTTAAAAATCTAAAAATAGAACTACCATATGACCCAGTAATCCCACTACTGGGCATACACCCAGAGAAAACTATAATTCAAAAAGAATCATGTACCACATGTTCATTGCAGCACTATTTACAATAGCCAGGACATGTAAGCAACCTAAGTGTCCATCAACAGATGAATGGATAAAGAAGATGTGGCACATATATACAATGGAATATTACTCAGCCATAAAAAGAAACGAAATTGAGTTATTTGTAGTTAGGTGGATGGACCTAGAATCTGTCATACAGAAAGAGAAAAACAAATACCGTATGCTAACACATATATATGGAATTTAAAAAAAAAAGGTTCTAGGGGCAGGACAGGAATTAAGACACAGATGTAGAGAATGGACTTGAGGACACAGGGAGGGGGAAGGGTAAGCTGGAAAGAAGTGAGAGAATGGCATGACATATATACACTACCAAATATAAAATAGACAGCTAGCGGGAAGCAGCTGCATAGCACAGGGAGATCAGCTTGGTGCTTTGTGACCACCTAGAGGGGTGGGATAGGGAGGGTGGGAGGGAGATGCAAGAGGGAGGGAATATGGTATATATGTATATGTATAGCTGATTCACTTTGTTATTCAGCAGAAACTAACACAACAATGTAAAGTAATTATACTCCAATAAAGATGTTAAAAAAAAAAAGGTGAAAATCTTCATGGTGACTGTAAATAAACTATTAGAAGTTTTGGATTTAAAAAAAAAGTGAAACAACAAACCTACCAAAACAGAGTAGGGAAAGGGAATTAATTTAATGCAATCTGACAGTAATGGACTAGAAAGCAAAACAAAATTAAAAAAAGAGAAATACAAAAGCTAGTTTTTTGACAAGCCCCAAAGAAATAAACATTTTATATTCCAAATTAAGGAGGAAAGAGAGAAAAAGGACAAAAATCTACAAGGTATGGATATGAATATAACCACATCTAGAAACAGAATATTTTCAAAGAACGTAAGAAATATTACATGCAACTCTACGGCAACAAATTTATAAACCTAGAGAAAATGGGTAATATAAATAACTCAGTTAAATAAAGAAGTGTCAGAAAACTTGAGTAGATGAGGCAATATAGGACAGGGTGAAAAAGCATAAATATTTTCTATCAAAAATAGCAACTGATAACATTATAGTTGATTTTCACCGAGGTTTTGAAAAACCAGACCCTTGCATTTTTCCCTCCCATTCTTTGTGCCTTTCTTCCTTTGTACCTTAGAGAAACATTTATCTAGTGTTTAGTATGTAAGTCACTGTTTTAGGCTCTAGAATGCAACATTAAATAAAGCAAGGTTGGGTTTCCCTGGTGGCACAGTGGTTAAGAATCCACCTGCCAATGCAGGGGACATGGGTTCGATCCCTGGGCCAGGAAGATCCCACGTGCCACGGAGCAACTAAGCCCCTGTGCCACAACTACTGAGCCTACATGCCACAACTACTGAAGCCTGCATGCCTAGAGCCCATGCTCCACAACAAGAGAAGCCACCGCAATGAGAAGCCCACGCACCGCAACGAAGAGTAGCCCCAGCTCGCCACAACTAGGGAAAGCCCACACGCAGCAACGAAGACCCAACACAGCCAAAGATAAGTAAGTAAATAAATAGATTTATTTAATCTATTAAATAAATAGATTAATAAATAAAAATTAAAAAGTTTAAAAAAAAGGCAAGGTCCTTGTCCCCAAAGAGTTTACCTTGTATTTTACAGTTCTTAGATAAAGATGGTAGACTGCTCAATTCATTTTACATCATAAATTGTAAAACTTGTAACAAACAGTATCAAAAAACAAATCCACAGACCAATCTCACTAACAAATATAAGTATAAAAATTATAAATGAGACATAATCAAATAGAAAGTAAATAGTGTTGAAAGCCAAAGCTAGACTGACTAAAAATGTCTGTTCCAGGATTTTAATCATGGCTGTAAATCAGGAAATCCATCAATATAATTCACTGTATCAACAAATTAAAGCAAGAAACAGTATTTAAACATACAAAGAGAAAAAGTATCTGATAAAATTCAACAGTTCCTGAAATAATACTCAAACAAATTAGGAATAGAAGGAAAAGTATTAACTACATAAAGAGGTAAGATATTGGTCCTGTTATTAAGTAAACTCTTTTCCTAAAACACAGAGCCTTTTCCCTACATTTGAAGTAGTTCTACGGAATTAAAGTTTTAATACTAGTTTTTACATTTTATCAGAGCAATTATAGCCATACCAGTTACAATGCAAATTCAGGATTTAGACATAGGCAAATCTAAGCATCCCCTGCAAAATGAAAGGCCAAAAGCCCAATGAGTTTCCTGTGGAATTTCCAGTCACTTGAACTTTGCACAGGAAAAGTGCTTAATAAATATTTGTTCAAGGTGAGCGAACTATTTAACCTCCGTGAGCCCCAGTTTTCTCATAGAATAGGAAGGCATGCCCTGCCTGTCTCATCGAGGTGCTAAGACAATACAATCAATAATGTATGTGAAATTGTTTTGTGAACTGAAATGCCAAACAATTGTAAGTTCTTTTGGTTAATATAAAAGAGAATATGCTTAGATGTCAAATGAGTAATGAAGACAAATTCTAAGCGTTTTCAGAGAAGTCTGAATGAGGTCATTCTAGGCATGCATCCTCAAGAAAGACTTCTTGATGGACACTATCCTGGGCTATATACTTATCCTTACCTCCTCTGGCCATCACTATCTGATATTACAATTGTTCATGTTTTGACTGTTCTTGACTACTCTGAGGCTTACCTGGAATTCTACCCATTCAGTTGACAAATATTTAATGAGCATATTCTATGTGCTAAACATAGACACTGTTTTAGACAAAAGTGGCCAGTCTAGTTTCTTTCCTCAAAGAACTTATAATATGTGAAGAAATATTTCCAAAACTTCTAACATATGTATACTAATATCATTATTTATGTTGTATCAACTATCCTAATTTTATTTATTCAATGTTTTTCTTTAACTTCCTTCAGTTTCTAAATTTATATCTTATGTTAGCTTTGACTTAAGCAATCCTATTCCTGAAACACCCAACTTTATATGCTAGTTTCACATTTTTCAAATACATGTTAAAGACTGCACATACACACACAAATTGTTTGCTTATTTGTGTGCCAGCAAAATGATCTCCCAAACCACCAGTAACACATGCATCTTACTCCTGAAACCAGAGAAGGGACACAGAGTAGTTCATAGTGAATTGAGATGCACACATTGTGCTCTAGGGTTAGTTTAATGTTGAGGCAAGTCTTGTGTCAGGACTAAATTTTGGCAGGTAAGAGGAAAAAGCTATATTCTTTTCCCTGCAGCCCCTTATTAGGAAGGTCACTTGTCAACAAATGCAGAGGCAGACCCCCACTAGAGTACCTGAAACAAGAAGTTGAATTTGTTGCTTGCTAGGGAAGGAGAGGCTATGCTTGTAGAACATAATTTATCAAAACAAGCAAGTATAGGGTGTTGGGAAGTGTGGAGTTCAGAACTGGTAGGCTTTCAGAAGGGCCTGGTTACAGGTTTGTTGGTCCTTAATGCAGAAGCCTAGAGAGAAGGTGTTGCTAATGGGCTCTCAGAAGCTGAGGCTACCCTTGATTGGCTCTCAAAAGCTGGGACTGTTACTGACTGACTGACTCTCAGAAGCTGGGTTCTGATGCACAGGAGCAAAGGCTCATTTGGAAAGGGTTTAACACCACTGCTTGTGTGGCTAAAGAAATATTCAGTACCTTCCCTGGAAGACAGGAAAATTTTATTCTTGCAACCAAAAAGAAGAGATAAATAAGTAACAACATGATTCTAAAGTGGACAATGAATTGATTTAACCAACTAGCTTCAAAACTGTATCTACTGAAGAATTATTTTTAATTTTTATTTATTTATTTATTATTATTATTATTTTTTTTTTGCTGTACGCGGGCCTCTCACTGCTGTGGCCTCTCCCGCTGCGGAGCACAGGCTCCGGACGTGCAGGCTCAGCGGCCATGGCTCATGGGCCCAGCTGCTCCGCGGCATGTGGGATCTTCCCAGACCGGGGCACGAACCCATGTCCCCTGCATCGGCAGGCAGACTCTCAACCACTGTGCCACCAGGGAAGCCCTATTTATTTATTTTTTACAAATAGTAAAACCTGTTAGAGCAGCACTATCAGTTTAATCACAATTGCCCAGACTACCAATCAAAGCTTAGAAGGAAAAGTGCCTGCCTGTCCATAAATAAATAAATCTCTTCTGCTACTTGCTCTGGAACCCACCATACAGAGTTGCCTATGTGAAAATCAGCTTCCTTTGAGTATGTGCTCTTGGAACTTTGCATGATGTCTTATTACTTATGGTCCATCTCAGTTTTAGCCACCTGTAGAAGGTGACTGCCTGTTTTGGAGGTACACCTCAGAATTCCCAAAATGAATTTTGCATATGCCACACAGCCTTTATTTTAACTTTTATTATCCAAAATGTCCCCACTCAATTTAGCGAAACACTGGCTACTCAATTTTTTTCAGACACAGTGACTAATAGACAGATATATACATGTATACTGTACATGTGGACTCAGGAATCCTCAGGTGCACAGATGGCTTACTTCCTTGTTAGAAACACATTTTTGCTGATACCTTAAATATGGAAGTTATGCTTTTCTGTCTCTTTACTCCCCCACCCCTCTGAACTACATAGAATAGATCCAGGCAACAGATTCATGATTTTAAAAATATGTGAAATATAATTTCTTTTATATATGTATAAATACACACACATGCACATATATACACACACATATGTGCCCTTCCATTAACTTGTGTGGGGTGTGTGTGTGTGTGTGTGTGTGTGTGTGTGTGTGTGTGTGTACTTCTACTAACTGTCCTAAACATTGGGTAATTTTTTTCTTTAAAATGTATTTGAAATTTAGTTTATAAATAATTCCCAGAATTTAGTGTCATGGGACAAGGTTCACAACTAATTTAGGCATAACAACAAGTATGTAAGCCTCTTATATCAAATTCATATTCTGTAAAATGTTCTAAAGTTTTATACAGCAGAGTTATCATTTATGCCATGGGAGTACAGGATTCATTGTTTTAATTAATCCTGAGTGATCAAGTTTTAGAACATTAATATATATTGGGACTGCTCTGTTGCAAATTCAATAACACCTTCTTGGAGTATGACACTGCTATTATCTTCCCATGTAGACTCCTACTATGCTTTTTCCCTTTATTTTTGGAAAAATAATGTGACAGTTAATTAATATTCTCTAGGTTTATATATCATGATATATAATTCAGCACAGTTGCTAGGGAATGTGGCCTTTCCTATTATATTATTAATAAACAGATATTAATAATGATAACAGTAACAATAACTTTCTTATCTGTTCTTTCATTCATATTTATGAATCATAAAACTTGCTGAGTTCCTACTAGGTGCCAATATTCTGTGAGATGCTTCAGGAGATACAAACATGAATAGTTTGCAATCTAATGAGAGGCTTATATTGTTACTCACAGAATCTCGATAATTTATAATGTGAACATGAGCTATGAATGTACTTAAAGTGGTTCTGACTCTACCACTTACAACCAGGGTGGGTTGTGACAAGTTACCTGATTATTCTAAGCTTCAATTTCTGCATCTGTAAAATGAAGACAGTGGTATTAAGACCCTCACAGAGACTGTGGAGCATCACAGAAAGTATGTGAGCAATATGCCTACACAGTGCCCAGAACACTGTAAAGACATACTTAAGTTTAAAAACTAATTTAATTTTTAAAATTCTAGAATATATGTATAATTTTGTTCAAAGAGCAGGAATCATTATTTCCTATTACACAGAGAGGTATAGAAAAGGGAAATGACTTATTCAGGGTCACCCAGCAAGTCACTGGCAAGTCAATACCAGAAGTATCCTCAAGAAAAAGCATGTCCAAAGGTGGCTGACATCAGTCACCCAGAGCTTTTCTTTTAACTCAGAATAAAGCTTCTCGAGCGAAATCATCAGATTAGGGATGACTTACAACTACTGTGGAGAAGCCAAGGACATATTTATTAGTTTTAAACCATGCACTTGCTTCCAACCCACCAAAGGATGGGATATGGTTTGCAAAGTTCTGACCATGAATTAGAATTATATACTGTATGCATGGTAGGGCTTACTTTTGCTTTTCTACCTACAACCTTAGGTCTGATTGTGCTGCATCTCTCAAACAGTCTTTACTCCTGGCCAAAAGAAAATAGCCCTTGCTCTAAATTGCCCTCCTGAGTGGGTCTTTGTTCTTTGAGACTCTCATTAGTTTATCCTCTGTGCTACAGATTGCATTTGGCAAATCCCCAGTGGGCAGGATTCCATTTAAAAACAAAAACTTAAGGATTGAAAGTGGAAAAGAAATTGATCTCATTTGGTATTCCCAATGTACCACTTCTGGTAGTTTGTTTGGTTCATCCCTCCAGAGAGGGAAGGATGGCAAAGGCACAAGGGGTGTCTTTTCCAGCTGACTTGTCTCAAGTACTATGTAGAAACAAACTAAATCAACAAACAAGAAAATGCAACAGTGGGGGTTTTGGTGGTCTACCTTCCCCATCAGGTGCATGTTCATCTTGTGACACACCTTGCATAGTGCCTGGCATAAAGAAAAGCTGCCAGGCAGAGTAGAAAGAAAATTATATGTATTTGGAGTCAACCGGATAGCAGTTCAAATCTTGTTCCAGCTCCTTGCTAACTGTACTAGGTTAACTAAATTATGTAAATTATTTAAGCATCAGTTTCTTAATCTGTAAAATAGGAATAATGCTACTTTCTCTATAGAGTTTTTTTGAAGATTAGAAGTAGAAAATGCAAAGCAACTGTCACACAGTAGAAATTTAATAAATAATTTATTATTATTACAGTAGATGCCTAATGAATGTTCGCTGACTAAAAGAGATTATGAATTATGATAATGCTTACTGTGAGCCTCAGAACTCTGTACCTATTTAAAAACATGCATCGTTTTTTTCCTCCATTTCAGAAGTACTTTTCTCCATACAGAATTAGAGAATAGGGGGCGGGGAGGGATTTTATGTAATTGAGGTACAACGGAACCCTTAGACACAAAAATCCTCTTAAATGAATGAGCCAACATTTTCTCACTGTACATATATTTTATATATATATAAAATATATAGTATAGACCAAACTATACATACTATATACGTGTGTGTGTGTGTATATATATATATATATATAAAAAATACAGTATAATATATAATAACATGCTCACTAAATGGGAAGAGAAGTATAAAACGACTCCATGCTGTCCCTTTGCAAGAGCACTGTGTTAATGCCCATGTGCAGAGGACGGACAGCAGCAGGCTAGCCAAACAGCCACCATATGGTCAGCTGGAAGAGGAAAAACCTCCAGGTAGGAGAGCAGAACTGTTCCAAGGACATAGTCAAGTAGAGTTTGCAAGAACACGGCATCAAATGACCTGGGGTGCTTAGGGCAGGAAGGTGATGAGGGTCAGGCCTACACTACAGCAGTCAATAGACTATGGACAAGACTTGCTTATTCATTTTTTTTGTTACTATAGCTATTTTTAAAGCAAAGTGATTGATATTGTTATTATTTTTAAACAAGATTTTGTTCTGCAGTGGGTAGGGGAAAGGATTGGAAAAGTTAATTAAGTATTAGAGGGCACACCAGCTGGGGTTGAAAATGGGATCATGTTATTGTCTACAGCACATAGTTTACTAGCTCTGACTCCTGCCTGCGAGTGCAAATCCAAGAGACAGACATCATCATGCAGGTGCTGTAATGCAGGTGTCTCTTTGGAATCACACATACCTGGGTTGGTTCAAATCTATTTCCTAACGGAGTAACCTTGGAGATATATATTTTATTTCACATATTATACATACACATGTGTAACTGAGCTGTACTGAAGATAAAATACAGTATTAGGTACTGGTAAATGATAGCTATATTATTTTTATTCAAAGTGGCACTTTCCTTGTACGCACGTATACACACATACACACACACATCACATGTGGCCCTGACAAGGAGAGGATATGTGGATTAACTTGACTCCTGTCCTTAGGTCGACTTCCTTTCAGAGGGCTCCTACTCCTGTTCTATAAATAAACCACATAGGGCCTCCCACCATCTCACCAGTCTTTTCCATCATCCTTGCCTCATGTGTCATCTCTCACCAAAATATACTCCCCAAATTAAATATAAGTCAAGGATTGAGGGGGCAAAAAAATCCTTGTTATTGATCCACATATGCAAACAGACTCTTCTCTACTCTTCACCAAAACAAACCCCTATCCAGAAAGCCTCATTAACAGCGAACTTACCAATAGTATGAGGATTTATATCCAGAACTGTAAACATTTAAAATTAAATATTACACATCTATATTTTTAAAAGTCCTTTAGTCGTTGTAGCCTAGTTAGCCTCCAGCCTCCTTCCATGTTTCTCAGTCCTTGCCCTCTTTTTTCTCCTCCCCATTCTGGTCCTCTCTAATCTGCTTTCCACCTGTCTCCCATCAAATTCCCTTCCTCTAAGTTTCTGAGATTTAGAATTCCAATCTCTACCATTGTCCTCTCAACTCTAGTGATAGAAACTACTTCCTGGAGTTGCTATTTCCATGATATCTTAGTTAGTTGGTTAACAAATTTATACCTTATTAATGATTCTTTATCTTAATTCTCCAGGTTCCCGTAAGTGGTATGGAATCAATCTCCTAACTGGGCCCTGTAGATACAGAGCTAACCCTTGTTGAGCATCTCCTATGTTCCAAATATTGTGCCTGTCCTCTACATTTCTTATCTCAGGTAAGTGACAGATTATGTGGAAGAGTATCAGATATGTTTAGCAGCAAAGAACTAGTCTTTTTCTTGTTCTCACCCATGTCAAGGCCCCAAAGTCTAGAAGGATCATTATCACCCTGATCTTCCCATCTTCCAGTAGAACTGTGCCTGCAGAGGACTCTTAACCACGTGGAGAATAATGTCACCAGCTACTGCATCTTGGAACAGTCCCTGTCCAATAGAATTTTCTGCAATGGTGGAAATATTTCATATCTGTGCTGTACAATATGGTAGCCACTGGTCACATAAAACTACTGAGCACTTGAAATGTAACTACTGTGACTGAGGAACCAAATTTTTAATTTTAATTAAAATTTCTATATATGGTCAGTGATATTATAATGGACAGCAGAGTTAGACTTTTCAGGGCAGCAACAAACTTGGGTGGGGTGGAGGAAGCACCTTTTGGTCTTCTGGAGGTACAATTTCACAGGCAACACAAATAGCAATTGGGACTGTTGAATTGTGTGCCTAGGTGACTTGTCAATGAGCTTTCTTGTATAAAAAGACTGTCAAAAACAGATCATTCATGCTGGGGCTCACCTCCACAGGTGCCAGGGAGCATCTTGACTCGGGGAAGAAAGCAAATCTATACTCCATGATTAGCATGTGATTATATTTTACAGACAGGCATCAATGCCTGGTGATTTTGATGCATTTGGCTTTTATCTTGTGAGATTTATTTAAAGAAGCATATGCATGGCTTAGAGCCTTAGGGAATGATAACACATAAAAATAAGAAAGCAAAAGAAAACCTGCTTCATTTGTAAAAAGGCTCATTCCTCTTTCAGTACCTCCAAATTCTACACCTGCACCTCTTTTCTTAACAAGTCTTTGGCTAACTCAACCCTTACAGAACGTCTTTCAGAATCCACCCCATCAGAGAAAGCTCTTGCCCACACTCCATTCCCCAACCCCCAGCTTTTAGGAGAAGAGGCCAAAAAGGGCAAGGGAAAAACAGTGCTGATTAGGAGGTTGAGAAGAGGGAGTTAGAATGAGTTTTCATTGTATTTGTAATGCTTTATTTCTTTAAAAAAAAAATGGAAGTATATATAAATAAAATTTTAACTTATTTCAAGATGATGGAAATTGTTTATTCTTCTTCTTCTTACTTTCCTTAATTCAATTTTTTAAAACATTAAAAATGAAAAGAAAAGCAATTGTGAAAAAACGATTAACTCCAGACACTATCCTGCTCTACTTTTCTATGTTGGTCTTTTCAACTATTATCACTCTGGAAGAGATGGATCTTTATAGTGTCCATGCTGTTAACTTAATGTTGTCCAGTAAATATTTACGTTTAACTTTTTGCAAGTCCATTTGGTATATATTTGGAAATGTCCCTGAACAAGACTGTTTCTGTTAAATAGC
Source organism: Stenella coeruleoalba (assembly GCF_951394435.1). Lineage (NCBI taxonomy): Eukaryota > Metazoa > Chordata > Mammalia > Artiodactyla > Delphinidae > Stenella > Stenella coeruleoalba. The sequence continues at coordinate 65,268,325 of NC_137153.1, forward strand.
CACAGGGTGGGATAAGGCACTTAGAACATATTGCAAAATTGCCCCCAGCTTAACCCTCAGCTTTACATATATACATTTCCTTATGTAAGTTTGCATAGTACTTTATAGGCTGTTAAAAGTAAGACACTTCACTGAAGTGCTCACAATTTAAATAAAGGATAGTGAGTAGGTTAAAAGTTCAGAACTAAAAGAACAAAAGACTAGAACTCAGTAACAAAGCTACACTCTGTAACCAGAGTATTTAAAGGCACTTGCTTGTTCAGGTTGGTTTCAGCTTCAAATTTTTTTCGTATGGGCTCTTGAGTTCATTTATATTTATTAGATTATGTATGCCAATTTTGGTTTGGAAATGATCATTTTTGATATCTAAATATTAAACAGAGCACACCTACTCTTTTCTGAGCGATTTTGTTGCTATGGTTGTTGGCTTTCTGAATGCTGGACTAGTTCCAAAGGTGAGAAGGGTAAAGGCTCTTTTCCAAGGATATCTCAAATTCTTAGCTGAAATATGTTACTTGTGATAATAACTTTTTCTGACTGTCTCCTGTTTTGCTGGCATTGTGTATGTCACCCATACTATGAAGGCTGCACTGGAAGTGCTAGAATTGTGTTTCAAAGAGAAGAATAATCTTAATGTTCTTTCAAATATCTCATATAGTAACGTACAAAAGCTTTATGGATGTTGATGAGTAATGATACTCTTATTTGATATGGAAATTTTTGAAGTAAGCATCAGGATCCTGGAGTAGAATCAAAGAGAATTGTAATACTAGACATCACTGCTACACAAATTCTCTACAGAAACAGCAGAGAAATACTGAATTTTATATAAAATACTCCCATATTTTTACTTATTATAATGGACTTTCTCATCAGACATCTTTTTATACTATGTCTCTAAATAGATGGTATGCTAGTCTTTTAGCAAGTCATTTATTTTGGGCAGCCTTGTATAGATTTTATTAACAACATGCAGATTTTGGGTTTTTTCAATGTTAACTTAATACATACAATTATGTACAGATAACAGCGTTTTCTGACTCAGTACTGGGAGTCTTTTATTATTATTGCACATTCTATTTTGGCTATTATACTTGTTTAATCAAAAACTATAATCTGCAATATTTCTTGGTTTCAACAAAACAAGTGATATGATACCTAACTATTAGAAACAGTGACTCACAGTGGTAATGACTGGGGGGGGCTGTGTGATAAGTGATAAGACAAATACAACTGGGAGGCTGCCCTTACCACACCAATTATTAAGAATCTCTTCCTATGAGTAATAAGTGGAGTTAATGTTGTCATTCCGAGGCCATTTTAAATGATAAATTTCTTCTCATCCAAATGAATGCAATCCAATATTTTGAAAAATCTAAGTTTTCACAATGATTTTTACCAAAATTTTATTTATTTTTTTTAAGCTTTTTTTGCCACGCAGCTTGTGGGATCTTAGTTCCCCAACCAGGGATTGAACCTGTGTCCTCAGCAGTGAAAGCGTGGCATCCTAACCACTGGACCACCAGGGAATTCCCTTTCCCAACATTTTAGAAAATGATACACAACATATAAGAACTATACTAGTTCATAATCAGTTTCTTAAATTGTGAATGTTGCATTGACTCACATCTGTTTCTGTGAGTCCAGTGCTTCAGTGAAGGAGCAATATATTATGGTGGCCTTAATCAAACCATGTAATTTCTCTGAGTCTACGATGAGTTTCTTCATTTATAAGGCAATTTAGCCAAGACAAAAATTTCCCAAAGTTTCCATAGAATGCTAGCTACATTCCACAGACCTAAAAAGCAATGTTTTCCATCATCAAAAACATTTGAGAAATATTACACACAAAACTCTCCTTCTGGTGATTCATATTAAATATCAACATATTACAAGCTCATTAATTTGACCCCATAATTTCGTTTTTAGTATGAATTATCTAGTAATAACCCATAGTGCTCATGGTAAAACAGCAAACGGACTCAATGTGATATATGACATTGAAACATTCTTATATAGCAGAGGTAAGTTCTAGCAAGTGATCAAGAAACAAAGAAAAGTCATAAATAAGTAATCCTACGGCTGAAAAAATAGAAATAGCTATAGTTACAACATAGATGATCAAAAGAGAATACTATAAACATTTTATTCCAACAAACTTGAAAGCCAAGATGAATTTTCTATAATTTTCTGAAATTGCTTTCTAGAAATATTATCAAAAATCACTCAAGAAAAAAATTCTACATATTGACTATCATTATTAAAATTGAAATCAGTAATCAAACATTTACTCCAAACCGTTTCTGTACCAATTGATTATACATTCCTGTCCTAAAAATTTCTTCTAGAAGTTTTTAGTAGGGACTTCCCTGGTGGTCCAGTGGTTAAGAATCTATGCTTCCAGGCTTCCCGAGTGGCACAGTGGTTGAGAGTCCGCCTGCCGATGCAGGGGACACGGGTTCGTGCCCCGGTCCGGGAAGATCCCACGTGCCGCGGAGCGGCTAGGCCCGTGAGCCATTGCCGCTGAACCTGCGCGTCCGGAGCCTGTGCTCTGCAACGGGAGAGGCCACAACAGTGAGAGGCCCGCGTACAGAAAAAAAAAAAAAAAAAAAAAAAGAATCTGTGCTTCCACCGTAGGGGCCACAGGTTCAATCCCTGGTCAGTGAACTAAGATCCTACATGCCACACGGCGTGGCCAAAAAAAAATAAATAATAATAGTAATAAAATAAGTAAATAAATACAAGTTTCTAGTAAATGCCTTACTAAATCTTGCTTCAACAGAAAATCCCCAACCTATAAAATTGTATTAGACATAGAAAATTAGAGAAAGCTATCTATCTGTTTTGTTTTATGGGACTAGTATAACTTTATAACAAAACCAGATAATTCAATATACCAAAAATAAAATAAAACTAAAAAACAATATTAAACAAACCAAAAAACCTGAGCTCAATCTCAATTATAAACAGAAAAATTAATTAAAATATTAGTAAATAGAATGTAGCAGTATATTAAATACTATTCTACCAACCATAGATTTTTCATAATTACAAAAATATAATACAACTTCAAAAATATAATAGAACTTAAAAGAAAATATTCATATATTTATCATAATAAAGGAATACATGACATTCAATGCAATTCAACACCCACGCTTGATTAAAAAAATAAATTCTAAGAAGGCTAAAAATAGAAGAGAATTTCTTCAATAAATATTTACAAAACAACTACCTCAAATCCTCTACTCAATATTAAAACTCTACATGCAGTCCCAACATGAGGGTTTTCACTATTGATTATTCAATATCACGTAGGAGGTCCTAGGCAATTCAGTAAGACAAAGTACAGAAGTAGGAGGTATGAGGATTGGAAAGAGGCATGCTTTATAGTCACGTGACCCTAAACTAATATGGAAGAACAAAGGATCAAGAACAAACAGAAAAGGCTACGATAATTTTGAGAAACAAGGTTGGGGAGACTTTTTGTGCCATATATTAATCCTTATTAAGGCTCTAATAATGAAGACAATGTGGTCTTGGAACATGAATAGATAGTGGACCAGTAGAACAGAGTAAAGAGCTCTGACAGGGGAACTTAATATAAGACAGAGATAGTATCACAGATCAGACAGTAATAGATAATGTGAAATTGATTATCTACATGAAAAGCTAAAATATGATCAGATACCTATATCACACTTGACATAAAACTGAGTTCCAGGTGGATTAAAGATCTGTATGTGAAAACTAACACTTTAAACTTTTAAAATAAATTAAAAGAAAACCTTTTTTAACTGATCTCAGGTTAGAGAGAAAGTTTCTTGAAATCATTAAAACACAGGCACAATAAAAAAATTAAAACCTGCTAAAATTGATGACATCAGAATTTCTGTTCAAAGTCTCTCTATAAGTTTAAAAACAAGGAACAGACAAAAAGAAGATGATTGATAAAGATTAATATTCAATTTAAGAATTCTTATTAATAGTTATAAAAACATCAAACAACCTAATGGAAAGGAAGAAAAGGGATATAAACAGGTACTTCAAAGAAGAAGAAATCAGAATTAATAATAAACTTATGAAAAGATGTTCAACCTTAATAGTAAACAGGGAAATGTTGATAAATCAAAAGGAAATACCATTTCACATCAATCATATCAGCAAAGATTGAAAAGTTTGCTAATGCCAAGAACTGATGAGGATGTTAAGGAATACAGGCTGGAGAGCAATTTGTCATTAAATTGCTTCAACATAGCAATGCTAGGTCATACAATTTCACAAGGAAATATACACAGCAATATTAACTATAACACTGTGGTGAACAGAAAACCTTAAGAAGAACGTAACTGTCCATCCAAATGAAAAATGAATAGACTACGGTGTATTTATATAGTAGAATACTACACGACAGTTAAAATTAATGAATCATAGATAAAAGATTAAATATCAAAACAAAGTACAGCAGAAGAAGCAAGTTGCAGAAAGACAAAAACTGTATAATATTCTTTGTATATGTTATGAAATGTGTAAGCAGTATATTGCCTAGATACATACATGCTATGCTCTAAAACATGGATGGGAAAGATAGTAACTTCCAAATAGAAATTATTTCTGGATGGGAGGGAGGTAAATGGGATTGGGGAGGAGCACACAGGTGGATTCAACTATATCTATAATGTTTTAGTCCTTAAAAATATCTCAAGCAAAAACAGCAGCATTTAAAAATTTGATGAGGCTCAGTGGTAAGTAGTACATGGGTGTGTGTTTTACTGTTTTTATATTTTTGAATGTTTTTAATATTTTAGAATAAAAATATTTTAATAAGAAACAAGAGTACAGTGAGCTTGGGAAACTCAAATATGACTAAAACCAGTAACATATGACTGTCCTAGCTTGTAATGATTTGCCTGGATCTCAAGCCTAAGGAATCACTGCATTAACTTTTTCCCAGCTCTAACTGGGACAAAACACTTCCTTTTTCCCCAGCATCCATCATCTTTGGCTTCCAACCTGGATTGCTTACTGGGTGCTCTTTTTGTTTCCCTCCTTAACTATACAGCAACACCCTTGTACAAAGCTTTCAGACTCCAGCAGCTGATTCTTAATCCAGATAGTGCATACTGAATCATTTCCCTTGGCAGACTGGTCCCTACCCATCTGTTTAGATTCATCCCTGAACATGGGTATGCTGTGGTATATTCATACTATGAACCATCTCACAGCAGTTAAAATGAAGGAAATATTATCACATTTCTCACCATGGATACATCAAAACAATAGGAAACAAAAGAAGCAAGTGTTCCTCCCAAGAGCCATTTATTTTGCCCTCCTTGGATTCTACCCACAGCATGGCCTCAGCTGGAAGTAGGCACTGCCATTTCATGGCTGCAGCAGTTGAAGATTCTGAAACAACATGGAAAAAGCTTCTGCTCTAGTGTTTATTGAAAACACATGAGCAGAATACAAAATTATACCTCTGATAGGTTTTAACATTGTAAAAATTATATATCCAGGACTGGAAGAGAATGGAGAAAAATGGAAATAGATTTTTTTTTTCTTTTAATGTGCCAGGATTGTGGGTAATTTTCTTCCCTTTCTTTTTCAATTTATCAATACTGTTAAGTGTTTGTGTAACAAGTTATTTTAAAATGTTAAAATGTAGGTTGTAGGACAGATAGAATTAATCTGTAATCTTTCTGGTAATGAAGAGTGAGATTTCTCAGAGTTGATAATGGGTTTCAATTCTGCTCTCAGAAGCAGTTTATCTACAATTCCAGGACAGCCATTTTCCACTGATCACATGCTCTGGAATAAGAATGACAGGGCACCACTGTACTACATGGTGTCTGAAATTTTAATTACAACTTGCTTTTCAAAGCCTTTTACAGATTAATTATTTCATTTGCATTGCAGAAATGGTGAACAAAGGTTACATGTATTTCAAAGGCAGTTGGTGGAGTTAGTGTGAACAAACTGCTTGACCAATGCTATTGGTTAAGATCCGCTGGTGAAATGACCATAGTCCAGTAAATGCCACACTGGGAAGGTGATGAAGCGCTTCTGGGGGCAGAAGTATAACATCTGATCAAAATGATAGGCTTTGGTGTTCAGGAGGCCTTGGTTCCATTCCCAGCTCTGCCACTGGGTAGCCTTGAGCACCATATTTGCCTCATCTAAATATCAGTTTCCTATTTGGAGAAACGGGGATAATAATGACCTGACAGAATGAACATGAGCATGAATTGAGGTATAGATCTGTATGTGATCTTAGACATACAACAGCTAGCCAGGGACCTGGCCCATAGCAGATGCCCAATACATAGCTGCTTCTATTTTTCACTCAGCTCCTTTTCCCTGAGTTTTACTATAGATCGCACTGAACTAAGTAATATAGGTGGGCCATCTCTGAGCAGGCCTATAGGTAGAGTAGCAACTTATGTGAACAGGAATTGCCAAGGATGTTGTAAGTCTGGTAAATGCTGTTTGAAGAGTACTCACACCTATGGATTTACAGTAGGCTCCAAGTCTCCGTCCCATGAATCTCTCCACCTAGGACAAATCCATAGATATGTATCCATATTACGTAGCGCTGAACACACACTTTTCAGCCTGCAGATCCAAAGTAATCTTGTGAGTAATAGTGTTTCAGGACCCCACATGCTTGGGTTGGTAAATCATTCCTAAACTGACAGTTTGCTAAATGTTCTCATTAACGGTAAAAGAATAAAAAGAAAGCAAAGCAGAAACAAAAGGAAGGAAGGAAAAAGCAGAAACAAAAGGAAGTCTGGGCTTTCAGACTTACTTAGGCAAGTCACTTTACACCCTCCCTATCACCCCTTAATAGGTAACAAAAGGGAAGAGGAATCTATTGCAAACTCCAATCCATTGTTACAGGGCAGAATCTGTAGAGCTGTGACATAGGATCTGGCAACTAGAAGAAACCCCGTTGCCACAAGCATCCAGAAAACCACTGGTTTATCTCTCTCATTTTCTTTTTTCCAGAGTCAATACATTCATCTACAACTACTGCTCAATGATCAAGGAAGGAAAGGGGAGGGGAGGAAGAAGGATGGCCCAATGATGTTGATTTGAGCTTAGGAAAAAAACTCTGAAAGCAGCTGTTTTCACAGATGCATCTCCTATAAAATCCCAGAGAGGCTGCACCTTGTCCTTGGGAATATTCCAAACCATATCCTATTGGCATCAGTCCTAGTGGGATACCAATCATCTAAAGACTCTATATAAGAAACCATCCTGGGAATTCCCTGGCAGTCCAGTAGTTAGGACTCCACGCTTTCACTGCTGAGGACCCGGGTTCGATCTCTGGTCAGAGAACTGAGATCCTGCAAGCAATGTGGCCAAAAAAAAAAAAAAAAAAAAAAAGGAAAACCTTCCCACCTCACCCCAGGTACTCAATTTTTCTCTTTCTGTCTGAACTTTGCTCATTTTTACTGAAAAAAAAAATACAATAGATCTCACACTAAAGTTTTTATATTCCTTCAGGGTATTTTTCTTCCATTTATTTCAGGAACCATGCCCAGAAAATATTTTGAGAATGAAATTACACCAAGAATGAAATAACTTACAGAACCTCAACCTTTGGGGGCATGACTTCATATGACTTATTTTAAATAACTGCTGGTGTCTGGGATTGCTATAGATATTTGTCCTGTTGCATCATTGCAGGATATCTGACAAATGTTTTATTGGCAGCTTGTAAAGGAAAGACAAGTGATGAAGACAAGGCTATGGAACATAATATGGCAGGGTCTGTATGGAGATCCCAGCTCCTCTGAGCTCTCAGACTCACTTAGGCAAGTCACTTTACACCCTCCCTATCACCCCCTAGATTTCTTGCCTGGCAAGCAGGGACAATAGTATTTTTCCAATTTACCTCTCATGGTTGTCATAAAAATAAAATTTAAAAAATCTATATGATGGTCCTTTGAGTGAAACATAAACGTACACATAAGCCATTGCTATTTTTTTGCCTCCAAATTCCATTTGGGGACTTATTCCACTGGAATTAAGTTATAGTTTCCCACAGCTGTCATCTCTCACCTACCTCTGCAAAAACAAAATCATTTAGAGAGTGTTATATACTGAATTGTGCCCCCCAAAGCTGTATGTTGAAGCCCTAACACCCAACATGACTGTTTTTGAAGACAGGGCCTTTAAGAGGTAATTAAGGTTAAAAGAGGTAATAAGGGTAGAGCCCTAATTTGATAGGACTGGTGTCCTTATGAGAAGAGGAAGAGACACCTGAGGTCCTTCTCCATATGCACAGAGAGGAAAGGCCACATGAGGACACAGTGAGAAGACAGCTGTCTGCAAGCCAGGAAGAGAGCTCTCACCAGGAACTAAATCTGATAGCACCTTGACCTAGGACTTCCAGCCTTCAGAACTGTGAGAAAATAAATGTATGTTGTTGAAGCCACCCAGATGGTGGTTCCTTGTCAGCCTGAGCTGACTGATACAGAGAGAAAGAAAATAGGGGTACCTGTTTAGCCCCACTCTGGACTCAGGATGCTATACTCCTAGCCTCAGGCCACCTATGCCCCAATACCTTAGAAGGCACTAGAAAAAGACTATACAGACCCATTTCTCCCTCTTGCTTTAACCCTTTCCCTCCCAAAGGTAGCCTTAGTATCTGAGGTTTCCACCATTAAGCACACCTTCCAGTACAGTTCGGAATCAACTAAAATACAAACCTTGAGGGCATCCTTATATCTGCATTCATTGGCTCCATTAAAATAGCTTCCCAGCTTGTGAAACGTCCCCAAGAGCCTTACTGGGGACGCCCTCATCTGCCATACATATCCCAAAGCCCCGGGATATAGATGCCTAAGATTTGAGCTAAACCATAAGGTCTTGTACCTCAGTTGTCCTTACATGATGGAAAAATTTTCCCAGCTGCTTCTAAATTGTGGGCTGTTTATTGTGGTTGAGATTTAAAGTCATGTTAATGTACAATGATAGAAGTCAATATTAAGGTTTAAAATTTAATTTTATTCCTAGATCTTTATTAATTTGTTGTACCTTGTCCAGCTGAATCCAGCTATATTTCAGACTCTACTAAACTAATACATGATCTGCTGTAACTGCCTGCCGCTTGGTCATCCTTCCAGACACTGTGGGCACGTCTTGGGTCAGAAATAAAATAATATTTTTTAAAAAACCCTCTGCTTTCTATATTTTTCTTTTTTTTTTTTTTTAAGGAGGGAGACACATTGACATAAATCCCTAGCAGGTGATTTTGCAAGTCTCAGTGTAGCCTGTGCTGTTACCCAGACTGAAGAAAACATCGTTCCATTTCACTGCCAACTCTCTGGCCATGCAATTGCCCTCAAATGGACTTTACTAAAAGAGCACTTCAAATCAGCACCACAGAAAGGATGCCATTCTGTGCCTGTCAAAGCCATTTTCCCTCTCCCTTTTCAGCTGTGCTTTTCCACCTGCAGAAAACCCCACCTACTTCCTGAACCAAAGCAGGCATTATGTGAGGAGTCCTGGCTTTACTAGCAGAAGGGGTCCAAAAATAGCTGTTTAGCCACAAATTCAGAATCTGGTTTGCCTGGTGTGAGTGCTGGGTACCTGGGGCCTGACCAAATGGTAATCCTCTCCTTCCCTCTGTATTCTGGGCCTGGTCCACATGGCCTGGCCTTCTGCCTCAGCTTCCCGCTAGGACTTCAGCCCTTTGCTGAGTCACAACACTCTGGACTAAGGCCGTACACATCGCCTGGCTCCTCAAAGACATTTCCCCTGGGGAGAAAAAACATGCTCTCTCTCCTTTCTGCCTTCTTCCTCATTACTGACAATCAGTCTTTCCAACAACTGGCTAGGCTCCTGTCTGAATACAGATACCCAGATGAATACCACTGTATTATAAAGATTGAGTATTTGGTGCCGGATTTAAATACACCCTGGTGGGGGATAGCAGCTTGACCAATTGTCCCCTTTTCATCTGTCACTTGTGGGACAGGAGCAGAGAACTTTCTCAGCGCCCCCAAACTTTGCATAACTCTGATCTGGTCTAACCTCCACACAGATAAGGAACCTAGGACTCAAGAGAAAAGCTGGGGCAAGACCCTATGGACCATTCATTATTCATTAGTCTAGTCAGTAAATATTCACTGAATATCGAGAATGTACAAAATATACACTGCTGTGGTTTCACTCTCATTTGAAGGCTTTTCCCCACTTCACCATAAGTCCCACTACTCCTTTATAACAAATCTTCGCATACTGAAAAATGAAGGGGTCACGGCACTGAGTTCTCCCTCTATTAAACCACAGACTGTACATGTAGACAGTAGAAGAGGATCAGGTAGACTAGCCTTTCCTTCTGCAATCTACAGGAGCCACTTTTGGTGCATGAATAAAGGAGTGAGTCCTTTCCCCAACCTTCTTGTGAATAGTTTCTATAGTCCACAGTTTGTGGATTTTTCTGTAGGCAAGGCGGGGGCGGGGGGCGGCGCAAACTCATGACTGAAGAAGAGACAGAAGAAGTCCATGAGAAAAAATTATGATATATCATGAAAACTTTGGGGAAAAACAAGTTCCTTGAATTTTAGCTACTGAAATCTTTGATGACAATATTTTAAAAGCTCTGGTATTGTCTAGGATCCTAGGAAACGACCCTTTGGCAGTTCTTTAATTTGGAGTTTTCCTGTTAATCCACATGCCATAGACTTGGCAGAGTAGTCCATGGAGCCATAAAACAATAATCCTCAAACAATGCTGTGAAAGATTATGTCATCATGAGAACATGGGGTCTGGCCAAATGTACGTTACTCAAACAGCACTTACACTTTCTTATAATAAAATAGCCTCTGCACTCTTTGGTGTATATTTGTCCAATTCTCCCACTGAAGGTCCCCAGAGGCTCCTTTTATTTGTGGAGTGATTGCTACAGAATGGAGGCAGGGTTCAGAGGCCTCACTCGGTCTCCTCTGTGAGGATTAGAACTATTTTCTCATCTACCTCTAGTCTCTGTGCAGACACTATATGAATTACTTTCTCTGTATTATTTAAATTTCACTGCAATGACCGCTTATTAGAAGCAACAATAAAGTTACTTTCATTTTAAAAAGTATACATATACGTGTACGTGTGCATATGTAGACATATATACATAGGTATATATGTATATTTATCTACCTTTGAGGATATAAAAGGTAAATAAATATTGCAATTCATTTTTGTATTGCTTTGCGCTTAGCTATACAAATTTTAATACTTATAATAAACATTCTGAGCATATTGATGCTAGATGCCTTGCTAATTGCTTAATCACAGTAACGCTGTAAGGCAAATACTATTATTATTCCCATTTTACGTATAAGGAGATTAAAGCTAAGAACATTAAATAACATATCCAAACTGATGCAATTAGTAAGTGTCAGGGCCTGAGAATTAATGAAACCCAGGCCTTTCTAACTCCAGACCCCAGTTCTTAATAATTGAGCTACACTTTCTCTCTTGGAAGGACAGAGATGTGGGTAGGAAGAGAGGGCAGACCTGTTCTATGAGGGTATACCAGGAAGCAATCAGAACATACACTTCTTGAACAGGACATCCTATTCTCCACTACCCCCCACCCCCCAACAAATGGGCTTTGGATTTGAGAAACTTATCCAGCTTGCTTGCATGAAAGTAACCCATTTTTACGGTTATTTGGTGCTCTTTTTAACTTGGAGAAGGGGGTATTGGGTGGGGAGGCTCTCTGCTTGTGTTTAAACAGTACCATACATAATAAGATAAAATATGACGGTGAGGAATGTCATGTTGGGGGGTACAAATGGATCTATTTTCCCAGCTAACTGGATGTTCATCTGATACATTCCATCGTACCAGAGAATGGCCTGAAAATAGCAATAGAGAGACCCTGACATTGTCGACCTCCAAACAGCAGATTTCTAACTAATAATTTAAAAAATTAAACCAAGTCAGACCTTTTCATTTGCAAAACAGCAGTATTCTAACTTTAATAACTGTAAGTACCAGGTACAGTTGAATGAATGAATGAAAAAATGAATGAATAAGCAAATTCTACATTATCATACTTTCTACTAGTCTTGCTACGGCCTTAGTCACCACTCTGATAACCAGGTCCTCGTCTTGTTCCAGAGTCTGCATTTTTTCCTTTTACTCCAGTTTTACATTATGGTAACAATGCAGGAGGACAGAAGAAAGCATACCTCACACAAACTTCACTCTGGCTGTACCCTAAGCAAGTAAACTATACTTGGGTCATGAACAAAGTTTGGAATTAAAAATAAAAGAAGGAGTTAATGTGATTGACAGGACTGTCCCTTACATATAATTAAAAATTGGGGGACAAAAAATTATTTCAGAACTCAGAGCAACTACATTGCAAAAACCTTCCTCCCTGGAGTCTACCGTATTCTACACTTTGCTCAAACAAGTTCTTTATTTTTAGGCCCATGAATTCTCAGGGTTTATAATTATTTTCAAACATGAACTCTTACTGAATAATCTGCCTGAAGAAGAACATTCTGGAACATATAAAAAAGGATCCTAAACTATCAACCTTCATGGAATTTTAAATTTTCCTCTGGATGTTTTTTAAACCATATTTCACAAAGATAAGAAAAAGGAATATTTGTTCAGTGAAACTTCAGGCAGGAAAAGATGAACTCTTAGATTAAGCCAATTGCCCATAGGCAGTTTCTCTTGGCTTTTTTTTTTTTTTTTTAAGGATTTAGAAAGTGTTTCCTCTTCTCATCAAGTGATTTTGGCACTTTTGATTTGTATTACTTTTGGAAAGAGCAAAGTTAGTTAATTAAAATCATAAACCTAGATGAGCTGGGTTAGGTTTCCACTCGGCTAATAGCACTGATGTCACAGCATTTTAGACTATATAATAGTGTAGAAGTCACTATTTTACCTTCTTTGAAATACTCTCAATTGCTTTCTCGTGAGGAGCTCAAATAAAATTTTTGTTTTTGTTTTCTAAATGGTAAAGAAGTGTTCATGCCAATAAGAAAAGTAATCGTGTTTCTGGATATGTAAACGTGAAATCTATAAAACAAATGTTTTGATAAAATATGTCTTTTTGGCACTGATTTATTTGGCAATCAAAAGTGTTTTCCTGAGGAACAAAAGTTTTGTGGAACCCTCTGTATCCTAAAACTGACTGATTACAGAAACTAAGTTGTAGAGCCAAGAATGAGAATTTATTTCTGTCTCCAAATCAGAAGACGCTTAGATTTATATACCCTCATTCAAGTTGTCTTCCTGTGTGTAGTTGCATTACCCACTATTCCCACTCCTTTGTCAATAATTCACACTCACAAAACAGTCAAGTTTCTGTTGGATCTAAAATACCGACATTTTGGCTAGTGGAATCAAAACAAGGTCAAACCAATTTCATTGTCTTTATGTACCTGAGTCTTCAGATTTTAGTGAATTTGATGGACCTGGTCCAAAAATATTTGTAAGCTGTAACAGGCTACATTTCATTTTCCCCACCTTCAAACTAGGAGCAACACAGGGAAAGTGTTAATAATAATTACAACCAAATCTCTGAAAAATAAAAACCTTTTCCCCTTCTTTCAATCTAGAAGAGGAAGCGTCCAGGAATGATAACCTGGAGATAAAAAAAAAAAGGGGGACATTTTAAAATTCATTGAGGCAAATAATGAAAGTAACACTTCAGGAATCCTGGACTTGCATGGTAGTTCTGTCTTTTAAGTGTGTGATGACTCTCCCAAGTCTCAGTGTCTTTATTTGAAAAATAGGTCTATAATGCTTCTCCTATGTATCTCACAGGATTGTTATATTGCAGTGGTTATTTTGCATAAAAGTGTTTTATAAATATTTAAGTACCAAGCCATTTTATTATTATCACTCTTTTTAGATGATTTTTGTTGGTGACTTTAGTTGATGTGTTGTTTCGAATGACAGCCTCCTAGGAGAATCATCTGTTTTCATTGGGATTCCAGAGACAACAGTCAATGCTATTCAAGTAATCTTTGTTATACAAGCAGGTCTGCATAGAACACTAGGTAATTAATAGTCCCTATTTTTTGATCCTGACAAACTGAATGATCAAAGCATTCTAAACAGTCAATAAACCTGACTCTTTTTAAAGATATCAACTATTTTATTACTTTTCTCTGGAGTGACTGCCCAAATCAGGAAGGGGCAGGGGCAGATATGCCAACAAAACCAAGAAGACATTCTCAGGTTAAATCATTCAAAGCAAAATTGTTATAATGCTAGGAGATTGCAAGTACACTTTATAAAATTATACATCCACCTACTTGTTACTGCAGTTCTATATAATGGTAACAATTTAGGAAAGTAAAAGATGGTGGATGGATGGATGGATGGATGGAAGGACAGGGGACAGATGGGTAGATAGATGGATGAATAGATAACTATTGTATACAGATTTATAAAATTAAAAATATAATACATGCTTCCAGTAGGGATTTAACAATGCAGTCAAGTAGGAGAAAGAAAAATTTACTCTTAATTCCATACCTACAGATAATGAATGTAAATGTTTTAACACATATTGATATTCTTCATAGTATTTTCCTATGCATAGTTTTTTGTTTGTTTTACATAATTGAATTATACTTATATTAGTTTTTACATCAGCTTAATGGTTAGGATATGATTATACTTATCCTTACTTAAAGGTTAGGATATTATTACATGATTAAAATGAATAAATTTTAAGTATACAATTTGATAATTTTTGACAAATATATACTCCCATGTAACAACTTCCCTATCAAGATACAGAGCATTCATATCACTCCAAAATAGTCCCTTGTTCTCCTCTGCAGTGAATACCTCTTAACCCATGCCTCAGGCTACCACTGGTCTGCTTTTTGTTACCATAGATTAGTTTTACCTATTCTAGAAATTCATATATGGAAACATAGAGTATATAATTTTTGTGCCTGGCTTTTATTCACTCAAAAATAGTATTTTTGAGATTTATTCATGTATAGTCAGTTTCTTCTTTTTATTTTTGTTTATCCACCACAATTTTGTTTATCCACTTACATTCCAAGGAACATTTGGATTGTTTTCAGTTTTTTGGTATTAAGAATAAAGCTATTATGAACATTCATATTGTACATATAATATACATATTGTATATATCTTAATAGAGATGTTACATAGAAGTATATATTCATCAAAAATCATCAAATTATCAAATGCTTTGTTTATTTAATATAAAATGAGAGTAATAGTTTAAGTTTTTCCAAAAATATCATTTTAAATGTCTGCCCAATTTTTATTTTGTGGATATACCATAATTTATATAAACATCCTCTATATTTGTATATTTAAATTGTTTCTAATTGTTTTCTTTTATAAATAATAATGCAAGGAACATCCTTGCTTTTTCTCTACTTTGGGTGTCAGCAAAGTTTTTCAGAGCAGTTCAAACTCAAGCTGACACACAAAAAAAATTAAAGAAAATGCTCAATAATGTTCTTTTTATTCTTTGATTTATAATCTACATGAAAACACTAGACACCCTACCAGTATAATTAAAAATGCGTTCTAAATTCTAAATGCTTTCTAAAGAATTTCCTCTCTTCTTGCCTTTTTTCCTAAGAACTTCTGAAGAATGTGTGCTTCACATTATTTTCCCCCATTTTCAATTGACAATCGCCTTGATGAATAGAGGAAGCAACAAGCATCTCAACTCTCTTTGGATTAATTGTTAATTGTAAGGAAAGAAACTGTTCAATAAGGCCAAATGTGCAGGTGTTGAGCATTGTTTGTTGTTGTTTTTTTTAAAGCTTGGGAAATGTGTTTTTGCAACATGGCAGTCAAGCCTGCATAAAGAAGCAAAATATAGAATAACAGAACAAAAAAGAAAATCCTTTTTGGAGCCAAAAAATAATCAAAACAAAGCATCAAAGGTAGAGGCTATAGTGAGAGAACTGCTGGGGACTGAAGTATCTAAAATACACCTGTGTTTGTGCTAATTGAAAAACTCATATTCACAACCTTCGCAGTCCTTAAACAAGCAATATACTTAATGTTTCTGTTCTAAATGTTCTCCCAATATTATTTTAGTGAGAAAGAGAATACTGGGTCCATTTCTACACTTTATCTTAAAAAACAAGGCATATTCAAGGTTTTTTAAAAATTTAACTCATGCAGGTAGGTAATTTCTCCAATGTATCCCTCTGCTTTCTATACCAAAACATGGATTCTTGAAATATCCCAGTTCCCTCAATTCTTCTATGCAATTCTTATGATTGTACTCAAATATTCCTGATAATTGTGTATTTGCATATCTTGTCTTTCTCTCTGGGATTTTATATCATATCATGGATTTTGTCTATCCAATCCACATTTCTCTTCTTTTGGACTTTCAGGGGACTGTTTCTCACTGATATCAGGTATGTGAGTCTGGTGCAGCTGCCACTCTCCATGTCTACTTCTATGGACTGAATGTTTTGTGTCCCAACAAAATTCATATGTTAAAGTCTAATCCTCAATGTGATGGTGTTTAGAAGTGAGGCCTGGAGGAGGTAATTAGGTCATGAGGGTGGAGCTCTCATGAATTGGATTAGTGGCCCTATAAGAAGTAACAGGAGAGAAATGATCTCTCTCTCCACTAGGTGAGGATACAGTAAGAACACAGCTGTCCATAAGCCAGAAGACGGCCCTTGCTGGAACCCAATGATGCTAGTACCCTAATCTTGAACCTTCAGGCCTCAGCATGTAGAAATAAATTTCTGTTATTTAAGCCACCTAGTCTATGTTTTTTGTTTGTTTGTTTGGTTGGTTGGATGTTTATGTTGCTGTTGTTATAGCAGTCCAGGCAGACTAAGACACATATTTAGCCAATAGTAGAGGGGGAGTTCATAAGACCCAAGATAGGTAACTGTAGTTACCTACACACCTATCTATGATGATTGGTCTAAAGTGATAGCACTTCACCCAAACCAAGCCAGATCCCTTGCCTATGACTTTTTTTTTTTTTTAATGTAAGCCTGATTCCAGGAGTTGATCAGCAGTCTCATACTGATTCACAAGAGCTGATTGCTAAATGTGCAGGAACTTTGTAAGCCAATCAATAAACAGCTGATAGCTTGAACTCTACTGTGATGGGAGTATTCACACTATGGAATCTAGAAAGTGCCTAATCAATATACACCACATTAACAAAATGAAGGATGAAATCATATGATTATATCAACAAATTCAGAAAAAGAATTTGACAAAATTCAACAAATACCTTTTCATGATAAAACTTTCAAGAAGTGACGAAAAGTACTTCAAAATAATACTAACAAGGCCACAGCTGACATCCTGCTCAATAGTGAAAAGCTGAAAGCTTTTCCTTTAAGATCATAAATAATACAATGATGCCTACTTTCACCACTTTTATTCACTGTAGTGTCGAAACTCCTAGCCAGAGCAATTTGACAAGAAAAAGAAATAGAAGGTAACCAAATCAGAAAGAAAAGTAAAATTGTCTCTGTTTGCAGATGACATAATATTATATATAAGAAAACCCTCAAGATGCCACCAAAAAACTGTTAGAACTTTAGAACTAATAAAAGAATTGAGTAAGTTTGCAGAACACAAAATCAATACATAAGGGAGATGCAAGAGGGAAGAGATATGGGGACATAGGCATATGTATAACTGATTCACTTTGTTATAAAGCAGAAACTAACACACCATTGTAAAGCAATTATACTCCAATAAAGATGTTTTAAAAAAATCAATACCTAAAAATCAGTTTCATTTGTATATACCAGCAATGAACTATCAAAAAGAAAAGTTAAAAAAAACAATCCCACTTACAATAACACCAAAATGAATAAAACACTTAGGAAAAATTTAACCAAGGCGGTAAAAGACCTGTACACTGAAAACTATAAAACATTGATGAAAGAAGACAAATAAATGGAAAGATATTCTGTGTTCATGGTTGGAAAAATTAATACTGTTTAAATGTCCACACTACCCAAAGTGATGTACAAATTCAGTGTAATCCCTATCAAAATTCCAATGGCATTTTTACAGAAATAGAACAAACAATCCTAAGATTTGTATGGAACCATAAAAGACCACAAATAGCCAAAGAAGAAAGAAGAACAAAGTAGGAGGCAGCATACTCCCTGATTTCAAAGCTGTATTTCAAAACTATATTATAAAGCTATTAATCAAAACAGTATGGTATTAGCATAAAAAGAGACACATAGTCAGTGGAACAGAATAGAGAGCCCAGAAATGAATCCACAAACATAAGGTCCATTAATTTTAAACAAAGGAGCCAAGAATATAAAATGGGGAAAGGCTAGTCTCTTCCGTAAATGGTGTTGTGAAAACAAGATAACCACATGCAAAAGAATGAACCTAGACTACTCTCTCACATCATACATGAAAATCAAGTCAAAATGGGTTAAACACTTGAACATAATACCTGAAATCATAAAATGCCTAGAAGAAAACATAGGGGGTAAATTCCATGACACTGTTCTTGGCAATGATGTTTTGAATTTGATACCAGAAGCAAAGTCAACAAAAGCACAAATAAACTAGAGACACTACATCAAAATAAAAAGCTTCTGCACAGTTGAGGAAACCATCAGCAAAATGAAAAGGCAACCTATTAAAATATATATCCAATAAGGGGTTAACAAACAAAATATACAAGGAACACATACAATTCATTAGCAAAAAATACATAACCCAATTAAAAATGGCAATAGACCTGAAGAGACATTTTTCCAAAGAAAAATGGCCAACAGATACATGAAAAGGAGCTCAACATCACTAATCATAAGAGGAAGGCAAACCAAATCCATAATGAGATATCATCTCACACCTGTTAGGATGCCTGTTATCAAAAAGACAAGCAATAACAAATGCTGGTGAGGATGTGGAGAAAAGGTAACACCTGTGCACTTTTGAAGAGCATGCAAAGTTGTGTAGCCACTATGGAAACCAGTATATAAGTTCCTCAAGAAATTAAAAATAGAACTACCATATGATCCAACAATCCTACTTCAAGATATATCCACAAGAAATAAATTCTAAAATCCTATCTTTAAGAGAGATTTGTACCCCATGTTCACTGTAGCATTATTTACAATAGCCAAGATATGGAAACAACCTAAGGGTCTGTCAATGAATAAATGGATAAAGAAAATGTGATATATATGTCACATATATATATGAAATATATACAATGGAATATTACTCAGCCTTCAAAAAGAAATTCTGCCTTTTACAACAACATGAATGAACCTGGAGGGCATTATGGTAAGTGAAATAAACCAGAGAAAGACAAATACAGCATGATTTCACTTATAAGTGGGATCTAAAAACAAACAAACAAAAAAATGCAAATTAAAAAAAAAACACACCTCATAGAAACAAAGTAGAATGGTACTGCCATGGAGTAGGGAATGGGGAAATAGAAAGAG
The DNA here is from genome assembly GCF_951394435.1 of Stenella coeruleoalba. Classification (NCBI taxonomy): domain Eukaryota; kingdom Metazoa; phylum Chordata; class Mammalia; order Artiodactyla; family Delphinidae; genus Stenella; species Stenella coeruleoalba. The sequence goes on from NC_137153.1 coordinate 65,287,776, forward strand.
GCTGATCAAAGGGTACAAACTTTCAGTTATAATATGAATAAGGTCTGTAGATCTAATGTATAACATGGTGACTATAGTTGATAATACTGTATTATATAATTGAAATTTGCTAAGTAGAACTTAAGTGCTCTCACCAAAAAAACAGTAAATATGTGAGGTGACAAATGTACTAATTAACTCAATTATGGGAATCCTTTCACAATGTATACATACATCAAATCATAATGTTGTAAACTTTAAATATAGTATATATTTATCAACTACACTTCAATGAAACTGGGAGAAAAAAGAAATTCAAAAGTATTACAAATTAGGTTTTTGCTTTTTTTTCTTAATTGCATGGAGTTTCTTTACCTATTACTATCATGAGTTAGATATAAAAGGGCAAGGACAATATCCTGTATTTATCATTTTTCTACCTAGAAGGTATTCTATAGGTGTCTAACAAATCCTTGTTGAGTCACATCATCAGGCTTTGATCATCATGACAGTATTATAATGAGATGTGGTGGTGTCAAGATGGGAACCAAGAGTTAGGATGTTGGGTTTTTGAGAACTAAGATTTCACTTCTATAGTATAGCACTGAGTATTCAGGCTTTGGAACAAGAGAGAACTCAATTCAAATCCTACTTCTGGCCCTCGAAATCTTACTTGGACATGTTGCTCAAGCTTGCCTTTAGGATGCTTGTGAGTGACAATATTTGGTAGAGAGGCATAACCTTTCCCAAAAAGGGAATTTCCTCTCCGCTTATCGCCATGTGTTTCCGAGAATCCATGGAATGCCTTGATATACATTTTTTTAATTCTAAAATTCTTGGCAATGATTTCTAGACCACACTGTCTGCTGATAAATATTTTATGTTTGTGTAGCAGTTTTTACTTTATGAATAATTTTCCCCACTCCTTATTGCATTTGATCAGATTCTGGAATTGTATACTATGTCTAACTGACATGGCTTTCATCTCAAGGTATATGACAGGGAAGAGTAGGTCCAATTTGAACATTAACTTGGTGACTAATTTGTAAATTTTGAAAGGTCCTGTTTACTGTTACCAGCAACATCTTTTGTGGATAACATACCTTATAAAGTTTCCATGGATTATGAACCCATCACCATATAAGTGATTACATAGCCTAGCAAGGTGGCAAGGAAACCAACTCATCCCTATAACTATAGACAGACAGATAGATAGATAGATAGATAGATAGATAGATAGATAGATAAACAGAAAGATAGATAGAAGCTTAGATGCAGAAGAAAATCTCTTCTTTAACAAATGTCACAGTCAAGTCAGTTTGGGGATTCTGGTACCTTAATTTAGTTATAGACCAGGGCATAAGACTTAATTGTCATTTTCCAATTCAATAATCATTTATAGAGCACATTTCTAAATTAGAAGACAGAGGGATCTATATTTGGATCTCTAAAGCAAATCTTTGCCTTTCAAGAATATAACCTGAATTTTTTTGTCAGTTGAATCAAAATATTTTGAACTAACACTACAACTTGATAATTATCCAATGATTTTTCTTTCAGAAATTTATTGGTTGCCTCATGAAATTATAACAAAATACTTAAAAAAAAAATCTTCCCTGGCTACTCGTTATCAACCTTCCAGGTATGATCATTATAAACCTCCCTGACCTGGACTCCATCTGTATTGCTGATCCAAGTGTCAATATGAGAACAAAATGAAACAGCCAAAAGAAGGAAAATATCATTTATACAACGAACTTAACAATAATAATAAAAAAAAAAGATCAGGATGTAAACTTTAAAATACCACCATTGATTATAACACCAAGCTGAAAGAGGTGGCGTCACCAGTGCTTTGATAGTGTCAGTAGCTGTGAGAGACCAGAGCAAGAGATTCCAGAGAGTTCCTGGTTGTTTCCTGCCAGCATTGCCTCAAGGCCTAGTGAGGTTTATCTATGCTCCCTTCATCAGACCTTTTTCAATTGTAAATGAACCCCAACTGAAGCTAGTTTAAGGAAAAACAAAAGTAAGCATGACATCTACTGGCTTTTACACTAAGAAGTTAAAAGATCCAAGGTCTGACTAAATGTAGAGGGTCAAATATTATTCCTAGGCCTGGGGTTCTTTCCATTTCTTGCCTCTCAGGATCTTGGCTTCTTCTCAGGTAGTCTCTGCCCACATAGTGACCCCAAGTAGCATTCGTCCAACCATGATGGTCAAGGGCACAAATGTGTGACTGACCAGGCCTACATCATGTGCCTACCCCAGGAACCAGGAAGTAAGACCATCCCACCCAGACCTCATGACCTGGGGGTAGGTTCTTGTTCTCAAGCAAAGATCAGCATTTTTATTAAAAGTGGGGGGAAAGGATTTTAAGATATCAGGTGTCCATGGCTGCTTTTTGGTGTAACCCTGAGTAGGCAGTGTGGATTTAAAGCTTTATGCATTAGAGTCAGACAGATCTATATCCATATGCCAGCTCTGCCACTCCCTAGATATACAGTCTCAGGCAAGTTGCTTAATCTCTTGTATGTGTATATATAAAATGGGAATCTTAACTGTACTTAGCTCATAGAATTTCTATGAGGATAACATGAGATTACATAAGGATACAAAGTATACTACCAGGCAAATAGTAAACAACCACTTAATAAGTATTTGAAGAAGGTGATATAACTTGAAAGGATAGAAAATCTAAAGACATATGAATTTTATCCCTGAACAGACAATGGTGCCGTTTTTAATCACTGATAAGAAGGTAGAAGCAAAATCCAAACTAAACTCTTCTAGTGGTGGTAAACATCCCATGGGTTTACTAAGATGATTCCCAAGCTTTTCTTAAGGATTCTCTTCACTACATTAAAGAATCTCTCTGTGGTCCTGGAACTTCAGGGGGTTAACCACTATTTAGCTTCTGCATTCTTATTACAAGTATATGAATGATTTTGAATAAATATTTTGAAATATTAAGATTATTTCACAGCTTGCAATTACTCCTTTGTACCTGTACATATTTTGATGGGAAAGAAGGGGGGAAATACAGAACCTACATAAAAGATTCAAGTAAAATCTAATACAAAACAGGAATTGCTAACACAGCACAGAGATGCCCAAACTGCATGGATAAGTGATTTTGAAAACCATCAAACAGACATTCCACAAGATCAACCAAAATGCAGTGTGCATGAGATTAATGAGTGATTTTAGTCCAATAATCATTAAAATGCCTAAGAGAAAGGGTTTCTCTTCTTCTGGCATCTATTCTTTATTGGAGAATATCATTATATATATAAATTTCATCTTGCCTTTAACTGCCTAGTTTAGCTATAAACACTTAAAAAGAGATTCTTGCCAGAGGAGAAATCTGGCCTCAGCTTGGAGTCACTTGGGGTCAATGACAAGATGAAGGTACAAACAAGTAAACTAGTAAAACAGAAGGTAAGGAGCCTCTAATCCAAAAAGATTCATTTACTTTTCTCCCTTCCTTCCTTCCTTCCTTCCTTCTTCCCTCCCTTCCTTCCTTCCTTCCTTCTTTCCTCCCTTCCTTCCTTCCTTCTTTCCTCCCTTCCTTCTGCCCTTCCTCCCTTCCTCCCTTCCTTCCTCCCTTCCTTCCTTTTATCTCTTAAGTACAAGTAATATGTGCACATTTTGTCACAAACATTTAAATAATATTTTTACAAGCAAAAAACACCAATTTAATAATATCCTGAAGTCATGTGCCATGCAATTACACAAACCCTGATGTTAGGGACTGAATTTGCATTATTGATTACAATGATTTTCTGTGTCAACTCTGCACCAAAACACCTAAGTGAAAAATCTAATTGACTCTCTGCGTAGTATCACAACCAACAGCCACACACTTGCATACTTAAATGTATTTTTAAAAATACTTCATGGATGAGATGTAGACATTGCTCATATGGATTTCAAGTGGAGTTATTTGTCAGTACAACTAAAATTGAGTACTTCTCCCTAGAAGTAGGACCTTGGTGAATAATAAAGAACTAGTCTAAAGTAATTTCCATTTTTAAGATACCTACCCTGAATACTGAAGAATATCTATGATCTTTTTAAAGCACATGGGTTTTGGTATCAAACAGATGTGGGTTCAGCCTCAGATTTGACATTTAATAAACATGACTTTGGAAAGTTACTTAATATATTTAAGTTCCAATTTTTTCATCTATACAATGAGTATAACAAAAATACCTTCCTCAAAAATTGGCTGTGGGGCTCAATATCAAAAAAAACAAACAACCTAATCAAAAAATGGGCAGAAGACCTAAATGGACATTTCTCCAAAGAAGACAAACAGATGGGCAACAGGCACATGAAAAGATGCTTAACATCACAAATTATTAGAGAAATGCAAATCAAAACTATAATGAGGTACCATCTCTCACCTGTCAGAATGGCCATCATTAATAAGTCTACATTAATAAATGCTGGAGAGGGCATGGAGAAAAGGGAACTCTCCTACACTGCTGGTGGGAATGTAAATTGGTACAGGTACTGTGGAGAACAATATGGAGGTTCCTTAAAAAACTAAAAGTAGAATTACCATATGATCCAGCAATCCCACTTCTGGGCATATACCTGGACAAAACTATAATTCAGAAAGATACATGTACCCCCCTACTGTTCACTATTCACAATAGCCAAGTCATGGAAACAACCTAAATGTCCATCGATAGATGAACAGATAAAGATGATGTGATATATATATATATAAAATGGAATACTACTCAGCCATAAAAAGAACAAAATAATGCCATTTGCAGCAACATGGATACAACTAGACATTATCATACTAAATGAAGTCAGAAAGAGAAAGACAAATACCATATGATATGACTTATATGTGGAATCTAAAATATGGCACAAATGAACTTATCTACAAAACAGAAACAGACTCACAGACATAGAGAACAGACTTGTGCTTGCCAAGGGGAAGGCGGGTGGGGGAGGGAAGGAGTGGGAGTGTGGGACTGGAAGATATAAACTATTATATATAGAATGGATAAACAACAAGGTCCTACTGTATAGCACAGGGAACTATATTCAATATCCTATGATAAACCATAATGGAAAAAAATTTTTAAAAGAATGTCAGAAAAATCAGTTCAAATATTGGCCGTGGGAATTAAACAGACACTGCATATAAAATGCATAATAATGACAGTTAGTACACAACACATTTAGCTTTAGATACTTAGATTCTATACTTGTTTGAATTGAGTTTTACTTATTTGTTTTATTTTGTTTTTGAAAGTCTTGGACCCATGAATGATGGATTGAAAGACAGATCAAATATTTTTCTACAAAAGTCTCATAGATCATGTGTCTCTTGAGCACAGGGACGAGCTCAGTTACCACCTTAACCCCAGTGACCCTCCATGGCCTGGGACTACATAAATAAGGTACTGGTACTAAATAAGGTACTGGTACTAAATAAATAAGGTACCTGGTACTAAATAAATAAGTTGCACTTGTCATATCCTCTTCACTTTTATTTCCCTTTTTGCATAACAGATGCAGACTTATGGGTAGGCAACATAGGCAACCTTAGGTAGAATTCAGCAATTCTCTTCATTCCCAAAAGATAATCTGCTTCACTAGACCTCGGTAAAATAATGGACGTTTTCTCTGAGATCCAGCTGAGGGGCAGCAAACAGATTTATATTACATAGAATGCATTTTCTGTTGTGGGCAGGATGTACTTCATTATAAATATGCTCTATATCTAGTGAGCTTGCATGTGTGTGTGCACCTGTGTGCTTGTGTACATGCACATGTGTTGGAGAAGATGCCTTATTACGTTTCTCACACTTACACTGACATTCATTTATCAAACATTTTAATCTGTTATGCTTTAACCAATAAGTGAGGATAATGTACTCAATTCCAGATACTGAATCAAAAAGATTATAAATTGAAATTTTTAAAAGAATGTTTTGGGTAACAACAAAGAAACACTGGTTCTCGGAAAGGAATATAGAAAGATTCTGACACACCATTTCTCATTAGATTCAGACATAGAAGCATTAGAGGTATTTATTTTGATGATTTTTAAAAATTCCTTCATCCACATTGTCAGTTCTTTATTTTCTTGCATTTCTCTTTTTAATCATCTGTGTATTCCTCTCCGATCCTGTGGCCAATTCCCCGATCTCATTTCTTATTTTCCTCCTACGTTCACTTCCTCCACTTGCTAACTTGATTTATCTTCCTTGCCTGGTTTCAGTTTCTAACCTTTTCCTTTATTTTCCTCTGACTTCCACTTATCCCCCAGCTAATCTTTTGACCTTTTTGTAATCTCTTTTTCTTTCCACATTATCTTGTTTTCAGAGTTGTCCTTATCTGCTTAGCTCACGGTCAAGTTCAGGGGGAACATTCAGTCTGAAAAGTCTTTAGCCTATAAATGGATTACCAGTTGTCTCAAAAGGCTTGGCTCACCCAGATACCTAGAAAAAGGCCCTTCTGTTTCTAAGGCCTTTCCAGAATAGATGGAGCCTCTACTCTCTCTTCTCTGCTCTTTGCCACTTTCCCACCTGCTCACTGTTCTGAAATCTTCAGGCAGAATTTCTAAGTAAAAGAAAGCACATTGTTCAACTCAGGTTTTACCCGATCATTTGTTGTTTTCTCTCCATTTCCCCTCTACCCTCTGTCTTAGGGCTTTTAAAGAGCAAGGGGCAATTCGGCAGGGCACTGCTTGCGTCTTTCAGATTTAAATTGATACTCTAAAAAGCCTGGCCACCTCCAAGGCAAATGTTACTCAAGTTTCAATTTAGGTTTCATTAGGAACCCAGCAGCCCTGTGCCAGTCTGCCTGCCCATTTAGACAAGGCCTCTCTCAGGGAATTATGCAGTTGCAAGCTGAAACATCTATATGCAAATGAGCCCTTCTGTATTTGCTATCAGCTACCACAGAAATTTTCCATTCCTTAAAAGCTATTTTTAAAAAGCAAACAGAAAACAGAAAAGAAAGAAAGAAAATCTCTTTAGCATAGACAGAAACCCTGAAGAAGAGTGGAAGACTGACTCCCATCCTACACATTTCCACTCTCTCTCCACCTACTCGTTCAAACAGCTGCAGGAGACAGAGAATTCCTGCCCTCCCTTATCCCTCACCAGGGAAAATAGACATATCCTAAGGCAAGGTTATATTACAATTCTAAGTTATCTAAAATAAGTAACTGGTGCACAAAAGGAGTAGAGAAATTTTTTTTGAAGTGAAAAACAGAAGGAAGATCCAAATGGGTCTAAAGGTTTTGAATAAAATAAATTTTGATATGCTTAAAAAATGCAGAATTAACTCTAGTTATTTGCATGATTAAAGGGGAATGGCATTGTGGATGTTATGATTTATATATCATATAAACTTAAAGTATTTTTTTTTGGAAAGCAAGGTATATTTGTGCTGTTAAAAAGAAACAGCAGGCCCAAAGTGGAGTCACCTATGCTAAGCCCCACCAAGATTTAATATTTAACCTAACTGCAGTTTCAGCCTCTCTCAGGAGTGGAATTTTAAACCAATCAGTCTGGAATTTCCTGATAAACACTGGTGAGGTAATCTGCCTTAAGACCCCTGGTCTTCCCCTAAAAGAAGGTAACCTGAAATAATCAACTCTCTTAACTTTCTTGTCCCACCTTCTTTCTGCCTATAAAAAAACTTCCCTTTTGTACAACTCCTTGGAACACCTTTCAGATGCTGCCCAATTCATGAACTGTTGAATAAAATCAATTACAATTTCAAATTTACACAACTGAAATTTGTGTTTTAACAGCTTTGGTGGCAGCAGTGGGATCTAAAGTGAACTTCTGATGGCATTCAGGGACAAGGAGAAATACAGGGGTGGTACCCCATGAACCCTCAGTTCACTTCACTGTCTTTCTTGCTGTTTCTGAGGGCCATAAGTTCTTCTTGGTTATGAGCCCCATTCTACTTGCATCTAGCCCTCCATCTAATTGGCTTTTCTTTACAGGACAGGGCAGCTTGAGCTAGTAGGCAGTTCTGCCCGAAGCCTAACTGAGCTGGTGGATGGTTCTGCCTGGAGCCAAGCCCTTAGCTTTTCACACAGCAACTCCTGGATTTTTGAGTGGAAAACCCCAGCCCTGGATTCTGTTTCCAGATTTCACATTGGAAAACTGCTGGTGGTGGCTATAGTTCCCCATTTGTTGAGGTCTGTTGATTCAATCCTTTTTCCCAGTTCAAAGTTCCATAGTAATTGTTGGTGGTTACCAGCTGGGATCAAACCGGATTCAAGTTAAAAACCAGACAGCGTTTGAGGTTGGTCTGGGTTCGGCTTGACTTGGACCATGTCCAGGCTATAGCTAATGGGGAGCTCAGAAGTCAAAAGCCACGAAAATTAGTGGGCACAGGTAGAACATTTAAAGGCTGTTAGAACTCTTGCTGTCTCAAGAAGAAACCCAAATAGGATAAATTGTTCATGGTTGTTAGGGAACTCTTGACCAAAACCACCCGCCTTGGCCAGGCACTATGATAACCACTTGCATGAGCTGTCTTGCAACGAGAGGTCCCAATAAGGAACACGGTGCTGTCACTGAAAACTAACTGGGAGAATTCAGGAGGGGCCAAAAGGAGGGAGGAGATGCCAGTCCATAAATTCTACCAACCTAAAAAAACAAATAACATACAAGGGAACTCCCATATGGTTAATAGCTGATTTCTCAGCAGAAACTTTACAAGCCAGAAGAGAGTGGCATGATATATTTAAAGTGATGAAAGGGAAGAACCTACCACCAAGATTATTCTACCCAGCAAGGATCTCATTCAGATTCGATGGAGAAATCAAAAGCTTTACAGACAAGCAAAAGCTAATAGAATTCAGCACCACCAAACCAGCACTACAACAAATGCTAAAGGAACTTCTCTAAGTGGGAAACACAAGAGAGGAAAAGGACCTAGAAAAACAAACCTGAAACAATTGAGAAAATGGTAATAGGAACATGCATATCAATAATTACCTTAAATGTGAATGGACTAAATGCTCCAACCAAAAGACAGGCTTGCTGAATGGATACAAAAACAAGACCCATATATATGCTGTCTACAAGAGACCCATGTCTGACAGAGGGACACATACAGACTGAAAGTGAGGGGATGAAAAAAGATATTCCATGCAAATGGAAATCAAAAGAAAGCTGCAGTACTAATACTCATATAAAATAGATAAAACAGACTTTAAAATAAAGAATGTTATAAGAGACAAGGAAGGACACTACATAATGAGCAAGGGATCAATCCAAGAAAAAGATATAACAGTTATAATTATATATGCACCCAACATAGGAGCACATCAATACATAAGGCAACTGCTACCAGCTATAAAAGAGGAAACTGACAGTAACACAATAATAGTGGGGGACTTTAACACCTCAGTTACACCAATGGACAGCTCATCCAGACAGAAAATTAATAAGGAAACACAAGCTTTAAATGAAACAATAGACCAGAGAGATTTAATTGATATAGGACATTGCATGTGAAAACAGCAGATTACACTTTCTTCTCAGGCGCATATGGAACATTCTCCATGATAGATTACATCATGGGTCACAAGTCAAGCCTCGGTAAATTTAAGAAGACTGAAATCATATCAAGCATATTTTCTGACCACAACACTGAGAGTAGAAATCAATTACAGGGAAAAAAATGTAAAAACACAAACACAAGGAGGCTAAACAATATGTTACTAAATAACCAAGAGATCACTGAAGAAATCAAAGAGGAAATCAAAAACTACCTAGAGACAAATGACAACCAAAACAGGATGATCCAAAACCTATGGGATGCAGAAAGAGCAGTTCTAAGAGGGAAGTTTAAAGCAATACAATCCTACCTCAAGAAACAAGAAAAATCTCAAATAAACAATCTAACCTTACACCTAAAGGAACTAGAGAAAGAAGAACAAACAAAACCCAAAGTTTGTAGAAGGAAAGAAATCATAAAGATCAGAGCAGATATAAATGAAATAGAAACAAAGAAAACAATGGCAAAGATCAATAAAACTAAAAGCTGGTTCTTTGAGAAGATAAACAAAATTGATAAACCATTAGCCAGACTCATCAAGAAAAAGAGGGAGAGGAATCAAAAATAAAATTAGAAATGAAAAAGGATAAGTTACAATGGACACCAAAGAAATACAAAGCATCATAAGAGACTACTACAAGGAACTCTATGCCAATAAAATGGACAACCTGGAAGAAATGGACAAATTCTTAGAAAGGTATAACCTTCCAAGACAGAACCAAGAAGAAACAGGAAATACAAACAGACCAATCACAAGTAATGAAATTGAAACTGTGATTAAAAATTTTCCAACAAACAAAAGTCCAGGACCAGATGGCTTCACAGGTGAATTCTACCAAACATTTAGAGAAGAGCTAACACCCATCCTTCTCAAACTCTTCCAAAAAATTGCAGAGCAAGGAACACTCCCAAACTTCTTCTACGTGGCCACCATCAACCTGATACCAAAACCAGACAAAGACACTACAAAAAAAGAAAATTACAGACCAATATCACTGATGAATAGAGATGAAAAATTCCTCAGCAAAATACTAGCAAACAGAATCCAACATCACATTAAAAGGATCATACACCATGATTAAGTGGGATATATCCCAGGGATGCAAGGATTCTTCAACATATGCAAATCAATCAACGTGATACACCATATTAACAAATTGAAGAATAAAAACCCTATGATCATCTCAATAGACGCAGGAAAAGTTTTTGAGAAAATTCAACACCCATTTATGATAAAAACTCTCCAGAACGTGGGCATAAAGTGAACCTAGCTCAACATAATAAAGGCCATGTACAATAAACCCACAGCAAATTTCATTCTCAATGGTGAAAAACTGAAAGCACTTTCTCTAAGATCAGGAACAAGACAAGGATGCCCACTCTTGCCAGCATTATTCAACATAGTTTTGGAAGTCTTAGCCACGTCAATCAGAGAAGGAAAAGAAATAAAAGGAATACTAATTGGAAAAGAAGTAAAACTGTCACTGTTTGAAGATGACATGATACTATACATAGAGAATCCTAAAGATGCCACCAGAAAACCAGTAGACCTAATCAATGAATCTGGTAAAGTTGCAGAATACACAATTAATGCACAGAAATCTCTTGCATACCTATACACTAACAACAAAAGATCAGAAAGAGAAATTAAGGAAACAATCCCATTCACCATTGCAACAACAAGAATAAAATACCTAGGAATAAACCTACCTAAGGAGGTAAAAAACCTGTACTCAGAAAACTATAAGACAGTGATGAAAGAAATTAAAGACAATACAAACAGATGGAGAGATATACCATGTTCTTGTACTGGAAGAATTCATATTGTGAAAATGACTATACTACCCAAAGCAATCCACAGATTCAATGCAATCCCTATCAAATTACCAATGGCATTTTTTAGAGGACTAGAACAAAAAACCTTAAAATTTGTATGGAGATATAAAAGATCCTGAATAGCCAAAGCAATCTTGAGGGGAAAAAAAAGGAGCTGGAGGAATCAGACTCCGTGACTTCAGACTATATTACAAAGCTACAGTAATCAAGACAATATGGTACTGTCACAAAAACAGAAATACAGACCAATAGAACAGGATAGAAAGCCCAGAAATAAACCCATGCACCTATGGTCAACTAATCTATGAAATAGGAGGCAAGGATATATAATGGAGAAAAGACAGTCTCTTCAATAAATGATGCTGGGAAAACTGGACAGCTTCATGTAAAAGACTGAAATTAGAACAGTCCCTAACACCATACACAAAAATAAACTCAAAATGGATTAGAGACCTAAATGTAAGGCCAGACACTATAAAACTCTTAGAGGAAAACATAGGAAGAACACTCTTTGACATAAATCACAGCAAGATCTTTTTTGATCCTCCTCCTACAGTAATGGAAATAAAAACAAAAATAAACAAATGGGACCTAATGAAGCTTAAAAGCTTTTGCAAAGCAAAGGAAACTACAAACAAGACAAAAAGACAACCCTCAGAATGGGAGAAAATATTTGCAAACAAATCAACAGACAAAGGATTAATCTCCAAAATATATAAACAGCTCATGTAGCTCAATATTAAAAGAACAAACAACCCAATCCAGAAATGGGCAGAAGACCCAAACAGACATTTCTCCAAAGAAGACATACAGATGGCCAAGAAGCACATGAAAATCTGCTCAACATCACTAATTATTAGAGAAATGCAAATCAAAACTACAGTGAGGTATCACCTCACAACAGTTAGAATGGGCATCATCAGAAAATCTACAAACAACAAATGCTGGACAGGGTGTGGAGAAAAGGGAACCCTCTTGCACTGTTGGTGGGAATGTAAATTGATAGAGCCACTATGGAGAACAGTGTGGAGGTTCCTTAAAAAACTAAAAATAGAGTTACCATATGACCCAGCAATCCCACTACTGGGCATATACCCAGGGAAAACCATAATTCAAAAAGACACATGCACCCCAGTGTTCATTGCAGCACTATTTATAATAGCCAGGTCATGGAAGCAACCTAAATGCCCATCGACAGATGAATGGATAAAGAAGATGTGGTACATATCTTCTGAATGGAATATCACTCAGCCCTAAAAAAGGAACAAAATTGGGTCATTTGTAGAGACGTGGCTGGACCTAGAGACTGTCATTCAGAGTGAAGTAAGTCAGAAAGAGAAAAACAAATATCATATATATTATCATATATTAATGCATATATGTGGAATATATGTGGAATCTAGAAAAATGGTACAGATGAACCGGTTTGCAAAGCAGAAATTGAGACACAGATGTAGAGAAAACAAAGTTATGTATGCCAAGGGGGGAAAGTGGAGGGGGTGGGCAGGGGTGGTGGTGGGATGAATTGGGAGATTGGGATTGAGATATATACACTAATATGTATAAAATAGGTCAGTAATAAGAACCTGCTGTATAAAAAAATAATAAAATTCAAAAAAATAAAGTATAAACTTCAGGGAGATAATTCTTAACAGGAGAATGAAAAAGGAAAGGTCATTTGAATTAAGATGAATGAAAAAAATCATGTCTCTTCTCCACAAATATTTTTAGAAAAATCTTTAGCCTCTAAGCAATGAACTTAACTTATTCCACTGATATTTTATAACTAGTGCATTTTATATTCTCATACCTGTCTGTGTCTACAATTTTAAAACGAAGCTATGAGGTCTCTATTTGCATCTGTATGTTCATGTATGTTTATATGTGTATGTTGCATCTGTATGTTCATGTATGTTTATATGTGTATGTTGTAGGTGCGTGATTAATTTCTGCCCTCAGATGGCATTGCTTAAATTAATTTGTAAAAGAGCTCTATTCAATTGGCTTAGAAAGAAACCAAGAACTGGTATAAACTAAGGGCTGAGTATTCTAAAATCTCTCAGAAATGTAATTGAAACTAACCTAAATGTTTTTCAGGTTCACATGATCAAGGAAAATATTTGATATTGAAGCTAGTTTAAATTCATTGGCTTAGTTAAAACAGACATGTCTTTTGAGTTGCCAACACTGAATATAAAGCAGACAAACAACTTTTATTCTACCTGGTTTTACTAGTAAAATTCATATTATCTCTGTTGCAAAATCTGTCAGCAAAAAAATAAATTAGAATGATGCCTGATTTTTTCTAATATCTTACGAAGTTTTCATGGGTAATCTAAACACAATTGTTGGGAGTAAGTGATTTTAGATAGATGAAAATGTTATAGAGTTTATAGGTAAAATAATTATATTTTATGTTATGTGTATAAGAAATAGCTTTCAGAATCTTTCAGGTAACTTGAAACTTTAGAGTTTTGCTAAGCTAAGCTAAGCTAAATAATGGAAATACATTGAAAATCTAGGTCATTTCCAAATAAGATGAAATAGTGAAACATTAATTACTAAACATAGGTTTATCTACTTTTGGCTTCTTATTACAAAGAAATGAAAGACATTTGGTATCTATTAGTAAACTTACCTAGCGCTTTATTGAAAGACTGTACTATGAAGAAACATATTTTCAGATATTATGAAATGTATTCACAAATTTGCAAATCTAAAGAATGCTGGTGTAACAGACACAATTCACAATTGTTCACTTATGTTACACTAGAAATTAAGGTTTTACGGGTTAAGAATTCTAATTAATATATGTAATTAAAATTACTAAAACTAAAAAGGGAAGCAATTCCATATGCAAGGAAAATAGGATGTGAGTTTTGGCTATAAAAAGGTATAAGATGTGAAAATGCATTTTTTTCAGGGAAAAGAAAATAAATTTGTCCCAAGGTAAAAAACTGGTTATTTCAAAATGGGAGAGAAGGAAAGACAAATTAAGTAGGAAGTTGGGAAGAGAGAAAGACAGGGAAAATTCACCTTGTGTAATCAAGCTGTCTTAGAATGAACTGATATTATAGAAGTGTTTCAAGTAAGCTTTAATATCTGTAATGTACTTATATAAAACTAAAATTTTCTTTCATCTGCTAAAAGGACAAAGTTTTTCTGTAGCATTGGTCTGCTCTTGATAATAAGCTATTATAAAAGGTTTCGCTTTCCTTTTTAAGTAATATCTCCCTAGAAAGCAAAGATTTTGTGTTTTACAAAATAATTTCATGTGCTTTGATTGGTTTTCCTCACAATTATGTAACCTTTAGTATTTGCCTTAGAAATATTTTATTATCATTTCGGTCAAATAGATAAGTACTATTTTATAATTATTTGTGATTCTATTTGTCATGTGTTTGTTTTAACCTTTTGATAATATTGACAAGCTTCCCAAAATCAAATTCTAAATGAAATCTTTTTGACCTGAAACTAACTTTGGGATTTTCCAGAGGGTCCCTGGAAAACCTCAAAAGATTTGTTCTTTCTCTTCATAAAAAGAGAGATGTTTAACTAGGCTTATTTAAAATATTAAATTACATGGAAAGCATCGTCAAGTAAAAAGTAATACTGGGCTTCCCTGGTGGCACAGTGGTTGAGAGTCTGCCTGCCGATGCAGGGGACACGGGTTTGTGCCCCGGTCTGGGAAGATCCCACATGTCACAGAGTGTCTGGGCCTGTGAGCCATGGCCGCTGAGCCTGCGCGTCCGGAGCCTGTGCTCCGCAATGGGAGAGGCCACAACAGTGAGAGGCCCACGTACTGCAAAAAAAAAAAAGTAATACTAAGCCTTCTAAATGCTCTATTTGTATACGTATATGTTATAAGTGTTCCTGAAGTTCCTAAAGTCTGACATGGCCTAGTATGATGTTATCATCATTATTTCAGTTATCATTTAAAAATATTGTGCATCATAGAAATAACCAAATTTTCCTGTCAATTTCATTATAATGAACTCTCATCAGCTCTTTAACAATGGGCATTTTTTAAAGTCTTTTTGTCAATTACAAACAGTTATTGTTTTACTCAGATGCTTTTGCAAGAGTGTTCTGAGAAAAGTGCTTCATTTTCAAGAAGATTCAAGGAAAAAGTTTTAACAAGTACAGGTTTCTGATCATAAAACTGAACTGGATAAGAATTTCCAGAACTAATGGAAAAGCTGGATTCAAACAGAACAAGAATTAATAACAAGGACTGAATAAAGTGAGGAGGATGATTATAATTTTTATGACTTTTTGTCTGAAACATTGCTGGTTGTTTAATGTTGTTTTTCCAGGTTTAAAGAGACCTTTTCTCTTAAGCTATCTATGATTTATATCAATTTGGTAAAGTATACCAAACAAAGATATAAACAAAGATGAAAACATTTGGTTTTTTTCTCCCTACTTAACCCCTCCAAAATTGGGGAACTCTTGAAAATTTTTTTCATGGCAATATAGTTAGTTATTTGTATAAATTCAGTAAAAATTTACTCTCCTTGTGATATGACACAACTGGAAACATTGGTTATATTACCAAAGCTTTGACTGGAATGTTATACTTGAGAGAGATATGAATAGACTCAGATATGACCAGACAGTTTTGAGGAACTAAGATTGACTTTATGAAGCCAATAAAGCCCCTTGAAAAAAACTGACCTGGTACCTTGCTTACAATGTTCCAGCAAAGCAATCTTATAAAGGGCTTATATAGTCAATCACTATTCTTACTATTCTTGCTGCCCTTATGTAAATAATCAGGCCAAGTTTTAATGCAAACAAATTAGTTTTACTGTGGTTACCTTTGGAAAAGAGTATGGTTAACTGTAGAGAGAAAAACTGTGTTTTCACCTTTGCATATATTAGATTCTAGTCCTGTTAATTGTCTTTGAGATTTTGTTATAAACCTGTAAACTGGATTAAATCTTGAATTCTAGTTTTCTCAAATATCTGACTCTCCAAACTAACATTTCCAGTTTTATTCCAGCCTTTTGATTTGCAATAACTGAGAACAAAGACTTCCCTTGAATCTCCTTGGATGGGACTGTAAGGTCCTCCTCATTGCCCAGGTGGCAGCCAGACTTCAGGGACTTAAACCTTGGGCCCATATCTCCCAATGAAGAAGGAAACTGCACACAAGCTGAAGACCTCAAAATCAAATTGACTAGGAAGAGAAGTAGCTGACATAGATGTAGACTGCTTCCACCCAAGATGCCAGATCAAGACTTCTTACTTTAATCATAAAAACATTTTTTCTTATTCTTTTCTTTACTCTGACATTGGCCTACGAAGATAATGCCATTACCCATACATCACAGGCCACCGCTAAGGGGGGATAAACTCTGGAACTTAGAACAACTTCTTATTTCAGGCTAGGAAAAACCTAACTGACTCCTGGCTTGAAGAGGCCAATGTAACAATCCCTGTAAATGAATTCATTAACAGTTGCAACTTTGTGGCAGTGGTTTGTGCCCCGAGAGGATTTATCTTTGTTTGTGGTGGTTATCATTGTCCTTGAGCCTATGAAGCCTAGATGGCTGGCACATAACTGGGCAATGCCTCTTAGGTTATCTAACTGTGCCCCTAACTATCTACAAACAAACTGAAATGTGTCATTGGTCAACTTCCCTGAATTTTCATGGATGAGTTAGATAGGACCTACCAGGAGGCATTCAGGATTAAGGATTCACTTTACTTAGCAGGGCTCTACTTCCCTGGATAGAAGTAAGTACAAATGAGGCTATGATCAGGAACCTCTCCCCAACTCTTGAAAGTATTGCAGAATCTGCCCAACAAAAATTCTTAGACCCTCTGTCCAAAGTTTTTCTTGATAACAGGATTATTGTTTAGCTGGGCAAAGAGGTATCTCTGCTGTGGCCAACACTACCTGCTATATCTGGATTAATACTTTTGGGGAAGTTGAATCTCAGTTACAGAAGATCACTGAACAAGCCACTTAGCTTAAAAGAGTGACTCCTTCAAAGGGGTCCTTCTTTGGTTGGTTTGATTCTTGGGGATCATGACTCCAAAGTGCACTCCAAACATTGGAATTATCCTGCTTATAGTTATCATGATAATCCCCCTGGTGCATTGCATTCTCTCAAAACCTTTAAATGCATGTTCGCAGCCACTAATCAGCAAGCAAAAGACCTCCCTAAGACTGAAACACCAGACAAGGAACGAAGAGAATGACCAACAAAAATATTTTGAGCCTTAAGTCGTGACCTGTGAATACCACACAGATTCAGCAACAAACAAACAAACACCCAGGAACAATAAAAGTTGCAAGAACTAGCATGGTAGCCAAGAGTGGAGTAAACGCCTTAAATTTTGATCCCTCTTTCTCAGTTAGGCTTAGAGCTTGATTCGATCAAAAGGGGGAACTGTTAAAAAGAAACAACATTCACTTTGCTGTACAGCAGAAACTAACACATTGTAAAGCAACTATATTCCAATAAAAACAATAAGTAAAATAAAAGTACAGTATAGAAACAGAAAAAAAAAACAAAAAAACTGGCCCCACATTGAGTCACTTATGCTAAGCTCCACCAAGATTTAATACCTAACCTAACTGCAGTTTCTGCTTCTCCAAGGAATGGAATTTTAAACCAATCAGTCTGGAACCTCCTGACCAACACTATTGAGGCAGTCTGCCTAAGACCACTTCCCTTCCCCCTAAAAAAAGGTAGTCTTGCCTGAAACAATCTACTCTTTAACTTCTTTGTCCCACACTCTTCCTGCCTATAAAATCCTTTTATTTTGCAAAACTCCAAGGAGTCCCTTTCTACTTCTTGATGAGATGCTGCCCGATTCATAAATCATTGAATAAAGTGAATTAGAACTTCAGATTTATTCAGTTGAATTCTGTTTTTTAACAGTGCTAAAGCGGAATATTGTAAGTACCATTCAAACATGGCTATTGGTCCTTGAGCAGGTCTTCTGGGCATCAATTTCTTCATTTGTAAATGAGGGGCTGAGCTAGATAGATCAGTGGTTCTTAAATTATTCGAAAACTCCTCACTACTTTAACTTTGTATCTGAAAGCAATTTCAAACTTAAAGAAAATTTGCAACACTGATGTGAAAAACACTCATTATCCTTCACCGATAGTCACCTATTGTTAACATTTTATCCCATCTGCTTTATCATTGCTGCTCTCTCCCTCTCTCTCTCTCTCTCTCTCTCTCTGTATAGATAGAGAGACAGATAGTTAGATATCTATCTATTGTATATATAGGTACTGATATAGAGGTATCTAGATATATAAATCTAGACACACTAACACAGATCACATGCACATACATGTGAATGTACATATACATATATACATATATGTATGTATATCCATTCACTATTATCTGAAATCCAAATTGAACTGAGTTACCCATAATTTATCTGGCAACCTTAGAGGGAAGAAAAAAAAAAAAAACAAAGGGTACAATAATAAGCAAGTTACCAGGGTGGATAATAGGTTGCAAATCTTGCTATTTGAAGGGGACCTTCTGAGAAACCATATACAATACACCTCAGAACTGAGCTACAGCAGGACAGAGAGCCTAGGGCATTACCCTTAGACTCCCATTCTACCTCTGTTGAAGAATGTCCCTAGGGCTGCATTAACTCCTTGTCACTTTTCTGCTGCTCTAGCTTGTGGCTGAGCAAACTCCCAAGCATGAAAGAAGCTGTCAAGCAGAGAAGCAGGCATTTAAAGTAGGGAGCTATCCACGGTATACCTGAAACTGTCCACCATGGGTACAGGTAACATTCAGAGGTGAGCTCTGGGGACATGGGATAGGGCATCAAAAGATCCAACTAGAGTTTCTCTTTACTAGCTCCTTTGCTTTGCTTCTGTGCTCACAAAGCAACCTTGTGATTATCACACTGTTTCTTAATGTTACAGAGAAAGTGTAGTACAGTCCTGAGGCCTCCAGCCCTGTCACTGATTGCTGCAGTGCATAGAAATCAACAGATATTCTGGTCTTTTACACTGGCTGTGGGAGCTAAGTCAACATGTCTGCTCCTGAGATCTATACTCACTTCCGGCAAGCTGATAATTTATATTTCTGAGTCAGTAAGTCTGTGGGACGGGCCTCCAGACAGTGCCAAGATGCTAGTACATAGAATAGTACCCTCTAATGCCTCCTTAGAGGTACCTGGCCTCCTTCTCACAGCCCTACATCCTTGAAACAAGGTTTCAGTAGTTGTGAGTCACTTTTCCTCTATTTTGAATTTTTACTATCTTCATTTTCCAGATGGGCAAATTGAGTTTGGATACTCCTCTCCAAAAGCCCATTTTCTGTGAATTATTATGTAAAGGCTTTAGCTTTAAACCTCAAATCATTCTTAGCTTAATTAAAAGTACCAGGTTATTATCTATTCCCTCGTATCTACAATGTGGGATCTTGGATTCAGCTTGAGGAAGCTCATATTTCTCAGTGGAGTTTGATTAGTAGCAGAGAAAGCATGAGGCATCTCTCTTTCTTCCTGGCCTGTGTCTAACCCCAGGAGCTATTGGGAAGTACTCTGGGTTATGGTGTGAAATCAAAATGTTGAGTGTTCTTCCTGGAATGGATAACTCAGAAACTGATAGAAAGCATCGGCTTTAATATATAAATATATTTAAATTATATTTTTAAAAAAATCTCAATTAGAATATGGGTCAGCCTGGGTTCTTCAGGAAGCAGACCTGATTTTTCTGTTTACCTTACCCTGCTTCCTTCACTCCATTGCAGGTTTTACCCAAAAGTACTCCCATCATAAATCACGTGACAAAAATCTCTGCCTCAGGCTCTGCTTCCACAGTCTGACCTAAGCTAGACTTTGCAACGAGTGAGCCTGAGAGGCTAAAGAATTTATTCTTTAATTCTGCATCATTCCCCCCTTATGAATTGCCTTTACCAAACTTCACGTATTTCAGATAGAGGAGAAAAAAGGACATTCAACTTTTTCACTCATTACTCATTAAGTCATATCATTGGGCTTATAAATGAGTTACATTAGTATCTGCTTTAGCCTAGTAATGAGTTTGTAATGCTAAATTATAAATTCAGCCTCTCTTCTTGCTCTTTCTCTGTCTGTATAAACTTTACCCAATTACTTCAAGTAACAATAAACATGTAACTATCCATCAGAGAGAAGAGCTCACAGGCAGAGCTACTGAATGTTGTACTATTTCATTCAAGATATGGTTAGAATTTACTTGGACTAGACTAAATGAACTCATTTCCAATAAGGTCTAGTTTGTCTCTGAATGAATCAGTGTCATAGAAATACTGCTGCACACATACTGTCCATATACACATTGTTGTCCTTTGCCTTGAGAGATGGAATTACATGGAACAAAAGGAAATCTTGCAGAGCCCTACTATTTCCATGTGATCTAACACAATCACTGCTCTCCATTAATTATAGCTATCTGAGAAAATTGACCTTTATGCCCATTAGGTTGGTCTTCAAACAAGCAAATATGCCAGCCTTGAAAAATTACATACCCCAAAGCTGCTGGACATTTGTTCCTTATTGAATTTCTTTGTCTCTGTCTCTGTTTGCAACAAAAGTAAGACTTGCTAGAGAAAACATTTCTGCCTAAAATTATACAATTTGGCTACTAGTGATTTACATCAGATTTCCTTCTGTAATCAACAGTTCTATAGAGAAGGGGAGAACATTCTCCCCTTTGGTGTCCAGAATTAATGATATCATAATCTTTCCCATACTTGGTGACTGTGATTTTCAGTTCATAGTAAGTCTTAAAAAACTGATGTTCCTATTTGCTTCCACTGAACAAGTGGGAAAGAGGGGTAAAGGATGTAACAACTGAGAAAAATCCCTCTACTCTTTTAAACTGTAGGAAAAGGAAAAGAAAGTCTTCAATGGATTCTTTCCTTTTTTGTTTGTTTTTTGGCCTGCTTATTTTGATAGTTCCTCTGCTGAAAAATTTTAACCCCACATTAGAGTGAAGATGGTTCACCATTATTCTCAGACCTCCCAGCTCCCAATGATCCATTACTAACATCCAATTAAGGCTAAGAGTGATAGTGATGTCAATGAATTGTATGTGCCTGACATTTGACCAAGGCAAACATATCCTATTTGAGCTCGTCATTCCACAGGAACAAAAGCGCATGACTTTTCTGGCCAACTTTCTTATTTTATAAAAGGAATATTGCTTTTTTCTATATTGTAAGTATCCTCCAATACATATTACATAAAATGGAATTTCATTAAAAAGCTATCCTTTGGTTGGCTTTAAAGTCAATCATATGTGCATGAATGGCACATATATGTGTATCTGTGTTAATTTTTCTTTTGTTTTTTTAGTTGAATTAATGCATTTTATTTGAATAGCTAATAAATATATATGATCAAAAGTCATTTTAAAGTTCAAATGGAAGTAATCTAAGTGTCCATCAACAGATGAATGGAGGGGCTTCCCTCATGGTGCAGCAGTTAAGAATCCGCCTGCCAATGCAGGGGACACAGGTTCAAGCCCTGGTCCGGGAAGATCCCACATACCACAGAGCAACTAAGCCCATGCACCACAACTACTGAGCCTGTGCTCTAGAGCCCGCAAGCCACAACTACTGAGCCCGCGCGCTACAACTACTGAAGCCCGCGTGCCTAGAGCCCATGCTCTGCAACAAGAGAAGCTACCGCAGTGAGAAGCCTGCACACTGCAATGAAGAGTAGCCCCTGGCTCACCACAACTAAAGAAAACCCACCCAGCAATGAAGACCCAACATAGCCAAAAATAAATAAATAAAAATAAAATTGAGAACTAAGAACTATTTAACAACAAAAAAAACCAGATGAATGGATAAAGAAGATATGGTATATATACACAATGGAATACTACTCAGTCATAAAAAAGAATGAAATTTTGCCATTTGCAGCAACATGGATGGACTTGCAGGGTATTATGCTAAGTGAAACAAGTCAGAGAAATACAAATACTGTATATTGTCACTTATATGTGGAATCTAAAAAATAAAACTACTGAATAAAACAAAACAGAGATAGACTCACAGATAGAACAAACTAGTGGTTACCAGTTGTGGGGGGTACAAAACAGGGGTAGGGGATAAAGAGGTGAAAAGTATTATATATAAAATAAATAAGCTACAAGGTGACATTGTACAGCATTGGAAATATAGCCAATATTTTATAACTACAAATGGAGTATAATCTTTAAAAAGTGTGAATCACTGGGCTTCCCTGGTGGCACAGTGGTTGAGAGTCCACCTGCCGATGCAGGGGACACGGGTTTGTGCCCCAGTCTGGGAAGATCCCACATACCGTGGAGCGGCTGGGCCTGTGAGCCATGGCCGCTGAGCCTGCGCATCTGGAGCCTGTGCTCCGCAAGGTAGAGGCCACAACAGTGAGAGGCCCGCATACTGCAAAAAAAAAAAAAAAAAAAGTGTGAATCACTATGTTGTACACCTGAAACTTATAATATTGTAAATCAACTATACTTCAGTATAAATTAATTAATTAACTAAAGTTCACATGGATATACAATGAAAAAGTAACCCCCCTCCCACCCCTGTCCTTCAGTTCCTTGTCTCCTGAGGCAATAGTTTTTACCAGAGTCCTGTGCAACTTTCTGAAGACATTCTGTCTCTAAATAAGCATGTGTTAAAGAAAAAAATGCTACACATATATCCAGCATTCTGCATCTTGTCACTTAACAGCATATCACTTCATATTCATGTACATAAAGCTGCCTTGTTCTAACTCTGCATGGGATTCCATTAGATGGCTTTTCTATAACTTATTTCACTAGTGTGTGGACATTTAGGGTTTTTTCCCCCAGTCCTTTGTTCTTATCAGCAATACCACAGTAAATCTCCTTCTTTGTACACATGTTCATGCATAAATGTAGACTAAATTCCCAGAAGGGGAATTGCTATGTCAAAGGAGACATACGTTTTGAATTTGTATAATTATTACCCCATTGTCCTCTATAGGAACTGCACTGACTTGTATTCTCCTAAACAATGAATGGAAGTATCATTTTCCCCACATTCCTGCCAATAAATGTATTATCACAATTTTTTATTTTGACAGTGTAATAAGTGAAAATGTTATCTCATTGTAGTCTCAATTTACATTTCTTTCATTATAAGACATGGTTAAATGATATTTATGTTTCCTCTCCTGAATTAATTCATGGTTTATGGTTTTTTCATCATTTTCCTATTTATTTATTGGGGCTCTACATATTAATTAAAGGAGCCCAATGTTATGTGTACTCCAAGAATATTTTTGTATGGAGTATCTTCACCTTTACACCACCAAATGTTGATAAGCATTTTTGTTTCCTCACAAAGTACTAGGTTATAATGGAATTCTATTATATAAGTTTCAATCCATGTCCATAGTTATACAACAGTATTTACCTAAAGCACAGATTATTTTTGTTTATTCTTCTATTGCCAACTCAGCATTTCCCAAAATGTATTCAGTGATATATAAGTGTACACGAATTTTAAAAGTGCAGGCGTCGAGGAAGAGAAGGAGAACTCTAGGGCCAAATAATCTTGGTTTAAACATAGTTAAATGGTGTTCTTTCTTTAAAGACTTATCAAGGTCTTGATGTGCTAAACCTCTATGAAAAGAGCACAGTATATGTGTTCCAGAATTATCTGCCTGTGTACCTCTTAGGACTAGAATCCTGCTGAACACAGTTTAAGAGAAAGTCCTTTTAAGTAAAGACTTCTACTTTGATTATGACTACTATTAAATTGTTTGCTTTGCAACAAGCCTTGAATTTCACAAGTAGCAACAAATAATTCTCATGATAATATTCCTGATCAAGAAAGAGCCCTTAATTAAATTGCAAGTTCTGACAATAAATAGTTACACAGAAACATCATTCATTTATTCATGAGATTTTCTAATTATTCTTCCACAACAAAACTATTACATTTTGACCCCCACGCATACACACATGTTGCATATTTGATGGCATTATCACCTCAGGACAGATTTGAGTGCATTGACTGTGTCCTCAGTTCATACTATGAGATTCAAGGCATAGCGGAGACAAACACAAATCAGACAAGAATTTCACCTTTAAGGTGTTTACTGTTTTGAAATTAAGTAGCAGAAATACCCTGTTACGTGCTTTGTGTGAAAGGTTTATGCATTTTATCTTCAGTGCTACAGCCTGAGTATTTCTCAACTTAATGATCCCATTTGACTCTCACATTGCATTTGGAGGTAGGTCATTGTCCCTGTTTGACAGATGATGGCATGGTAACAGGAAAGATGACATAGCACTGGATAGTGACTGAGCTAGAGCCGTCACATGAACCCACACCCTGTGCACCCTTTAGACACAGTTACACCCTCTTTGAAGCTGAGCGCAAGTGAGAAAGACCACAGGTCAAAACAGTCACAATCACTTGTTCTGCCGCTAAAAAAGAATACCTTTCTTTTCCCTTTCCTTTCCTTTCTAAATCAGCAGAACATATTAAATATATAGAAATATTCAATATATGTCTAGGAACTCCTCAATGGAATGAATCTGAAATCCATCTGAGCAGGAATGAGACAGCCTGTACAACTGACACATGAGCCTTCCAAACAGTGAGGACTAGTCGTAGAATTAATGCAGGCTTTGGAAGCCACAAACCTGGACCTTGGGAATATAATGGCTCTCCCCACTACCCTACCCTAGTGGTTCTTAAACTCCTTGTGTCATAAATTTATAAATACTTTCCTGACAAAGATGTACAAATTTTTGCCCACAATGTCAGAGAGCCCTTGGACTCCCAGAAACTCTCCGTGGGGTTTCAACAGGAGTTTAAGGACTCCTCCATGGGAAAGGCATTCGTGGCAAACAGGTAACTCCACACTTCTGTTCTGTGCTGGAAATGTACAATATCTTTTTTCCTTTGTTTTCTGAAGTTTTCTCTTTCAAGAAAAACACTTTATAGAGGATGGGGTAACCTAGACCACTTTGATCTCTAACAACCACGGTGGCATCAGCCCTTTCCTGTCCAAGGCAGCAGGCTCCCTTATCAGCTGGCCAGGAATGGTCAGAACACTGTCATTCTCCCCGCCAAAACACTGGCAATCAGCTCAGATGCATGGCTCGTGTCAATAACCCTTTAACCTTTGTTATTTCACGTATCCCACACCAGAGGTGATTGATCCTGGTCACCAGAATGTCAGGAAGAGGGTGGAGCTGGCAGGACTTTCCTTGAGGTATTATGGGATGGGATGACTATCCAGGTGATCTATTCCACTGAGGAACAACATGTTGATTTAATTGGAAATTTCTCACAAATAGAATCTGGTATAACTGCATAGTGGTATATGGAACAGCACGGGGCAAGTTTTCACTTATTCACTGATGTCTTTGAGGCTAGTTATTAAAGCTACGAATTTTGTTCACAGCAGTGTGGGATATTTCACAGTTCTTTAGTTTTGTAATTCCAGTGAATTCCATTTCAATTTTCAGAAGCGTCTTGTTGTCAAAGATCTCTCCTCTGAATTATGTTGTAGAGAAGTCCCAGAAGTTTATGTGTCCCAACATATTGGAGACAGTCCTGGCCTAAGACTGTTGGGGCCAGTGCAAAAATCCATATCTTCCTTCAAAGGCAGGATGATCACCCACTCTGTACTAAGGGCTTCTGAGGTCCTGGAACTTAGTGCTTAATCCTTTTCCAATATCTTTAGAATCAATGTTGGTCTCTTTTTCCCGAGATGGAGGCAGAGCGCAGGGGAAGAATATGCTTTCTGTGTTCCCAGCATGTCTACAGTGGCAAGCAAGCAGAACAAAACAAGACTCTGATTCAATTATTTTAATAAATCACACTTACATATGTAGAGCCTTTTATGTCCCCTTGCCTGGATTACCATTGGCCAAGTGGCAACTGACCATTCCCTTTCTCTCAGGATTTTATACATCGTCCTGGAACTATCTGGGCCACCACCGGGACTGAGGAGATGAGGAATTGAGAGTCTATGATTGTCAAGGACCCCAGGAAATATCATTTTCTGCAGAAATTATAGGAGTGTCTACAATCACTAGATTTCATTAGTCCAGTTGTATTAATATGTTTGTTTGGACTGCAAGAAGAGGTTATTCTTTCCATTCCCAATGTGTACCCATGCTGTGTGGTTATTTATATTTTAAAATGGCTTATACAGGAAAGCTTGAGATTTTTTATTTTTATATTTTAATGTGGGCCACTGATACATAAAAAATAACTTTACCGTTAAATAATGCTCTTTAGAAATGACGTCACTAAGGTACTCAGAAAAATATAGCGTTACGGCAGGGATTATGACTGCTGTGATTACTGCAGTGTCTTATATTATACCTAATATTTCTTTTAACTTTCCACTTGACAGCTGAGTGATATATGTTGGATCTCAAGCAGAACCTGAACAATCTTGTGGACTGAAAATTAGGAGTCAATAGGCCTTGGTTCTGATGACAGTTTCACTTGACAATAGCCCCATATCTCGGTCTCTCCAACCTGGGAAGATTGCAATGTCTGAAATGTCTTGAGGGCAAGTTTGAAATATCTGTGGGTCTCCTTATATTCATAGGTCTCCTCCTATTTCCTTCTAGTTTCCATTGAGTAACCACCACGGAAGGACACAGAGCTGCGGGGTGGCAGGGTGGATGAAGGTTTTGCTTTTCCTTCTTTATTTTTTACTTTGTAATTGTCTTCCTTCCTCTACTATCATCTTCTTCTTTGTTCTACTTGTGTGTCTCATAATTACCCCCTCATATTTAATAACAGTATCACATGCAGATATTCTTACAGTGGCCTCTCCTACTTCCTCCTGTGGAATGCTTCCAGCAGTCAATTTATTTTATTTTTAATACAAGAGGGCTTGCAGTGTGGTGGTTTAAATAAGAATGAGGGAATAGAACTAGCATTTATGAAGTGACTAGTAAGTGTATATATTAGTTTCCCAGGTCTACTGTAACAAATTACCACAAACTGGTGGCTTAAACCAACAGAAATTTAGCCTCTCATAGTCCTGGAGGTCAACTGGAGGCTCTAGGGAAGAATCTTTCCTTGTCTCTTCCAGCTTCTGATGGCTGACAGCACTCTTGGTAGCTACATCACTCCAGTCTCTGCCTCTGCCTTTACATGACCTTCTCCTCTTCTCTCTGTGATTATGTGTCTGTCATAAGGACAATGGCTATTGGATTTAGGGTCCATCGAGGAAATTCAGGATGATCTCTTCTTAAGATCCTTATACCTGCAAGACCTTTTTCCCAAATAAGGTCATATTCACAAATTCTGAGGCACAGACAAATGTTTCGGGGCCCACTGTTAACCCACAACAGTGTATATTTAACATTCACAAACCTGTTAGGTATAGAAACTCCAATTTACAATGAGAAAACTGAGGTCCAGAACAGTTAAGTAACTCAGTAAGAAGAGGTGGACCCAAAATTCAAGTTTAGGTCAATATGACATCAAAGCTTAGGTCTTTCACCATGAGCCTTACTTGCGGTATCCAAAGGTGAACATAAAACCAGCTCAGAGGAAGAAGATATTAATATCTGTAATAAATAAAAAGCATTCTCTAAGCTAATATATTTTCTTTTAAACTTCTGCTACAATCGATTTTTCCAATGTAATTTATTATATTAAAAGGAAAAAGCCAGGTTTTTAATTTACCAAAAAGTCTCTTAAAAATAAAAATGGCATGAAAGTAGATGTTAAATTTCTGACATAGGGCTAGGACGGGGATGAAAAAGGTAGTTCTTAGTTTTTGTACATTAAAAGAAAAAATCTGCTCCA
The DNA here is from genome assembly GCF_951394435.1 of Stenella coeruleoalba. Lineage (NCBI taxonomy): Eukaryota > Metazoa > Chordata > Mammalia > Artiodactyla > Delphinidae > Stenella > Stenella coeruleoalba. The sequence goes on from NC_137153.1 coordinate 65,315,942, forward strand.
TGACCTCAAATGTATTCTCTGCCAAATGGAATTTGGAAATCAAAGGACTTCAGCCAACCAGTTCAATTTTCTATATTAAAGGACACCTGGCAGTTTTCTCAGCCTATAAACCAATATTTCCAATGATCTTCTGAATATTTCTACATGGATATCCCAGTATCACTTCAAATTCATCTCCAGTATCGTTTGTCTTCCAACACTTCTGTTTCTACTTTTTCCAATTCCTGTCACCATGCCTCCATTTACCAAGCTAAGAATTTCTGACTTATTGAATTTTGTTGTTCTTTTCTTCACAATGTGTCTTACGTGCATTCATTTATTCCCCAAGTGTTTTTGAGTATTTTTTTCTGGGCCATCCACCATGCTGGGTACTAGAGATACATAGTTTTAAAAAGGCAGACACAAGTATGCTCTTTTGGGGAGCTTATAGTCTAGTTGGAAAAACAGACACAGAGCACATAATTACAAATATGACTCGAGAAAGCAAATGTTTCAAAGAGGAACATGCTGCTGGAGAATCAAATCCGTCCCTGTATTTCCACCCTCTGTGGCCTGCTCTGGTTGGTCCTTATCCTACCAGGTTCATGGGGCAGCCACTCAGCCTTTAGTCTGACCTCTTCTCTGCTTATCCTATGTTACTCTCCTCTCAAGAGTTCTCAGTAACATGCTGATGCTTACAGACTCTGCTCTTTTATGTGGCATGTAGGACTTTCCTTCTTGTGAGCCCAACTACATTCAATCCTGGACAGAGATGTTGGGGAAGAGGTTTAGGGTCCCTCCAACATTGGGAGCTTGGCAATGCTCTATAACAAGCCCTATTAGCCTCATAAAACTTTTGCAAAAGCCAACCTGCCCATGCATTATCTGTCCTAAGATAACTGACTTATTCTAACCCCTAACATTTGTTCAAACTATTTTTTTCCCACAGCATGTCTTTTTCCTCTTCTCTATCTCTCAAATTCGACCCCTGCCTCAAAGAACATCACTCTGAACCCTCCCTGATCCCAAGGGCTTTCTCTTCTTTCTCTGAAGTCAAGGCACTCATTGGCACACCTAGCCTCTAAGTAAGGGAGTTCAACTGGATTCTATGATGTTATTTTTCTGTGTAGGCATCTACCTCTCCCAAAGAGACCATGAACTTCTTTAGAAGGGCTAGTCCTGCAGTTAGTGTTTCTTTGTCCTACTGCACCTTCTGCTTACTAGACAGTCAATAGTTCATATAATCATAGAGCTGTAAAGCTGGGGCCTGAGTAAAATGAGGCCCAGACAGGTAAAGTGACCCCCCACAGATACATGAGGCATGTTAGAGGCATGATTCAGACCAGAACCTAGATCTCTTGCTAATAAATAATGCTCTTTTTACTGATGAATGAATGTAATAAATGAATATAGAGAAAAAAGGTCCATTCTTTTGAGGTTGGTCCATCTAGTGCTAAACCCTTTCCAGACAGATGTCATCCTACAGATCTGCAGATGCTATGGTTTCCACAGACTCACATAATAACCTTGCTATTGAATTTGAACTCTGATGCTCATCTTACCATCACTACTGCAGCTATAGACTCCTCCCACCTGCCGCCTACCTCCCATTCATTCTGATTTATTCTTGGCTATAACTAGGGTTAGACAGACTTTCAAAACTTGAATTCAGAGTTGTCAGTTTAATTTTCCATGCCTGAGATTTGTGGTGTAGCAACTTGGGGAGACACAAGCACACATTTTGTCTATGTGAAGGAGGCTCTTGTGTGAGATGAAGAAGTTAGAGGGAAGATCATCCTGTGATATCTCCAGCCCTTGAGACAGCTGGGGCTGGTTCCAACATTTTACCAGGCTTTTGAGCTATCAATCAGGTGTCCAGAGGTGGGACAGGGGCACCCCCACGAAATCAAAGCAAACTCAATGATTACCTATCTGCTGACACTGAAAAAAACACTTCATTCTTCAGCTCTTTGCAGAATGAGATGGAGGAATGGGGGCTGTGAACAAATGAAAAGCGTGAAAATTTTTACTGAGTGCAATTATTGAATCATCAGTCACACAGTGCTTCTGCTTCAGAGCATTCCAGTAACTAGTGAAATTCTACAATACTGCATTGCATTTTCATATTCATGTAATCACATAAATGTTCCTTAAGGAACACCTCATGATATTCATATATCATGTCCATCCCTTCTATAACTTAGCATACTCCTTCTGTCTGTTTCATTTTATTAGTCACTAATTTCACATTCTGACACCGAGATGGTTAGAATTTGCTGGCAACTGCGTGGGTAGGAGGCAGCCCAGTGACATTAAATATTGTGCTGTGGAATATTCATTTGTAAAGGTAAACTGATGCAAAATTTATCTCAAAGATCTTGTGTAGCCTGGAATTTTGAGAGCAAAGTGAACTTAGTGTCAGAGTGAAGAGAGCTGACTCACCTTTAAAAGTCTTTTCCCAGACCTGACTAATCTACTCAGGAAAGAGATGGAGCGATGACAGCGACAGCATGTCAGTGAGAAGACCAGGTGGAGTATGCCTCTAAAACGGGATTTCTGGATCCAATTCCAATGTCAGGGGTTGGGGTGGTTTGCCAGACCAATATGCAATTCTCTAACACCAGCAAGGTGTGTCTTACAATTCAACTCAATTCTGACACTATCTACCCAAAGGTGGCGTCAGATTCTACAGGTTAAGAGTCCACTCCTACAAGACTGCCACCCCCCTCCACACACACACTTCAGATTCCAGTCGCTAGTCCAGGTTGTTACCTGTGCTTCTGACCAACTGGCTATAAATGAGAGGTGCCCACGACCCCGTGCCTGGGTTCAATTAATTTGCTACAGTGGCTTACAGAACTCAGACAAACATTTTACTTACGAAATCACCAGTTTATTATAAAAGGATATAACTCAGGAATAGCCAACTGTAAGAGATGCATAAGGAAGGTATGCAGAAAGGGTGAGGAGCTTCCATGCTCCGAGAATGCCACTCCCCCCAAACCTCCACATGTTCATCAACCCAGAAGCTCTTTGCCCTGAGTCCTTTTGTATTTTTATGGAGGCTTCATTATCTAGTCAAGATTGATTGAATCATTGACTGATAGCATCACCTGGGAACACCTATCCAACTGAGATGATCATTTGAAAAGTCTGTAAAAATTCATCAGAAAGGACACAACAGCAAGGGTATCTAGCTGTAGGCTAGGGTTCTCAGAGGGAGCTTAGAGCTAAAAGTGGACGCATTCTGTCTGCTTAGTTAGGGAGTTTGTCTTGACCCATTTGGTTACTGAGAAGTAAGAGCCAGGCTGCCTGAGTCCCTATTCTGGCTCCCCCACTTACCCATGGTGTAACTTTAAGGGAGTTACTTAATCTCTTTCTGCCTCAGGTTGCTGTTGTTTTTTTTTTTTTTTTAATCTGCATTTACCTTATAGATTTGTTGAAAAAATTAAATAGTCAATCCATGCAAATTGCTTAGAATAGTACCTGACACATAGTAAGTGCTCCATAAATGTTAACTATTATTCTATATCTAAGCATCCCTGAGATCTTAGACATAGATTTCTGTACCAGAATTATAAGTAAAATAATTCTCTAGGAAAGAAATATTTTCTGGTGGGACTAGAACTTTTTTTTTTGGTATGCTAAGACATCTTTCTATTTGTCATCTTATAGGATGGGTCAGGAACACAACACTACTTAAAAGATAAGAATTGTTTGCTACTCAGTGAAAGACTTTTGTAACATCTTAGCAACTTCGTAGATTCTGGAAAGAAAAAGAGAGAGAGGAGGGAGAGAATAAGAAAGTAAATAAGTTTAATGGAGAAGTATATATGGGGGAGTACATTGTGTGTGCCTGTGTGTATGAGTTTTGGGACTGACAGTGGGGAGATATACATACTGTATCATAGAGAGATGATCTAGTCTAACTGAAGGGATAGGACTTGGAGAGGCAGATTTCTAGATCAGCTTCTTCCCCATCCTTTCCTCATCCCCAGACTGGTATCCTTTAAAGCATCTCTCAATATAAAAGGGTTCCATGGGGAAATTTTTTAAAAACACTTATTTAACCAGTAATACATCCATTATAATTGTTTAGGACCAAAAACTTTACAAAGAATTATGACACACATTATTTCAAAACCTCAACAACCCTTCAGAAGCTGTTGCCTGAAAGAAGTGACCCCTTTTACAAATGAGGACACTGGCATAGCTAAATGTCTCATCTCAGTTAACACAGCTAGCAAATGGGAAGGGCAGAGATTCAAAGGCAGGCTTCCTAGTTCAAGTGCAGTTACCTCTTCTCTGACACATCAGGACTGACACCTGCTCACATCTGCAGCCTGTTTGCACATCTAAATTGTTCCTAGTGTGCTTGGAAATATGTAAACTATTGCCAGTCTTTGTTTTGTTGTTTTACTTTAATTCAATAGACATTCAAAAACCATTTATTCAGTGCCTACTATATGTAAGATACTCCACAGGGATATCAAGGCATCTGTGAATACAAACTGGACTATTGGAATTTCCTTATGCGTTAGTTTCAAATTTAATCATGTCAGCCTCTTATGAATAATATTCCCATTACAGCATTACATTCCAATTCATCTTGGGGTGTTGGGGGTTCTCATTTTTCTATTAAATGATGAAAACAATGGTGTTCCTTCCCTCCCCATCCTACCTCCCCACCATCCAATCTTAAAACATAATATGGAAAAATTTAGCACATATTTAGTGATTTCCTATAAAAGTACATTTGCTTTTCTCATTTAAAAATATTTAAAATGTTTAAAAATATATTTCTATATAAAATCTCCCTGTATCTTCTGGATTATGTATTTGAGCAACTGTTCCACACAGACGTCTGTGCAAGCATGGAGATCTGGGGTCTGAAGGTCCAGAATGAATCTCAGAATCTTTTGTCTCAGCTCATAATGAGAACTGGCACGTAGTTACAATCTTTTGTTCATCACTGAAATAATTATTTGTGACATTTTTCAAATGCCCTAATTTTGTGGAAAGAACACACATCAAAGGTTGTGACCCACAACTCTCATCACCCTGGTAAAGATAACTGGCTCCAAGCTGGTGGTCAGTAAACATGTTGTTTCTTTCTTTTCCCTCATTACTTTTGGTATTCATCTTGAGCTGTGGGGTGGCTTCCATGCATAAGGTTAACAATATCCAGACACTTATAGGTATTCAAGAACACATGTCCCAAGATCATTTTACAGGATAGATTCGAATCAGTTTGGGGCTTTTTCTCATTCCCCTGGCTTTGCATTGAGAAGCTCGGGAAGTGGCTCAGTGTAGGAAGGATTTGAGAATAAGTTAGGTAAAAAGTTTTATGCCTTTAAAAGGAACAGGAAAAAGACTAATATATGTGAAGAAGAGATTGCAAAAGTCCCATGGGTTACGGATGGCAACAGAGCCAGTGCTGCAAATGAGCCCTGAAATCTAAATTGGTTTAGAAATAGAAGAAAAGGCAGTATTCAGTGCCATTTTACAATAAGTGCTACCACTTAGGGCTCTAGTTTGGCTTTTTATGTATTTATGTGAGTACACTGGGTGTCCATCTGGATCTTTTAATCTACCCAGTTATATGCTTGGGCGTGTTCTCTGCACAATACCCTTTCTCCCAAGCCTCTGGAAATGTGAACAAATACCGACTTCAGGGGGAAACAGGATTTTTGCTGATTAGAGAACAAAGCAAGAATGTTAAACCCAGCAGGGGATTTCTATCTGCCTACCATGGAAGGGCTGAGTGTACACTTTTGGAGCATATGGGTCTTACTTAGTGCTGGAGGTTTGACCCTCTGAACTCCCACTAAAGGAATCACAAAGCTCTAGATGGCCAAGCATCACTCACTAAATTCAGAAGCCTTCAGATGTGGGTGCCACGTTCTCACACACATCTGTGCAGGTCCCTGTAATGCATCCAAAAATAAATGCTACCACTTAAGAGGATTTCAGGAGAAATGTTAGACAGAGAGAAGCCCAAGCAGCTTCTAGCATCATCTCAATTTTTAGCTTACTGAGGAAATATCTAGAAATGAGTAACATGGTGCTGGAAGCAGCATAAACTAGTTGAGAACATAAACTCTGGAGATAATCCACCTGTGTCCATCTTTTGACTCTGCCACTAACTAGACATAAAACCACTGACCTTGGGTGAATTGCCTAATCCTTCAATGCCTTAACTTCTTTATGTTCAAAATGGGCTTCATAACAACAGTAGCTACTGTATATTTTGCAAATATTAAATAAGTTAATATATGAAAAACACATAATAAGCCCAATATGAATATTAAATACTCTTACTGTTTTTTGGAATGAAGGCATTTATACTAGCAATTATTGAGGATTTTTTAATGTCTCTTTCTTTTTATTAAAAAAAAATAGGGAGGAAAAGTATCTTCTGTTTCTTTCCAAGAATATAAGACAAACTATAGACTGTAGTAGTGGAATCTACCTGGAAGTGATATGTTTACTTGGAATAGTCAACCATAAATATAGCCTCTTCATACAGTGGAGTAAATAAAAGAGAATAATTAGTTCATTCCAAGAGTTCTGTTTACGCTTTTCCTGATACTGATATCTTCCACAGCTTTTTTCTTTTAATGGACTGTATCCATGGACAACTTTTATTACCTGCTGTGAAGGTAGAGATCCATCTGTCTTATTCATCTCTCTGCCCCCAAAATAAGCTTCACATACAGGAGCTACTTCATAAATATTTTTCATTGAATAAACAAATTGATATTTCTTCCATGTTTTTCCCACTTAAAAAGCCCCACTCCATTTATTCATTCACACACACACACACCACACACACTCGCATCTGGCTCTCGCTCTATCCTATCACCTCAAATAGAATTCTTATTTATTCCTCAAAGCTTAACTCAAAAACAGCTCATCCAAAAAGCCTTTCCTCATTTCTCTAACTAAATGTGCTATATCCTTAAATTCTCATGCTTTTTATGTGCCATTCTTACTATACTTATTTTTTTTTCCACCTTCATTACAGTTATGCATGGAAATGACATATTCTCTATGGACCTATGAGGTTAGGCACTGATTTGTAAATATCTTATATAGTGGCTATCACTGAAAATGTAATGGTTGAAAAACTAAACAAATAAATGTGTTTATATATACATTTTAGACCAGTTCAGGCTAAAATCTGAACTAAACAGGTTTATAGTTATAATATTCAAATTGAACTTGTTCCCTAACACCTAATTGCTTAATTTGGTCAATAGCAGGTACTACTCCACCTGAACTCACTCTGAGGAGTAGCTTGACAAGCTATTGACTTAAATATTTAGTTTTCCAAGCCTTGTGAATACTTGGGTATTATTAAACTCAACAGAATGTTAAGAATGGTCTGTAAGATATTTTTCAAAATACGTTCCCTGAAGCATGAGGTAGCTTTACTATTTACAGTCATTGCCATTCTTCCAACTGTGGCCTTACTCATGATGTCCTTGTTTTGAAGTTATCTTGGATTGTGAAAATAGGTAGGTTTTCTTAGTGGGTTCTGCTAGCATATTCTCCAGAATATATCCCTTCATCAAACATTACAAATGCTAAACGGTAAAGTCAGAGAATCCATGAATTTGCCCCTGGATTGAGTGACCACACGTAATCAGCAACAATTGTTGGGTTAGAATGGCCCCATCTGACAATAGGACTGCTCTGCCCCTTCCCAGGATGGCAAGCCTATTGGCAGCACTGCTAAAAATTCTGACAAAGGTATATTCTGCAGGCATTAAATTGGATCGAGTCATTTCTAATTCTTGTTGGAAGCAGTCAGGGTATAAAGTATAAATAAATTGAGTAATGTAACCAGATTAATTTAGCAAGTTAGTGATTATAGCAATGCATTTTTAAAAGTCACTTAAGGAAAACAACTGGATTGAATGGAAAGGGCTGTATAATGAGAATATAGATCAAATCTTGACTTTGTCATCAACTAGTAGGCTAATTCACTCAAATTATTACTCTCTTTGACCTTCGTCTCCCCATCTGTGAAATGTAGATAGAAAATAAAACTCTCACTTATAGAATATCTTACTGAATGGCAGGCACCCTCACAGGTGGCAGCCCCTTTATTCCTCTCAAAGGAAAGGCATTATTATGTTACTGACGAAGAAGCTGCAGCTCTTCATCATGCAGAGAGGTTCCACTGCATGCCAGACAACAGCTACCATGCGGTGGAGACAGGATTTGAACCCGGGTCTATTAACCCCAAATTCCATCATCTCTTACTCTTCCACAGTGTATCAGACATTACCTACCTTGATAACCTACAGCCACAAAGAAGAAATGCAGTAGTAGAAGAGAGAATACTTTATAGATGGCTATGTTTATTATTATGACTCGGGTCTGAAAACCAGTTTTATTCAGAAACAATTGTCAGAAAAATTCAGAAAAATATTAAATACCAAAAAGATATTAAAACACAACTCTTAGATTTGTTCACTAATCTCTCAGCCATATTTCTGTCTTCCACACTATATAAGGAGACAGTGGTTGGTCTTTAGCATGCAGTCATGTCCCTGCATCCTTTTCTTCCTAACCACACTTCAAGCTCCTAGATTGGTTTCCTATTGCCGCTGTAACAAATTACTACAAGGTGGTAGCTTAAGATAAGACAAATTTCTTACCTTACAATTCTGGGGGTTAGAAGTAAAAAATGAGTCTCACTGGGATAGAATCAAGGTGTTGGCAGGGCTGTGCTCCTTTCTGGAGGCCCTGGGGGAGAATCTATTTTCTTGCCTTTCCAGCTTTTAGAGGCTGCCCACATTTTTTGGCTCATGGCCCCATCCTCCATCAGTCACATCTTATTCTAACACTGACTCTTCTGCTTCTCTTCCACATTTAAGCACCCTTGTGATTACATTGGGCCCATCCAGATAATACAGGATAATATCCTTACATTAAAGTCAACTGATTAGCAACCTTAATTCCTCTTGTCATGTAATATGACATATTCACAGGTTTCAGGGATTAGGAGGTAAACATATTTGGTAGGGTGTTATTCTGCTTAACACAGTTCTCCAAGGGGAAAGCCTGGATCTTAGACATCATTGATTAACTCTAGAGGGCTACCACATCACTGGGCACTGCAATAGCATGGGCCATTGCAGCAGAGTATTCTGATTAAGAGTGTGGTTCCTAGAGCTACACACCTGGGTTCAAGTCCCAGTTCTGGTACTTTCTAGCAGTGTGACCTGACCAATTACTTCTCTATGCCTCTATTTCCTCTTCTGTAAATAAGGAATATGAGAGTAATAAGAGCAAATACTTATACAGCACTTACCATGTATCAGGCACTGCTCTAAATCCTTTTGCATATATTTACTCTTTATTGATCAAAACAAGCCTCAAAGATAGTTTCTATTATTATTTCCACTTTACAGATATGGAAATCAAGGAACTGAGATGTTCACTAACTTGTCCAAGGTCACAGAGCTAATAAGAAACAGAATCAAGGCTTACGCTCAAGCAATACTGCTTCAAAACCAACACAGCAAACGTTATGTTAACGAAGATGAATTTGCATTGTCCTCACCAAGTTAAGATCTATCAAGTACTTTGGAATTCTATCTGTGGGAAGCAGCTTTCAGTAAGTTCTCTCTAATTTACCAGCTTATTCAAGTCTCAGCTAGGTTCCCCTTACCTTGAAGCCAACCTTTGTTCAGGAACAATTCTGAGATATGCACAATAAGGGAGAACATGAGGAGACAGAGAAGTTTACTAAATCAATGATGTTCAAAAACCTTAGTACTCTCTAGAGCTAAGATATAAATGAAAATTTAGACTTGGCCTCTGCCTTCCTGGAGTTAATGTATAGAATTTTCATTCATTCATTCATTCATTCATTCATTCATTCATTCTTCATATACATTTAGTCAGCTCTTGGCACTTAGTGAGGTCCCTGGGGAAAAAACAAAAATATTTAGTACAGAGTGTTTGCCCACTAAAAGCTTATAGCACAGCTGACACATGAACTGATCATGGTGCAATCAGACTGAATGAGTAACATTTGTTTATTTAATGGAATAGAATGATACATTAAGAAGAGCAGCCCCTTCAAAACTAAGCTTTGGTTCCCAAAGCTACTCCATTCCTAGATCAGTGGTTTTAAACCAGAAACCATCTTGCCACCCAGGGGATACTTGGCAATATCTGGGGACATTAATTGTCACAACTATAGTGAGGTGACCACTCACATCTAGGCAATAGAGGAAAAGGATACCGGCAAACATTATATCAATACAATGCACAGGACAGCTGCCCACAACAAAGAATTATCTGGTCAAAAATGTCACTAGCGCCAAGGTTGAGAAATCTTGCCCTACGTGTCAAGTCCTCATAAGGTTGGTCAAACTAAAGGAATACTGCAGGAGCTACCTCTAACCTTTTATATATCCTTGCTGTATTATTTTTTAAATAAATGAACGAAAATGAAGGAAAATCCAGAACTGGAATTTGGCATATCAAGATGCTACTCTTAACTTTTCAAAACAAATCAAAATGGGAGCAGGGTGGTGGGAGAAGGATTCAGTTATTACAGCGTTCCTGAATTAGAAGCAAGAGCAAAGACACCCAGAGAAAAGTATAATTTAGTGCTTAATCAAGTAGCTGATTGAATTCTCCATAAGATTATGTTTGAGGCCCAAATGAATTACAGTGGTGATCTTGGGCACAGGCTTGAACAACTATTATTCATACATGAGGTTGGGGCAGTGGGGAGATTTCAAATATTTAAAAGCTTCTGTAATTAATTCAATGAATTATAACAATAGGGGCAAAGTATAAAACTCCTTAACACAAGGCAACTCCAAGAAAAACTTGGCAGATAATTCCTGTCTCATCCTGTTGTGCTTGTGGATTGCAGCACATATGGTCTTGCACCAGGGGTTGTAGAACGGTGAAAGATTCTAACACCATATGTGTGGAAATCCTGCACCTTGCAGAGAGTGAAGGAGTGAGGAAAGCTTGTCCTTGAATCCTGGACCCTTATGGCCATTCTCTTCCTGGCTCAATAGCAGATTTTGTCCTCTCCATATGGTATTTTTAACATACTGTATTTCATCTTTAATGTAGTTTTCTTGGGGATTTTAATTGCTTATTTCCAGTACTAATTTCCATTCCTGTGAATACAAAGGAAGTAGATTTGCTTCTCTTTCAATAATATAAAAAGAAAATAATTATGAAAACTACCCAGCATGAATAGTTTTCCAATGAAAGGTCTGCACTGTGTCAAATATATGCACCTGTATGCATATGTATATCTTTAAAATTCTGTATTCAGATTTGTGGGTGTTTGCTGGAAGGAAATGCACTATTTAAATGCACTACGACAACTGTTATTTATCTAATAGTTTGGGACCTGTGGATTTGGAGAGGACAATTTTCTATCATTAGAAAACTTTAATTATTCTTTTTCACATTAAGCTGAAATAGTTAAGGATATTATAAAATTAAAAGGATCAGATAGTGGACCTTTTAGGGGATACAACATAGTGATGTTTTAAGAGATTTGTCTATAATAGCATCCTAAAGTAAAAGAGGTCTGAAGAATTAAAATGATAGCTCATTGAAAGCACTTTACCAATACACCAATACTCTTACCTCTATGGGGCCTTCCCTTTTGGCTCTATCAACACCAAATATCACACAATAGTTAACTCTGGATGGTCTGTAAATTCATGGTCTCTAACTTGAGTTGAACTCCTTGGCAGTTCCTTCTCCTATTCTCTTTACTTGCCATTCCAAAGCTTCAGCAAGTGTCTCAAACCACTCTAACTTCCATCCCACTTGCATTCTGATAATGATCTCAGCTCTTATTATTTTGAAGAACCGAGGCTGTCAACATACACTTTTTCAGTTTTTGGCTTCCCCATCCACACATGTGCTTTTATTTCATAATCAAGCTCTCCCTTTCCTCTAGCCACAGATGGCTGTTCAGGGCCAAACCCTTGAAGTGATTCATTCCCATCTCCTTTGGAACCTGCTGTGCTCCGTCAATGGTCTTCTCTCCATCCTACATTTACCTTTCCATCAATGTGGCTCTTTTCCCACAGCCTATAAACATGCTTAGGTCTCTCCCACACTAAAAATTATAATCTTCTCTTTAACCTGAGTCTTTCTCTTTCCCTTCCTCTTCAGCCAGAGTTTTTGTTGAAGGACTGCCACTGTCACCATTTCCTTTCTTCCCACTCACTCTTCAACCAACAGCAATCTGGCTTTTCTTCTCATCATCCCATTGTAGCTGAGTTTATGAGAGCTGTCGATGACTTCCCTAATGCTAAATACCATAGTCCTAAGCAAGTGGTTATCTTCCTTGAACTCACTGCTGCATTGGCACTGTTGATCCCCCATTCCCTTTAGTTCCTTCATTTGCCTTGACTTCTCTGATACGTGGTGCCCCTGGTTCCCTTCTACCTCCCTAACTATTCCTTTCCAGTCCTCCTCTCTCCTTGGTTCATTGATCTTTTTCTCTTCAGGCTCTATTGGGTTAGTTTCATTAAAGTTCTTATAGAACACTACTCTCTGTATGCTGATGTGTCCCACCATTTTGTCTTAAGTTCCCATACCTCCTGTGAACTTAAGACTCAGAGTCTTTTGCACAACACCCTTTGAAGTCCCACTGGCTCTTCATACTTAGTATATTCAAATCTGAATTCATTACGTGCATCAAGACTCTGTCTTCCCCACCTCTATCCTCCACAAACTTCCTCATCCCCCTATATTCTGATCTCAAATAATAGAGCCTAAATCCACCTGAGCATCCAAGCTAGGTATCAGGAAGTCCCTCTCTTCCCTCACTACACATCTAATCATTAAGTTGTTTACTTTACCTTGCAAATATTTCTTGAATATAAACCCCCCTCCTTTAACATTACCACCACTCCCATAGTTCCCCCTTTAACTGTAGCTCTTGGGGACCACTACAGTGCTTCTATAACTGCCTTCTCCAACCCCAGTTTTGCCCTCATAAATCCATTCTCCACACCACAGCCAAAGTAATCTGTGTAATATGCAAATCTAACTAGGGAGCCTTCACTGGCTCCCTACTATCTACAGCAGAATGATGTCAAAGTTTCTGAACAGGGCACACAAGACCCTCCATGACCTGGCTCCCACAGATGTCCTCAGAATTTCTTTCTACCATTTTCTAATTTATCTTTTATGCTCTTATAATAATGATCTGCTCTAGATCTCTAAACACACATTGTGTTTCACATCTCTGGATCTATTCCTTCTTTCAGGATCACCCTGCCCACCTTTCCTCTTTTAACTACCTCAAACCTATCTTTCAAACTTCAGCTCAGTTCTTATGATGGTTAATTTTTTCTTTTAAATAAATTTATTTATTTATTTTTGGCTGCATTGGGTCTTCATTGTTGCGTGCGGGCTTTCTCTAGTTGCAGTGAGAGGGGGCTACTCTTTGTTGCAGGCTTCTCATTGCGATGGCTTCTCTTGTTGCAGAGCACGGGATCTAGGCACATAGGCTTCAGTAGTTGTGGCTCGTGGGCTCTAGAGCACAGGCTCCGTAGTTGTGGTGCACGGGCTTAGTTGCTCTGCAGTATGTGGGATCTTCCCAGACCAGGGCTCGAACCCACGTCCCCTGCATTGGCAGGTGGATTCTTAACCACTGCACCACCAGGGAAGCCCTTATGATGGTTAATTTTATATGCCAACTTGGCTACGCCATAGTATGCAGATATTTAGTCAAACATTATTCTAGATGTTTCTAGAAGATATTTTTAGATAAGATTAACATTTAAATCAGCAGACTTTGAGTAAAGCAGATTATCCTCCCTAATGTAGGTGGGCCTCACTGATCAGTTGAAAGACTTAATAGAAAAAAGACTGACCTTCCTGGGGGAAGAGGGAATTCTGCCAGCAGACAGCCTTTGGACTCAAACAGCAACTCTTCCCTGGGTCTCCAGCTGGGTCTCCTGTTCTAATCCTGCAGATTTTGGATCTGCCAGGCTCCAAAATCATGTGAGTCAATTCCTTAAAATAAATCTCTCTCTAATTAAATTTTACTCATAACTCTTTTCATCTCGTTGGCTTTTTTACTCATAAATTTTACTCATAACTCTTTTCATCTCGTTGGCTTAATTAATTTTCATTATAAAAATTATCAAGTCAAAATAAACTAATTTATTTATTCATTTACAACTTAATAATTTTCCTGTTGGATTATAAACTCCATGAAGCCAGGGTCCTTATTCTTTGCTGCATCTCAAGTAGTTAGCACACAGTAATCATCAAAACCCATTTTAAATGAATGCAATAAGGATTTACTTGTTTCATAACTCCATAATGCTGGTGGGGAGTGATTACAAAAACATAATTTTTAAAAAATGTATTTATTTTATTTTTGGCTACACTGGGTCTTTGTTGCTGCGTGCAGGCTTTCTCTAGTTGCAGCGAGCGGGGGCTACTCTTTGTTGTGGTGCACCAGCTTCTCATTGCTGTGGCTTCTCTCATTGTGGAGCATGGGCTCTAGGCACGTGGGCTTGGGTAGTTGTGGCACGTGGGCTCAGTAGTTGTGGCTCATGGGCTCTAGAGCGCAGGCTCAGTAGTTGTGGTGCACGGCTTAGTTGCTCTGCGGCATGTGGGATCTTCCTGAACCAGGGCTTGAACCCATGTCCCTGCACTGGCAGGTGGATTTTTAACCACTGCGTCACCAGGGAAGCCCTAAAAACACAATTCTTGCTATTGAATATCTTTCAAACTACCTGGGGTGTTGAGGTTAACACTGATGAAATTCTCAAAGAATAAAGTAAGACAAGAGAGGTGACAAGTTGTGTGATGTGGATCAGGGCTAGAGGATTCAGTGGAAAATGAGATCTGTGAGGCTAGAGACATCAGGCAGGAAGCAAGACCCTGTACTGGCCTTGTTGAAAGGGTAGAATTTTAATAAGAACAGAGAAAAGTGAATGAAAACAGGGAGACCTACATGAAGGGTAAATTAACCTGAGAATGAAAAAATAGTAATTTTGACAGTGGAGGTTAGAAGCACCAGAAAGCGGCAAGAAAATTAGCTTGCAAGGAAAGGTAAGGCAATTGATTAAACAAGTTTAATGTTTGGTTTGGTAGCCAAATAGAAGCCATTGAATGCTTTTGGGAAGAGAGACCTAAAAAAAAGTGAGAGGTTGGTTTATGAAAAATTAGCCTGACAGTGCTAGGCAGTGTGGATTGAATGGTAAAAATTCCAGAGTGGGGTAAACCTAACTTATCTCCCTGTGGTCTGTCCTTGCATCAATTCATTGGTACCTCCTTTCTCACTGCCCATGGCATTGTCGGGAATCTTTCCCCCGGCCTGCTTCACCCGGACCTGAGCTGGGTACTCTTGTTAGGTGAACGAGTGTGTTCAGCAACTTGGCTCCCTTTTCTCCTTTCTTATTTTTGCCTCTTTCTCTAGTACAGTTAACAGGAGCCTCATACCAGCCCAGGGTGAACTGGAGTCCTATCCCAGATCTTTTCACCACTCATTGATATGTAACGTCCTAATCTTCAGGAATCTCTTAATATCCCATTGCCAAGTCTGACATCAACTCACAACTAAGGTTACTTAACCTTAACTCCATGTTTTCTGTTTGTAGCTCTTTCTGAGAATAAGCATTCCCAAATTCAGGAGGTTTGGAGAATGCTAGTCCAATAATCTGTCCGTTCAGACCAAAGTCAGGCTCATTGACAGAGTAGCTATGACCTTAGGGCCCAATTCCTGTAGACGGTTTTTGTCTTCTTTCTCATTGTGTCCTGGGTTTGGCGACATCTATCTGTTCGTAAGTGGCTTAAAATATTTAATATTCTTAGAAAAGACTGATCAACTCTGAATTGGCAAGGAATTATCAGACCCATTATGAGCCATTTTGAAATGACTAGAATACACATAGTCCAGGTAAAACTAAATAATCAAAATACATAAGAACCATTTGAAATCAGAACTACTTTTCAATAGCATAATTAAGCTGCAACCCAAAGGAACTAGCCAGAAATCTTTGCTCTTGTTAAGACAGGTTCACACTGGCTTACTGGCTTGAAACAATTTGATCCAGTTTTCAATTGGTCATATTCAAACTAGTTTGATTTAGCTGAATTCAACTGGAACAAAAAAGAACTAGTTTAATCCAGTCAAAACCTCCCTGGGATGTAAAATTATACTCTCTGTAGACCTCTTTGAACCTCCAGTATCTAATCCCAACACAGAGTAGGAACTTAATACATGTAGTTACAACCATGGATGACCAAAACTGAACAACTGAATATTAACCTGGTGGACAAGGGGACACTATGCACCCCAAGACAAGGGGTAATGACAAGGATTTTTCTCACTGAAAGTACAGCAATTGCTCTGTACAACACCATAGGCACTAGCTACATGTGTTTTGAAATGTGGTTAATCAGGATTTAGTTGTGCTGGAAGTGTAAAATACACACCAGATTTCAAAGACAATTTAAAAAAGCAAAATATCTCATTAATTTTTAAAAACTGTTTATACAGTCTAATAACATTTTGGATATATTGGTTTAATTAATATATATTATTAACATTGATTTAATGTCTTTCTCTTTTCTTCTTTTTAAGAGGACTGCTAGAAAATCTTAAAACGCATCTGTGACTCATGTTTCTGTTGGGCGGTGCTGGTGTGCAATGTCCTGCCACTGCTCACTCATTAGAAGCATCCATCACCATCGAATCAAAACTTGTGCTCACAACAGGCCCAAGACACTTTTCCACACACATCAGGAATGTGCACTTGAGTAACTCCCATTCTTGAATTCAAGGACTATCTTACCTGTTCTTCTAAAAACAAAAACAATGAAACAAAAACCAAAACCTCTTCTCTCCGTCTGTCATCAAATTCTCCTGCTTTTTCTTTTAAATATTTCCTGAATCTGCTCTTTTCTCTTTCTTTTCCACTGGATTTATATATTCTTTGCCTCACCAAACTCCCCACTTCTAATATATTTATACCTTTGATTATGAGTATGTCTCTTCAAATGGAAAAAATAAAAGCACATTAAATTTAATATCATAGGCAATTTGTGACCTCCATGATACCCAGTCTCTCCCTGGACCACCAATTTTTATTTTCATATTTCATTTAACCAACAATGGTGATTACTACATGCCAGCCACTGCCCTAAACACTTTTCCAACATCAGCTCATTCAGTCCACATAGCTCCACTACGAAGATCATTCTACTGTCCCTATTTCACTGATGGGAAAACAACACAGAATAGTTGTTACTTGTTCAAGATCATGGCTGGCAGGGCCAAGATTTGAACCAGGTAATCTCTTTATTATTTACTTAGCATCTTGTGGCAGAGGTGGTCTTCCCTCCTGGTAGCTTCATCTCTCAAGGGTTTGCTCTATCCAGGCAAGGATGAACAGCAGCAGCTCTCAGCCATTCCCACACTTTCCCTTGATCATGATTTTCCTTGCTTTTATGATTCATCTGTTCTCTGTCTCATTCTGCCAGGGTCCTTCCTTTTGATTTCCCAGATAGCAATAATCTAATGCAGATTTTAATCCAAATTATGGCACTAACAACTCTAAATAATACAGTTTCTTACACTGTAAAGGGTTTTCAGTTTACAAGGTACTTGAGGTACAATTATAAATTACCAATGTGTAGATGGGACAAAATGCGTCCACTTTGATCCTGATGTTTTGGAGAAAATTACTTATCTCAGAGAAGTTTTTCTAATGGTGGGATTTCAGGCACTGTGATAGATCACTGAGTGGGAGAACACTGACATCACTGGGAACATTGCTTACCCTCCCTGCATTTTTATATAGTTCTATATTTCTTCATTTGTGCATACATATCCTGTTTTGCTCACAAAGGGATTTGAGGCAGTTTTCAAACATAAATACAATGTAACAGGATTAAATAAATTGATGAGGAAACTGCCACTGTTATTCATGTTCTCAGTGGCAAGAATCCAAATCTGCGTTCCAGTTGCCTCACATATCCACGATGGCCTGAAAAACAGAGGCACAAGGCACCCTCCAGGCCCACAGACACTCTTCTCTAGTATGGCTTTGCCCCAGATGACCTGAACTGGAATTATCGTGGGTACTGAGTAACCCTGACTCTTATTTATTTATTAGTTTTATTGAGATATAGTTGACATGTAACGTTGTATTAGCCCAAGATATATAACATAATGATTTGATATGTGTACATATTGTGAAATTATTACCACAATAAGCCTAGTTAACATGAATCCCCTCAGATAGCAACTATTTTTTTTTGTGCTAAGACCTTTTTTTTTTTTTTTGCGGTACGCGGGCCTCTCACTGTTGTGGCTTCTCCCATTGCGGAGCACAGGCTCTGGACACGCAGGCTCAGTGGCCATGGCTCACGGGCCCAGCCACTCCGCGGTATGTGGGATCTTCCCGGACCGGGGCACAAACCCGTGTCCCCTGAATCGGCAGGCGGACTCTCAACCACTGCACCACCAGGGAAGCCCGTGAGAAGAACTTTTAAGATCTACTCTCTTAGCAACTTTCAAATATGCAATACAGAATTATTAACTACAGTCACCAAGCTGTACATTACATCCCCAGAATATATTTATCTTATAACTGGAAGTTTTTATCTTTTGACCACCTTCACCCATTTCTCCCACTCCCAATCCTCCACCTCTGGCAACCACCAGTCTGTTCTTTCTTCTTTAAGTTTGCTTATTTTTTAGATTTCACATATAAGTGAGACCATACAGTATTTGCCTTTCTCTGTCTTATTTTACTAAACATAATGCCCTCAAGGTCCATCCATGTTGTTGCAAATAGCTAGATTTGTTTCTTTTTTATGACTGAATAATATTCCATTGTGTATATAGGCCACATTATCTTTATCCATTCATCCACTGATCAACATTTAGGTTGTTTCCATGTCTTGGCTACTGTAAATAATGCTGCAATGAACATGGGCGTGCAGATATTTTTTGATATAGTGATTTCACTTCCTTTGGATATACACTCAAAAGTGAAATTGCTGGATCATATAATAGTTCTAATTTTAATTTTTTGAGGAACCTCCAAAACCTCACTGTTTTCCATACTGGCTGCACCCATTTACGTTCCCACCTGACTACTCTTAAAGATGAGTCTAGAGTCCAACATAATCAGCTGATATGAGCTTTCTTTTTTCTGGACCCTTTTCAGATTCCTACTTGGCCTTCTAACACAGAGCACCTCCTAAGCAGAAGGCGCTTCTAGTCCTTGACTCACCACAGCAATTTCTTAGGAGGCAAGACAGGAAAAAAAGGAAAATGAAGAAATAAAAGTGATGCCTTCCATTTTGCTTTGTCTTTAATTTGGTTAGTCCGCTCACTAAAATCTCTACCTCCTCCGTCACTATGGTAGCCTAATTTAATTAAGCTGGGAATTACACTTTGAACTATTTTACAGCCACCCCTTCCCTAGGGATGGAGTAAGGCTTCTAGAGTCCCTTTGGAACTGGAATTGTTGGGGACATGGCAGGGACCAACTGAGCCAGCAAGAGAAGAGCTTACACATGAAAAACAAGGATTATGGGAGGAATATAAAAAAGCCACATGGAAGATGAACAAACAAGAACACACACCCTAAGATACTATACACTTGCTGGAAGCAGTCTACAAATTTGGTTCTGAGCTTTCTAGCAGCCAAAGAAAAGAGAAACGCAATGATTTATAAGAGTCAAAATGCCCATATTATAAAGTCAACACAGTTACTCAAAGAAATACAGCTTTTTCTGGAATTGAGACCATTAAAGGGATTTTGTCCCTACATTCTTACTAAGGGGCCTGCATGATATAGAGTGCAATGTTCTCAATAACATGCCTTTATTAAGTTTCTAGAACTTATCACATCTCTTGCCATGAATGCAAATCAGTAAAAGCAAATCTAAAAGGGCTGTTTCCTCTGGGTAAGGTAGTATACAATATAGCCAAAATTTTCTTTCATAACTAATAAATCACTGGACTCACTAATAAATGAGATTTGCACTTTTACATTTTTTAATTATTTCTATCAGAGAAAGTTAATTAATATTGACAGTTTAGGTGCCTCTTTCCGGCCTTTTTGCCCCACTGTTGGAGTTTGCCCTAGTAAGGGTCCTTCTGTCCATGGGACCCTAACCTTGTAATCTATCCACAGGTAATTAGATCAAGGTAAGCTCCGAAACCTGTTGCTAGGCTGAGCTGAGTTAATCAGATTCCTCCCACCAAGAAATTAAATTAAGAAACACAAATCCTGCTGTAGTGATTTACTCTGGAGAAAGCAGTTGAAAGCACTAGAGTGAGTTTCATGGACAGCCAAACCAAAACCACATCAAAGTTGTAGAGAAACAGAACCTCTGACCCTTGAGAAGGAAGTTAACTTCCATACATTCCTGCTGCATCGCCTGTGAGTGTCTCCTGTCAGAGGAAAGAAGAAAGACATATTCTTTTCTCAGACTCTCCACCCTATCATTTCCCCAGCCTCCATATTTTACGACAAGTCCTGCCTTGGACATCCTTTCTAAGAAAATGGCAGGGTACCTAGGGGCCACTGCCCTGGTGAGGGCAGGATAAGGAGGCAGGTGCTGGGATAAACCAGTAAGTGACTGACTGAGGTGATTATCAAACTGGTAATGACATGGGAGGGTCTGATGTTTACACTGTTAAATTTATTCATTTATGACAAGGCACATCGAGCACTTTGAAATGCAATCTTCAAGACAATCTCATGCACTGTGGGAGACGATGCCCCAAGATCCAGAAGGAAGAAATGGACACTCAACATCAACAGGATGTTAAGCATTAACCCAAGTTCTTGCAGATTAAGATGGCCATTTGCTACAGCAGGAGACCCAGGGAAATCAATACTGCAACAATTACCTCTCTAGTATTAAAGCACCTGCCAGTAAAGTGCCTTTGAGATCCCATTTCATGCTACAGACCAGCAGCTCCATTTCCTAATGGACAAGCGTTTCAGCTCCTATTACTTAGGTCTTGAAAACAGTAGTATCCTTTCAAAAGAGCCTGCAAGGCTCTTATTGATATCCTGCTAGATGGCTATGAAACAGCCTGCTCTGGGAAAGAGTCACTGTCCAGAGTGAGCACTTGCTTTACTAGGAAGCAATGTCTGAGTTGGCTGAGATAATCAAGGCACAGCTGAAGATGCTGCCCAGTCTCCACAATCACTATCCATCTGAGGGTCATATCCCCCTCCTGGCAACGGGCTAAGCAATTCTTCATAATGGTGAGCTTTAAGGACAGCTGCAATGCACTGAGAGTGTACCATGACTGGAATGAAGGACACTCAGTTCCAGACAGATCCAAACTGACTACTCTGCCATGTGCCCAGGGCACCCCTTCGGTCACCTGACATCCAAACAGCCCCAAATACAGCAAGAAGAGTGAAATGGGAAAATAGTGGGAAACCAGAAGAAAACAGGAAAGTTTGGATAATTCACCAAGAGGACATTCTGGTTCCAAATAATGGAAGATGGAGGAATGAGGTATTAGCCGAGTTACACACCACATTACTCTTTTTAGACAGAAGTGTATGTTCTGTGGAGAAAGATTATTTAGTTCAAGTGATAAAGGATGCTAGTTCTTAAGGCAGTCAGTCTTCAAACTAAGATTCCAAAAGATTGGTTTTGGTGTGTGCAAAACGATAGCAGTAAAATGTCTTGAAGAAAGCTCCATCTTTTGTGGAATCAAAGCTTCAAGAAAGAGGTCAAGAGGGATTTACTAGATAGACATGTGGGAATATCATTTGGGACTGACAGCCACAGGTTGTGGTTCCATAAGAAACTTAGGGACTAATGGTTCCATGATCACAACCAAACATACTGGAAAAGAAAAAAACCCGACCCCGCATAAAAGAAAGAATATAAATAAACAATATCAAAAGAAAGTAAACCAGATGCTCTAATTGCAGTTAGAGAGAAAGTATGATGTAGAGAGGAAAGCCTGCTCTGGTTGTATCGTGGAGCTAGTCCTGGAGTAACCCTTGCCCTTATCACCTATTATCCCAGTGACACTGAGCACATTACTTAGATCCTGTAGCGATTAGCTACACATTTGTAAATAAGGAGAGTAATATATTCTATACATGACCACTGTATAGATTAAATGAGATCAAGGATATAAAAAGTTTTGGTTTGTAAAACGCATTCAGTACATGTTTATTTCTCCATTTTGATGTTGGTTTGATGATGTCAAGATGCATGAAACATCACAGATCCTAGAATCAAAAGGAATATTAAAGACTTCACTAGAGAGGACAACTGTACCCTGTTAATCAGTTCTCCTCCACGTTCCCTCTGAGAGAACTAGCTCCTTTTACAAACACTGAGAAGGTGGTCCTTTGTTTTGTGTGGAACTGCACAACATGGTGACAAGGGCAGGACAAGGGCATCTTCCCAAGTTTTCACTGATGCTTCTTAATATTCCTATGATTGGCTGCTTTAATTCATAGCATATTTATCCTCCTGGCTTTTTCTGGGATTATCTTCCTAAACTTGGTTCTGTCTCCCAGTAGGACACCTGAGTTGAAGGTGTTCATAGTCAGTCTGGGCTGAGAGCCTATAGAATCTGGATTCTTCTTTCTAAACATGGCACAAAGTAACAATGTTATATGCCTAATAACAAATATCATTATTTTTAAGTAAAATATTTTTAAAACTCAAAAAATGCAGAAAATATGTATATATATATATGTATCACATATATATACACATATATATATGCTATATGCTTATTTTCTGACACACTTACAGGTTGCCACTTATGGTTAAAAATACATCATTAAGCAATGGAATACTAATCAGCCATAAAAAAGAATGAAATAATGCCATTTGCAGCAACATTGATGAACCTAGAGATTATCATACTAAGTGAAGTAAGTCAAAAAGAAAAAGACAAACACCATATGATATCATTTATATGTGGAATCTAAAATATGACACAAAAGAACTTATTTATGAAACAGACTCACAGATATAGAGAACAGACTTGCAGTTGCCAAAGGGGGTGAGGTAGGGGAGGGATGGATGGAGAGTTTGGGATTAGCAGATGCATACTATTATATATAGAATGGATAAACAACAAGGTCCTACAGTATAGCACAGGGAACTATATTCAATGTCTTATAATAAACCATAATGAAAAAAATATGAAAAAGAATATGTATATACATATATGTATAACTGAGTCACTTTGCTATACATCAGAAACTAATAAGCTACCACAGCATTCTAAATCAACTATAATTTAATAAAAAATAAATTTAAAAAAGTACATCATTAAGGAAGTGCTTCCTGAGCAAGTTGGACAGAAAAGCCTCTCCTCTGAGTCCTGTGCTATCTTGTCCTGAGGATGTTTGCTTTCTTCTCTGTTCTCAAATTCAAACCCCCTCATACTCCCTCACAGGCTCTAGTTCAGAGGAGAGACACTCTATATGGCCAAGGCTTATAGGATCTCCAGAATCTGCCCTAGCCACTTCTAATCTTACAGGATTTGAGACTAGGCCATGTTATTAGCAATACTTTGCTGAACAGCTAGGGAAACTAAGGATTTTCCAGAAAGCTAAGATTTTCCAGTGGGGTGGGAGGAATCTGACAGATAGTGGGCTTTAAAAACTATTTCTTATATGGATGAATGAAAGAGTTAATAAAGGAGTGAAGAGTTAGAAAGAGATTTTACAGTGTGTTTCTAAGCTTTGGCCAATTTCATTTTTCAGAGTCATTATGAAATTTACTACTACAAGTAAAGTAGTACACTTGAATGACTTTTTAAAAATCTAATGATTTATGCCTTCCTTTCATTCTGGAAAACTCCCAGTCTATTATCTCTTGTAATAATTTTTCTCCCACATTCTGATACTCTCTCATTGGACACACCAATTATACATATGTTGGATTTTCTCAGTAATCCTGTATAAATTTGTTTTTATTTTTTTATGTATCTATCTTGTTTTACTGCATTCCAGGTGATTTCCTGTTTACTCATGATAGGCTATACTACGATGCACAACAGAAACAAACAAACAAAAAACTCAGAAAGCAGAACAACAATTTACTTCTTGTCTATGTCATGGTTTAATGATGTTGGGTGGCTCTTTGAACAGATCTCCAACCTATGACTTAGAAATATATTGTGTAATGTTGTGATACTGCTGTCATCAACATGTGGTCTTCAGTATCTCCAAGGAAGGAGAAATGCCTGGAGGATCACACAGGGTATTTTGTGGCCAGACCTAAAAGTGATACACATTAATCTCACTCATATTCTAATCACATAGCACCAATATCAATCCAAGGGCGTTCAGGAGTGGTTTTCTTATGCGCCCAAGAAAATGAAATGCCATTGGTGACTTTCAAGCCAGCCCCTACCACATTTATTTAGTTTTCTCTTCCACTATACTCTTTCTCATTTACCTTATACAGTCTACTATTTATCTCATCTACCAAGTAATTTACTTAATTTTAATTTTCAATATTTTTGGTTAATTTGTATATATGCCTTTTCCAATTTAATAACTGTTACCATTTTAAGAATGCTATTTCTTCAAAAAAAAGGTCATGAAGAACCTAGGGGTAAGATGGGAATAGAGACACAGACCTACTAGAGAATCGACTTGAGGATACGGGGAGGGGGAAGGGTAAGCTGTGACAAAGTGAGAGAGTGGCATGGACATATATACACTACCGAACGTAAAACAGATAGCTAGTGGGAAGCAGCCGCATAGCACAGGGAGATCAGCTCAGTGTTTTGTGACCACCTAGAGGGGTGGGATAGGGAGGATGGGAGGGAGGGAGACGCAAGAGGAAACAGATATGGGAACATATGTATATGTATAACTGATTCACTTTGTTATAAAGCAGAAACTAACACACCATTGTAAAGCAATTATACTCCAATAAAGATATTAAAAAAAAAAAAAAGAATGCTATTTATCTTTTTCAGGATTCTAACCAAACTTATTTTAAACAGGTTGGCCATTCCCTTCATTATTACTTTTTCTTAGGCGTGACTTGTCCTATTTGTTGACAAGTGACTCTCATTATTATAAATTTATTTATGTGCTTTGTAATGTTTGTATGAAAGCTAATTGTGCATGAGAAATTTTTCCCATTTCTCCCTCAAGTTCAAGTCCATTGCTATTCCAACAATTTTTTCTTTTGATGTGCTGATTTCAAAATTAATATGGAACTACAAAAGATTAAGAATAGTCAAAACAGTCTTAAAGAACAACAAGAAGTTGGGAAGACTTTACCAAAGAACTTG
Source organism: Stenella coeruleoalba (assembly GCF_951394435.1). Lineage (NCBI taxonomy): Eukaryota > Metazoa > Chordata > Mammalia > Artiodactyla > Delphinidae > Stenella > Stenella coeruleoalba. Next base: position 65,341,227 of record NC_137153.1, read on the forward strand.
AAAATTTGATTAATTTGGGGTAAAATTAACACACTGAAAACACTGAGTCTTCTAACCGATTGCTACTGAGTCTCCCATATCTTAACTTCCTTAAATACTGTTTTTATAGTTTTCTACATACAAGTTTATTACATTTATCCTAGATATTTGGCATTGTTATGCTATTGAAAAAGGTGTCTTAAGATTTTACTTTCTGGGAAACACAAAAGACCCCGAATAGCCAAGGCAATCTTGAGAAAGAAAAACAGAACTGGAGGAATCAGGCTCCCGGACTTCAGACTATACTACAAAGCTACAGTAATCAAGACAGTACGGTACTGGCACAAAACCAGAAATATAGATCAATGGAACAGGATAGAAAGCCCACAGATAAACCCACACACATATGATCACCTTATCTCTCATAAAGGAGGCAAGAATATACAATGGAGAAAAGAAAGCCTCTTCAATAAGTGGAGCTGGGAAAACTGGACAGCTACATGTAAAAGAATGAAATTAGAACACTCCCTAACACCATACACAAAACTAAACTCAAAATGGATTAAAGACCTAAGTGTAAAGTTGGACACTATAAAACTCTTAGAGGAAAACATAGGAAGAACACTCTTTGACATAACTCACAGCAAGATCTTTTTTGACCCACCTCCTAGAGTAATGGAAATAAAATAAAAAATAAACAAAGGAGACCTAATGAAACTTAAAAGCTTTTGCACAGCAAAGGAAACCATAAACAAGACAAAAAGACAACCCTCAGAATGGGAGAAAATATTTGCAAATGAAGTAACTGAGAAAGGATTACTCTCCAAAATATACAAGCAGCTTATGCAGCTCAATATCAGAAAAACAAACAACCCAATCCAAAAATGGGTGGAAGACCTAAATGGACATTTCTCCAAAGAAGACATACAGATTGCCAACAAACACATGAAAAGATGCTCAATATCACTAATCATTAGAAAAATGCAAATCAAAACTACAACGAGGTATCACCTCACACCAGTCAGAAGGGCCATCATCAAAAAATCTAGAAACAATAAATGCTGGAGAGGGTGTGGAGAAAAGGGGAACCCCCTGCACTGTTGGTGGGAATGTAAATTGATACAGACACTATGGAGAACAGTATGGAGGTTCCTTAAAAAACTAAAAATAGAACTACCATATGATCCACTACTGGGCATATACCCTGAGAAAACTATAATTCAAAAATATACATGCAGCACTATTTACAATTTCCAGGACATGGAAGCAACCTAAATGTCCATCGACAGATGAATGGATAAAGAAGATGTGGCACGTATACACAATGGAATATTACTCAGTCACAAAAAGGAATGAAACTGAGTTATTTGTAATAAGGTGGATGGACCGAGAGTCTGTCATACAGAGTGAAGTAAGTCAGAAAGAGAAAAACAAATACCGTATGCTAACACACATATATGGAATCTAAAAAAAATGGTGCTGATGAACCTACTGGCAGGGCAGGAATAAAGATGCAGATGTAGAGAACGGACTTGAGGATATAGTGGGGAAGGGGAAGCTGGGATGAAGTGAGAGAGTAGCATGGACATATATATGCTACCAAATGTAAAATGGATGGCTAGCGGGAGGCTGCTGCATAGCACAAGGAGATCAGCATGATGCTTTGTGATGACCTACAGGGGTAGGACAGGGAGGGTGGGAGGGAGGCTCAAGAGGGAGGGGATATGGGGATATATGTATACTTACAGCTGATTCACTTTGTTGTACAACAGAAACTAACACAAAACTGTAAAGCAATTATACTCCAATAAAGATATTAAAAATAAATAAATAAATAAATAAAATTTTACTTTCTGCTTGTTTCTAGAATATGGAAATTCAGTTGACTTTTGTATATTGACCTTGTATCTGGCAATCTTGATAAACCCAGTTTTCATTCCAATAATTCTTCTGGATTTTTTATATATACCATCATATTATTTATGAATAGTGACAGCTTGCTTCTTCCTTTCTCTCCTGATACCTTTCTTTTCTTCTTCTTGCCTTAATGTCCAACCTAGTATGTCAAGTACATTTTTGGATACTGGTGGTTGTAAAAGGCTTCCTTGTCTGCTTCCTTTTCTCACAGAGAAAGCTTCTCACATTTCACCATTAGTTAAGATGTTTACTGTAAACTCACTGTCACTACACTTTATCAAATTCTATTCTTTCTATTGATATTTCTAGTATGCTAATTTTTAAAATACAGGAATGAGTGTTTTCCCCAGAGGATCAACTAAACAAAATATTATGTAGTACTAAAAGCTGGAAGAGTAGCTAACATTTATTGGTGTTTATTTTGAGTCAGGTATTACTCCAAGTATTTTACTTATATTAAATAATTTAATGGTCATAACAACCACTGAGGAATATTCTATTAATATAAACATCTTTCAGATGAAAAACCTGAGGCTCAGAGAGGTTAAGTACCTTGCCCAGGATCACACAACGTGTAAGTTGAGGAGCTGAGATTTGAATCCAGGAATCTCTATGTTTAAAATCTCTATGCAATATTGTCATTTCCATAACGCTCCTACATAGTACTAATACATGAGGTAGATTATATTAAGCCCTGGGCATAGAACCACATGCAAAGTAGGTGTTCAATAAATGCCAGCTCCTTCTGCTCATCTACTGTCCTCTGAACCAGCAAAACAAAACAAAACAAACAAAAAGGTCATATATTCCAAAGTTTAAGGCTTAATTTGAACTGATTCTACTCTAGCAGTTTTCACCTCTTGGCCTGTGAGAAGAGAAGACACAATCATGAACTTATTCCAATTAAGCAAACAATCTCAGTTTCTAAAAATTTCTGACTCAGAGAGATGGAGATCCTGACCACACACTCTCCTTCCATCTTTCCCTGCTTCATCCTGAGAACAGCAGACAGGACATGTGTCATTCTAGCTACATTACTGTAAGACTGTTTTATCTTCAGAACTCATGTTCCATCTGAATGCAGCATGATCAAATGAATGATATTTAAATGGTAATATATCAAGCAAGTTCCTGATATTCCATTAAAGTTGGCCAGAACGTCATAATAATTTCCCCTCAAGCATTCTTATAGACTTTCCTTGCTTTCTCTTTTCTCTTACATACACAGTTTCAAGTACTTTGTTTCTCTAAGGTTTTTTCCCCTTATGCTCTTATGACTATTTGTGTGCTTACAGTTAAAATTTGTACACACTATTTTATATTTTTTTCCACATCTGCCTTTCCCATAGAAATGTGTGCACCTTGATGGAAGGCACTATTTTATGTTTATGTTTGTATCCCTACCACCTTGCATAGAACATGACAATAGTCACAGCTAAATGAATGTTAGTTGAATGGATGGATGGATGAATGAACTCAACTAAGAGTGACACTTTAGAGCTCCATTTTGGGTTCTTCACTGACATTCTTTACTTCTGCTGCCCAGATCTCTCTGGGCATGAAAATACATGTTTGTCTTTCTGCTTCAGAAATATTACCCCTTTTCTTCATGTTATTATGTTGAAATTGCTTCCCAGATGATGGACAGTTTGCTTTTTTTCCCACTGGCTTACCTAACATGACCCTCTGTGGTTTCTTAGACATGTTACCAGTCTCCTTTCCTTTCCTTACTGATTTGCATTTAGCAAGTGAATGAAAGCAAGGAACTGCTTCAAAGGAGTTCAACTTCTAATGCGCTGCTCACAGGGCTGCCAGAAATTACAGGTGGTGGCTCAACGCAGTCCTCTGCAAACAGACACCTAAACACTACAGAAGTCCATGCTTCTGTAGTTTTAAGGCTTTAAGTCAGAACAACAAGGAACTGTCATTGTTCTTTTATCTATTCAACTCCCCCCAAAATGTCTGAGGTTGAATTGCAGCTGGTTGAGCATTTTGGCTCAACATCTGATTCCTGACTTTGAGGCCTGGGTAGATAGATAGAGGCCATCCAGAAAGCAATCCCACCTGCTGTACTTTCAGCCTAACAATATATTTTTGTGTTTAAGTGCTTTTGTGGTGCATGTTTGCACGCAGCCATTGGGGGTGTGTGTATGTGTGTGTGTGTGCTCAGTTGAAATAGGGATGTTTTCTTTCATTCACCTTGAATGTAAAAGCAGCTCCCTGAATCGCCTCGGGGTCCTTTTCAAATTCCCTGTGATATCACCCAGTTGGAATTATGCACACTCATTTTCTAAATTCTGCAAAGAAAATTGTTGAATTCTCTGTGACATTTACCAAAACTCTGAAAATTTATGCTGTTTTTTTTCTCTTCTCCCACCCCTATCCCCTTTTCAAAAGTGTTCGTCTTCTCCTGGCTCCATCTCCTTGAGTGTTAAATGCTTTTAGAAAGCGTTCATTTTTATTCTCAGCCATCTTGCTCTATTTTATTTGCTACAGAAGTATTCCATAGTCTAGTCTGTTTCTTGGCTATAAAAAGAGAATACCATTATTTGGTACATCCCAGTCATGAATCCGGGATACCATATCTGTCTCATGTGTGTTAAGTTTCAACTCAACAATATCAAAATCCTCTATAGACGGATATAATATACTCTAAATTCCTGAAGTAAAGGAAACACAGTGTATGGAGTCTTATTCTCTCCTTTTCTCATGATTGCTCCCACTTAAACATTTCCCTTGGCTTTCTATTAACAGGGGTTAATAGAAAGCCAGGGATTCTCACACTGTAAGGTATCTTAAAATCTCCCAGATAGATTGTAAAAACTGTAGTTTCCCCACAATCTACTCTCAGAGATTCTGATTCAGAAAGTCTGTGTTGGGACCTTGGAAGCTGCATTTCTAAGAAGTAATCCTACTGGGTTTGATGCAGGAAGCACAGGGATCACATTTTGAAAAGCACTGATGACTGGATGAAATCCAACCTTTTAACACTGCACTACACCTTCTATCAACTATCCCCTAACACCCTCTTTTCTTTACCTGACACTGTCCTAAATGTTCACGGTCCATCTTTTCTGATCTTCTCACCACCTCTCCAGAGGTCCCCATGCCCATATCACCTCTTCATCTTTGCATGTGCTCAGAATGTCCTTTCCCTCTGCCCAGAGGGATCCCTACTCATTTCTTCAAGATCTATTTGCAATATCCCCTTCTTGGTGCAGCCAGAAGCCAGCAACTTTCTTTGTTATGAATGAATAAATGAATCAATGAATCAACAACCACTTATCAAATACCTGCTAAGTGCTAAATGCTTAAATATTTGCAATCTCATTTACTTCTCCAATCTTACAAGGACCATTTATCCTTCTCATTTTACAGATGAGGTCACTGAGTGTCGGAGATGGTAAGTGACTTTTCCTAAAGTTAAAGTTAGTTATCAGGATGGATGATCAAACCCACCTCCAATGATTCCACAGTCAATACTCTTCCCTCCCCTTCACTGCCTTTCATAGCTCCTGTTCACTGAATTTCCTTATCACTTTATCTGTGACTCACTGTGACCCTAATCAGACTCCACTGTACTTATTTCTTTACAGGCTTCCTTTATGTGCTATATGGTATTCTCTTCAAGGTCAGAGGCCAAGCTCTCTGCTCAGTAGCTAGACATAGTAGACATGCATTATGCTAGTTGACTGACTGAATGAATGATACACTGAGTAAATGTAAGCCTATATTATTGAGCACTTACTGTGGTGGATGTTGTCACTTTAAAGCCACTCAATATGCATTTCCCCTTTAAAATAGCTTCCTGATTTACTACTGGGATATTATCTTTTCCGCATTGTATGTAATTTTGTAGGCAGTATAATTCTAGACAACTCTCTTACACAACAGAAACTGAAAAAGGAGAACTCTTGAGTGGTGACTCAAGGATTGGGGAAATTTTGTTAAGTTCCTTTATTTTAGCAATGGCAACAGTTCAGATTATTGAGATAGCTTCAGGGCTCCTGCCTCCTACTTTCTGGAGCTTCTATGGTTCCCATCTATCCTCAAGCCCCATCCCCCAGCATCCCAGAGACCTCGTGAATCCTCCACGCCCAGGCAATAAATTCCCTTTTATAAGACAGAGACAGATTCTGCTGCTCTCAGTCAAAAATCATAACTGATATGCCTATTCTTCAGAGAAGGCATTTTAGTTTCCTTGCTGCACAGTAAGATGTTTACAAGCAAGCAAAACCTATGGAATAGAACTAGATAAGTAAAAATTGCATGCTAGTCTTAGGACGTGAGCTGTGATAAGCAACCTGTAACATCAAAAGGCTTTTAAAGGTTTGTTTTGAGTTGATTATTCATGTTGACCCTTCTTAACAGAGTGGAAGCAGGGTTTTTACTCTCATTTTATAAGACAGGCCAGTTATGGTGTCCAGAGGCAATGTAAATTTGTGATTCATATTTATAAATGGCAATAGTGGCCACTGAGTTTGACATTATTTTCCCAAAGGGAATAATAAGATTTTATGAGTTTTTGCCAATATTTGCTTACTTGCAGATGTGATTAGACAAGAGCAAGTGCTTTCCTGGTGCAAAGACTCTGTTAAGGGAAAACAAAGAATTGGAGTTCACAGCATAATAATAATAATAATAATAAAAGCTTATACAGATTAGTGTACTTTGAAAGGGAGTATTTACATGCCCAGATAAAAAGCTCAGATTTGAAAGGTGTTTTGTTGCTACACAGAATAAGAGATGAAACTATTTTCAATAAACCTAGTGGCTAATAAAAGCTCTCAAAGAACAGGATATTCATTCATTCATTCTTCCATTCTTGGAACCAACATTTATTGAACACTGGATACGTGCTAGGTGCTGGGAATGAAAAGACGAACAAATACAGTCCTACAGAGGAGGTAATATCTGATCTGCATTTAGATAAATGAGCAGATTGTTTCAGCCCAAGTAGCAATAGCTTGGTACAGTGGAACCATTAATTCTATCTTTTTCTCAATCAATAATATATCAGAAATAGGCAGTTAGCTTCTTCTCTGAGCAAATTATTATGTTAGATCCTTTGACATAGGCGAAAGACACATCAAAGAAGCCTAAATCATGGTTCCTGCCCTATAGAAGTTTATGGTCCATTTAGAGAGCTAATATGAAACTTCATAAAGTAAAAGGGAATGATATGAGAGAATCTGTATCTCAGTAACTTGTGTAGTAAGTGCTGCAAGTGCTGTAAGAGTTCAGAGAAGTCAAGTTAGCGTATGATAGCACGACTGGGGAAGGAATCATGAAGGAAATGGAATTCAACATAGAACTAAAAGGGAAAAAAATGCTCAGAACTGGAAAGTGAGCTTAGAGATATTTCATGCACCTCCTTGCCCTTGCCCTGCATCCTCTCTCCTAATTTTGCAGATTAAGAATCTGAGATTCAGAAAGATTAAGTGATTTGTAGAAATGTAGACATTTCTACATTTACAAGTTACAGAGCCAAGATGAAACTTACAATCTTAAAAGATTTTGATAGGAAGACAGAAACGGGAGAGTTGTTGAGACTGTGTTGGGGAGTAGTGGGAAATTTAAATGGGTAGGTGGGGGAGGTGACCATGGAGGTTTCTGAAAGCAGGAAGAGTAGACAGGACTTGAGGTTGCAGGAAGGGAGATGTAATTGGAAAATTCTGAGTGCACAGTGGTCCTACCAACTTGGGAAGCTGGTTTGGAAAGATGAAAAGCAGAAGATTAATTATAGACAAACTGAATTTGAGATTATAGCAATGAATCAGCAAACAAATATCCAGCTTTTTTCCAATATATTATTATAACATCAACAGTTGGCAACATTCAAAAGATCTGACAATATTTACTTATCATTTAATGTTTCATTGCAGTCTAACATTTTAATGTTAAAAGCCTTCTCTTTCAGAAATCCAACCACAACAAAATGTAGCACCATTACATAAAAGAAGAATCTGGTAGGCACACTGTATTCTGAATTCCAGCAACATACCTCCCTAGCCTCCAGCAACAACAAAGTTGAGTTTCCAGGCAAGGAGACAAAAGACCAAATTTACTAACATTCTTATGCAGAATTGCTCATGATGTCTTATTGAATAAATAGCCATTTGAATGAATAGGTGAGTGGACGGAGGGGTAGATAGATGGACAGAAGAGTGAATATGAATGAAAAGTTACCATGGCAAAGTCGGGAAGATTATTAAAGAAATTTCTGAAACATTACCTTGCTCTAAGTAGCAAATTTTATGTTTTCCCTCAAAAGATAGAAACCTTTTCAAAAATGTATTTACTCTTCCGATGGATACCCAAAGGAGGAGGAAGAATGAGTTTTATTTGGATTTAGTTGGTGTCTGCTTGATGGCACTCTTCTAGTAAGAGGCAAGAGAGGGGTGATAAATCAGTTGACTGCATAATTCATAAACATAAAATTTGAAATAAGACATAAGTGTTTCAAAGGAAACACTTTTAAGCAAAGTAAATGGAGAATCCTTACTACATAATAATTTACTATTGATTGCATTTGAGAATATCGACAGGCACAACGCAACAGGTACACAGGATACACGGAGTTTCTCTTATAAGCAGTACAATTTTCCACAAAGAAAACTGAGTATAAAATGATAGTTAAAAAAAAAAAACTTAGGAAAGTATAAGCACTTAGTAAGGTATATCATAGGAGCAGGTACTGAGAAACCAATGTTGATGCTTTACCATAATATTTGACTTGTTCATCATAAATATTTAGCTTGTTAAGTCACATTTAATAATCATAAAATGTAATTACACAGTAGTTACCAATGTCATTTTAAGTTTATTTCAAATCAGCCAGATTTACTCTACACTGCATAGCTACTAAATCACAACAGAGCTCTTAGAACAATCAATATTTAATTAACTTATAATTACTCATACTAACTGCCTTTTAAATGTAAATTAAATGTTACCATGTGACATTTAAAGGGATTATCATTTTTCCTATTAGGTCACTGTATATTATGTTTATTGCCATAATTTATCCTTATTGCTAGTGAGAGTATTTGTAGTCTCAGAAGATGTATAAATTTGCAGAACATTAAAAACAAGGCGCTAATAACTGTGTTGTATTATCTTCTAAAGCCATAATTTAGAAGGAGAATAAATAACACTTTTTTTTATATTTAGCAATTCTGATCTTGTTCACAGGGGCATACTGACTGCTTCCTGCTCAAACTTCCCAGGGGCTCAAAGGAATTCCCCCATTTACAACAAATGTCCTGGTACCCTGCAGCGACCAGTCAGGGTCCAGGTGTGAACAGATTGCACTGATCCAGTTAGATGATGCTCTCTGCTTATAGATTCCATTCCCTTGAAAGATGTAGAAATTTTTTCAGGCCTCGGGGTGCCATTGAGAAGGAAGCTGTTTCAGTGCACTAAATGGTACTCTACTGGTTAGAAAGCATCTATTAAGTACGTATCCAGAGTGGCAGGACTAAGGAACAAGAGATAGCTTCAGCTACTAGACTGGAAATGGCTTCTAATTTGATTGTTAATTTCTGAGAGGGCTAGTAATCAGTCTAATATCTTTGGTATCCTTCACCGCATCTAGATCTGTGACTGGTCTATTGCAAGCACGCTTCTATTACTTAATTTGCTACACAATGGGAAACCCCAATAATTTATTTTTAAGGAAGGTCCCTTACATTCAACACCAAACCACTCTAGCACTAGAATCAAGCCACAGTTAAGAAAACTGAATTCAAAGATGCCTATGAAATCAGGAGATCCCAGGGAAATGCTACAGTTTTCAACAGGGAGACCCATGCCCTATCTACTAGAACATGAATTCCAGTGAGAACAGTACCTGGCTGTAGCTTCAGGAGAGGCTCCATTTGCACAGATGTCCTCAGGTGACATAAATGTCCAATGGTATGTGGCTAATGACACTGTGTTCCAATATTACAGATATAAGAGGGATAACTGGAGATCATGGTGACTAGGAAAGCAGGCATCATCTATAGGGAACAACTGTTACTAACTCTAGCCAACTGTTAGCATACCTTCTAAATTTTTTCAAAAAATTATGGAAATCCAGATTTTTATGTGAAATCAGATCATATGGCAACTAGTTTGAATTTTTTTCAAGTATGAGTTTCCACTGTACAAGCAACATGAATCACAACTTTGGATTCTATGTGTCTCATGGTGGTTAGTTAGCAACCTCTATTCTGTTGTGTCTAACACAAACCCTTCACTCCAATCCAACAGCTTCCCAACAGATCTCCAAGCCCCTTACTGCTCCACACCTGAACACCTGTCATTTTTCTCCACTACTTCTAGATCTAAATATATCATTCAACTGGCTTGAATTTCTTCTGAGCTTCCCTATTGTCTGGAATAAAGTCCAAATCTTTGGTGAACTCCATTAGGTCCTATCTACAGTCTTAACTCTAACTACCCCAGAGCTCAAGGTTCCTGTATCAAAAAACTCCAAACAATTCACAGCTTCCCAAGTATGCCATGACATTTTGAACACATATGTGAATGCACATGCTATTCTCTCTAAGTGCAATGCCTCCCTGCTCCTGCCCCCTCTGCCTGGACGATCCCACTTAAGTCTCCAAGCCTCACAGTCAGTGACTCCTTTTCCATGAAGATTTCCCTACTTGTACCGATAGTTTCTCCTTAGCTCCTTTAGCATTTACTACATCAGATTGTAAATATGTACTTATTTGTCTCTCCTTATCAGACTGAATTCTTTGGGAGCGAAGAATAATCCTTTCCATCTTTGCATTCTCTGTGCCTAATAAAGTGCCTCGTTTTTATTAATATTTTATGAATAAATGCATAAATCCAATATTGACACCTTGATATTTTATTGGCAAAGCACAGATTTTGTAAAATATGAACTGTATTTAGGGAGTATGCATAGATATGTATGTGTTCATGGAAGAAGTGAGTTAATAAGTAAATGTATCAGCCAAAATATAGCAGATGGGCTATAAGACATACAAGCCAGGTACTGGACATTCCAGAGATAGGCTGAAATGGAATTGAAGCAGGGCTGAAGAAGACTGTAACAGAAGCCTGGCATTAAGGCCATGAATGAATGGCCATGAGATAAGTGCCAATGTAAAAGTCTGAGAGACTGAAAAGCAGCCTGTGGGAGAGTGAAATACTGGGTAGTACCCAAGTTGTGACTACTCTAAGCATTCCACATCCTGTCATCAAGTAGAAGTGTCTCTGGAATTTTGAACCTGCCCCTGAGACCCACCCATGAGAAAAGGAAATACGGATGGGTTGGCAGACGTGCTCGGGGAGACAGGGATGAGGCTGGATAAAGGGTGATGATTGTGCTATGGCCTAAATGCTGAACAGGCGATCTGGACTTTGGTCCACACCGACTCAGTGTGAACTTCAGGCAGAGCAGGCACAGCATGTAAATTCTCTTGGCCTTTATGTCTCCATTTGTAAATAAAGGATCTTGATACAGTATTCTGAAGATCCATTCCAACTCACTCGTCTGTGATTCTATTTAGTTTACGAATGTCTAAACCACATCGGGGGAAACTTCTCTGAGTCTAGAATTGCTCAACCCTAGGGGTTGAAAAGACACAGACGTACTGCAATAATACCAGAAGGTGAGCTCTGTGGGGTCAGGGATTTTCATCTGTTTTCATCACTCCTACAAGACCTGTATCCAGCATAGTAACTGGCACATACTAGGCTCTCAGTAAACATTTGCTGATTAATGAATTGGGGAAGCATCTCACAAAGACACTCCAAACCTTATTCTAAGCCTGGACAGGCTGTCTATATGCCAGTCTTACCAATGAGCTTGTGTGTTGTGTGTGTGTGTGTGTGTGTGTGTGTGTGTGTGTGTGTGTGTATTCACCTGGAAATCTAGGTTATTCTTTCCTGTACCAACTTTTGGCAAAACTCCTTCTCATTGTGTTTTGGAACAATTCTATGCAGTGTGTGGTCATTTGTCCCACACAACTACAGCATGAATGTGGACACAGCCATGTGTCAAATGAGTCTCATTCTGTCCTAGATATACCCCCAAATGTCCATCAAGACTCTCGCAGGCATTGTAGGTTCCATTCCTGGAATCAAAGTGAGCCCAGACAAATGGATAATAGCACCTTCCTCCCTAGAAAGTACAGTCTAAACAATTCTAGCTCAGCAGTTTTCAAACTGTGCTCTTCAGGGCCCTTGAATTCCATGAAATCACATGGAGAACTGAGTGGGTAGGGCTCTGAGCTCTCCATCTCCTGCACTAACTGGAGAAATATATTTATCTACCATGTGTTGAGTTTCCCATAAACTTTTTAATTTGAAGAAAGAATTCACTGTTTTAAAAATGTCTGAAAACCCTTGAATGTTCTACTCAAAATGTCCAAGTGCCTATAGGTGAATAATAGTAATAGCTAATACTAAGGAGCACTTACTATGTGCTATGTTCTGATCTAAGAACTTTACATGTATTCCTTCATTTAAACCTCACAACATCCCTAAGGCATAGGTATTGCTATTACTCTCAGTCTTCAGATGCAGGGGCACAAAGAGGTTAGAAAACTTTCTCAAAGTCATGCGTAGCTAGTAATTAAATTAGCAAGACTGATATTCAAAGTGAGGCTCCAGAATTCATGCTCTTAACCACTCCATTATACTACCTAGGAAAAGTCAAAAGTAAGCACTCTCTGACGGCTTCAAAGTAGGTTTTGCTTCTGGAAATCTCTCTGATAACTTTTGCATGATCCTCCTTGCTAGACAACAAAATTTTCAAATAAAACCAAAAGCATTATCTGCCCTGGAACTTTAAAACTGCATCTTGCTTCACTTCCCTCAAACTCATGGAATTAACAAGTTGATATGGAACTTGAATTTGTCCCCACGCCATTTGGACTTAAAGGTTTAACTTAATATGGGGCAGCACCTCTGTCGTACACCTAACTGGCTCTGGCCCTTTAAGGCAACCCAAATACTCAGGTGCCATATACTTATCAATGAATAATGACAAGCTAAAAATACCCTAAGTTAATCATGGCAATCCCCCTAGATCCTGCTTGCTTGTACCTCACCTGCTGCCTCTCTAAACCCTATCTCCATTCTGCTGTGAACTCTTGGCTCTGAAACCCTATTCCATCTTGCTCCAGGACCCATGGCCTTAGTGTTGCTTCTTGGCTTGCCAGAACCTGATGGGCTCAGATTTGGCTTGTTTCTATGGCTCTCTCAGCCAAGTACTGTCTCATGTCTGAATCCCGCTGTAGTCCCTGTCCTTTGGAATACAATTTCCAACACTAACCAGTGTCCTGGTCTAGGATGCCCAAGCCCCTCTCCTTTAGGGCTGTATGCAGATGTTGCCCTCCTCATTTTAGCCTAAATTCTAGTTTATCCCAATTCACTGTGCAGGGGCTTTTAGCATTCGCCACAGCCAGAGTTGGGTCATTTATAACATGATTGGAGCAACTGAGTAATGACAAGGTGAGACTCAATGAGTCTTTTAGAAACTCTAAAAAATGAGTAAGAAGATTGTAAAGAAAGCCAAGAAAAGGTAATTGTATTGCCTCACTTCCAACCTGTTACAACTGTAAAGAATTTTTAAAGAGGGGTTTCGGGGCTTCCCTAGTGGCGCAGTGATTGAGAGTCCGCCTGCCGATGCAGGGGACACGGGTTCGTGCCCCGGTCTGGGAAGATCCTACATGCCGCGGAGCAGCTGGGCCCGTGGGCCCGTGGGCCATGGCCGCTGAGCCTGCCCGTCCGGAGCCTGTGCTCCACAACGCGAGAGGCCACAACAGTGAGAGGCCCGCGTACCGCCAGAGAAAAAAAAAGAAGGGTTTCAAAACCAAGGCTGAGAGAATTGAAAACTGAAGATGTGCTCTGGAAAGGTTCTCACCACTGGGGGATGGGTCACTGGAGGAAGCCCTCCCCTAGGTATTAATACACTTATACATTTAGTACTTTATGTAACCTCAGAAATTTAATGAAGTAATTTTTTAAAATTTAGATATTTACGATTCACCTGGCTGCTACTAATCCTCCACTCTTCAAACAAAGGAGAGCACGAATCATAGAAAATGGCCTGGATGAATCTCGCTGCATGTGGATTTCCAAGAATTTGTAACTGTACTTTCCAGCCCTAAAAGTCATTCAATTTGATGCACAACTATTAACTGCAGAGTCATAGGAAGTTAAACTGGGGTTAGGGTGCTTATAAATTACACTCTATTAGAATAAGAGAGAGATGGAGTGCCCTATGCTCTCCGCTAACCTATGCTGATTTTAATCCAAGTGTAACGTTGACAAAATCGATATGCCTGGCAGTTATGCTTTAAAGGCATCATCCGAGTGGCATTTTGCAATAAATGATTAGCTGAATAGCTTGCTCCCTGCTGGGCCAGTAGAGTTTGTTTGGTTTTATTAGTTATTAGTCTGCAACATTTAGAACATGTGACTGCTGAAAGAGACCCAGGATGTACTCATACTCAGAACAAAGAATTGAAGGGGTATGCAAGGGCTTTGAGGATGTTTGTTTTTCCTTCAGAAGAATAGGTTAGGCAGAGGAGTCAAAAGCTTTTATTGAAGCCCTACTAGTTCTAGACACTGCCCAAGGCATTTGTCATGGTCATGAAAACGTCTCTCAGATCTCTGTGAGGAGAATGATTGATCTAGGCCTCAGCTGCTACACTGTGAAATCTATCACTGCCTTCTCTGGAGGTCATGTTTCCCATGAGCTGCTTCTAACCAACTGATTATGGTTGGATATTGAGGTGGGTCCATTTCTGGAAGATGAGGAACTCCTCTGGTGGGAGACTTTGGCTCAAGGACTTTCTTAGAACTACGCTGCAATCTAAGACTCTTCCACCCATGCCTCCTTCCTTCCCTTTCTCCTTCACAAAAGTCATATATGCGCTACATTCTGATGGCTCTTCCGACTACCCTTCCTTCACTCCTTGCCCACTTTCTCTAACAGTCATTCCTCTAATAAGTCTATTGCATATCTAATCCCATTTTAGTGTCTGCTTCTCAGATGACCCAGACTTACACAATAGTTTTAGATACATTGATTTAGTTTACTCCTTACAAAAAGCTTATGAAATAGTTTATTAATCAAACTAATTTTAAAGCATATATAACTGATTCTTTTTAAGAAGAAAACACATTCAAGAAATGGTAACAGGTGGGAAGAGGTCTAATTTTTGTGTGTCTGAAAAGTCCAGTGGAAAACCCTCAAGCATGGCTGGGTCTAAAGATTTGATCCATGTCATCAAGAATTACTTTCTGTTTATCTTTTGGCTCTAAAGTTCTCTGTTTTGGCCCTATTCTATGAGAGCTTATGCTTTTGTATTAACTCCAGGTTTACATCCTCCTCTTAGCAACTCCAATGGTAGAGAGCTTCTATCTTTCCAACAACTCCAGTCAGACTCCTAGACATGGCTTTGACTGACCTGAATCAAATCACATATCCGTACCTGAAGTAATCATCGTGACCTGGAGGATAGGATACACTGATTCTAGCTTAATGCTAGAACACGATCCCAGCCTAAAGCTGCGGAAAAGATCAGCCTTACTTAGCCACATGGACTGAGAATAGGGAAGAGGTGATTTCCATAGTGGAGAATTAGGATGTTCTTTTCAAAAGAAGTGGAACAGCTTCTGAGCATCATGTGTTGATCACAGAAATATGTTACAGATTGGAAAATGGAAAACCAGGAACGTTAAACCATCTGCATAAGGAAGTGGTTCTTAAACTTTAGTGTGCATCAGAATTACTTGGAGGGCTTGTTAAAACACATATTCCTGGGCTTTACCCTCAGAATTGCTGATTTACTAGGTGTATATTGAGTCACAAGAATTTGCATTTCTAACAAGTTCCTAGGTGATGTTGATGCTGGTCTGAACCACTGCTCTGAATAAGTAAACAAGTGTTAACCCTTTTGAGTAATTTCCAAGTTCCAGGCACTGTTATAAGGTTTACATACATTATCTCATTTAGTCTTCACAATAATGCTAGGAGGTAATTCCTATTATGATCTCTATTTTAAGATTTTGGGAAGCTAAGGAAAAGCCTAAGTAACTTTACCAAGGACACATATTAGAAAGTGCCAATGTTGCAACTGAAACTCAAACGGCTCCTTAAACTTTCCTAAGACAAGCAGCCAGGAGGATGACATCTGCCTTGGGAAAATAGAAACCAACTAGTTCCCCACTATTGGGTTATCCATGGCCTATGTGATTTGAAGTTTAAAAATCAATTAACTACCATTTCTCCAAGATCATCCATGTTAATTATATCTTGAGCACACACAGGCACATAAAGTGATTATTAAAAAATGGTAATGGTTTCACACCAATTTATGACCCAGACCAGAATCCACACTATGGGAACACCTAGGAAGGACATGTTTCTCTCAGATATTTCCTCTTGAGTTCCTGCTGCAGTGTGAAGTTTAATATCTCATCAACTATATAGCAGTCATAAACCACCATCCCTTTTTATCTAGTTTCTAATGCAAGAAAAAGCACCTTCTATATGACCTAAACCTATCTCATGAAATAATGCTCAAGGATGATGAACTCTAAATTATGAGGGATTACTTTTAAATTTATGGCAACTGTCCTGAGCATTTTTACTACCTGCTTAATTTCTCCAGCAAACCATAGTCATTGTTACCCATAATATAAGCAGTTCATCTAGAGGAAAGAATTCCTAGTTTCCTTAAACATTTATTGAATTTTAAAGAAGAATTTATCACATCAGACCATGGCACATCCTGCTGCCAAGCACAACCTTGTGTTTACCAAAACTGAAACATAAAGAATTATTAATTCCAGCCTCCAAATAGCCTGCATTTAAAGCAGGAAAACCACAAAGGTCAGACATGAAGGGAAAAATAAAAGAATTCATGACAACTAGGATTTTAAACTCTGAATATTATGAACTATAATTCAATCTCAGGAGCTGCATTTATTCAATAAAGAATTGTAACAAATTTGCTATGCACAAGGCCCTGTGCTAAACACTGAAGAGGATGCAAAGAACATTAAAACATGAACACTTCCCTTAAAGAAATAACAGTCTGATAAGGGAATTGATACAATACCTATGGTTTTTGAACAGCTATAACTAGCTGGATCTCAGACTAGCTACGTAGTTAGGGTATCGGCTATCGTATTCTATCAAGGATATTCAAAAATGCAATAGCTCAAACAAGATCTCCAGGATAGGTACCTGGTCTCTGCTCCAAGAACCAATAAGGGACCCAGGGCTAAAAAGATACATCTGCCATCCTAACAGCATCTAGAATCTAGGATCTTGCCATCTGCATGGACAAAACACAAAGATGCCACTATGTGCTGGTTCCACCAGGAAGAAAGAAGAACGAGAACATGGAGACAACAGGCACAATGCCTTAATGCCAGAAGTGGCACATATTACCTCTGTTTACATTCCATTGGAAAGAATTTAGTAATAGGGCTAGGCCTAATCACAAGGGAAGACAGAAAACGAGGGAGGATGAAATTTGGTAGTCACCTAGCCATCTCTTCTCTAATACTTCACATCATTTATTTCACTTGGTGCTCACAACTATACAACGACGTAGCTATCTTTATTTCCACATTATATATGGAAAACATATATAATGTTTTCATTATATATGGTTAAACAACTGGTACAAGTTCGCATTAAGCCATTGAACAGAAGAATTAGAATTCAAACCACAACATACCTGACTTCCTGCCCGTGCATGCAGCCATTATGAAAGGGAACAGCTATGATACACCACCTTCTCATCGCTCTAAACACGATTGGCTTTTTTTTTTCTAATTTATTTTTGGCTGCGTTTGGTCTTCGTTGCTGCGCGGGAGCGTTTCTCTATAGTTGTGGCGAGCAGGGGCTACTCTTCGTTGTGGTACGATTGGCTTTAATATTGGGTAGTGTGAAAAGTTATTTTTCTTTTAACGTGAGAGTAGTTAATTAGTAATGATGTATACATGAGTTCATAAAAGTTGTGAATCTTGACATGAGGCCAAAAAAGTACAGTCTGTGACCCACCTACCACGGACAGAGAGCCATTTATTTCTCTACGGCTTGTGTCCTGCTCATCTTTTCATCCCGTTTTTGTATTTTACTGGGGATAGTGTCGGGTAATGTTATTATAATTGAGTAGCCTCCAAATAGAAGGTGTTATTTGGCCACAGCCAAGAGGAATCGCAATCAAGGCAGAGCTGGCTGTGAACGCTAAGCTGAAAACTACAACTGAGCTGCATGACATTTGAAAGATCGGGGAATTGTTTTTATTGTCGTTTTGTTTCACAAGTACCATTTGATTTCTATAGGTTTTTTTATTCACCATATTTCTGCCACCATATTTCTGCCACCATGTACCAAAGCAGACAGATATGCGATGCCTGCAAAGGGAATCGTGAGCTGTCTGCCACTTGGAATGTGAAGACAGGCACAGTGGCTCTTTATTTCAAAAGGGTATCTGCCACTTTCTGAAGGTAACTCATGAACATCTGCAGGATTGGGAATACAAAGAGAAAAATAAAAGGAAGGATAAGAGAGGGCATGCTGGAGCGAGGAAACAAAAACTTTGGTAAATGACAGTGTTTAAAAAAATATCCAAGTGAATATTAAAGAGCTGAAGAACCATTTTGGATATCTGAGATTTTTTTTAAGTTCTTTCAGATGAAAGAGAATTCAGAACCCAGTGATTTTTACTTGACAGCTCATCACTTTCTGCTTAGGAACGACATCTGCTAGGCAGCTAGCATTCAGGACTGGAAGGAGTGATTAGCTTG